>NC_081409.1:552454638-553114236 GCF_030272615.1 Cryptomeria japonica | reverse complement strand
CTGAGAGCTTTCCAACACCTATTTGTTTTCAAAAAACGGAGTTCGTTTGCCCATTCTAAGACCCTGGAAGTGCAAAAAAGAAGCCCGACTTTGACTAGTAAAAAACATAGTCAAACAATAGATCTAGGAAAAAAATCCACCACCACGAGTTCCGGCTTGGAATCACCTTTCTAACACCTATTCGTTCACCAAAATCTGACCCCAGATGCACGATCTAGGCCCAAAAAACCAACCCCCTCTCAAAAAGACTAGAGAGGAGGGGTTGGTGGTGCTCTGGGCGGAGGTGGGGCTCGGGCCGGCCGGAGGTGGTGCATGGGCCGGGCATAGGTGGCGCAGAGGTGGAGCGACACTTAGGCTGAGCGCAGGTGGTGCAGAGGCAGAGCGGTGTGGTGGAAGTGGCACAGCCCGACGGTGGTGGCTCGCCGACGGTGCGGGAGCGACGGTCGGGTCTTTGCTAGAGCGGGTCTGTGGTTGCCGGCGATGAGAGGCTACAGCCAGCGGGAGGCCTGCAGCGCCAGAGCTGGAGTAGAATTCGGCAAGCATTTCTAGAGCTAGAGCCGGAGGCTTGCAGCACTAGGTGGGGCCGGCCTGACAGGTCCGTACGGCGTCGGCCTGTCAGGTCCGGTACCCTCAAAATTTTGATAAAATTTTTTTTTTTTTGAAGGTCCCTTTTTTGATTTGTTTGATTTTTTTTTGAAATTTTTTTTTTTGAAAAATCAAAACAATTCGACCTGCATGCCGTAAAAAGGCAATTTTTTTTTTTAGCAAAATTTTTTTTCTCAATTTGCGTGCCAGGGCCATACGACCTGGCTTGGAGAAAAAAAATCACCCAGATGCTCACGGGTAAAAAATGGACAAATTTTATATGACTATAGGGGTTTTTGGATCTTCTAAGCACAATGGTGAGGTGTGTTTAGGCCCAAAGTGCTCATAAAAAAACCTTAACCCTAAGCACACAAAAAATACCTGAAACCCAAATCTACTTCAAATGCAAAATTCTCAAAAAATAGGAACAGGTAGCTGCAAATCTGAGCTCTGATACCATATAGGAGTTGAGAAATACAACCCCATAGTAGCCTGAAGATCTTCTGTAAGCCGAATAACCTATTACAAGGAGAAGCAATGAAGCAAAATCTGAAGAACAAGAAAAACACAGGAAAAATATTCTCCAAAAAAGAGAGCTCTAATTCACCAGAAAAATGTATATTGAAAAGATAATACAATGAAAAGAAAAAGAAACCTCTAATAGGTCAAGAAACCCTAAAAAGGGAAAACCCTAGGTTTGCACATAATAATTAATTATATGCACCTAATGTTAGCTTAAGTGTAAAAAGATAATTGGAAACTTAAAGAATTAAACAAGTAATGTTTAATTAATCAAGTAAAGACCCAATTACTCTAACACACTAGACTAAGAAAACAATTAGATAATGTTGTTATTAGCTGAGTAAATGAAAAGTGTTAATAAGATGAATTTTATTGGTAACTTTCTAAAGTTTATAGTAGATAGAAGTCCCTTGGAATTGTGAAGTCTGAAATTTATGGAATAGTTAAATAAAAGGAATCGTTGATTTCTCGCCTTCAAATCTTTGTGTACACATAATGGATTAAAGATGCTCTTTGAATTATTTGATTGGAAAGGATTGCAGCTAATGTTTGTATAAAGTATAGCACAAAGTAAGCATGGTGGAAATTAGGATATTTGAATGCCATGAAATTTCTTCTTTTAAATAAATAGGTTATTTATGCTTGGTTATTGTGTGATGTCTTGAGTACATTTAATTTGAGGAAGCTTATTTCTGAGAAATTTTCCCTCATTTAAGCTTATAACATGATTTGTTCAATAATATAATAAGTACATATGTGTAAGATATTGTGTAAATGTATCTCTCTCTCTATATATATATATTTGTATGCAACTGGATGTTGAAGGAGTGTTACTATGAATATTGATGTGAAATATAGTGATTTCTTCTTATTGATGCTTAACTCAGTGACTAAAGTTACAGTTTTGCATTTGCAAACGTGGTTAAAATGAAGTTTCCTTGTAAATATTTTAACAATTTAGTGTACATATCGTAATTAATAGTAGTTGGTGCTTCATTTACCTCTTGTGTAATGTGTTTATTTCGAATAATTGAAGCATAAGGAGGACATTTAGTTGTCATTATCTTTCTTGGAGTTAGAACATATTATAATATGTTTGTGTTAAAAGAAAGTTTTTGATTTATGTGTGCTAGTTGTCACCCTAAATCTTATGACTTCCAGGAGTAAGTCGAGTCTAAGGAGGGGAGGATGTAGTGTCCACCCTTGACTTGACTTGTTTTGACTAGAGTTGACTTTTAATTCATGCATGATAGACATTATTGGGCATAGGCTATTCAAGATGATTTATATGATGTTGATACTATCATTATTGATCACATGATTTATTAGACAATATATATACTTATTATGTGATTGATTATTGAAAGATTATATTGATCATGTGATTTGATGAGCATAAGTGTTGATGGCTTTTACATGACTTACTATAATCATGAATTATACTAATCATGCACTTGATGATGTTTTTATGTACTGACCATATTTAATGATTATCTATGATGAGTTGATCATATGGTGTGTTTGATTGTTGTCTGACTGTCTTCGGGATAGAGATAATGCCACATCACTCATTGCAAGCGGGATGTGTCGTTGCGATTCTCTAACCCTTGTCTATTATAATATATATGCATATATCATATTGTTTCTTTGTGGATGCAAGATTTGCAGTTACCAGACACTGACTCCACTTGGTTCCATAGGTTTGAGCATGCCTTTAAATCACAATGGCATGTGGTTCGGAGTTGGCACAAGTTCCCCTCACGTACTCTAGGTCTAAGATGTTCACCTTGTCAGGTTATCTTGATGTTGGCTGATTTGTTGATGTCTTATGTTATTTTGATTTTCCTTTTTGTTGGTCAACTAAGTATTGTCATGTATTGGTTAAGTCTCTTCGTCATGAGTTGGAGTTTTGGAGATCAAATCCCAATAGCTTCTTTTGTGTGAGTTTTGAGGTATGGATTTCTCATCGTGTAATTAGATGTCTCCTTATAAGGAATTTATTTTAGTGAATAATGTATTTAATCTAATTGGCTTGATCTTTTATTTATTTATTTAATAAAGATTTATTTATTATTTGATCTATTTAATTTAATGTTGAGTATTTGATATTTAATTTATTAGCTTTTATTTATTGGGTTCAATTGAGTTATTTTTTATTGGAGTTTTATTTAATTTAATTTATTGATTTCATATTATTATTATTATTTATTTATGAATGTCTATGGTGGGAAATTATTATTTAATGTTGAAGTGAATTTTATTTATTGGGTAATATTATTTTACCCATTAAGTAATTAAAAGGGGGTAATTTGTATTCTTTTATTTAAAAGTCATTTTAACCTTAGGTCAATGGTTTAATTTATTTTACCTACCCTTGGATTTGATTGGCTGGAAGTTTATGGTAGGTAGAAAATATATTTTATTTTCTTGAACTTTGGGAAGGTAGGTATGGAATATAATATTTATGAAATATTTTGATTGGAGGATGGTTTTGCTTGGCTTTTTTTTTTTTTTTTTTGGATAAATAGGCCTTCCCGTGCATTCACAAGGGTTGGCATATTTGGTGAATGAATTTCTGAGATTAATTTGGAGATTGTTGGAGGTTGGATTTGAATTGGTTTAAAGGCTTGGACTGGTTTTTTTTAGGTTCGTCCATTTTCCAGGTTGGTGGTTTTACCGACATTTCACATTGTTTTTTTTTAAAAGATTGTCTGCAAGGTGTCTGAAAGATTGTTTGGAGATTTAGAGAAGAATTTTAAATTGATTCTTATTTTCAGAAATCAGATTTGGAAGGGATTATTTTATTCTTCTTGTTTTTGAGAAATCAAGTTAGAATGTGAGAAATGGTTTCGTGTGGTTTTTCCTGTAATTTTTCCTGTAGTTTTTCCTATAGGATAATTTTCTATTTGTTTGCTTGTGTGGTACTTTCCAGATTAATTCTTGTACCAGAGGCATTGTTGAGGGTGTTGGTGAGTTTTCTAGTTTTTATATCTAATTTTATTTGATGTATTTTGTTGGTTTCAAGCATATTTCCCTTCCTATGTTATTGGGAAAATAATTGTGCTCTCATCTATATTGATGTGATATGGTTGGTGAGTTGGAAGTGTTGCTGTTTTGGGGCAGCAAGTGAGTTGGCCTTGCTGTGGTTTAAATTTCATTGTTGGCTTGATATGCCAATATTTATTGTTGGCCAAGAGGCTCATTTTTTTTATGTTGTTGTAGCTTTGATGTGTCAAGTTTCCTTGTCATAATGCTTTATGAATATGAGTTTGGTTGTTGTTTTGTTTTTAGTTTTGTCTCAGATTTAAATCAGATTTGAATTAAAAGGCTTTTATAATATTTGTGATGCTTTTCATTGATGGTTAATTATAGCTTTTGATGTGGTATTGCCAAGAGGTTCATTTTGTTTCTGGCTACTTGAATATCCTTGTTTTGGGGAGTAAGCCATTGGATGCATATGAGTGTTATGTTGCAGATTTGTATTTTATTTTAGAGCCTCTTGTGATTTATTGTTGGGCCATATTAGGAGGAGTGGGCTTCCTGTTGATGACCGGGCTCATGAGAGATAGGCTGGCATGAGGTTCCTTGTAAGTATGCATGAAGTCTAGACCACCAGGGCACATTGGAGTTTTCCATGATTTGTAAACAAGTGATAACATTGATAATGAATTAATTAGGATGGGTAATTATAACTCATTTAAACAAGATAATAAATAGTTTTGAGCCTCATGGCTTAGTCCTAGGGAGGATGTTTTAGGATAAGCATGAGAAGGCCGTGAAGATGGTAAGCTAATCTCCCTTGGTCTATCATAGGTTGAGATGGCTCCACATGTCCATTAGGCTAGTGCCTTGTGTTATTATGTTATTATGTTATGAGGATGGCATGTGATGACACTCCACTCCTACATCTATCCCCCTTTATGATTTATGATTATGCTTATTTGATGCATTTATGTCCTGATGAGTTTTACGCCTCTGGGAGTTTATTGTTGTGGCTCTGTGTGAGTTCTTGCTTGAGAGTCCTTGTTGGTTAGTCTCTTTGATTTTGAGTGTCAACCTAGATGTAGAGTGTGTGTTGGGACCTTGTGTCATCTCCTAGCATGGGGGGTGGTTCCTTTGGTTCCACATGGTTGGGTGGTTGGTGCTTTTAAACCATTGGGATGTTCTTGTCTTTGGATTCTTCTTGCATGGATGAGGATGCTTCTTCAGATTGTTCATAGATAATAATTGCAGCAAGAATGTAAATGATGATGTGATTTATTGAATGAAATTCTTATGTAACGGTTGTAAAAGAAGTCATGTATATGAGAAATGATTATCTTGTTCTAGTTATAGTGATAGCTTTTGATTATGGTAGATGATTGTAATGATGAACCTTGAGTGGTATTGTAATGCATTTATATTAAATGAAATGGATGCATGAGATGTGGATAATTATTGTTGTTCAAAACTAAATGATGTATTTTGTATTCTTGATGAACCATGTTAAAATTAAATCGGGTAAATGTTATGATAATGGTATTAGGTTTGAAATGATGTCTTTAACTAATGATTTAAGTAGAAGAAATGTTATGTATTGATAGGATGTATGAGTTTGAGTAATATTGGAAGATATCTTTGGACATGTTTAGGAGTTGTGATTAAAGAATTTGAAATCATAGTATCATACTTGGTAGATAGTGATCTAATGATTGAATTGAAATCTTACAATGATTGGGGTGTTATTGAAGGTTCCTTATGAAATATTGTATGGATCTTCTTAGTGAATGAATTGCTAATCTTATTAATGGAAATTACTAGTAAGTGTATGGGAAGATGATTAAATTAGTGCTTGTCTTTTAGGAAAGGATTAGAATGTATGATGTGTTATAGTTTAATAATTATATCTCCATTTGGTGGATGCTATTAGTTGTTATGGAATTAGGATATTGTACCTTAATTTGTGTTGAGATGAATTCGTGTAGTTTCTTAATTTGTAATAAGATGATTGTTGGTTTATTGATATAGTGTAAGAGATTTTATGAGAATTAAATGGGCTATGGATTAAATGTTTAGGAGAACTTTTTGATTATTGCATTATGTGCTTTTGGAATAATGATGAAGTAATAAGCATGCTAGGAGCATAGAATCATAAATGAAATTATGTGGAAGCTAATCGTAAATGGAAATTATGTTAATGCAATGTAAGGGTTAATCTTGGTATGTGAATGGTGATGTTCATAGTCGAAGGTTGGTGAATGGTAATATGAACATTTGGACTTGGTATATAAAATGAACCTAAGAGAAAAAGGGAAATACCTATGCATTAAAAGATAGAATCTCATATTAAATGAAAGATTAGGTAGGCTTTATATCATGGGTGTTAGGTATTTCTATGTTGTACCTATGTGTGTATAATGATTAAGATTATGAGGTATTGATCTGGAAGAAATTAAATGCTTATTGCTTATGTAGGTAGATTAAGTAATGGCATTGAGATACCCTAGGGAGTTAGTAGTAATGATTTATTGTATTCCACTTGCATAATTGTTTGAATAGCTTGAGTGAATTATTCTATGTTCATAACACTTAATTGTTGTTGTGTTCTCACTACATTGCTTAAGTGATGTTATGTGATGTATTGTTTAAAAAAAAATATTAAATTAGCATGTTTTTAGCTATATTTCTTTGGGGTATTTTTGGCAGGCATTACACTGCCAACCTCATCTACTATCTATTGCTAAAATGAAGGATAGTGCGACAATGGGAAATTTGTTTCAATTAGTAAAGAGTTGTTTAATTGAATATGGAGGTATGGATGACACGACGATTGCCAAAAAGTTGGTGTGTGTTGGAGTGGATGGTGATTCAATAATGCAAGGTCACAGGAATGGTCTTTGCACAAAGATGGAAACTTCTTGTGCACTCTACATTACTGGCTTTCACTGCATGGCCCACATAATGAATATAGCTTTTGGAATTGTGAGCAAGTATGCACTAGTAAAAATAATTGAACATTTAATCAGAGAGCTCACCTCACACTTTTGTCAAAGTCCCAAATGATTTAGGGAATTTCAACACTTTTTTATGGAATAACCAATGGGAACAAGCTTCTTAAGGATAATGATATGATATGGATCTCTTTGGATGGTCCAGCGCATTGAGATTTTCAAAATATCCATCTGTGATGAACTATTTCACACAAATCGCGATGAATCAAAGCAACCAAAATTTCTTGACCTACTTCGGAGGTTAAGTAATATAGACACACTCTTAACTTTAGCAACTCTTCTCCCCATGCTAGAGGAAATGAGGAATATTATGAAAAAAGCCAGGTAAAATGTTATGTATATTGTAGATAATTCTAAGTTGCATAAGATGACATGCCTCGCCCTCGATAATCTCTAACAATGTCAACCAACATTATCTAATGAAAAATTTACTAAGTGGCGGACGCTCATAGATTTGAACAATCCTGATAACTTTTTACAGATTGCTACAAATGGGGAGTTATGTTCTAGTATATGCATATTTGAGATACCAATGCACATCTTTGCCACAGTCAAGCCTGGGAAACCCGAAAAGTGCCCAAAGAAGCAACTAGCAAGAGTTACAAGGGAAAATCTTAGCAAGATTGTTGAGTCTATAACTACTTTTGTGAAGAAAATTGCCTATGATCTTTCCTCATATATTAGAACCATATTCCCTCCTGAGAAACTACTTGAAGCCATGTCTATTGTGTTTTCTCAATATTGGAACTTTAATAGTCCAGCTGATTTTTGAACTAAGCTACTAACTTTGATAAATCAATTTTGCAAATCCAAAGAATTCCATGGAGTAACTATAAATGGAATTTTAAACAAATATTCTTAGAAATAAATCAACTCATTTTTCATAGACTATGAGGGAACAATATGACCTAATGGATAACCCCCAGGAAGAGGGATCAATAACAAGGCTTTGGACAAATCTAGATAAGAGCGAACTATTGCGTGATTCAATATCAGAATATTTCAAGCTTGTTGATTTATGTCTTACCATCATATTTGGGTTAGGTGGAGGATGAAAGAGTTTTCAGTGCTTTGGGGTTCCTAAAATTAAAGCTAATAAACAAACTAGACAAGAATTTTAAAAATTGCTTGTGGCTATATACATCTAGGTATGATGTCCATACTTTTCCTTACGATAGGTCACTGAAAATCTGGAGGTCCAAATGTGAAAGAAGAGGTTTGGGAAACACTTTAATCCAAAGTTCTAGTGAGATAGTTGACTCATGTACTAGACCTACTGGTAGCATTGAGATGTATTTCAGCGGAGGTATGCAGACCTAGATTGAAGAAAACATAGACAAGAATCAAGGAAGCTTTGATTTTGATGAGGAGGAATGGCAACTGTAAGAGATTTAGGACTACTAGTTCATAGGTATTTATTAATCTTATTATTTTATCTCATCATTCATATTATAAAAACATACTATTGTAGTTGATAACTTGATGATATTGTATGTGTCTGTCAACTTTTTGTAATTAAAATTTAATATTGATTTGCAATTGCATTTTTCAACTTTCTATTTTCAGATAGAAAATAATGGAATAAAAGAGTGTAATATGTTTATTGATAGAGAGATGTTTTTTAGACGTGTTGATATTTTCATTAGTTCTTTCAAAATATAGCCATATGATACAATTCATTTAATACACAACTCTGTGTGATTCTCTATGTAAAAGTCAATACCAAATTTCAGAACCCTTTGCAAATGATCCTGAATTCCCTTTTATAGAAACAAGGGAGCACCAACATCTTCAAGTTGGTTTGCAACATATGAAGACTCAACATCAACATCAATTACCAAGGCACTGAATTTATTGTCCCATCAGTATCGCAAACCCGGTACAATTTTACAAGCTTGAAGGTACCTCTGACCATCATAGACCGGATTAGCAATTTAGCAACTGCTACATGTCTCCTGTTCAAAAAATAGAGTTCAAAATTAAAACTTAATTCAAGCCATGATAAATTAAATATATAGAATAGTAGTGCACAAAACCTAGAAATCAGATATAGAGAAATGTAGAAAAGTTAAAACCTAAGAGAATTTGAGAATACAAAATTACAAGGCTGAAGGTGTGCATCATAGGTTGGATTAGTAATAGTGAGTGCTCCATTTTTCCTATTCATAAAACAAAGTTATTTCAAGTGATGCAAAATTCCAAACAAAAAAAAGTAGGAAACCTTGAAATTAAGAGTAAATGCAAAAAACTATGCAATACATACTATGATTCATGAGATCTTTGTACCAGTTTTTGTAGGGTACTCCACTTTTTGTCTGATGGAAGTTCAATTTTTTTTAAAGCATAGCAAGTCAACTACAACTTTGTCAGCAATCCATAATTGGAAGAGTGACTTGAAACCACTATTTCACCCAATACCACATTCAAAGTTGTCAATGGTTTGATGAAATGCAAAAAGATGTGAGGAGTTGTGTCCTTAGGAAGCAAGTCTAAATCAGACTTCATTTTGTCCTCCATCCTTTTTTTGAATGCTTCTTTTCCAATGAATTTATTTGATGTGTCAACACTCTTCGGCAAACCAAGATTTAGCAAATTGGTTGTCTTTTGTTGCAACTTCAATATCTTTTTCCCACCTTTATCCAAAATTTCTTGTGCTTCTTTTAGTTTTTGGCATTTTTGAATGATAGATGATTCCCTAACTAAGGCATCAATGTGGCTCTTAATTCCCTTGGATGCCAAATAGTTGTCACTATTATTGTAGACTTCTTGCAAAATCTACTTTGTAATATTCTCTTTTGAATAAACATTTATGTTCTTCTCAATGTGCTCTTTGAGCTTCCAAAAAAATACACTTAGACTTTCATTCAATTCCAACCATTCACACAACTTGTCACTCCTCTGCATTATTTTCCCCCAAATGTTTTGTTTTATATACTTCATTGTTTTTTTCATATTGTCCTTCAATATGTCTTTCGAAGTTTTAATTTTATTATTTGCATTCTATAGCTCTTCTTTCATTTGTGCACATTTTTCTCTTTCTTCCTCTACTTTCTCTTTCAAATGTTTTTCTTTTTTCCATCTCATGCTAGAATTGGTTCTATAATTTTTTTATTTCGGCAGCACCATACTCCATGCTTTTGTATAATTTTCCTGAATTGGCTCTTTCATCATCAAAGTTTTTAATTCTTTCATCCAATTTTTCCCTCGGTTCCTTCAGTTCTGCCTCCATTTGTTCCTATACTGTAATTGTTGAGGTAGAAGCCAAATTTTTTATCCTTTTCTATAATTCATTGCACTTGTTATATGTTGCTTTCATCTTTTCTTTTTCATCTACCAGGTCTACCTGTAACTTTTCCATTTGTTTCTCCACCTTATTTTTCTCTCTCTCCATATTTAGTAGTGAAGTATAGATCACTTTGTTGGTCTTTTTTGACACACTAATTTTGTCCACATTTTGAACTTTGGAAAAAATCCATTTGGAGGGTGCTAATGTGAAATTCAGGGGGATCTATCTAAATCTGTAGTGGATTTTTATCTTTATTTTGGGGCATAACAACCATGAACTCCATCATATCTTTTTTTGGGTCATATGTGGGAAATACCCTGTTCGATGCAGGTTGTTCCTCTAAAGTTGTAGTAAGGGAACCCCTCTTCAATGTCTTCTTTTTTTTAATTCAAATTTGTTGTTTGTGCAAATTTTTTAAAGAAATCATTGTAATGAAAATCTAGGTTTTTTGAAGCAATTGAATGTTTGAAAGGTGAAATAGCACTTGCAGTGATATATGAGGCTCCACCTATGCCTGTGTTTCTAACTAATGCATTTTGAGGAGTACCAAAAGCCATTCCTAATCATGTCCCACTGTCACTTGCAATTGTAGTTTTTATACTCTTTTGAGGGGTTTGTTCTGAAGGTGTTTTGTACTTGCCATTGCTGTCATAACCTTTTTCTTCTTCACATTGCCTTGATCACTAGGATTCTATATAGTATCTACTACTATTTTCCTCTTGCGAGAGATATCTTGTTGTTTCACTTGGTTAGGACAACTAGTATTAGTACCCATTCCATCCCCACCAGTGGCAGTGGCACTTTATTGAACACTAATAGGAATACTATCCCAAGATTCCCCACTAGTGGTAGTGGAACTTGATTCACCACCAATAGGAATACCATGTTGTGGTAGTGGTTGTGATTGAATTTGAGTGTCTACACAAGGTTTATTTTAAGCTCTAACAAATTGAAATGGAGATGCAGGGTAATGAGTATTATCTTTCTGTGATGAATAAGATGAATCAAGTCCAATGACTAGTTTGTCAGGGCATTTTGATTTTGAGTTTGATGGAAGTGGTACCTCAAGTGGAAATCAAGGGCGTTCTCCTCTAGGACCTAGACCGCCACCTTCAAAACCCATTTTTTCCACAATGTTTGCCCCTTTGCTATAGTTTTCTTTCATGGAAGCATCGAATCCACTCAATTTTGTAGAGACTGTAGTAGATGTTGAAGTGGCGTCCACCTCATACTCATTTTCATCATCACTTATGTCATATCCTTCTATGGGATGCTCCATATTCCACAATTTTCTAAACTCAATATCCTCATCGATTTCATCAAAGTCTGCACTAGTCTTTGATTCACCAAGATTGTTCCTCATAGTCCAAAAATTATTTATTTTGGTTTGAGTCCAATTTCTATCTTTACATTCTTGCAATATTTTTTGGGAATAGCTTTGTTAGATGGATCAGCAACTTTTTGGTAGAAATTGTAGGACCTCCTATTTTTATTTTTATTTTGGAATCCCTGCTCTGTTGTTTTCTATGTGTGTAATGCCATAATTTGGGATGACAATTCTTTTGTTGAAATTTTATTGTCAGCGGCAATTTTCTCCATCTCTTTTTTTACCTCATCCCAGGAGTCCATGTTTCTAAGCTTTTCTAGCAATGGTTTACTTTCATGTTGACATAACCTTTCAAAGTTCCCATTTTTCTTAAGCCTTGTTTCAATGATGTTGAGTGGATCATACTGCAAGTGACCCTCAACACCAAATCTAAAAATTATCAAAAAATCATGTGCCACTTTGAATGCTTTTCTATCAAAATGTGAACCCTCCACGTCAGAAAGCCTAGGAAGGAAATATGATCTTCTTTTTCTAACCATGAAAGAGTACATCTATGCTCTCCAATTGTCGTACATATTACAATGCAAAAACCCTCTCTATCACATGTATTGGAAGTTTTTAGGGTTCTATTGTTTATTGGTAAAACCTTAACACAATGTATTTGTTGGCATGATGATGATTTATGTGTTGGATGACTTTATGTGTTGTCATTGATGGAACACATATGTTTTGATTGTCTTAGTTAGGTCAAACTGGTATCATGTGTATAGAGAAGTCTAATTGGTGTGAAGGTGTCTAAACTAGTATATGTAGACAACCGATATATGTAGTTAAGACAATTAGTATGTGAGTTAGAAGTGGTCAACACTCAACTGGTATCGGTGTTCCAACCGGTTTCACAGATTTTGTGATGAGTTATCACTAGTCGTGATATGTTACCTCTAACTGATATTTTTGGCAATAATTTGTGATGTGTTAAGGAATATTTTCTAGATTCACTGAACCTAGGAAATTGTGTTGAGGTTCTTGAGCCAACATGAAATCTAATGTCTATAAAAATACAGTGTGATGAGTGTTTTTAAAATGAAAGATACAAGTGATGTTATGAGTTAAAGTTGATGCAATTTATTGAAGGAGTTGCAGAGTATGTCGATGATGTAGTATTGAGTGAGGAGAAAAGGATCTATACAAGTAGAATGTGTTATTCCTAGATCATACCACCTGTTGTTTTCTAATCACTACAATAGTTAAATCCCCTAACCGGGTAAGCTCTAACAAGCTTCATTGTAGAAATCCTCTAACAAGGTGATTCATTAACTTGGATCTAAATCCTCCACTGAGGTTACCTTTAACCAGGTATAGCTCCTAATAGGTCTTTGGGATATTTAACAGGATTCACTCCTAATAGAGCACTTTGTAGACCTTAAAAAAGTTAGTTACCTATTTCTGCAAATAATTAACTTGTGAGTTCCATCTCACCGTGGTTTCTCCTAGTTGGGTTTTCCATGTATAATTTCTTGTGTTATGGTGAATGTCTTACTTTTTGTGAATGCTTTTATAACACTTTGGATTGGATGCAAAGTCATAAGTAAACTAGTTAAATATTTTTACCAGACTGGGTTTAAAGTGTTATTATTTTTGCTATCACTGATTCACATCCCCCTCTTAGTGCTTTATAAGTCTTTCAATTGGTATCAGAGCCTAACTTCCTTAAGGCTTAACCGCTTGGAAGGAAACCCAAAAGACATCATGGGGGATATGAGTTATAGAGAGATGGCTAGAGTGATTGATGAAACTAGGGATGAGCTTGAAACCCTAAGAGGTAGAATCAAAGCTTCACAAGTAAAGAGGAGAGAATTGACTAAGCAATTATTGGAGATCTCTGACAACAGCTCTTCAAATGAGGCCAACATTGATGCACTGGCTAAAGAAGTGGAGAAACTAAATGGTGAAAAACTTAACCTGAGGAGAGAACTTGAAGCCCTTACAATCTGTATGAGTCAAGAACTTGAAGCAAGGAGGGAAGTTGAAGACCTGATCAAAGATAAAGATCATGAGATCTCTAAGATCAAGCAAGAAAATGTAGCTTTGCATAAACACTGGCATGAGGAGAAGGAAGAAAAAGAAGCATTATAGTTAGATCTTGAGATGGAAATGTCTCTTAGAGAGACCTTACAAAGCATAATGAAGATCTTACCAAAGAGCTTACTGAGGCTAATGGGAAGCTTGACAAATTCAACAAGAGCTCCTCTATACTAGATGAATAGATCCAATCTCAGAGGATGAAAGGTGACACATCTAGATTAGGATTCAATACATCTAAGAAAGGAGAATATTTGGATACCAAGAGAAACATGCATGAAGGTAAAACTACTCCTAAGGCTAAGAAGCCTATCGGTAAGAAACCTTACAAACCTATTTTCTTTAACTATCACAAACCTGAACATACTAAAAAAGTTTGTAGATGTAGATCTAATGAGAACATAAGCTATAATGCTAATACTAGATATGTATCTAGAAGATTTGAAGGCCATTGTTACACATGCAATATGTATGGACACAGATCAATTGAATATAGATATGGAGAAAACAATCTAACACCTCACATGAATCCAAGACCTATCGGTGACTGGAGAAAGACTTATGACAAGCGGAGAAACATGAATTGGAAAAAACCCTATTTCAATCAGTTTAGTCCCTATGAGATGGAATAGGTAACCAATGTGATTTGCATGATTTGTAATAACTTTGGACATGTGGCTATGAACTACAGAAAGAATGGTAGAGGTAATGCAGGACCTTGGAGAGCATCTGGGATGGCTTGCTATCATTGTCACAAACCGGGACACATTGCCAAGTTTTGCAAAACTAAGAAGAACCAACTGGTAATTCACAATGAAGATCAGAAAGGAAAGAAGACAATCGATATTGAAGAAACCAGAGCGGAGATGAATAGGATTTGGAAGAAGAAAAGCGAGGACAAGCCATCAGAAGAATGAAACCCTTCACCTAGTGTGAAGAATGCTACACCAATAAATTGAGCTTTTCAATAAGCCTAAGGGGAGCATATTGGTAAATCCATCTCTGGACCCCTTGCAAAGAGTATGGTAAGAAAATTTTGTATTTTGAGTTGTAAAATTATTTTTTTTTATATTAGTATCTCTCGGTATTTTGAAGGATTACCAACCAGTTATATGCCTACTAGTATAGATGAGGTTGTTAAGTGGTAAGTAGGGTTTGTTACCCTATCGATAGTGTAATAAATGCAATGGGTAAGTTAATAAAAGGAAGTTTCACTAATTCATCTTTACCCGAATTGCATTAGAAGAAGCATTTTGAGTACTTGCAGAGCAAAACATAGCATTGTTAGTAGATTGAGAATGGATTTGTGTTATGGTTTAAAAATTTGAATCAGATTTGAAGTGAAGAAACATGAATTGGGTGTACAAGCAAGAGAACAACCGGAAACCCTAGTAGCACGAAGTGAACAAGGTATTTTGATCAATCTTCTCTCGTGATTCAAGATTATTTTGAATGAAATCATCATCTACACTAGCAAAAAGTCTTTTTATCACTACTAAAGCTATGGAGTCAATGGGGACAGATAAGATAGAGTCTTATAATGCATTATCTCAAGTACCACAAGGTTTCTTGATCAAAGTTGATTTGACAATTTATATAGATTGTAAAATTGAGGATCTAGGGTTATTGGCAATGTATTCTTAGCTTAAGTCTCTGTGCAACAAGAGCGAGAAAATCAAACCTGAATATATTAGGGTTTATGAAAAGGGTTTTCATAATGTAGTATATTTTATTGAAGATTTTGAGGAAGAACATGTCAAGATTATCCTTAGTCGTGTACATGGTGGGAACATGTATCTTAATAGATCTCACACTATCACAAAGGAGGCTATTCATGCAGTAACTACTTTCTGCCAAATCGGTTAAGTACCTAAATTGAGGAAAATCTTGAAGGTGACTATTATTGAGTTGACAAAGACCACTACTAATGGTCATGCTATATTGGTCAATAACATTGCAGATGAAGGAGTCAAATTTCCAACAATGGTTATTGGCTATTAGATATTTCATTCTAACTAGATGAATAGTGTACCATCTATTGTTGTGCATGTTGTCTATCAAATGATGAAAGAAGATGCAGATTATGATCTATGTGAGGTGATGTGAAGTCAACTGATGTTGAATCTAGAATCAATAAAGAAGGACAATAGTCAGAAGTTTAAATATGGACAACTTTTGATTTGTCTATTTTTCTACTTTCAGAATTTTATTCCAGGAATTGGTGATATACAATGGTCTAAGGATACACCGGTTACAACCCAAATTAAGAATAGCATAAAGGCTATGAAGAACACTTTTCCAATTATAATGAACAGGTATTTCAAAGAGTTTTAAAATAAAATGAGCATGAGATTAATTTTATTTGATGAAGTGGTGAAACACTTTGAAAAAGACATCTGTTTCACTATGACCACTGACTTTTGCCTTATGGAGGTTATTGAACCAAGAGAAGAAGAAATGGAGGAAATGAGCTATGAAGTTAGTTATGACTAGCTAATTGGTTATTCCAACAACCTTTTGGCATCTCCTAAGGATACAAAGAAGAAAATACTAGGCACTTATCAAGAAAGGATTGCATTGACACAACCTAGTAGTGTGAAAGGGAAAAAGAAGAAAGATGAGCAAGCAACTTCTATGTCTACCGGTACAAGAATAACAAGGAGTATTCAAATCAAGAAGGAATTGGTACCTAAGGTATATGAAAAGAAGCATACTATCATGAGAAAAAGAGGTAGACATCTCATCCTTCAAGAGGAATCTGAGGAAACTGAAACTGAAGAAGAATCAAAGAAGATGAAGGTAACTAGTAAGAAGTCTAAACTACTAAGTGAAATTCCCAAGCAGAGTACTCCCATTGATGTTGCATCATTCAAACAAATGAATGATTTTGAAAGGACTTTGAAAATATTAAGGAGAAAGTGATTTGCTAATGTAAAAGAACATTTTTTATTCTTTTGATGAAAATCAGAAACTTGAAGTGGTAAAAGAAGTAATCAATCACCTGTGTCAAAATAATCGATTACCACAAGATATTCAAAAGGACATTTCTATTTATTTATATTCAATTCTTGAAAATAAATGGAAGTTTATTTTAGATCAGGACCAAGAGATTATTGATAGAGTTTTTGTTCAATATTTTCCCAAGTTGTCTTGTGAAGAATTATTAGCATTGCTTGCTAAATATAAAGGACAATTTTATTCTAAAATAGGGAGACTGAGACTATTGGATAGAAAGATTCATCATTTTGAAGATGATACTCATCGAATTGCATAAGATATTCAGAGGATGAATGCACTATTGAAAGGCTATGATAATAAGCATGGTCAGACTGAGATTGGAGCTCCACTAGAGCTAGATGTTGAAGAAATTCTTACACCGAATGTAGTTGACCCTATCAAGAATAAGGATGACACAAGTTCTCCACCAGTCATATTCTTTGTGGATGAAACTGAAGAAATTTAGGATATTGTTGATACAACTGGTAATGACACTGAAATGGTTAAGGAAACAGAAAAGCAACTAGATATTATTGAGAAACAAATAGTAGAGGAAGCACTGGTTACTGAACCAAGTGTCGACATACAACGACCACTGGAGAAAGAACACAATGTTGAAAGTCAATTGCCACTAGTCACTACAACTACATAGGAGGAACAAACAGAGATAAGAAAAGAGGAACCAGAGAAGAAGGTAGAAGAGAAAAATATTGAAGAGGAGAAAGCAAAGGAGAAGAAGAAAAATGATAATGATGATGATGATGATGATGATGATGACTCAATTAGCATAAAAGTTCCTATAGTTGTAGACAGTCTGAGTGCATCTGAACTAATGGAGACTAGTACAGTTATGCAATCTAGATCTCAAAAGAAAAGGTTGAAAGAGAAGAGACTATTTAGACTATTGTTGACATTTTATCAAATCTCCTACTAGAGAATGACACTGGTAATTTGTCTACCCCTATTTCCAAGCTTCAATAGTTGGTTGCTGATGCTACTGACCAACTAAAATCACTTGAAGAGGTAGCACATGCCTTAGCTGAAAAACATTACATGAAGAAGAGGGGAGAGCAATTAATTTCATAAATTAATAAAGGCAAGATTGCTTTATCAGTAAATAAAGATCTTTTGAGAACAGGTATAGAAACTGGAGGTAAAATTTTGGCTAATATATCTAAAGTTTCATTTTTATATTATGATTTGAAGAAAAAGAGAGAAGATACAAAAAAGGAACTAGAGAGGATAAGTGATGCATATATCCCGGTACAGGATTCCACTTTAAATTTTGGCAAATTGGTTGATGCTTTACAACATCTGTTAGATATTTATGATTTTGAATAAGTTAAGCGAATCAAATCCTTGAAAGAGTTGAAGAACTAGTTGAATCCAAAAGTTGAAATCCTATAGAAGGCATATAAGGATTCAGAAGCAGTTTTGGCTACCCTGGAGATGAGCACAGTGGATGCCACGGAAGAATTTTTTGCGCAAATTTTGACAAATGTTGAGATCATTGAGACACTACTAGAAACATGGGATAATGATCTTGCACAGTTGAAGATTCATTTCAGTGACATTTTCTTAAGAATTGCATTGTCAACACTTTAAAAACTCTTCTTTTTATATATATACAGTTTTTTATGACAAACTTTGATGTAATATATGTCTTTTACTTTTGAATTTGGCATTGTTGTCAAAGGGGGAGTAAAAAAATGTATGTGATGTGAAAAATTTGTATGTAATATTAAGGGGGAGTCTGTACATTTTTGTAAGAACACTTATTTGATAAACTTTTCCTAAGTGTTTCCATCAATGCTAAAGGGGGAGATTGTTGGCAAGATGATGATTTTTGTGTTGGATGACTTTATGTGTTGTCATTGATGGAACACATATGTTTTGATTGTCTTAGTTAGATCAACCGGTATCATATGTATAGAGAAGTCTAACCGGTGTGAAGGTGTCTAACTTGATATATGTAGACAACTGGTATATGCAGTTAAGACAATCAGTATGTGAGTTGGAAGTGGTCAACACTCAACTTGTATTAGTTTTCCAACCGGTTTCATAGATTGTGTGATGAGTTATCATCAGTCATGATGTGTTACCTCTAACTGACATTTTTGGTAGTAATTTGTGATGTGTTAAGGAAGATTGCCCAAATTCACTGAACCTAGGAAATTGTGTTGAGGTTCTTGTGCCGACATGAAATCTAATTTCTATAAAAAGACATCATGATGAGTTATTTTAAAATGAAAGATACAAGTGATGTTATGAGTTAGATTTGATGTGATTTATTGAAGGAGTTGCAGAGTATGTCGGTGATGCAGTATTGAGTGAGCAGGAAAAGGATATATACAAGAAGAATGTGCTATTCCTACATCATACCACCTATTGTTTTCTAATCACCACAACAGTTAAATCCCCTAACAGGGTAGGCACTAACAAGCTTCATTGTATAAATCCTCTAACAAGGTGATTCATTAACTTGGATCTAAATCATCCACTGAGGTTACCTTTAACCATGTATAGCTCCTAACAGGGCTTTGGGATCTTTAACAGGATTCGCTGCTAACAGAGCACTTTGTATACCTTAACCTATTAGTTACCTATTTCTACAGATAGTTAACTTCTGAGTTCCATCTCACTGTGGTTTTTCCCAGCTGGGTTTTCCATGTATAATTTCTTGTCTTATGGTGAGTGTCTTACTTGTTGTGAATATTTTTATAGCACTTTGGATTACATGCAAAGTCATAAGTAAACTAGTTAAATGTTTTTACCGATCTGGGTTTAAAGTGTTATTGGTTTTGTTATCATTGATTCACCCCCCCCCCCCCCACCCTCTCAGTTCTTTATAAGTCTATCAGTATTCTTCCATGAAGAACTAGTTAGCCAATTGTATTTAACTTCCAAGTTGAATGAAATATCTACAAGACATAGGCAATTTAGGCATTGGAGTGCTTGTAATTTCATTATATATTGGTGCCAAAAATAAGTCTAGTACAAAATGGTTGTAGTTCTTTCTGTTATCATCCATCCTTATCTTAGGTGTCCATTCATATATTGGACACCTTGTTCTATTTTAAGTCTTCTCATCAATCATATAGACCTCAATGTGAAGCGTGTTGGTCTCGAATATTGTATGATACTTTGATAGAAGAAGATAGCACAAGTAGGATGTGAACCTAAATGTCTTATAGGAACCTGTTTTAATCATTTGTAATTGTGTTTGCATGGATTGAACAATGTACTCAATAAAATTAAATCTTACTAGTTTTATTACGTAATGGATATTGAAAATCATTTCAAGAAGGCTGGCACACACTTCCCTATCATTTTCCAATCCCAGGCAAAATGTTAGTATGGAAATAGTATCATGAACCCATGGCACAAAAATATTATAATCATTAGGAGGCTTATGATTCTGATCCAATCGAGTACCACACACTATTAGACCTTTGATAAATGAATCTTTATAATTTACATTGATTTTGTCATATTCCTCTACCAGCTTTCCTAGGTCAATGTGGATGTTTGAGTTTTGTGCTTCAAACCCTAGGTTCAACAAACGAGAAAATTCTCCCTTGACTATGGACAAAATTTCCTCTCGAGTATTTTTACTGACAATTGCTTTTCTATCTTCATCATAATTTTGGGCACAAACCATGACAATTTATGCACAAGGGAATACTTCAGGTAACACCATGCTGGGAAGTCCAAAATACCACGATGCAATTTTGTTTGTACTTACATTTAACATTGTGTTAAAGACAATATATTTTTCCCTGTTTGGATCTCTCGCCTTATTAGACAATGCATATCTAATTTCTATGGTTCACTTTCTACCATGGATAACAGGGTCATAAATATCATGGTATTCATCAGTGAAACCTATTATTTTAACGAGTTCAGTTAAGTCTATTTTTTTATTCACTTGGGTTTTAGTTCTACTATTCAGTTTCCCTATCACTGGTACTATTAATGGTTCAAAATAATGCTAACCCTCAAGTTGAACCCCTAATTCTAGTTCTATAATCTAAATGACGAACCACGAGATTCAAAAATTAAAAAACTTGGAATGTAGGTGTTCTAGATTTTACCCGGAATTTCTATTTGAGTAAACTAGTGTAGAAAGACTCTATTGCATTCCTCAATCTAGTAACCATTTCTGAATCTTCCTAGATTTACTGGTTTGTCCAAGAATTGAAATACCAATATGAGTCCCTTAGTTTGAAAACCCTCAAAAGTTCAAAAGTAAAACCTAAAGGGAAAAATTTCTAGAATCATGTTGTAATTTTATAAATTAATATTATTAACTATTCGCTGCCGCAAGGCAAAAAATTCATTGCTTCTTTCTAAATTCTGAGGGCTGTCAGTCTAACACATCACATGAGTCACTTTTCTAGAATTTTTTGGAAGACTTTTTAACCCTTTACAACTTCTGTCTAAAATAGAGCTTATTACACTTAATTAAGTATACAATTATAAATTTAGAATTTACCTATACTTAATTAAATGTTAATCGTTTATGGAAGTCTTCCAGTAGAAGTTTGCAAAAAATGTTTATCGTTTCCACATTCGGCCCAAAATACACCTTACGTCATTGATTTGTGCCCATCCAACGGATGACAGTATCCTTTGTCAGTTGTCGTGGGTCCAATTATAAATAGGATTTTTACCACCCAAATGCCACATCACCTGACACTTCATCATCCCATGGGCCATAACCTTTCTTTCATGTTAGTGTTCAATGACATGTGTTTCTGGTGGAAGTCTGCAAAAAAATTTAGAGATCCCACATTCCGCCCAAAATACATGTTAAGTCGTTGATCTGTTCTCATCCAACGGATGACGGTATCCATTGTCAGTTCTCATGGGTCCCATTATCAATAGGATTTTTTCCAATTTGATGGCCATGTAACCTAACACTTTCCCACGTAGATTTTTACACTTACTTTCTTTTCACTTTTAAAAATAATTTATTTTTAATTTTTTTTAACAGTTATTTCTATTTGTTTTTTAAAGTTACATTATCAAAATGATAAATATAATATTAATAAAAAAAGTTTAGTGGAATAATCCACTTTTATTGAAAAAAAAATATATAATATATATTAATATTTAATTATATATTTAATTTTTTAAAAACAAGATATTTGTTTAATTTTTGTATTCTTATCTATTTAAATAATAATTATATTATAACATATATAATATAATTAAATGATTTTAGGATATATTGTATGAAAATTTTAAAAATGTCATTATTTAACTTTAAAAAATATATATAGGTGAATAATATAAATGTTGATTTTTTAAGTGTTGTTTATACTTATTTTAATAATTACTATATAACATGTATAATATTTTATTAAGTGATTTTAATATGTATATTATATTAATATTTAATACATATAAATATTTTTGAAATTATATATTTAATTTTTAAATTTTATTCTAATTTATTTTAATAATTATTATTATAATATAATTACTATATAATATATGTTATATGAAAATTTTAATAATGTGATTATTTAAATTTTCAAAATATCATAATATCACTTACTAATATTATATATTATAATATAATAATTATTAAAATAAATAAAATTTAAAAAAAATTAAACATATAATCTATTAGTAAAATGAATTAAATATATAATTTAAATATGTAATTTCAAAACTTGTATGATATTTCATTTTTTTTTATCGACAATTTTTGTATTGTATTACTTGGAAATAAAACATTACAAATATGCAAGTATAGGTGGTATAATAAAACCACCAGAGTTCTGCCACCGCAAAAAACACCCCCAAAACTACCATTCCCAATAAAAAACAAAACCTACTACATGTAGAAACCCCACAATTCCAATTCGGCCTACCAAAATTGTTAGTAGACATCCCCTCGTGCATACAAAGTTGGGGAGTGATGTAGAGTACACAACAAGAAATGTACTAATGGGCCTACTTCTTGGTTTATACACCCAAAGATTGATTTCTCACTCCTAGGTGGTCCAATGGCTTCCTATATGGAAGGACTAATCTCCTAAGTGTGTTTCAAACCCCACACTTCTCTTCCAAGTTCTAGGGACCTTACACAACTCCAACCAAAATTCGGTTTTAGGGACACTTTGCCCAAATTTGAACAAAATATGGAAATCTAGCCTCCGATCTCTAAATCCTCAATCTAATGATTGGAATAATTTACTTATGGCTAATACAAGGACAATCAACCACAATTTGGATTTTGGGACCTCCACAAGGCTAAGAACCCTTATAGGGCTAGAGGATCCTAATAGGTCACTTTAGTCGGTTTATGGGCAACAACTTGCAAAACTTCCAAAGGACTAGACAAAAAAATCATTGTTTTGGAAACCCTTTTTGGACTTACAAAAGATCCCAAAGTTACAAGAATTGAGTCTACTCCAGCATACCTTAACCCTTACTATGTTCACGGACCTAATAGGCCTAATTAGGCTTGGTTAACAAAGAAAGTATCAAGGAATGGGTGCATAGAACCAATGCAGCACTTTGGTTAGGTTCTCTTACCTCCAAATGAACAGAATCCACTATCCAACTAGCCACCTTTCTTGTTTGGCTGACTGTCCACACAATGGCCTCATCGCTTAGGCTAAATACATAGAGATATTTAGCCTAGAACTTAGTGGTTGAGGCAACAAAAACACTCCTCTAGTCCTGAGCCTTTAGGGTCTTACTATACACTCCCCTAACTTACATTTTCCAAGTGGTCATGGGATTCCACTATAGAAAAGTCAAGTTAGGGCTCCATCTCTGCACTAACCCTGAAATTAAGGGTTTCTAGACCAGTATGAATAGAATAAAGATAAAACCAATACTCTGGTCACCAATTGAACTCCAAACATAGGAAAATAAGAGATGATTCAATTTACCATCGTTCCATGTCCATATTTTTGATCTGGCAATCCATACTGTAATGTATTATCTCAGAAAAAAAAAATTGCTTAGGAAATTCAGTGCTTCTCATTGAGTTCTCTACCCAAAACAACATCCATTCACTTCCAACCTTCATCTAGAAGTTTTCACATGCTTACATAGACCCTTTCCGACAACTCTAACCACCTTTTGAATGGTTATGACCATTAGAACCAAAATGCAACTTCTTGGAGCAATATTGCAAAAGTTGTTGACAACATTTTTGACAAATTTACAACTTTTGGCAATTTGCATCCTCCAAGCTTCAAACATGTTTAGGATCTATTATAAAGTCATTTATTTGCTTAAACAATATAAAAAACACTTATGAAATCCTATTCTAAGGTCCTATTGGTCTAATGAGACCCAAGGTTGTCTTCAGGTACCTTTGGGACTCTTAGCCTTACAAATTGGACCAAAAAACATTATTAGGTGGATCCAAAGGATCAACAACAAGATTACACCCTATTAACCTCTTAATACAACCTAGTGATCTTCCAAAGTTTGAGATATGTCTTGGGTTCCTTGCACCATACTCCCCATGTCAAAATAAAACCTCAAGTCCCTTGAGTTGGTATGTCAGAAAGTGTAGCTCCAGTCAGCTTAATGACCTTCTTGGTCATCCATGTGGCATCTTCCAAAGGTTTGCCTTTCCATTTGACAAGGAATTCATAATATGTTTGTCTCCTTGTTTGTTTGCTAACTCTTTTATCTGCAATGTAGTCAATCTCCTATGTAGGCTGAGAAAGGACATCTGCCATCATATCAAGAGTGGGTGGATCAACAGAACCTACATCACCAACCCCATTCACAACATTCTTGTAGGCATATATGTCAGCAACATTAAAGATAGGAGATAAACCTATATCAGAGAGTAAGTCACTGTGATAGGCACTGTTGCCACGTTTCTTGAGGATCTTGAAAGGACCAATTTTCTTCATCATTAATTTAGCATACTTCTCTTTAGGCAATCTCTCTTTTTTAAGATGGATCATGACCATATCCCCCACTTGATATTGCAACTCTCTTCTTTTCCCATCTGCATTTATTTTGTACTTCTCCAAGGTATGTTCTAGTTTGTCTCTCACCTACTCATGGATATCTTTCATGACCTCTGCAAAGTCCTCTGCTTGGGCGCTCCTCTTGTCCTGATCTCTAACATCTCTTAATTCCAAGATACCCCTTGAGTGTGTTCCATAGACAATCTAAAAAGGAGTTAGACCAATACTCCTATTGACTGAATCATTATATGAAAACTCTGCTTGAGGCAAGATGACATCCCAAGTGCTTTTGTCAAACACCTCAAAATATTACCAAGTGGCCTATTAACTACCTATGTTTGACCATCTAACTGAGGATGGTAGGAAGATGAGAATGACAGGTTTGTTCCTAGCCTTTTCCACAGAGTTCTCAAAAAATGCCCTATGAATTTAGAATCCCTATCTGAGATAATGGACAATGGTATCCCATGGAGTCTGAAAATCTCCTTAAAGAATATACCTGCAATGTGAGGCATCATTTGTGGTTTTACAAGGCAAAACATGTGCCATTTTGGAAAATTTGTCTACAACAACATATATACTGTCATATTTTGATAAGTCTTTGGGAGTCCCATTAAAAAATACACACTCACTAAATCCCATGGTTCAGTAGGTATTGGGAGAGGTGTATACAATCCTCCATTAGATGTTTTGCCTTTAGCCTTTTGAAAAATTGAACAACCCTCTACATACCTCTTGATATTTGTTGGCATCCTTGGCCAAAAGTAGAATCTTCTAACAAGTTCAAGGGTCTTATCAACCCCAAAGTGCCCAGCCAAACTTCCATAATGCTTTTCCTTTATGATGTTTTCCCTTATAGATCCCTTTGGAACACAAAGTTGACTCCCCTTTAATAATAGACCTTCTTGCAAAATAAATTCAAAAAACTCAGTGTGATACATGTTTCTCATTTCCCTGCAAACTTGGTATGCCTCTTTGAAATCTTCATCATCATCATCATAATACATGTCCTTCATGGAGTGAATCCCCAAGCTATCCAACTGAACTTCTTGGATGATCAAGTTTCTCCTACTAAGAGCATCTGCAACCTTATTTGCCACTCCTTTCTTATGCTTGATAGTGAATGTAAAATCTTGAAGGTACTCCATCCACTTCATGTGCCTATGATTTAGTTTCTCCTACCTATTCAAAAAGCTTAGAGCATGGTTGTCAGTATATACAAAAAATTCCATAGGCAATAAATAATGTCTCCACTTCCTAAGATATTGTACCAAAGCATACATCTCTAGATCATAGGTTGAATATTTTTTTTTTGCCTCATTTAACTTTTCATTGAAAAAGGCCACAGGCCTACCCTCCTAACTCAAGACTCCTCCTACAGCCTTCTTAGATGAATCACACTCAATAGTGAAGACTTTATGAAAATTAGGGAGGACTAAGATGGATTGCTCTACAATTTTTGTTTTCAAGAACTCAAAAGACTCATTACCTTCATCACTCCAAGTAAATTGACACTTCCTTCCTCCTTTGATGGTATCTATCATAGGTGCACTAACCCCACTAAATTTCTTAATAAACTTTTTATAAAAGCTTTCTAAGCCATGGAAACTTTTTAGCTCACTTGTGGACCTCGGTGTTGGCCAATTGAGGATGGCCTCTACCTTAGATGGATCCATTCTCATATCACCTTTGGAAATAATAAACCCAAGGAACACTAGTTCTTCCTGCAAGAAAACACATTTGTCTGAGTTGATCTTCAGCTGCTCCTCATGCAACCTCTTCAACACCAAATCCAAGTGCATTAGATGTTCATTTATATCTTTACTAAAAATAAATATATCATCCAAGTATACTACAACAAAATGATTGATAAAAGGCTTAAGAACCTCATTCATTAACCTCATAAAGGTACTAGGGGAATTGGAAAGCCCAAATGGCATTACCATCCATTCAAAAAAACCTTCATTGGTTTTAAATGTTGTTTTCCATTGGTCTCCATCTCTGATCCTAATTTGGTGATAACCACTTTTCAAGTCTATCTTGGAATAGTACTTAGCCCCTCCTAAACAATCCATCAAATCCTCTATTCTTGGCATTGGGAATCTATATCTTATTGTTATCCTATTAATAGCTCTAGAATCTATACACAACCTCCATGTTCCTTCTTTCTTATGAGCTAGCACTGTTGGGACTGCACATGGACTTATACTCTTCCTAATGAACCCTTTTTCTAGAAATTATTGGATCTGTCTTGCAACTTCTGCATTTTCCCCAGGGGTCAGTTTGTAGGCTACCTTGTTAGGAAATATAGCACTTGGTATTAGGTCAATAGGTTGCTATTGCTCGGCTTCTCTGGACACTTAAATGACTGATGCCCAACTTGGTTGCATGAAAAATACCTACCCGTGAAGACATTAGGTCCTCTTCCACCAAATATTCCTCTACCATTCCCCCTTCTTCCTCTAACATTACCTCTATTCCCCGATTCTCCTTCATGTTCCTGCTGATTGGACTCTCCTTGGGGTTTAGGAGATGGTCCCCTACCATTGAATCTACGCTTACCTCTGAAATTTGCATCCCTTCCTCTATTATTGTCTTCTCCTCTCCTCTTTTTCTTCTCCTCAATTCTAAGTGCCATTTGATAATACTTGTGGATTGATTCCAGATTAAAAAAACTTAGTTCATCTTGAATGTTGAACTTAAGGCCATTCATGTACCTTGCTGCAAAGCAGAAAATCGCGATCGAACCCTAGTTGCTCTCCCCTCTTCAACTCCAAGGGGAGAGAAGGGAGATTCACTAGGGTTGATGGTTTTCACTTAGGGGAGAGACTTTACATTCAAAAGAGGGGTTGAAACCCACAAGATCCAATCCCACACAATGCAAGATTGGATGCTAAATGTGTTTCAAGGGTTAAGAAAGCAAGGCGACCCTCTTTTGTAAAGAATGTTGATAGAAGAATTAAGCTAGGAATGCATAGAAAGTGACAAAGATTCGCTTATAAACTGAGATAGGGATATAGGATGAAGCTGCAGACCTGGAATTAGCAGTAAAATGTCGATACGGTGTTGTCCTGCAAATTTGAGCAAAAGTTGACAGGACGATGGCGCCCAGCGTGCACACGGTCCTCCGAAAAATCCGCGAGATGAAGGGGGATCTGTTCATCTCTGCACAAGGATTCCAGATTTTCAATTTCAGCCGCGTACCTGCAACCTACACATAGAAAAGCGAAGATGATTGGGGGGTTAGGGATTAGGGGTTTGCCTTTAGGTCAAACCCCGGTTTTGGAATTAACCAAGAAATGAGAAATGCTGTAAATGTAATGTAAAACAAGTACTAATACCTTGTTGTAAGGATGTTTGTATCCTTATGTGCGAAGGTATAGATGTTGTTGTTTGTTGTATTGTTGTATGTTGTATGTTGTATGTAGCATGTAGTATGTGATCTCCTCTTCAATGGTTGAATCCTTGTCTTGAATGCAACACTTAGCCTTGAATGGAGACTTAGAATGATCAATTGCTTGAAAGAATGCTTGAATGCTTGAATGCTTGAGTATAGTTTCCACACTTTTTCCATCATATCGAATGAAAGAGGAAAATGTAGTTTATATACTTGTCAATTAGGGCTGATAGACTAATTTTCCCGACCTTAGGCCGACCAGGAAAGATAATTTTCCAATTTGCAAACATAAAGACCCGAAGTCCAAAAGAGACCGGGCCCAAAATAGGACCCAGGGACCAGGGCGCTGGGCGCCCTGGTCCCACCTCCCGGGACAGAAAGGTGCAAAGGAGGTTTAGGCCAGGGTGCAAGAAAATGCATTTTTCAGTGTCATAATCAGGTTTCAGGGTCTCCATTCAGGTTGCGTGTTGCGTCGCCATCGTGAAGACCAAAATGCAGTCGAAATTGCAAGTGTCACAATTTTAGGATGCTACATTTAGCCCCCACTTTAGCGGGAGTATAGGCATATGCTCATACTTCCGATAAAGTACAAGGAAACAACATTGAAAGACTTTCACCACGTCAAGGAGGCAAGATACACCAAGCCCCCAGTGGACTAAGGATCTTACGACTTCGATTGACAAAGTAAAAGGGAAGATCACGAGGGAGAACCATGACTGTCAATAGTAAGGTTCCCTCACTATGAGTCATGCAAGAAAGATATCAAAAATTTTCAAGGTAAAGCTAAATTTATCAAGAAATTTTCAAGTATCTTGAAAAGATATGGATGGGATGTATGCCCCCCTACGTTAAAGCGATCGCACACGCCTCACCGGGGTTGATTGCTTTAAGGTAGTGATACATATAAGAAAATGAAAAAGGGAAAGGAGCATGTTATCACAAGGATTTAGCCCCCAAGTGTGAGATAAGCCCAAGGATAATAGACACAAAACACAAAGCACGAGGTGACTTTGCTTTCCTCAGGGTCAGTATGCTGTATGATAATTCATGTATACCATATGTATGTATGCATAATTGTTCTTCATTCCCCAATCAAGGAAGGTCACCTAGAAGAAGGGAACACATGTGTCTTCTGAGTCAACATGAGAGAGATCGAGAGATCTCAATGCTTTGCATCATCCTCAAGTAGACAATACTAAGGACAACAAATAGAAGAATGAGAATAACACATAGAAGAAGTAAAGAAAGAGAGGAGGAGAGAATCTGCTATGCTAATGAAACTAGTCTAGCACATCATCTACCCCCCGATCTTGCTGATCAATGTTTCGGGAAGGCAGGGAACACGCTAGAGGAGGAACATCCAACATAGCAGATGGAGCTATCACAAGATCCAAACAAGGGCTATGTTCATATCCCAAGCCGCGGTGTTCTTGTCTAGGAGCTAGGATAAGTGCTTTAGAAAATTCGTTAGATAAATGGTTATCAATATCAACAAGTTCATATTCACTATTAGAATGAACAGGAGAAGTAGCATTTTCATCATGAATAACATTTTCATCTATATCATCATCAAGATTTATAAAAATAGGATCTTTAACTCGCACAGGATCAAGACCATCATGCATCTTATGTTTAGGAGATTTCGGCTCAATCGTCGGCTGAGGAGAAAATGGAATAATGCTTATTGAAGGTGTTTTTGGGGATTGTAAAGTTTGAGCTCTAAGATGACGCTTTCGCCGGCGTTCACGTGCAGAACGATTTCGTCTAGTCTTAGTAGGAAGTTGCGAAGATTGAGGAGGAGGAACTGCTCCATATAAGGGAGGAATATTTGGTTTAGGAAGGAGACCAAGTCCATCATGACGAGGAGGTATAGGTCTACTTTTAGGAAGTTTATTAGATATAGGCATAGTCACATCCATAGGGATGGGTTGGGAATCTTCTTGAGGAAAGACATTGGTTTTATCTTTCAAAGGAAGAACTTCCTTCTCAAGAATGATAGGAATGTCAAGTTGGGGTGTTCTAGGTTCACTTAGAGATAGGATCATATCTGTTTTCCACTTTTGATAAGATTTGAAAAGATGATCACTTCGCGGAGGAAGAGATTGGAATTGTTTAGGCCAAAAGTAATCAAGAGGAATGCTAGAAGTTCTTTCAGCTGGTTTAAAGAGACTATGATTGACAGTAACAACTTCACCATTATGGGGAAATTTCAAACACTTGTGAATAGGAGAAGCAATAGCTTTCATGGAAGATAGCCAAGGATAGCCAAGCTTCACACGAAATTGTTTGGAAGATGGAATAATAGCAAAGTTCACATCAAGGGATTTGTTACGGACCTTAATAGGTAATGTAATAGAACCAATTGCAGGAGAAGAAAATGCATCAAATAGTTTCACAACCACATTTATTTTGTCATAGATCACTTGATTCAATTGCAAAGTAAAAAGAAATTCTTCAGTAATGACATTAACCATACAAGAAGGATCAATAAGCACTCCACGGCAAGGTGTGTTCTTGACTTTTGCAACTATATATAAAGGACCATCAGGTGCCCTAATGGTTTCACTAGAATTAAATGTGATGGAAGGTTCTTTAGGGATTTTTTGTTGCTCTACAAAGTTAATCACATTTGGAGTCATGGACACAAGATCATCAGGTGAGACAGAGGAATCAGTAGTATCAATCGCATTAGAGGTATGAGAAGGCAATGGATCAGTAAAAATCTGAAGATTTTGGTTAGGAGGAGCTATAGATGTGTTGCCTTTATCATTCACACCAGAAACAGAGATAGTATTATTATCAATCAAATCTTGAATTTTCCCCTTTAAAGCAAAACATTTTTCAGTATCATGCCCAGGTTGACGATGAAATTGACAAAAAGATTTGTTATCAAAATAAGGTGAAGTAATCTTTGCAGGATCAATTTGCCTTATAGGAGGAAGAGTAAGAACATTTTGTTCCAATAACTTATTCATATTACTATGCAATGATTCATTCAAAGGAGTAAACTTTCTTTCTCTCTTGAAAAACTTAGAAATAGGAGACACGCCTGATGCTGCATTCACATTGTTGTTGATGATGTTTTCATTGAATTTAATGGACTCTCTGTTCGGTTTAAACTTCCCAAATGGTTGTTGACTACTATCACCCTTATCACTCGGAGCCATAGGATGTGATTGTTCCATTTGACTCACAGTCAGTTGATAATTGTGAAGAGTTGCGCACAACTGTTGGAAAGAAGTAAACTCAGAAAACAGGAGTTTGTCTCGAATATCTTTTTGTAAATTAGAAATAAAGATTCTTTGAATATCATTGTCAGGCACTGGAAAAGAAATTTGAGCATACAAATGCTTATATCTACCAATGAAATCAGTCACTTTTTCTTTAACCCCTTGTTTACAATGCATTAAATCAATCAAAGTAACTTTAGGACTTATATTGTTTTGAAATTGTTGAATGAAAGCATTTGCAAGTTGTTCAAAAGAAGTAATAGAATAAGAAGGCAACAAGCAATACCATTGTAGGGCTTTGTCTCTTAATGTTCTAGTGAACAATTTTGCAAGCAACCTTTGGTCATAAGCAAAATCAGTACATATTGTTTGAAAGGTCTTAACATGTGTTAGAGGATCACCCTTACCATTATAAAGCTCCAAATGCGGAATTTCAACATGTTTAGGGGGAATAGCTCGAACAATGTCAAGAGAAAGTGGGCTCGCAACATCAAATGTGGGCACACTAAACTTAGATTGATTCATAGAGGCAATTTGTTGTTGTAAAGAGGAGACAGTTTGTGCAAGATTATTAATGGTCGCTTCAGTCGAAGAGTTCATATTAGACGTGTTAGATTGTGATGGAGGTGTTAAGTTATTGAAAGAAGGTAGAGAGTAAGGTGGTGGGACACTATGATAGTTAGTCATAGGAGATGATTGGACAGGAGGAACACTACAAGGAGGAATGGAAAACGAATTGCCCCCTTGCGTCATGTTCATTTGTGGAGATATAATAGGAACACTCACTGAAGGAATGAATGAAGAAGTTGGATTGAATGAAGGAAGAGGGTTAATTGAAGAAGAGGGATTTCCCCCATGACTAGTGATCATAGGAGGAATATCTTGTATTGAAGTAGTCATTATGTTTGATGTAAAAGTAGGTATACTAGCAATAGGAGTCGTCAAAGGAATAGAATGATTGTCTTGAGTAGGAGGTTGTGTATAACCTAAGGTTTCGGAACAACTTTTCATAGGCATCACATTTGAATCCACAATGTGTGCAATACCACGCAAACTATCAATTCCATTCTTATCACTTTGAAGCATACGTTTTAGACCCTCAATTAAAGGAAGAGCTTGACTATCAGGGTATTCTTGAGACATCCATTGTCGAAAATCGTCAAATTGGTTATCCAATTTTGAAAGTTGTTCTAGAGAAACCTCATGGAGAGCTTCTTCATCATTAAGAGGATTAGAGGAATTACCCATGTCCTCGTTAAAAAGGCCATTCAAATTAGGTTCCATCTCCTCAGTAATTAAACCTTGGAAGGACTTAATTCTAAGGCTTCGTCTAACGGGAATAGTGTAAGTAGGGCTTACTGTTGTAAAACTCATGCACTAAAGAAAGAGAGAAGATTTTGAAATTTAAAGGTAGCAAATTTCAGTAAAACCAGCCAATCTTCCAGATTTAAGCTGTTAAATACAATCAAGACAATCTCCTAAAATTTCGGAAAAAATGTCCGGGACCGTGGCGCTCGGAGTGCACACGGTCCTCGCAACTTTTTTCGAAATTTGTAGGGATGAAAGTTATGATGATTTTACAGCTAACCTGAAAAAATTGAGTGATTTTACGATCTTTAGATAGGCCAAATTAAAGTTGCAATCTCAAAATTGAACCCTACCAAGATTGTCGAAAAATGCAAAATTTGAATTTTGAAAAAGAGAGGGAAACTGAAATTTTGAATTTTATGATTTTAGAGGGAATACCAAAAGCAATGTAAGTTTTGAAATTTGAAAGTTGACTCAATTTCATGCAAAATTCAATTTTAAAAGCGGAAATCAAAGTTGTTGTAATTAAGCACTTAATTTCAAAAGTCACAAATTGCAAAAATTTGAATAAATCACTGAAATTTTGAATGAATAATAACACACTTTCCAGATTTAGGATAGTAAGAAACACAATTTTGACACAAATTTCAATTTCAACAATTTTTGAATGATTAGAAGCCTCAATCCAAGCAATCACTAGACCAACTTTGACTGTAATTTTGAAGGTGTTAAAATTGATAAAATCAACCAAAATTCTGGATTTTAGCAGGAAAATACAGTAAGATCTCGCTCCTGAAATTTCAAAAAAAATGTCGGGGACAATGGCGCTCGGGGTGCACACAGTCCTCGCAACTTTTTTCCAAATTTTCAGGGATGAAAGATATTGTGATTTTATTGCGGAATCCAAAGTTACAGCTGATTTGGAGATGTTTTGATTAGTGAAATTATCAGTCAAAGGTTGAATCAAGAGGGTTTCAAAATTTAGGGTTTTGACACTTAACCACTTAATTTTCAAAATCAAAGCACAAATATGAATTGATAATTTGTAATAGAAGGGCAGATCTGAAACAAGCATTAACAATTAAACATTTCACAAGTTTAATTACTTAAAAAGAAAATTTAGGGTTTTTATGCAATTAACCTCTAAAATTTTGCCAAAGATCAAACATGGAAATGTAATCAAGGAATCCAATTTTCAGATCTAACTATGAATAATCAGAAAGGATGTTCACGTCGGGTTCACCAAAATGTAAAGCGGAAAATCGCGATCGAACCCTAGTTGCTCTCCCCTCTTCAACTCCAAGGGGAGAGAAGGGAGATTCACTAGGGTTGATGGTTTTCACTTAGGGGAGAGACTTTACATTCAAAAGAGGGGTTGAAACCCACAAGATCCAATCCCACACAATGCAAGATTGGATGCTAAATGTGTTTCAAGGGTTAAGAAAGCAAGGTGACCCTCTTTTGTAAAGAATGTTGATAGAAGAATTAAGCTAGGAATGCATAGAAAGTGACAAAGATTCGCTTATAAACTGAGATAGGGATATAGGATGAAGCTACGGACCTGGAATTAGCAGTAAAATGTTGATACGGCGCTGTCCTGCAAATTTGAGCAAAAGTTGACGGGACGATGGCGCCCAGCGTGCACACGGTCCTCTGAAAAATCCGCGAAACGAAGGGGGATCTATTCGTCTCTGCACAAGGATTCCAGATCTTCAATTTCAGCCGTGTACCTGCAACCTACACACAGAAAAGCGAAGACGATTGGGGGGTTAGGGATTAGGGGTTTGCCTTTAGGTCAAACCCCAGTTTTGGAATTAACCAAGAAATGAGAAATGTTGTAAATGTAATGTAAAACAAGTACTAATACCTTGTTGTAAGGATGTTTGTATCCGCGAAGGTATAGATGTTGTTGTTTGTTGTATTGTTGTATGTTGTATGTTGTATGTAGCATGTAGTATGTGATCTCCTCTTCAATGGTTGAATCCTTGTCTTGAATGCAACACTTAGCCTTGAATGGAGACTTAGAATGATCAATTGCTTGAAAGAATGCTTTAATGCTTTAATGCTTGAGTATAGTTTCCACACTTTTTCCATCATATCGAATGAAAGAGGAAAATGTAGTTTATATACTTGTCAATTAGGGTTGATAGACTAATTTTCCCGACCTTAGGCCAACCAGGAAAGATAATTTTCCAATTTGCAAACATAAAGACCTGAAGTCCAAAAGAGACCGGGCCCAAAATAGGACCCAGGGACCAGGGCACTGGGCACCATGGTTCTGGGGGACCAGGGCGCCGCGCTGGGTGCCCTGGTCCCACCTCCCAGGACAGTAGGGTGCAAAGGAGGTTCGGGCTAGGGTGCAAGAAAATGCAGTTTTTAGTGTCATAATCAGGTTTCACAACGCCCTGGTCCCACCTCCCGGGACAATAGGGTGCAAAGGAGGTTCAGGCTAGGGTGCAAGAAAATGCAGTTTTTAGTGTCATAATCAGGTTTCGGGGTCTCCATTCAGGTTGCGTGTTGCATCGCCATCGTGAAGACCGAAATGCAGTCGAAATTGCAAGTGTCACAATTTTAGGACGCTACACCTGCTATCTTTTGTGTCTCACTTTCTAGTATCTTTGCCTTGAGTGTCATTTGGTGAAAATCCTCAGTGTAGGTATTGACATCCAAATCTCTTTGTCTTAGGTTTTTTAATCTCTTATGTAAGATGATCTCATAATCCTCAAGCACAAATTATCTTTTCATCTCTACCACCACCTTTTTCCATGAAGTTATAGGTTTCTTTCCTTCTTCATCTCTTTCATTTTGTAGGAAGTTCGAGCGACTAAGAGTTGGACCCTTCATTTTGGATTTAGCTACCTTCACCCTTTGGTTATCAGGTACCTCCTCACATTCAAAATAATTCACCATTGCCTCTATCTAATCCATACATTCTTCTAGATTCATTTTCCAAGAGAATGTAGCTAGTTCTGCTCTATTGTCTCTTCTTCCCACTTTATTAAGGGCTTCAACAAATTGTCTTTGGTCTGTCGGCATCTCTTGTCTCTCTACTTCCTCTTCTCCTTCTCCATCAGAGGTTGATGCAACTTCTTTGCCTTCTTGTTCTCTCTCTAACTTATCTATCTCTTCCTCCATCTTTTTATTCTTGGCCACCTGCTCTCACACTATCTTGGCCAACTCCATGTTTGTCATGGGTCTAGTGGGGATCTCCTTAGTATTGTTTGTTGTGTCTTCCATTTCTTTATCTTTCCCAAGGTTCTTCTGATGCTCTAATACCACCTGATGCAAAGTACATAGCAATAAATGTACTAATGGTCCTACATCTTGGTTTATACACCCAAAGATTGATTTCTCACTCCTAGGTGGTCCAATGGCTTCCTAGATGGAAGGACTAATCTCCTAAGTATTTTTCACACCCAACACTTCTCCTCTAGGTTCTAGGGACCTTACACAACTCCAACCAAATTTGGGTTTTAGGGACACTTTCCCCAAATTTGACCAAAATATGGAAATCTGGCCTTCGATCTACAAATCCTCAATCTAATAATTGGAATAGTTTAATTATGGCTAATACAAGGACAATGAACCACAATTTGGATTATGGGACCTCCACAAGGCTAAGAACCCTAATAGGGCTAGAGGATCCTAGTAGGTCTCTTTAGCCAGTTTATGGGAAATAACTTGCAAAAATTCCGAAGTACTAGACAAAAAAATCACTATTTTGGACACCCTTTTTGGACTTACAAAAGATCCCAAAGTTGCAGGAATAGAGTCTACTCCAGCATACCCTAACCCTTACTATGTTCACAGACCTAATAGGCCTAATTAGGCTTGGTTAGCAAATCAAGTATCAAGGAATGGGTGCATAGAACCAATGCAGAACTTTGGTTAGGTTCTCCTACCTCCAAATGAACAAAATCCACTATCCAACCGGTCACCTTGCTTGTTTGGATGACTGTCCACACAATGGTCTACTCGCTTAAGCTAAATGCATAGAGATATTTAGCCTAGAACTTGGTGGTTGAGGCAACAAAAAAAATCCTCCAACCCTGAGCCTTTAGGGTCTTACTATACACTCCCCTAACTTGTATTTTCCAAGTGGCCATTAGATTCCACTACAGAAAAGTCAAGTTAGGGCTCCATCTTTGCACTAACCCTGAAATTAAGGGTTTCTAGACCAGTCTAAACATAATGAAGACAAAACCAATACTCCGGTCACCAATTGAACTCCAAACATAGGAAAATAAGAGATGATTAAATTTACCATCATTTCATGCCTATATTTTTGATCTAGCAATCCGTACTATACCATACTATCTCAGAAAAACAAAATTGCTCAGAAAATTCAGTGCTTCTCATTCAGTTCTCCATCCAAAACAACATTTGTTCACTTCCAAAATTCACTTGGAAGGTTTCACATGCTTACATAGACCCTTTCCAACAACTATAACCACCTTTTTAATGGTTATGACCGTTAGAACCAAAATGCAACTTCTCAGAGCAATATTGCAAAAGTTGTTGACAACATTTTTTACAATTTTGCAACTTTTGGAAATTTGCATTCTCCAAGCTTCAAACATGTTTAGGATCTATTCCAAAGTCATTTATTTGCTAAAACAATATCAAAAACACTTATGACATCCTATTCTAAGGTCATATTGGTCTAATGAGACCCAAGGTTGTCTTAAGGTACCTTTGGGACTCTTAGCCTTACAAATTGGACCAAAAAGCATTATTAGGTGGATCCAAAGGATCAACACTAAGATTACACCCTAATAACCTCTTACTAAAACCTAGTGATCTTCCAGAGTCTAAGATATGTCTTGGGTACCCTACACTAGGGAGAAAATAGACATGTAACAAAAAGATACAAACAAACAACACCAAACACCAATGGCCATAGCAGGATTAACCCAGAAGCGGTTTGTACTCTGGGTCATCATAGAATTCTGAGAGTTTCTTCATTACTTGGGTAGTCTTGGGTCTTAGCCACAACTCTTGACCCACCTCTTCTGGTGCCACTTCATGAAGGACCCTTAAAACCTCATCAGACTATATGAACCTTGTAAACGTTTGAAGGTCTATCACCCACGCCAAGCAAGAGCTCTGCATCTTGCCTTCAAATCATCATCAACCCATCGAATGAGTAGTAGCAATGCCACCGAACCAGCCAACCCCGGCTTAAGAACAATGCCCACTTCAGGACCACACAAGCACACACACTATCCAAATTTAACAGGTAGTTTGAATCAATTACAACTCTCAGGGCATTTTTTATCTTTTCCACCTCATCCTCAAACTAGAAACCCCAAGTGGAAATCAATGAATATGCCTCCATGTTCATCCTATAGCGATGACCTACATGGACAATTTCATCTCCCAACAACTTTTTCACAATTTTTTATAGTCGCTCATCCTTAAACAAGAACAAACCTTTCAGCCTCCTATCCATAAATCGTTCGAGAAATGGAACTAATTTATTATCAGTATGGAAGGAGAAATTGGCTTCCATGTTGCTTAAGAAACCCAAGACAATGCTACATGTGCAGACAGTATGATACCAAGAAAACGGCAATCCAACTACACTCAGTGACCTGTCCAATCCATCCAAGCTTTAAACACCTCACACTCAATTCTGACATCCAACGATGGCGGCCATCGACATTAATCACAAACTATGTCATCATTCCTCTGCATGTACTAGTTTAGCCACACAATTCATTTGCACAAGCCGACATTAAAGACACCTAAATGTTAACCATTTAGTGGTGTGCATACTATATGGCAATATCACTATATATCCATTGTCAGTTGTTGTGGGTCCCATTATACATATAATTTTTGCCACTCAAATTTCATGTCACCTAACACTTCATCATCCCATGAGCCATAGCCTTTCTTTCATGTCGGTGTTCAATGACACGTGTTTCTAGTAGAAGTTTGTAAAAAAAATATCTTTCCCACATTCTGCTCGAAATACACCTTACGTTGTTGATCTATGCTCATCTAACGAACGATGGTTGTAATACCCTAAAAATGGTCACCTAAACCATGAGCCCCTAATCTCGACAACATTACCAAGGTCCTAACCAGAGGCAATTAAATCAACCTTGAGCACCTAATTAATTAATTCTTCAATCATTAACATTACATGGCAAGTAAATCACTCTATATTAATTAAATATTTATTTAATTAATTAAATCATTCCAAGTAAATCATTTTGATCAATTATCCTATTTATTTAATTAAATAATCCTAGCGTATTTAATTAATAAATAAATTTGCCATTTAATCACAAAAAAGGAATTAATTTACAAAAAGAGATTAATCACAAACAGAGGAATTAATTTGCAAATTAAAGAGTTAAATTCAAAACAAAAGAAAAGAATTAAATTGAGAAAATAAATCAAACTTAAGATATTTCTTTTTCTAAAATTGAGATAACTTAAAAAATCAGAAAAGCAATTAAATTGAATTAATCATTTTCTCTAAAATTAAAACTCAAAGCTTTTTGAAGAAAGAGGTTCAGTTGCATTGAAAAGGGCTTCTTCTAAATAAAAATCTTGAATAAATTAAAGAAAAGTGCATGGAATCACCTAATTTTATCTCAAGTGCATGGAATCAACTAATATTATCTCCAATGCAAACTTAGACTTATAATATGAATGTATTCAATCAAGCTATAATTGGAATCTATCTCAAGATTAACTAGATCTGATCTGTCAATTATTTCAGTTATCCTAAATTGTGTTTTTTCTTAAGGAATCTCAGCTGCTCATTGCTAATCAATCTTGACTGTTGCTCTCTCTTTTGAGTCTCTATAAATTCAGCCTTCATATCTCATTCAAAACACCCTAGAGATTTATTGTTATTATGCAGTTTTTGCTCTAGAGTCATTGAAGATATTGTGCTTTGAGATTATTGCATCTTAGTTTAACTTTTTGCATACTTATTTTAATTGTTATTGCTTTCATTCATCTAGCTTAATCTTGCATATCTAAATTATCTTGCATACATTTAGGTTATTCTTGTGCTCATATAGATTAAATCCTTCATCTTGGTGTAGTCTAGTCATTGGTATTGCTTAGAGAAATTTGAGAGCAAGTCTATGCTTGCATCTTTTAGAAGACAATAGGTCGATTTGTTATGGTTTTTATATTCATGATTATATTTGTCTAACCATGCATGCAATGACTTAATTGAAGTGTTGTGTCTAATAGCTTGCAGATACTTATTCCACTTTTTGCCTCCCACTCCCGGTGATGTTCCCACCCATATGTCACCTTTGCTACCGATTCATGTCACCTCCTACATCTGCGTATGAATATGGGTTTGGTGGATATGCATCTGTATCTCAACTAGCCTATTTTCTTAGGAATAGTGAAGGTGTTGGGAGTCATCCACTCAATTTGGGGTCGAACATTTTGAGAAGAGCTCTATAAATGAATTGTTCGAATAGAGGGTACAGCAAGCCCAATTTCGGTTGAATGCTTGACCTAAAACCCCTCGTCCTAGACTGAGCCATCATATTATGTATGTAATTATGATCGATGCTCCCCCTCTTCCTCAACCTCCTAATGTCAACGTGTTTGGGCCTCAGATAGTAGGCTTTCCATTATTAAGAATATCCTACTAGGACATGGACAAGTAAAGTGCATTGCCAATGAGAAGCAGCAAGCCAAAGATGGGGGTTTCCCAGTGGTTTTGCCCCTTCAAATTATGTTTGGATAATTATTCCAATGCAGCGGCCCCCTATCAATTCTATGGGATCCCACCCATGTTATGTATATAATTTGGCAGACTACCCCCCCTGGGATGTTTATATTCTTATGACCCAACTACATAGAATAGTAGGGTCTATGGTAGGGTCGAGTTAGCAAGTGTCCTCTTCATCATATCCATAACATGAACCTTTAGGAACAATCTCACTCAGGGCTTCCTGGATCTCACTCTTGATCAACTGACTCCTTTTGATGGAGCTAAATTAGAAGCAGCAGGGAGATCTCGGCTCCTCTTCCCTCATTTTGGAGTGTAGGCATCAACAAATGATAGGCACCTTAACCCCCCAGAACCAATTGAATCTGGGACTGGCAAAGATGCTACTAGCACTGGATATGGATCTAAATAAGGGGAATCTAGATATGAATCTGCAATTATTGGTGCCTCTATAACTGCTTCTGACTCTACCTTTCATTTTGCTTACCCAAATAGGGGGTCCGTCATACATGTAATCATAACAGAGTAATTCTCCTTGAAGACCCCTAGATTGTTGGGGGTGAAACCCCAACTATCTATCCTCAACTATAATGGAATGGGGGGGGAAGATTTTATACGTAACATGCCCACCCCCTATTTCTCTATTGGTAGGGGGCCCCTACTATTCTGACCACACACATTTTTGGTGCCCACCCTGGGTTAGAAGACTACATCTTTTGGCCTTGCAGATTAACTTCTATTTTTTAGATTTATTTTTTGGATTTTTTTCCGTACAGTTACTACAAAAACTCATATGAGTTTTCACAGAGACCCAAATGAAAAATTGTAGGTATCATATGGTCCTTCGCTAATTATCATATGACTCGGTGAGAATGCTCGTACGATATTTTGGTTTTTGGTATTAAAACAAACTACATTTTTAGGGTTTTTCTTGTTGAAATTTTATGGTACTAATGTTGACCCTGGCTTGTTGTCTATCTACTTGAGATATTTTGACAGCCTAACCAGTTTTTGCATAATGTTTGTCGAAGAACACGCTTGTTACACAAAAACAATATGACTATTGATTCGTTGTTTTTGCAAGTTTCCTAAGGAGATTCAAGTGAACTTCATGTATTCTTTAAATTCATTTTTTTAAGCACTTAAATTTCTATCTAGTTAATGAACAAATCTATCTTTTGTGTTTTAAGAAAAATCTAAGAGGTAGAAGAGAATGCTCTTGTTTGCACAGACAATCAAAAATCCAAACACTCGAAGCTTTTTCTAAGTTTTGAGATTTTTGTACCTTTAGTGGGCCTGTCACAGTGGGAAAAAGTAATCACCCTATAAGAATGACCCAAGTGAGTACAACTGGACCTGAGCATTCCAAATCACTATAATAAATATTCCTTTGGTGATTAAAGTCTCTAAGGGCAGGATTATTTGATTTTTCTCTTTGAGATCTCTCATATCGAGCATTTTGTAGGGCCTCACGGTCTCAATCACATTTGCATGACTACATCTTGTTTCTGTACCTTGTCCGGCTATAGGCCTCAATCATGCTTGCGTGACTTCAAGGGGTAATTTTGAATGAAATTCCTGACTAAGAACTATAAGATAGAGGCTACCTGATTTACCTCCAAAGGGGGGATAATCTTTGTACAAGAGAGATAGTAACTCTCCCAAGATACTTGCCATTTAGTGCCCCCATTAGCATTTGGAGTCAGCTAATATGATGTTGAGAATCCATTGTGTGAGACTCAGTGGTCGTATTCTGATTAGCTATTGGGTGTGTACCTAAGTCTACAAGAAAATGTTTTCTTCTCTAAGCCAACTTCCATAGGGTTAGCGTGTTGTGCTTGAAGTCATTTTACATCTTATGTGTACTGTGTTTTCATCCCTAAAATTGAAACTCAAATACTAAAACTAGAGAAAACAATCAACAATGTCAAAAACTCAGTGATCAAAACTTTGTCCTAGTCAAAAACTATTCTTTGTCGGTTATCAAAATACTATCCTATTCAAAAACTAGTCTCTGTCAATCATCAAAACTCTATCCTAGTCAAAATCTGGTCTCTGCTAGTCATCAAAACTCTTTCTGTGTCAGAATCTTGTCCCTGTCCAGTCCATTGTTGTACATTCTACTAAATTATCATCTAGCTATATACATGTTATCATACGAGTCTTAATTGGTCCTATCAGTTTATTGTCTGGTCCTGTCAAAATTATTGTCCAGGTCTACAGAAGTCTCATTCTGGTCATAGAGAATTGTCATCTGGCCTAAGTTAAATTGTTGTACGAGTAATAATTATCCTCATCAGATTGTCATTTGGAGAACATTAAACTATTGTGCAAGTATAGGAAGCAACTCATATGATAAACTGCCTATGTCGTCTGGGAACTGTTAAATTGTCGTCTGGGTCTAAAAACTCTATTGTACGAATTCTTGATTTGGTCAGTTTAGAAACTTGTCTATCTACACACTTTTCCAGAACTGTCATACTTGCCTAATCAGTCTACAGTGAGCATAAATCTGGTCATCTTAATTCTAAGCATAAACAATCTTGATAGTGTACCCCTATCATTGTATTGCACGATTTTGTTGATCATTTTTCAGCTAGTTTAATCAACTACTTATCAAACTTAAGTTAGTTAGATCACGTCTTATACAAGATAGATCATTTCTAAAATCAGACTGAGTCTTAGTCACTTCTCTAAAATCACTACGTTAAAATGAACAACTAGCTTCAATTTGATTTTGACTTCTACATCACATCTAGCTCTTGGTCACATCATTCATAAATGCCTACTCAAACCAGAAGTTCTCATAAGAAAGCTGCCAAAGGTAAAGGATCATCATTTTCATTACAAAATAATTCATTCTTTGTACAAGACCCCATCTCTAATAAACCTTCATCATCAAATATACCATTTTTTAATCAACCCTTATCTCCCACCATGTCTGGAGAAAGGCAAGAAAAAGAGAAGTTGCTAAACATGATACTTATGACAATATCAACACCCATGCTAATGATAGTGATTCCTCATCTAGAGAGCCTGAAGCCTCTGAACCTACAAAAGTTGTTATAAATAGTTGTCGAAAGGATAAAGATTTCCAATAAATGATGAAGATTATCATGGCTAGAGAAAAAGAAGATTATTTTCTAGAGCTAGATAAACAAAGTGATAAACTTCCCACTAATTATAATGTTGAAATCCTTATCACTAAAGATGAAGAGACACCATTAGTGCTGATAAACGAATAATTACAAGCGTTACAGACTGAAATCAAAGAAATGAAAAACACGAATAAATCATCAAAGCAATATTCTTTGGACACGATAGGCTCGTTCCCATTTGACAAAAACCTTTACATGCCTCTATTTCCTTCAAGGGTGGAGATTCCTAAGTTTGACAAATATGAGGGTAATGCAGATCCTCAAGACCATGTTCAAGAATTTTGTACTTTAAGTATGGAGTTGATGCACGAACAAACATATCTCATGCGCCTTTTCCCAAGGAGTTTAGGAAGACAATCTATGGAATGGTTTTCAAGCCTACCTATGAGAATCAAATCTTTTGAGAAATTATTCAGATTGTTTCTCCAATAATACTCTGATAACATTCGTCATCCAGTCATTATGATCGAGCTTTGCAATACCAAATAGAAAATAGGAGAAACTTTTCTCACTTTTATTCAATGTTGGAGAAAGATGTTCTCTAGATATTCACAACCTATTCCAAATTCTGAGAAGATGTGCATTTTTGTCAATAACCTGATCCCTGAATTGAAATACAATATCCAAATGCAAGTGTACCCTTCATTCAACAAAATGCTAGATAGTGCCCTCAGAATGGAAGATGTGCTTATAAAGAAAGGAGACATCACTTTGGAAAGAAACACAACAAGGTTCTAGTTCCAAAGAGAAGAATAAATACTAGAAATATGGCAAAGATAACAATAGAAATTGTTAATGATGGAGTGGTGGACACTATTAAACTAAAATCAAAACCCACAATATTTAATCTGGCTAGCAGCACACAAGCACTCAAAGTAGTTGAAACTACGGCGGAAAACCCTCCAAAGAAATCAAAAGAGTGGTTTAAAGAGAAACCTTGGCTTTCAAAGCCTAAATGCGATTTCACTCCTTTGGAGGAATCATATGAATCAGCTCTTAAGACTATTGGAAAATGATCTGATAACATTGCTAGACAACTCTAGACCATATGATCCAAAAGTTAAACCCAAATGGTGGAAGGTAAATGAGTATTATGAATATCATAAAAAAAAGGGTCATACAACAAACAACTACATGAAAATCAAACATGAGATTCAAGACCTCATCAATGCTAGCAAAATTGTTGTTGGAAATCACATGACTAATGTTGATCACAAAGCCTTTAAAGATCCCTTTCCTACTTATGAACAAGGTGATTCCTCAAAATCCAAGGGAGGTGCCAAAGTCAATTATACCTACGCTAACAATGACAATGTGATCAACATGATTGAATGTTTCCAATCTGAGTATTGCAACATGATCATAGTCAAAGATAAACAAAATAAAACGCAAACTACAAATGTTGTGACCCGTGCTCAAAAGAAGGTTACTCTTAAAGGAGCTAGTTCCACAACTCCTGATCAAAAAACATCAAACCTACCAACTTTTTCAAACAGACAACCAGATACGATCACAACTAAATCTAAATAGTTGGCTTCATCATCCTCTCCTGGTTATAGCATTATCAAACAATTGAAACGTACTACTGCTCAAATCTCCATTTTTGAACTGCTTAAGATCTCTTCTACTCATATAGAGATTATGGATAAATCTTTTCTCACTACTAATGTCCCTAAAGATTTAAATGTAGATTGGTTTCAATCTATGGTGAGTCACCTAACTTTGCCTCATTACCTCACCTTCTCTGAAGAAGCTGGAAATTCACTGAATCAACCACATAACCAGCCATTGCACATTGAAGCTATTATCCATAAACACCGAGTTAAACGTGTTTTGATAGATGCAGGCGCTAGGTTGAATATTTGTACCTATGATTTACTGACACAGTTGGGATTTTTTGAACATGTCATTTATACAACAAAGAAAATAACAATCAAAGCTTATGATGAAGAAGAAAGAACCTCTAAAGGTCTTGTGCTATTACCAATTAGGATAGGACCTATGGAGAGAGATGTTATTTTCTAGGTGCTTGACCTTCCTCTTTCATATAACATCTTGTTGGGTAGGCCATGGATTCACAAAATGCAAGCAGTACCATCTACCTATCATCGGTGCTTGAAGTTTCCTTATAATGGAGTTGAAGTCAGTATTGCTACTGATACAAGTTACACCTATAATGCATTAAAATAGTGTACTGATACCTTTGTTCCTCATAACAGAGCAACCTCTACAACTGAAAGTTTAGAAACTTTGATGAAATATTTAGAAAATAAATTGAAAATCACATATACTGGCATGGATGGATATAAGATAGAATCTATACTTTCACTAATGTCTCTTCCTCCATTGCCAAGACAGTCTAGAAAACCATTTGAGGATATGAAGCCACAAACTTCAACTCCAAATATCATTTATGATGGTATTTTTGTACAGTCCTCTACTTCCCTTGTAGATGAAACAGAAGAGGAGGTTGTTCTTAAATGGCTTTTTAAAGAAGATAGTGAAAACAGAGAAGTGCAACACTGTGAGAGTTCCCCTAAGCAATATGGTCCAGGCTATAAGATGATTCAACGCATGGGATATTCAAGTACTGGTCCTTTGGACAAGCATCAAAAAGGTATTGTTGAACCTATTAAGCTACAAACTAAGTCTACAAATGATAAAGCTAGACTTGGATACCATTTAGAGGAGTCATCAAATCAAAAACATACTTCTCATCATCAGTCTAAGTGGAGGAAAAAGATACTACCTTCAACATCACAGGAAATAAATACTCAGAAAACTTAGGAAGAACATGAAAAAGAACAAGAAGAACTAGCAATCAAGAGAGAAGCAGCTTGTAATCAAGTTCCAACTATATCAATAGTAGCACTACAAGGAGTAGAAGTCCCAGAAGATATGCAAGAAGAAATGGAAGGAATTAAAGAATTGTTTGTACCGCTAAATATTTCGGTCACATACACAGGTAGAATGCAAGTAAATGATTCAAAAACTGACTCGAATGAGTATGAATGGGGTCCAGAGCCTCTGTTAGATGAATCTACTAAAGAAACTCCTAAAGAACCTAGTGATATAATAGATGAAGCACAAGAGATAGTGCGCTTAAAACTACAAATGGAAATAGAGGAAAACGGACTAAAAAGACAAGAAGACTATGAACAACACCTAAAAGAAGAAAGAACACAAGAAAATTCTTCACCTACTATATCTCCCTCTAATGAGATAGAGGAAATTAGGTATGGAACTACAAATGAAGAATTCAAGGCTACAAAAGTAGGGTCAGTCATTAGTCCAAAGAAAGTTGAATGGAAAAGATGACAAAGACTAACAAAGTCATCAAGGTTATGTCAACAAATATGTCAAATACAAGTGATCATTGAACCAAATCATGAAGGAACTTACAACATCAAAGATGTAGATATTGATACTATACATACTTTCACTAAGCCACTTGAAGAAGAGTCAGAGGCTTCATCTTCGAACTTTGATCACTCTCACATAAGCTCTATTTATGACATTACCTACTCAACACCAAATTATGACTACTTCATCATGAATGTCAAAACTTTGTCTGCAGAACCTATTACTGTCAAACCACAATATGTAATCCAGTCTAAAGTAGAAGATGATGCTAGTAGTAAGTCTATTGGGTTAGGTCCCCTAAATACTAACGTAAACTTCGATAATTATGTTCTAACTCTTCTTGGTCTCGAGACGCTTATGCAGGGTAGTCTTCTAGAACTCGACTTATCGGTCCGAGGTTGTGATGACAATACCGTGAATTCCCTTGAACTTGTTAAATATTTATCCCTGGTACATCCTGAGCTTATTGATTGTAATCTCCAAGATCAACCTTTGAATATACCTAGCTTTGCCAATGATTATACATTAGCCTATTATCTGAATGCAGTTGAACAAATGGACTCTTCCACCAATGAAAAATGTGAGAACATGACAACAGCAAATATCAAGTTTCTTAGTCGCAAAAATCAGAAAAAGAAAAATAAGAGTTCTGATGGCGAAAAACACATTGTGGCAGTGTCAGAATAAAAAATAGTAAAAATAAAGGACATACCTAACGGTGAAAACCTCTCTAAGGTGCCTGAAGGTGAGATACTTGACATTTTGCCTGACCACTTTCAAGAGGGATCATTAGTGCTAATTGAACCTACAAAGCTAGTAAACATTGGAACAGAAGAAGTTCAACACACCATACATTTAGCTCAATCCTTGTCAGCCGAAGAACTAAAAGAATTTGTTGATTTACTAATAGAAAAGAAGATCAATTTTGCATGGACATATGTTGATATGTCGGGTCTCGATCCTGACCTCGTAATGCATCATCTTTCTATCACTCCCATAGTTAAACCTATTAAGAAAAAACTCCAAAATATGCATCCTCATGTTGCATTACTTGTTAAGGCTGAGCTAGAAAAATTACTAAAAGCTAGATTCATTAGAGAAATTGATTATGCCAAATGGATATCTAATATTGTACATATTTCCAAACCTAACAAATCAATACGTGTATGCACAGATTTCAGAGATTTAAACAAAGCTTGTCCAAAAGATGATTTTCCACTACCCAACATAGATATGATCATGGACATGACTGCTGGTTATGAAATGTGCTCTTTAATGGATGGTTTTTCTGGATACAATTAGATTAAAATTGCACTTGAGGATCAAGAGAAAACAACATTCACCTATGCATTGGGAACTTTCTACTAGAATGTAATGCCCTTCGACTTAAATAATGCAGATGCTAAATATCAAAGAGCTGTAACAACAATTTTTCATGATATGATGCACAAAAATATGGAAAATTATATTGATGACACTCTAGTTAAATATATGAAAAGATCAACACATCTATTAGAACTAGGTCCAATATTAGGCAAGATGGAAAAATTCAAACTCAGATTAAATCCTAAGAAATGTGCATTTTGGGTTACATTTGGTAAGCTCCTAGGATACATTGTTTTAATGAAAGGAATTAAAGTGGATTTAGAAAAAGTTAAGGCTATCATGGAAATGTCACCTCCAAAGAATGTCAGTCAAATGAGAAGTTTACAAGGGTGCCTCCAATCAATAAGACGCTTTATTTCTCAGCTAGAAAATAAGGCTTAACCATTCACAAAGGCATTACAAAAAGGAGTTACATACAACTAGGATAAAGATTGTGAACAATATCTAAATCAAAATCAAGGAATATCTTTCTAATCCACCTATATTGATGCCACCAATTCAATGCAAGCCCTTGATTCTCTACATATCAGCTATTGATACATCATCAGGGGCACTTTTGGCACAATGGGATGAGAATAAAAAAGAAAAAGCTATATATTATATCAGCAAAACCTTGGTGTCCTATGAGATGAACTATACTATCATAGAAAAAGCTTGTTTGGCATTAGTCTTTGCATCACAGAAATTAAGACACTACATGCTACCACATTCTATCAAACTGGTGGCTAAGATTGATCCTCTAAAATATCTTCTCAACAAACCAACACTTACAGGAAGATTGGCTAAATGGATCATGGTTATTATAGAATTTGTTATTGAATATATAAAACACAAATCTATCAAAGGACAAGTCATTGCAGATCGATTTCTGGATGAATCCATCATGCACCTTACTTAGCGATCCTAGAAAATGTTCTTTGATGGGTCTTTCACTCAACATGGTTCTAGTGCTGGAATACTTTTTATCACTCCTCAAAGATATTCAATCCCAAAGGCTTACAATATTCTCTTTCCTTGCGCAAACAATATTTCAAAATATGAAGCCTTGGTAAATGGAATCAAGCTGGCTATCAAATGGAAGGTTGTTGAGTTACACATCTTTGTTAGACTCTCAGCTAATTATCAACAAAATCAATGATATATATCAGACTCAGGATGAGAAACTGATGCCCTATAAAATAATGGTTGATGACCTCAAGAAATACTTTACCTTTGTATCATTTTAATAGATTCTTAGATCAACAAATAGAGCACTAGATGCTATGGCTCCCTTGGCATCTATACCACAGCTACAAGATTCTGAGTTTCACTTTGAATTCTTAGTGGAAGAGTTACATTATCCTACTTATAATTCTCCGAAGTCCCAAATGGTCTATTCTATTATTGGACATGAGTCATCTCGCTATAGCCACATTTACTCTTACTTGCATGACCAAATTATCCTTGCTAATCTTACTCGTAATGAGAAAAGAAATCTTATTCAAAATGCTTCACGATATGTCATCATCGCTAACGATTTGTATAGGAGAGGTTTGGATAGTACCTTGCTTAGGTGTCTAGAAACTAAAGAGTCCCAACATGCATTATTTGAAGTGCATGAAGGTATTTGTGGATCTCATTCAAACGGTCTTACTTTAGCTCAAAAACTGATAAGGGCTAGCTACTACTGGCCAGATATGGAGAAAGATGCTATAAAATTTACTAAAACTTGTGAGAAGTGTCAGCTACATGGGAACCTCATACATGCTCCAGCAAGGGATCTAATACCTTTCATCACACATTGGCCTTTTCAACAATGGGTTTTTGACCTCATTGGCCAAATCTATCCTGCATCATCTAATGGACACAAGTTTATCATAACTGCCACTGAGTACTTCACTAAGTGGGTTGAAGCAGTTCCTCTAATCAAAGCGATCAGTAAACAAGTGGAAATGTTCATCCTTAACTATATCATTTGCAAGTATGAGATACCTTCTTCAATTGTGACTGGCAATGGGGGGTAGTTCAAAAACAAAGACATTGATGAGCTATATGAAAAGTTCAAAATCAAACAGCACTGGTCATCCATATACTACCCTCAAGATAATGGACAAGCTGAAGCATCTAACAAAAATCTACTGACTATCTTGCATAGAATGGTAAGCAAATCTAGAAAGGGTTGGCATCTGCAGCTCAATCCTACACTATGGACTTATAGAACAAGTATCAGAACACCAACTGAGGCTACACCTTTTGCTTTGGTGTATGGATTTGAAGCAGTCTTGCCTATTGAGGTGGAAATACTTTCTTTGAGAGTTTCTTTGCAAGGTCTTATGACTGATGAAGACTATAGAATATCTAGATTACAAGAACTCGAGTTGTTGGATGAACATTGGCAAGTGGCATTTGATCATCTGAGAGCTTACCAAAAGAGAATGTCTAGAGGTTATAACAAGAAAGTTCGACAAAGAGAATTTCAGGTTGGTGACCTTGTCTTGCGATAGAATCCTAAAAATCAACAGTTTCGAGACAACAAAGGGAAGTTTAAACCCAACTAGCTAGGTCCCTACACTGTTACTATAGTCTTTGACTCTGGTGCTTATCAACTCTCAACATCTAAAGGAGAATAGCTCCGTGAACCGATCAACACCATCCACTTGAATAAATTATTCATTTAGTATTCTCTGCTACAACAACCTGTATAGCTAAAAAGTCCTGGAAAAAAAAAAAAAGAATCAAATGCCTTGGTGAAAACCTGGTAAACAAGCACCTTGGTAAAAAAAAATGATTTGCCAAGCAGGTGAAAACCTAGTAAATAGGCACCTCTTGTTCTCAAGTGCTCCATCTACCAACGCAAATTTGGCATTTCTCATTTTCATTCCCACTTTCTTGCATCTACGCTTTCACTTGTAAATATATTTTAGTCACTTTTGTGACATCTTGGTTCTTTTGAAACCCTCATGGCTTAAAACCGATCAATGTCCTAGTCTTAGGGTAATCGACTGATCAATTTACATGTCCTAAGCAGTATCAACCAAGTCATATTTTTGTCGGTAGTACCAGGTCATCCAATCCGAGTCAGTCACCTGTCTCCAAACAACTAAAGAGTTTTATCACTGAGTAAACAAGCAAAACAAGACTACTGAAAATAATCACTAAAATGTTTGAGATATGATTGAAATTTTCTTTGTGTGTTGTCTTTTAAATTGGTTTTCCATTATTATTCCCTCTGAGTAACTCGAGGAAGTCTATCTTGACTAAGAGGAGCAAGGATTGGGGGCATAACACTTTTCTTTGTTTTCTTCTTGTAGGAATGATTTTGATGATTTGGAAACATCTAATTAGTTGGGTGTCTGTGATATGTGCCTTCACATCAAGGTGAAATCACCACACATACCTCAACTGTGCTAATGTGTATGCTACATGGAGGTTGGAGTCATTTCTTTGTCTGTTTTGAGGGAATTTCTTTACTGTGCAATTTGGATGCATGCGTAATTTGTCCAAGGATATGAACGAAAAAAGGGTCATTGCAAACAAGATAATTAATATTGCATATGAAAAGGAAGGAACTCTGTTTTGCCTACTCTATTTGTAAAACACTCTGTGATGAAAATTAAGCATACCAAATCCAATGACTAAGTTTACATTGCATTCATTCTAAATTGTATGCATTTCAACTGATTTGGCATGATAACAATGATCTCTTTATCTTTTGAATGTGAGTCTGAAGCAATTGTCATTTCTCAGCTAAGTGGTACTCTTTTTCATCATCATTTCTCTGATCGAGTACTTGTGTATTGAGATGTTAGCTACATACATGAGCATCTTATATAGATCCATAAATTTCATTATATATTCATTTGCATTCATATTATTGCATGAAAAATAAACATTTGCATTACTCGTTACTCATTTTCATCATTTATTTGCATATGAAAAAGAAAAAGAAAATATCCATATTCATTTGCATTACATACATCCATATTGAAAAGATATGCATACATATAGAATCAAGCATATAGAAAGACATCTCATAATCAATCAACACAACTACGATGAAATCAAATCAAGAGTTTGTATATCTCTTCATAATCTCAGTGTATAAGAGTACAAATAATATCAACTATCAAATACAATGTCTCATCGGAGCAAGAATTGTATAGGATACAAAATGGGCTATATAACAAAATCTAGGAGATATAACAAAACTATCTCTCTACCTCTCCCTCATCGCTGGGTGGAGGAAGTGGTTCCTATTGACTGATGTCATGTCTGGGTACCCTAGCTCCCTTGGAACAATCCATATACTGCGAATATGAAACAACCTGATGCATTACTAGGACCGCTACACTATAAGCTACAACGTAATAAGCTGCATGGCTCATCTGATGAAAAACCTCTCACTGAAGATCATCTTTCTCTGCTCTCACCTCTACAAGCTATTGGTCTCACTCTGCCACTTGCATCTATGCCATTGTCAACTGTGACTGTAAACCTATCAACATCAACCTCAAAGATCGTACTACATCTGGTACTCCCTACTCTCTCCCAGCATCTCCCTCTCCACCTCCCTTCTCATCTCTCCATTGCCTTACCTACCTAGGAGCCACTCTCTCCTCCTCACCTCCAACCTTTCCTGCCCTAGAACTGCCAGCCTCAACCCCAACAGCTCCTAAGGATCCACCCTCCCCTCTCTATCATTGTCAACCTCCTATTGGTGCCCTGCTGCTACAAGCACTAGGATCACCTCATGTCTGCCTAGGTACATCCACTCTTTGTCATTGTACCTAACCTCATCCCTATACCCAACCTGGTACTTGTTCTTGTGCTAGTGCATCCTCCTCAACCTCCTCTATAGGAGGCGCATGCTCTCCTGAATCTTTAAACTGAGGAAAAGGATGTCTCTAAAACCAATCTCTACATTGGGGCAATGCTCCTGCATCTGCTACATCCTCTAGATAATCACATCTCTACGGCTGTAAACCCACTAACTCCTACATACTCAGTGCATATGACAGACTTGGTGCCCATCCTCATCTCTCCTCCTCCCCATATATAGCATATGTTATGAACTCCTACGATATACTGTTGGTATTTTGGTATGGTTTTGTCATTGATGTCAACACCTACTAAACACTTATCAACCCTGGCACTTTGGAGAATCAGCAACATTCACCAGCAAGCAAGTGACTCATGCACAGTCACCAGTATCTGGTACATCGACAAGATATAATGATCACCAACACTTAGAATGATATGGTAAACACTTGGTAATGTTGAAGACATCGTGTGGACACCTTGTTTTGGAGTTTTGTTTATTGGTATATTCATATTTGCATATTTGTTGTTACTGGCAAATACGTCCAGCATTACACCGATAGGATTATCTTTTCCAGATTAGCATGGCACACTATGGAGATGATTAATTATTGTTGTAAATGCATTAAGCCGACATGTTCAATTAGTTATTGCATCGGATATTGTATTGTTTGTAAAATGTTTTTATTATAATATCTTGTAGAGCCGACCTACTAAAATTGTTCTTAGGTTATGGTATAAATGTAAGATCTTATTTGCAAGATCAAAATGTGGAATGTGAAAAAGGATTGTGTAAAGGTATATGCAAGAATAAGCAGAGCTATACACATAGACATCATTTGAAGATTGAAGGAGGGTTTTTGTGAAGACAATCAGAACTACACCGGTACTGAATCCAGCATATGAAGATGTTATTTTGTGTAGTACATTCTTATTGGATTTAACCATCCAACTATAGTCAGTGTGAGTCCCATTTTGTGATTGAGCAGTGAGCTCTAGGCGCTTGGCCTTTCTGCATGTGTAGACCCCATTTATGTACACTTACTATCTACAGTAGTATCATCTGATTGTGGGTAAGGTTTTCCACCATGGTTTTTCCCCTTACAGGGTTTCCACATACAAATATTGGTGTTATGTGTTGTGGATAACTTTGTCTTTATGTTTCATGCACTAATCCTTACCGGTATAGCAATCAACTATTAAAACTGTCTACCGGCATATTAAACTAGTTTACCGGTATTAAGAATTAAGTTGGTTAAGTTGTTTTTGGTTTGAATTTATTTGACAACTAATTCAACCCCCCCCCCCTTGCAGTTGTCTCTGGGACCTAACAATTGGTTTCAGAGCTTAGTCCTCTTTTGCAGAAAGTTTAACAGCTTGAGGAGATCCAATGTCTACTAACTATTTCAGGAAGGACAGTCCTAAACTTGATGGAACCAACTATGGCATATAGAAGATCAGAATGGAGACACATTTAAATTACATTCGAAAAGACATCTAGGATGTTACAAAGAATTGTTATACTGCTCCTACTCAAAGTCAGCCCACTCCACCCAACTTGACTAAAGATGAGGAAAATGATTGCAAAGCAAGAGAAGCACTTTTGAGTGCATTATCAGATCAACAAATCATGGGACTATCAGATAGGCCTACTGCTAAAGCTATTTGAGATCATTTGGAAACACTAAATGAAGGAGATTCTGCAGTTAAAATTGCAAAACTTGAAAGTTTCTGGGTCAGGTATGAACATCTGAAAATGGAAGAAGATGAAAGGATTTATGCTTTTATGAAAAGAGTAAATGAAATTGTTTTGGGTATTAAATGTTGTGGAAGAACCTTAAGTGAGGATGAAATTGTTTCAAAAGTTTTAAGAGGATTTCCACCAGCATATAAAATGAAAGTCACTGCTATAAATGAGTTAAGAACAATGCCTAATACATCAGTAACTAGGGATACATTAATTGGGAAACTTTCAGCTTTTGAAATTGAAGAATTTGGTCATGTTGCTACTATAAAGATAGATTTGGCCTTTAAAGCATCAACATCATCTGCTCCATCATTTGACAAATCTGATTGGAAAGCCTTTTATGCAAGAGAACTTGAAGAAAGCGGGAAAGAAAATGAAGAACTTGAAGAACTTGAAGCACTATTTGCAAGGAAAATGCCTAAAGGTCCAGTTGGAAGTAAGTATGAAGGTAAAGCACCCTTTAATTGTTTCAAATATAATAAGATTGGTCATATGGCTTCAAGATGCCCTGATAGACATGCTAGACTAAGAGATGAAGCTAGAAGAATGTACAAGCCTAACCCTGAATATCAGAGATACAGATTTAAGAAGAATAAAGACAAATCCTGTTACATTGTTGATGAAGGTGTGACTGATGATTCTGATGAAGATCTAGCAGACAATGGATGGGTTTTTGTTGCTATAATAGAAGATCAACTGGCACCTACTACTCATCTAGTAGAACAGGCCTTGGCAGCTAAAGTTGAAGTAAATGATGAATGGATCATTGATTCAGGATACTCACATCATATGACAGGAGACAAAGGTAAATTCTTGAACTTTCAAGAATAAAATGGAGGCTTAGTGAGATTGGGAGATGACAAAGCTTGTTTGATCAAAGGTAAGGGTACAATATCTCTTGATGGTAAGCATAACACTAACAATGTTTACTATGTTGAAGGATTAAAGCATAATCTTTTGAGTGTTGGTCAATTAGTTGAGAAAGGATTTCAGTTACAATTCAAAAATGGAAAATGCAAAATCATGAATAGAACTGGTTTGGAAATTGCAACCAGTAATCAGACTAGAGGTAATATCTTTCATTTGAATAATAGTGAAAAGACATGCTTAATTGCACATATAGATGAAAGTTGGTTATGGCATAAGAGACTCTATCATGTAAACTTTGATTACATGGTGAAGATCAGTACTCCTAAGGCAGTTAGAGATTTACCTAAGATTGTCAAACCTTAGAATACAGTATGCAAGGAATGTCAATTTGGAAAACAAGCTAGAGCTAGTTTCAAAAGTATTCTTAAAAAACCCAATAATGCTCTTGATTTGATTCACACTGATTTATGTGGTCCAACTAGAACTAAAAGATTACAAGGTGATAGATATTTTATGCTAATCATTGATGACTATTCTAGAATGTGTTGGGTTACCTTTCTCAGAGAAAAATCAGAAGCACTGGGAAAGTTCAAACTGTTCAAAGCAATGGTAGAAAATGAAACCGGTAAGAAAATCAAATGTCTAAGATTAGATCAAGGAGGAGAATTTACATCTAAAGAGTTTAATACATTTTGTGAAGTAAATGGAATCAGAAGACAGCTATCAACACCTTGGACACCACAGCAAAATGGATTTGTTGAAAGAAAAAACAAAACTATCTTGGATGCAGCAAGAAGTATGTTATCAAAAGCAAACCTACCTCATGTATACTGGAGAGAGGCAGTCAGTATAGCGGTCTATACATTCAACAAAGTTTACATCAAAGGTGAAACTAGTAAGACCCCTCATGAACTATGGTTTGGTAATACTCCTACTCTTAAGTATTTTAGAATTTTTGGAAGTAAATGTTATATCAGAAGAGATGAGTACATTGGCAAATTTGATCCTAGAAGTGATGAAGGAATATTTCTTGGTTATTCATCTAAAAGAAAAGCATATAGATGTTTTAACAAAAGATTGTAGAAAATTGTTGAAAGTACAAATGTAAAGATTGATGAACAATTTAGAGGAACTTCAAGGTATATAGACTCTGAACCGGAAACAGAAATTTTGACAAATGAACCTACACTGAATCCACTGGTACAGAATGAAGATCCAGTTACCCCAGTATCATCTGAGGATTCCATAGTAATTGAGGAACAACAGCAAACAAAGACACCCCGGTATGTAAGATTAAATCATTCTGAAGATCAGATAATTGGAAACAAGTTTAAAGGAGTTATGACAAGAGGAAGATTGGCAACTGAAGAAGTATGTCTTATTTCTCAAATTGAACCATTATCTATCAATGAGGCATGTGAAGATAAATTTTGTATTAAAGCTATGGAAGAAGAATTAGGACAAATTGAGAAAAATAATACTTGAACATTAGTTCCCCGACCTGAAAATAAAAATGTAATTAGAACCAAATGGGTATTGAGAAACAAACTCAATGAAGATGGTAAGGTTGTCAGGAATAAAGCAAGACTAGTGTGTAAGGGATATTCTCAAAAGGAAGGAGTTGATTACAATGAAACCTTTGCACCGATAGCTAGAATTGAGGCAGTCAGATTATTTTTGGCTTTTGCAGCATACAACAACTACAAAGTTTATCAAATGGATATTAAATGTGCATTTTTAAATGGAGATCTTGAAGAAGAAGTATACATTGAACAACCTGATGGATTTTCTTTGATAGATGACAATGATATGGTTTGTAGGTTAAGAAAAGCTTTGTATGGATTGAAACAAGCTCCAAGAGCTTGGTCTGCAAGACTGGATAAGTATCTTTTGAAGATTAGTTTTACTAAAGGAAATGCAGACAACAATTTATATTACAAAATAACTAATGATGACATCTTGATTATAGAAGTATTTGTTGATGATATAATCTTTGGAGGAGAAGATGAATTATGTAAAGAATTTTCTATTAAAATGCAGCAAGAATTTGAAATATCTATGATTGGATAAATAAAATTCTTTTTAGGATTGTAGATTTCATAGGCTGATAAAGGTATATTCTTGAGTCAATCCAAGTACTTAAAAGGGTTACTTAAGAAATTTGGGATGGATAACTCTAAACTGATAAGCACACCCATGACAACAAATGACAAATTATCACTAAGGGATGAATCTACACCTGTTAATCTAACCAAATACAAATATATGATAGGAGGTTTACTATATATGACACAAACCAGACCTGATATTATGAATGCAGTATGTATTGTTTCAAGATTTCAAAGTAATCCTAGACAAAATCATGAATCAGCAGTAAAAAGGATTTTTTGGTACTTACAAGGCACTATAAATCTTGGATTATGGTATCCTAGAGATGAAAACTTTGAATTATATGCATACACAGATGCAAATTGGGCAGGAGATATGGATGATAAAAAAAGAACCACCGGTGGAGCATTTTTTCTTGGAAACAGATTAGTTTCTTGGTAGAGTAAGAAACAAAGTTGTACATCTTTATCAACAGCAGAATCAGAATATGTTGTAGCAGCAACTAACTGTACACAGGTACTATGGCTTAAGCAAATGTTGAAAGACAAAAAGGTAAAATGCAAGGAACCTATTACTATCTATTGTGATAACACTACGGCAATTGATATATCTAAGAATCCGGTATTACATTCTAAAACCAAACATGTTTCTATCAAACTAAATTTTCTAAGGGAAAATGTTGAATAAAAGGAGATAAAACTAGTTTATGTGAATACTAAAGAGCAGATTGCAGATATTTTCACTAAACTTTTGCCTAAGGAGACTTTTGAATATCTTAGAGATCAGCTTGGAGTCATACCCCCATTAGTAGAGACTTAGACAGTTGATGATTGACATCAACTGACAGAATTAACAGAGAAATCCTTTTTTTTCCAGCTTTGATGGGAAGCTACTTCTCAGAGGGAGTAGTTGGTATATTGAATTGATTGGTATTTTGTATATGAACTTGGCTTGGTAAGATGTTTTGTTGTAACTTTGGCATTTGATGTCAAAGGGGGAGAGATTGGTATGGAAAAACTTTGAAAAACACAAGGAAAACACATGTTGCTCCCAAGGGGAGAGATTGTTGTTTGGGAGAGATTATTACTCTCTGTATCTGTATTTTGATTTCTGGTTATGATCTCTTTTTGGACATTGTTGGTTTTTGGTATTTGGCATTTCTGTTTTGGCACTTTGATGGTTTTTCCATCTTGTGTTGCCATCAATGCCAAAGGGGGAGATTTTTGGTATTTTGGTATGGTTTTGTCATTGATGTCAACACCTACTAAACACTTATCAACTCTGGCACTTTCGAGAATCAGCAACATTCACTAGCAAGCAAGTGACTCATGCACAATCACCAGTATCTGGTACACCAGCAAGATATAATGATCACCTGCACTTGGAATGATATGGTAAACACTTGGTAATGTTGAAGACATCATGTGGACACCTTGTTTTGGAGTTTTGTTTATTGGTATATTCATATTTGCATATTTGTTGTTACTGGCAAATAGGTCCAAGGTTACACCAGTAGGATTATCTTTTCCAGATCAGCATGGCATGCTATGGAGATGATTAATTATTTTTGTAAATGCATTAAGTTGACATGTTCAATTGGTTATTGCATCGGATATTGTATTGTTTGTAAAATGTTTTTATTATAATATCTTGTAGAGCCAACCAACTAAAATTGGTCTTAGGTCATGGTATAAATGTAAAATCTTATTTGCAAGATCAAAATATGGAATGCGAAAAAGGATTGTGTAAAGGTATATGTGAGAATAAGAAGATCTATACACGTAGAGATCATTTGAAGATTGAAGGAGGGTTTTTGTGAAGACAATCAGAACTACACCGGTACTGAATCCAGCATATGAAGATTCTATTTTGTGCAGTACATTCTTATTGGATTTAACCATCCAACTATATTCAGTGTGATCCCATTTTGTAGTTGAGCAGTAGCTCTAGGTGCTTGGCCTTTCTGCATGTGCAGACCCTATTTATGTACACTTACTATCTGCAGTAGTATCATCTGATTGTGGGTAAGGTTTCCCACCATGGTTTTTCCCTTTACAGGGTTTCCACATACAAATATTGGTGTTATCTATTTTGGATAACTTTGTCTTTATGTTTCATGCACTAATCCTTACCGGTATAGCAATCAACTGATAAAACTATCTACCAGCATATTAAACTAGTTTACCGGTATTAAGCATTAAGTTGGTTAAGTTGTTTTTGGTTTGAATTTATTTGACAACTGATTCACCCCCCCTCTCAGTTGTCTTCGAGACCTAACATATACTCCACGGTCTCGCATATTGTCTCATCACCCTAGATACTACAAATTTCTCAATAATAGACACCAATCTACCAATGAGAGGTCGATTCATAACCATATTCTTCCTCTGCGCTCTCCAATCGTCCTAAAGCTCTAGACCCCTATACGGTCTCCATACTATAGAGATCAAATTATCCAACTGTCTCCTCCAACAATCAGCCTTTCCCAAGTGGGGTTGTGTAACATACCTGAATAACAACATACAATAGGCTGGTGCGCCTCTCACGAATCATCTACAATAGGTTTGCATACTAGGATGTGATCACATGCCCATATTTGTAATAACACACCTGTTGCCATTCTCTTCCCCTCTTGATACACAATCTCATGCATCTCATAATACATATGAGAGAGTAAGCATGATCCCCACCCTAATCTCACTAGATGAGTCAACAACCTCTCAAGCATTCTGCCCCAACCACATAGAAATCCCTGTTGTCCCCTATCGGGCATCACAAAACAACCAATCATACTAGCCAGAGGGTACTGTGCACCATATCTTCTCATCAAATCATCCCAAGTAATAGCACAATCAAAAATAGTCTCATCATAGAATAACCTTCTCAAAGCCAAAATACCTAGTCATGGAGTAGAATCATAATCCACCATATCTCCAGCAAACAAAATCCTCAAAATCCTATATATATCCTTCGGCATGATGGTCATCTCTCCAACCGGTAAATGAAAGGTGTTATGCTCAGAATGAAAGTGCTCAACTAAAGCGGTCAGCATACCATGATTTACATGGATATCAGGCATCTGTAACAGGTATCCGAATCCACACAAACCAATATGACCTTTCTTTGCATCTGATAAATCACGCATTAGCCTCATTATTGGTAGAAATGTATATCGAAACTGAATATTAGGAAACTGAATCTGCAAAATTGAACATACAAATCGTTAGTATGTGATCAAATTTGCACTAAGAATGTGATAAGCATGCAATAGAATCCAAATATACAACATTCAAAATTAAAAATTGATATTTACACCCTCAAAAATACTTATTGTTTTTTATACAAGTTTCCACAGACAAGCAAAAATTCGTATGAGAAACAATTACAAGCCAAATGATTAAACAGTCTCATACGATAAACAGTATCCTCTCGCATGACTAAATGGTCTCATAAGAACACTATTGTACGATTCACGGGTGACTACCAAATGACAAACCCTACATTCCCATATGACTAAACACCAAGCGACAAAAACTCATACGAGAAATGGTAACTAACCGCATGATAAAATGAAAAACATGACTTCAAATGGAATTAAAATTCAAAAATTCAACAAAAAATTTAAAATTTGAGAAATGAAAAGGCTAAAGATCGATCACTTACTCTTGGGGTATAGTTTCACAGTCAATTATGTCATCTCTAGCACTCAAATCGATGCTCTTGAATTGGAATGGCCATTTTTCTTTCTAGGAGGTTTTTCAAATTTTAAACTTTGAGAGGTAAAAATGAATTGACAATGACACATTGAACCCCTTATATAGCCTAAACCCTAATTTTTAAAATTTCTCCGATGGACATAAAACTTGTACCCTAAGATAAATCGACTGTCCTGAGTCTATTTTTGGGATCGAATCGAAATCTGATGTCAATTTTCTAGTCAAAATTTCACAATGTTGACCACTTAGCACTTTCATCCTCAAGTCAATTTTCGAATCATTTGGCACTCAAGTCATCTCTGATCTCAAAATTAATTCTTCAACATCAATCTTCATACTCAAATAATTATCTTTGCTAAAAATTGCCTAAAATCATTTTACCCTCACTATCTTTCGATTTCACTCCCACAGGGGCATACTTGATAATACCTTTTCAGCAATTATCATTATTCTAATGTTGAGAATTATTTTATTTTATTTTTTTCAAATCCTCATCTAAAGTCAAGTAAAAATCTTTTCAAACAAAGAAAATCAACCAAACCTTGTTACTAGGGGGCATCTTAACTAAATCACGTTGTATCAAGTTGAGATTCTTCAATGTCAAATAAAGGAATCTCTAGGGGCATATCAATCTTTGTCCTTATCTGAATCAATCTTTAAATTGGTGTTCAGTTTCATCACATCAAATCAAGCTGGACATTTTCTCTTGCTAATCGATTTTTATTCAATCAAGTTCAAAATTGGTTCGCTTTGCTCAGTCGATTCTTGTTCAATCAAGTTCAGAATCAGTTTTATCTCTTTCTTAGTCAATTCTTGTTCAATCAAGTTCGGAATCAGTTTTTCGTCTCTTCGCTCATTCTAGTTCAATCAAGTTCTAGATCGATGCTTGTTTCTTGATCAATCAAGTTCAAGAATGGTATCTCGCTCTTTGTTGATTCTTGTTCAATAAAGTTCAGGATCGGTATCGCTTTAATCAATCTGTTCAGTTTCATCACTTCAAACCAAGCTAGACATCTCGCTCTTCATCAGTTTGTGATCCATCAAGTTCAGAACTGATATCTATTTGACATCAACTATTCTTTGAACCAACGCATTTCTCGCACATTTATTCAAAGAGAGGCAAATGTAATACCCTAAAAATAGTCACCTAAACCATGAGCCCCTAATCTTGACAAAAACACCAAGGTCCTAACCAGAATCAACCTTGAGAACCTAATTAATTAATTCTTCAATCATTAACATTACATGGCAAGTAAATCACTCTATATTAATTAAATATTTATTTAATTAATTAAATCATTCCAAGTAAATCATTTTGACCAATTATCTTATTTATTTAATTAAATATCCTAGCATATTTAGTTAATAAATAAATTTGCCATTTAATCATTAAAAAAGGAATTAATTTACAAAAAGAGATTAATCACAAACAGAGGAATTAATTTGCAAAAGAAAGAGTTAAATTGAAAAAAAAAAAAAAAAAGATTTAAATTGAGAAAAGAAATCAAACTTAAGATATTTCTTTCTAAAATTTAGATAACTTTAAAAATAAAAAAATCAATTAAATTGAATTAATCATTTTCTCTAAAATTAAAACTCAAAGCTTTTTGAAGAAAGAGGTTCAGTTGCATTGAAAATGGCTTCTTCTAAATAAAAATCTTGAATAAATTAAAGAAAAGTGCATGGAATCACCTTATTTTTTCTCAAGTGCATGGAATCAACTAATTTTATCTCCAATGAAAACTTAGACTTATAATTTGAATGCATTCAATCAAGCTATAATTGGAATCTATCTCAAGATTAACTGAATCTGATCTCTCAATTATTTCAATTATCCTAAATTGTGCTTTTTCTTAAGGAGTCTCAACCGCTCATTGCTAATCAATCTTGACCATTGGTCTCACTTTTGAGTCTCTATAAATTCAACCTTTATCTCTCATTCAAAACACCCTGGAGATTTATTGTTATTATGCAGTTTTTGCTCTAGAGTCATTGAAGATATTATGTTTTGAGATTATTGCATCTTAGTTTAACTTTTTGCATACTTAGTTTAATCATTATTGCTTTCACTCATCTAACTAAATATTCATTCATCTAGCTTATATTCCATACATTTAGCTTATTCTTGTGTTCATATAGATTAAATCCTTCATCTTGGTGTAGTCTAGTCACTGGTATTGCTTAGACAAATTTGAGAGCAAGTCTATACTCGCATCTTTTAGAAGGCAATAGGTCGATTTGTTATGGTTTTTATACTCATGATTATATTTGTCTAACCATGCATGCAATGACTTAATTGAAGTGTTGTGTCTAACAGTTTGCAGATACTTATTCCACTTTTCACACACATAACGGTATTTATGCTTGAAATTATATATGAAGAATAATAGGATTTAAAATGTTAATAAATAGTTTTTAAATTATATTGATTATATTTTATTTTTTAATATGTTGAAAATTATAATGGTAATAAATAGTTAAAATTATTCCCAATATTTATAATAGTCATATTCAAAGTAGTGACTAGAAATTAATCTATTTAAATAAAAACAGGTTAAAAAGATTTAGAATAAAGCAATATACTTCAAAATAAAGATAAAATAAATTAATATATTTATTTATTTATCATTAATTAAATTAATTATAATTTTAATTATAAATTACAAGCATCAAATGATATAAATATTTTAAATGCATTTATGTATAAGATATTAAATATATTTCCATCTTTAAAATCTTACATTTAATAAAATTTTAACTTTTATTTAACAAATTATTTTATTGTATTTAAGAAGTGTATTATTTAATTCTAGATTTTTATTAATGTATAACATTTATATTAAAATTTAAAAAAACTTATATTAAAATATATAAATTAAATTTCTATAATCTTTAACTTTTTTTTTTTTAATTCTGCATTTCAAATACTACAAAAAATTGTCCCCAAACTTCAACATGTAAGCTCTCTACCTACATAGTAGAGGTAAACAACCTGCCAAAATAGAAGAAAACAAAGTAAACACAAATCTAGCATGATATTTGTGACAAAATTGCAGCAGCTGACTCTTTATAGTTAAAAAAATCAATATCACTTGCACCTAAATACTAACAAAACTTAAATTTAATCTTCATCCTCTGCCTCATTCTCAACAATGTTGAAATAACATAGCTCATAGACATTGCAATCCTTATTGGATGCTATCACTCGTAGCTAATCCTTGACATTATTCTTTTTCAAATACTTCTTTGTCAAGCACTTCAAATATCTCTTAGAAAAGGTCATCTCAGAAGTGACCCTGAGTTTGTTCTTTAACTTTAGATAAGAAATTAGAATATACTTATTATATTCGACACTATCTTCCCTCCTTTAATTACTATCCCATATTTGGAATCTTCTAATTTAAAATTGTGTTCAAAATGGAATTTCCCTTTCTCTCTGCTTGAGATTTAATTTAATGAGATTTGATATTTGTTTAAAATTTAAAATTTTTTAATTGTAAAAATTAAATTTTATATCCACACAAATTAATAACTATTTAAGCTATTTCAAAACATAATGATTATGATAAGTATCCTGCTATGGCAGGGACTACTAATACAATGAAATAAAAAGCATTTTTAAATCCATAAAAGGAAAACTGAAATGAACTGGAATTTGTAAAATTTTCATTAATATGTTGGGCAAATTTACAATTTTCAACTATCGGAGTCCCTGTCCCTCCAAAACTTTAAAGCCAAAATGAGGGAGGTTACAAGGAAATAGACAAAAAAACATAACTACTCGGGGCTAGGGCAATAATAGTCGATGGTGGACCAATGGTATCCAAAAAACAAGACAAAAAACTGAAACCCTTCATGGGTAACCTTAAGGATCTTGCCCTCCGTCTAGGTATAATTCTTCAAAGATGAGAAGCTCTAAGAATTATTCGAGCCATCTGTAGTCTTTAAATTCATTTAGGAGAAACCATTTTCAGAGTAAATCCCTACCAATCCACGCCAATTTCCTATGTCGTGTCAACTGCTCAGCATTCAGGCTCAAAAGAAAAGGTTGTCTGGCCAAATTTTGGTCAGGGAGGAGAAGCTTGGATTAACCACTTGCCCAAGGGATCCCTACCCCTACTTCTACAAAGATGACAATAGTGACATTATCCCCAAGGAATTATTCTTTGAACACTCTCCTCAATAGCATCAACATATCCACCTTTTCTCCTCCGAGGTCCTGAAGAGACGCCAAGAATCGGGACGTAATGTCCATGTTAACTATTGGAATCCAAGAACACTGAGAGGGGGGACCAAATTAGTGTTCTACATATGAGATCAATTTCAACCTTATTAACAAAGTATTTCAATAACCGGTAATCATAGAAGAATATAATAGTAAGTATAAATGAAGCAACCACAAGAACATACACCATAAAACAAAGATTTATATGTGGAAAATCTCAAAGAGGAAAAACCACAGTGGGATTGGTGACCCATAATATCTATCCACTAGCCAAATGAATAAATATTACAATAGGGACCTACACATGCAGGAAGGCCAACAACCTAGAGCGCACTGCCCATCACAAAAGGAGCCTTACTGACTACAAATACCAAATATAGAGTTGCAAACAAAATTCTGAACTCAAGGAGTGCATCTACTATGCTGGCTGAGTTTCAGTTCAAGCATTGTATGTACTGGTTTTCATTGTGTCCTCCCTTACCAGTAACTTACTTCTCATCCCAAACCTCTAAACCAATAATCAAGACCCACTATAGAATATTATATTTACATTCAGTCGATCAACATCACTCATTCAATATCATATCACTATATATCACATCTATCTGTATATCTTTAAAATAACCTAATCGGACTGACTTAAATACCCTTCCCAATCACAAACATAAATTTCTTATGTCGGCTTACAAAGATATTACAATTTATTTACATGTCGGCCAAGACAAAAATAAATACATTAAACTTTGTGACCGATGCCACTTATTGCTATCGTGTAAACCTGTCGGATCAATCTCTTTTGTCGGTCTCATATACTAGTTCCTAGTTTGTCGATTTCCCTAAATGTCGGATGACAAATCATGAATACCGATGAGTACCAGTTAAGTGTCCAACCCAAGATGATGTGTGTTTCCATCAATGACAACACAACTAAACCGGATGAGTTTCAATTGCCAACAATATCCCTCTTTGGCATTGATGGCAACACTCATGTGAAAAATGGATCGCTGAAGTGTTGTCCCAGTTCCTCCAAAAACTGAAGACCAAAACTAACCCTGCTCCCCCTAAGCTATACATTACTTATTATGTCCCTTAACATTTTTCACATCAACCTCTCCCCGTTTGACATCAATGACAAAGGTCGAGGCAAATAAATAAAAGAATGAAATCAAAATGTGTTTACCAAATCTGGATGTACTTGAATATATCCAGGTAAGCACCCTTCAAAAATCCTAAGTAAGTATCCCAACTAGTTTTTAATGTTCCCAAAATATATACAAACCTATTAATAATGTATGCATGTAGTTCTTCTTCTGTTAGGTCTATCGGCGTGGGTTTATTCATCAATTCTATACTTTCCCACTTATGAAGTAACAAAGTGTTCAACCGGGGACTAACCGATCCTCTGAATTTCCTAGCTAGTCGGATTAATCTATCCATATCTTTCTCCAAGGATGATATCTCTGATTCTGTAACCAAAATTTGACTATCAATAGTGTTGGTCAATGACTGAGTACCATCAAAATTGTCAGCTAGATGTTCCAACTGGGCCTTTACCAATTTTATTTTTACCTCCAGATCAGCTGTAAGTTTGTCGGTATTAGTACAAGACCTATATATACAACTGCATTGATTAAAAACCTCATCAATCTTTGTTAGTTTCTCTATCATCTTGGTCTTGTCTGATGTGATGATATTTTCATAGGTGACCTTCCTAGCTATATTGTACCTCTCTATTAACTGTCAGTTTGATATATGTTATAGAGTTTGAAACTCTTTTGCAATGTGTTCAATCAAACTCTTAAGCTTACCAGAGGGGCTAGCTACTAGACTAGTGTATCCTGGAACTAGCTTCTACAGAACTAGAATGGCCTGCTCATTGACTTGCTTGTATTTTGATCCTTCCCTAACTTCTGAGCTGCAATAAACATCAATTCAAAACTACTCAGTTGCTCAATATTCCTCTATCCAAAATCAACTTGACCAGATGAGCCAAGTGCCAACAATGAATGACTAGACTCTCCAACCTGCTGACTCTGGTGCAGTAACCTGCTCAACGTTAGCCTCTTTTATATGTACATTTGTTGCTGGAGGTTCAATATCCTCAACCTGTTTATTGTATGTATCCACATCAATAACCTCTACATCCAAGATGTTTTGTTTTGGTGTATCCTTCTTATCATGTACAACTTCAATGTTATCTACCGGTTTCTCTATATTATGTACAAGTGATACTGCTAGAGGAATATCCTCTATAAGTTTATGTTCCAAAACCAGTGAATACAAACCTAGTATACCTTTCCCCTTACCATCAACTAAGATGTCTTGAATACCAGACTTAGGAGGGAATATCAGTGGAGTAAAGAAATCAGGTTTATCTACAAAGAATTTTACCCATGCCTCGTGGGTCTCCTTAACTATTTCATTTACTCTACCCACCATGAGACTCACATGCTAGTGTCTTCTCTGGAAAATTGTTTTATTTGCATATTCCAGACACTATTGCATCTCCTCATCAGTTATAAAACCACAAATGGTCAATAACTTCTGCATCTTTATATATTTATCATCTTCAACTATAGACAATCTCCTAGCATCTAGCTTATTGTACAAATATCTTGGTATTTGTTTTTCAATTTCAATTAATGGTTTCTTATATATATCTAGGTATAACAAAACTTCTTACTCAATCTCCATTTGTTCCTTATCATCCATATGTACATAGTAATGCTGGATATTGCTCAAAATTCCATATTTAGTTATTTGATCAATCAATTCAACAACTGAGAGAAGAGGAATGACTTCAATACTCTTACCAAATTTGAGAGCTATATCTATATCTGATTTCTTGTTCTTGCCAGGAGTAGAAGTAGACTCCTTAATTGATTTCCTCTTCTCTGTGGGTTTTCTCTCCTTCAAAATTTTCTTTGGGGCTGCTGGAGGGGTGACCTTTACTTTCTATTTCTTTCCTTTCTCAGGCTTCTTCCTATGTATCCTGATGTAAGTATGGGGAATCTTTGGGGGCACAACATCAGTATCAGAATGGAATTCAACAAGGGCAATATAAGTTTCTGGTTTCTTCCTCTTCAATACACCCTTGTCAGTTGTTGCTGATAGTGGAGTCCTATCTGCTGTCGGAGATGACCCTTCTGCTAGTCCAATGATTTGTTTAATTTCAGAGGACATTTTCTCCACATCTTCCCTAGCCTTCTTGATTTTTCTTTCCCTTCTCTTCTTGCTAAAACCTATCTGAACTTCAGATTCCTTTTCCTTTGTTGTTCCAAAGGTTTTCTCAGCTTCATTAATTGGGGCATCAATAAGAGTCTTGGCATGTAAGTCCAAGATCTCAGCATCAACCTCATAGCCCATCTCAGTGATCCATACCTATCATGGCTACACTACCTCCATCAATGTTTCATCCTTCTTCACCATAAAGTAGATTTGTGTAGAGTATTTATCAATAATATGTTTAGGCACTCTTTCTCTTTTCTTCATTATCTTTTGAAATGATTTGAAATAACCCCATAAAATGGAGTCTCTCTACTTGTCCTGTCCCAAACCTCTTATAGAATTTTTTATTTGTTTCCCTACCAACATATCAAATGCCCTTTGTGTTTTACCTAATCCCGGTAACTCATTCAAAAAGAAAAGCATCAAGCAAACAAAAAGGTTGCCATACCAAGAAAAGACATTTCTTCTTACCCTTAATCTTCCCTAGGTTTGAAATTAGCTCTTCACACATCCAATGATAGAGATCTACCTATCATTTTCTTTGACCATCTTATGAACACAGTAAATACATGAACTAGAAATAGAGTTCAACTGGTTTCATTAGGTTACCTTGTAACTGATGATCATGCTTGCAAATTGAACAACTTTGTCTCTGATAGTGCTTATCCTCATTGACCAGTTCTCAAAAGTTGCACCAGTTAACTTCTCCACCTCATTGTTAGATATTTTCTTCTTTCTGGGAGTCTGACCAGTCTGGGGAAAACCAGTGATTGCACTTGATCACCTTTAATCACCTTAAAACTCGCTCTTCTTTGCTCTGAATGTTGTGTGATTAGATATGAACCAACATTTCCTTTTTATTCTGTGAAAACCCTATTTTCACATTGACATAAATGCGTGCTAGCCTATCATACCAGATTCAAAATCCATAATCGCAGTACCGGAAAACCTTTAGGCTAACTTCTCCAAGATCTAAAACAAGCTTTTATACCACTACCAAGGGTAATGCAAGATTTATCATTAATTTGCCTCTCCCTAAGACTAAGGCCTTAGTTACCGGATGATTTTCCTGTTGGTGCAGGAACATTTTGTTCTACTAGTTGAGTAATCGGGTTGTTTGTCTCTGTCAGTTGATCTTCAGATTTCCTAGACCATTTCTTCCCATGCTCCATCTAGATATCATCAACCTTTTTTTTTCCTTTCTCATCATTTCCTTCCAGATTGTTCTTGCTTCTACAAAATTTAGCAATATGTCCTATTTTGTTGCATGCATAACAAGTGACATCATTTTTCTGAATTGCCTTACTGTATCCTTGATCCTTTCTTGACCTGCATTGATTAGCCATATGTCCAAACTTTCCACATGTATGACATTTCACATTCACTCTACAATATTTTGTCCTATGACCATACTTCTTACAGTTTGAACTAACCGAGAACTGTATTATTATCCTGATTTTCTCTATTTTTGTAATGTCTTGCCATATGACCAATTTTTTTGCAAATAAAACATCTACCATTGAATTTATGTGCATTGGGTTGCCTTATCGATGATTTCTAGTTCCAGTTGATAGGTGGATTCTCCTTCTAATCGGTTGCTTCAACTTCATTTGCAGTACCAGAGCTTTCTCCATGGTCAAATCTAAGACCTCTAGTGTCTCCCTTGTGCCTTTGATCCTTCAATAGCTCATCAAGCTTCTTAGAACTGTCCTTAAACTTTTCTTTGTATTAATTTGTAGTATCCAGATCTCCCCTTAGGAGTGTTATCAATCTTTCCAACTCCTCCTCATTATTTTGGGATTTCACCAGCTCAGTTCTCTACATATCATTCTTATGTGCCAGCCGAATGCATTCCTCAAATTTGTCTTTCAAATATTTGCTATGATTTTATGTATTCTTCTTTCGATCTTCAATCTCCTTGGACATCCTCATTGTTAGGGCTTGCATTTAATTCTGCATGAAACTATTCTCTTGACTCAGCTTCTGACATTGTTCTTTAAGGGCATTCTTTTCTTCATCATCCTGATTTTGTAAAAGTTCCTTCCTTCTAGCTTGAGTAGATGGCAGCCTCTCCTGTAGGATAAGAATGGATTCCTTTATAGAGTTCATCTCATCTTGCAACTTCAAGTTCTTCATCCTTTCAACATCATAGTCTTCAAGTTCTACTTCAAGTTGTTTCTCCATACTCATCTCCATGGATGCTGGATTCAGGATCTTCCTTAAGCTATTAGACTTACTCCAAGGTACCAAGATCTGATACCAATTGTTGGAATCCAAGAACAATGAGAGGGGGGCATGAATTAGTGTTCTACCAGTGAGATCAATTTTAACCTTATTAACAAAGTATTTTAGTAATCGGTAACCATAAAAGAATATAACAGTAAGTATAAATGAAGCAACCACAAGAACATACACCATAACATAGAGATTTATACGTGGAAAACCTCAAAGAGGAAAAACCATGGTGGGATTGGTGACCCACAATATCTATCCACTGGCCAAATGAATAAATATTACAATAGGGGCCTGTACATGCAAGAAGATCAATAGCCTAGAGCGTACTTCTCATCACAAAGGGAGCCTCACTGACTATAAACACCAAATATGGAGTTACAAACAAAATTTTGAACTCAAGGAATGCATCTACTATGCTGGATGAGTTCTAGTTCAAACACCGTATGTACCGGTAACTTACTTCGCATCCCAAACCTCTAAACCAATAATCAAGACTGACTATAGAATATTATATCTGCATTCAGTCGATCAACATTGCTCGCACAATATCTTATCACTATATATCACATCTATTTGTATGTCTTTAAATAACCTAAGCGAACTGACTTAAATACCCTTCCCAATCACAAACATAAATGCCTTATGTCAGCTTACAAAGATTATACAATTTATTTACATGTTGACCTAGACAAAATAAATACATTAAACTTGGTGACCAATGTAATTGATTGGTGCCATATAAACCTGTCAGATCAATCTCCTATATCGGCCTCATATACCGGTTCCTAGTTTGTCAGTTTCCTTGAATATCGGATGACGAATCATGAATACTCATGAATATTGGTTAAGAGTTCAACCCAAGATGATGTGTGTTTCCATCAATGACAACACAACTAAACTGGATGAGTGTCAATTGCCAATATTAACATGGTATCTATTATCATTCCTCAAAAACTCTTGGCCCAACACCATCCTCACAGCCTCATTAGTGAACATCCTGACCTCCTTACAAACTAATTAGAGGGTTGGGTCTTTGACGTATTCCAAAAAGGCCCTCTAGTCCTCCTCAGATGTGCTTCTCAACCAAATAGGAATGTCCATCTTCAAAAATCTGAATACCAAATTATATAGCCTAAAGACCTAAACCAGACGTAGAATTTCAACTACCGTCAACTCCAACAATTTATCTACCAAAGGTGAATTGAATAATAAAGAAGCAGAGATCATCTATAAATAGCTCTTGATACTAGCAATTCCTTCACCAATCATATTAATTCCTTTGTCCTTTAAATTTTTATAAATCTTTTGTATCTCTCAGTAAATCTTTCTCATAAAAGCACGGGTGTGCAAAATTGGAAACAACCATAAACCACTACCAATTATCGAATTGGAAGACGTGCATGCTGAGTGGATAGCAGTTAGAGAATGTCATTGACAAGACATTAATAAATGTCAATACTCGATTAGGATAAGATTTCATACATGTCTATTGTCTCCAATTCCATTATGGGCTTTCTGGAGAACTACGTTCTCTTCAAAAATTTGGGTCGAAATAAAACTTCAGCCATTGATCTACGATCATCGAATGGTTTTAAATCATTGATGGATTTTAGGTATGTGTGACGTGTCGATGAGGTTGCGCTTATCAATACATCATGCAGAATTCGGACTCGACGTGATGTTGCATTAATTAGATAACAAAAATGACAATAAATTTATGAAATCTCTAATAAAATATTTATTTTTTCATAAATAATGAAATAATAGCCAATAAAATTAAATAATTTTCAAATGGTAGATAAAAACCGTCAATACAATTAAATAATTTTTCCTTCAGAGTATAATTGTTCGCCCATACACATATATATTTTACTTTAAATGAAAAATATTCACCTCCTACATTATATATTTTCCCCACACAATAATGAATTATTCACCAGGATTTTATGGAATTTTCATACCCTAAAAACAAATTGCGAATACAAATTAATTTTTTTTCCAAATTTGAAAAAAAATTCGCCATCAATATGAAAATTTCTCCCCAAAAATAATGTCTGACTCACTAGGATTTTACACTCTTTCTCGAGGGGGTGGTCTCTTGAAGTTATCCCTGATCCGTGGGCTCTCTATTCACCTCAACCTTGTTGTACATGGCTTGAGGACCCTTAGGTGGTGGAGGGTTATTTCTTGCATTGGGGTCTAGGGAACCTATCCATCTTTAGGTAGAGTTGATTCAGTTAGGGGTGCTTTATCCTAGCTCCTCAAGTTTTCGAGGTTTCTTGTATTCTAAAAAGCTTGGGGATCGTACATTAGTAGCTCAGGATCTACTCGGGCCTCTTCTTGAAAAAGGAAAGTATCTAATAACATGGCGGTTTTAATCTTATCTATTTCAATAACTTCACCCTGACCTCTAGGCTGTGCATCGGCTTGAGTTATGTAAATGACTTTCTCCATCTAAACGCAGTTCACCTCTGAATGTGATGTGGTGTCATGGAGTCTACACCAGTTGGTCATTAGGTTCATGTCTGCTAACTTGACATTCTAAACTTGGTTGGAGTTATTGTGTGCATCAGGATGATCATGAGGTACTCCACCATTGTTTGGGTCAGTGTTCCACAGGTTATAAGTTTTCTAGTTGTATCTCTGGTTCTAACCCTAGTTTTGATAACTCCTCTGATTATTAAAGGATTGAGATTGATTTTGCACTGTTGGAGGGTTGACATAAAGTTATCCCAATTCAGAATTGACTTGAGAGATCATCTTCTTAAGAACCCTTACTTTTTTGGAAAGATGATTAGTTAGATCGATGGAAGATTTTCCTAGTACTTGGTTGGCAACAATGGCATTATTGACCCCTTGCCGATAAGTCATCATGTAAGGTTTCTCATTTGTCTAGGTATGTGAGGTGTTAAACCATGGTAAGGTAGGTGTAATCTATGGTTGTGTTATAGAATGTTGGGGTGTGTATAATGGAACTAGATTCATGGTGGGAGCTTCGACGACTGGAGATGGATTAGGTGCAGGAATTTTATTATATGTTCCATAAATGAGGCCTAAAGGGAGGTTGGGACCGATTCCACCGAGAGTTTGGTTCAACTCTTGATTCATCTTCAAAGCGAGAGCATAGACTTTAGCTAAGGTATCTCAGTCTCATTGTTGAACAATTTGTTTGATGGAGATGGTAATCCATGGATCAATAGCATGGAGATATGCTTCAATGGCCATATTTTGGGTAATTTGATATGGATCTCACAGTCTCTTGTAGGATCTCTCAAATTTGGTATTGAAGATGGTCAAAGGTTCATTCAGTAACTTTCTTAGTGAGGAAAATTGGCGATACGGGGTTGTAGGGTCTATTTAGACTCTGAACTACAAAAGGAATGCCTCTTCTAGTGTATTCCAACTAGTTATGGATTTTACAGGCATGATAAAGTACCAATGATACTCATTGTCTCCCAACAAGTAGGGGAAGAGACAACATGCTACCTCTTCATCTTGAACAATGTTTTGCACTAAGACGTCCTTGAAGGCCTTAATGTGATCTTCAGTGGTCCTATCTCCCACAAATTTAAACTTCATGTAAAATTTGTTAAGATTTTTGGGAAGTTCATGAATCCCACTAAGAATGGCTCCTAGGGGAGATTGAGATTGATTGAGAAAGGCCATAAGTGGCGATGGTGGTGGAGCTTGGTTCACAAAAGGGGCAGAAACTAGTTGAGGATTTGGAATAATTTGGGTAGGGGAGTTGACTATATGAGGTTGTTGAGGATGTGTGTCTGGGAGTTTCTCCTTCCCTTGTCTTTTCATTGCCTAGTAGATGGTCCTAACTCAAAAAAAAATTTGGGACTTACCGAACTCCCCAGAACTCTCTCAAACTTCTCTAGTGAGAAAGAAGAGATTCACTCTAGCTTGATCCTTCTCAATTCTGATGTGGTTGAGGAAGAGGTTCCTGAGGTGCTTGAGGTTGTTGTGCCTAGTTTCTTTGTGTGATGATCTCTCTTTTGGTTTCATCCTCTATCATCTAGCCTTAGGTAATTCTTTGTCAAGCACTTTGTGCATGAACAACCAATCAATGTAACTCGTCTTACTATTCTAGGCAAGGGAATATAATTCTGAGATAACTTCTTACTATTTGTAACCCAAGTTTGGTTGTAGGAATGGAAAGAGACTGTCTCCAAGAAGCACCATGTTATATCATACTATAGTGATCTGTGGCAACTCAAAGTCTTTTGTTGAAGGCCCTCCTTCTAGAACCAAATTTTGTTGATGGTCCTTTTATACTCACCTACATGTAGGCTTTGCAAGGGTGGATCCTCTCCTAAAAAGAACTAGGATTGTGAAATCTATGCTCCCAAAGGTCCTATTTGTTGGGTTAGGACGATGCTTGGGTAACTCAAGGTTCAAATGGAAATCATTCCTTTCCATTATTCAATACTTCTTATTCGTTCTTCTTTTAAAATTAAAAAGCTTCCATTTCTTATTTAACTCTAATTTTAAATTTCTTCATATTACTTTAGCCAACACTTTATATTTTGAACTGTTAACAAGGGTGAGGTATTTAAATTAATTTAAACTTCAAAAATCAATCCTTTATACTATATCAATTTTACAAGTAAAAAGAATAATTTCCTTTTAAATAATAAAATTTACCCTTTTCTCTTCCAAAGTGCGAATATGATTAATTTATTTCTATTTCCCAAATGACTTTAAATATTTCCTTTCTAAAATGCATAACTCATTAAATTCGTTATTATTAAAATTAACTATTAAATTGACTCGCTATAACACAATAAAGCGACCTTTTTAATAATGACTAATCTTATGAAAGAAATCTATTTATTTTAATTCCTCAACTTTTAATGTGTAAATGAACACATTATTTCAATTTAAATGCTTTAAGCTTGCTACAATTATAATTAAGGCGACCTCTTTTTAAATTAACGATTATTCATATAAAAGAAACTACCTATTTTAAATTTCCAAAATACTAGTGTGTACTTCTACTCATTAAATTGAATTAAATACTTAGGGTAACAAACTCCAATTACCCCGCGCAAGGCACAAAAACCGAGGAAGTCCACCAAATCACATGACACGCAACCCAATGCAAGGAAAGCCCCACGATGCTCACCTGACCATGGCTAAGGCAAGACAAGAGTTTAATGACCCCCAAATCCAAATTCTAAGGATGGAGGAGGTTTACTCAAACCTACAAACCCTGAAGGAGATGAACCTCGCCTTAGGTGGTGTCGTACCTGCAATCTCCTGCACCCATGAATCACGCAAGCATACACATACATATACATATTCAATGAAGGTGTTAGCTCAAGATTTATCACAAGGGTTAGGAAACAATTACATTTACACAAGAATCGATGCAAAAGCACAATAATAAGTATGCACAATTATTTATATTATCTAAACTACACATTGCATCATGGTTAACCTACCATTCAAGAATGTCACATAGGAAGTCAATCAAGGTCAAACGGGTTTTACAAGTCCGACTGGGGTATGGGCATTACATCTATACTCCCAAAGGTCCTATTTGTTGGGTTAGAACGATGCTTGGGTAACTTAAGGTTCAAATGGCTTGTTCGAACAAGTTGGTATTTCTAGTTACAAAAGACACTCACATGAATCTCACAAAAATAAAATGCAAAAGATATAGGGGAGCAATGAGGGAATAAACATAATCATGCAAGATTGTTGAATTTGAAAGTAAGCAATTCAAACAATCAGATATTATCGATAACAAACTAGATAGAAATAGGTAAAATTTCTATCTACATGCAAGGTCTATGATCTTACATGTAAAGAGAGTTGATCATCGACTTGTCATAATAATAGAATTAACAACATTCAGAATAGTTATGCTATCTAGAATGAGAGAAGATATCAGACTAAAGAAATACCAATTTCATTCAACAGCAATCACGGAACATGTGATCCACAAAGTAACTTGCATTGATTGATTATGAAAAGAGTGGTACTAGCGAACACTGATACTAAAAGAGTCTAACAAAGATTGAAAATAAAATTAAAAATGTTGGAAAATGAAAATATTGTAAGTAAAATCCTAAACTAGAACCTCCAATCTTCAATTTTGAGACCCTAGAAATGGCCTGATAAGTTACATTTATAGTACCATATCTCATATTTCTCAAAAACAAAGAATTACTATAGCCTAGTTACAAAACGGTGGGAGTTGTAGTCAATATGCAAGTACCTGTCATACAAATGGGTATCTAAAAGTGGTTTTATTTTTTTGATATGAAACCTAACTGAAAGTTATGCCCAAGAAACCTCATTTGTTGCTACAAGTTTGTTCATGTAATTAGGCCCGGTTGCAACATTACAAGTCAATCTTAGAGGGTTTTGTTTCAAAAAAAACATACCTAAGTTTGGGATATGTTGAATAAGGACAAAATGGGTACTCAAAAATTCTTTTACATTCTAGGTATGAGGTTTGCATAGGAAGTTATGATGGACAAACTAGTCAGGGAGTACTACTAGGAGATGGAGGCCTAATAAATGAAAACCTACCATTTGAATATTTGGAGATTGAAATTTTTCTTGTTTGAGGATTGTTTTGAGTTTTCCACCCTTGCTCCACATCAAAAAATACATATTACTCAAAAGAGATCAAGCAAAGATTGTATACTCTATAACAACCAAATAATTCTATACAATTCACAAAAGAATTGAAGATACAATATTGGAAGTACAATATCAATGAGAATGACTTTCTTTATAGAAAGAAAGAGATGCCCTAATCCTAAAATTAGAAGAATTAAAACAATGTAAAGTAGGACCTAAATTAAGCTCAACTACAAGCTAAAAAAGCTAACTAGAAGTGCATCTAAGTGAACTAAGACTAAAAAAACATTGCACCTAGATGAAATAAAGCACCTAAGTTTAGCTTAAGTGAAAAATCAATTAAAAGACCTAATTAATAAATAATTAGAAAATTATCCTTGAATTACTCCAACATGTGCCAACTTTGGAGAGCTTGTTTAGTTGTATTTGGGTCCTACCCTGGCATGTGGAGATCTCCATTAAGTTATTTCATCTGGATGATATGTTTTTCGATCGACTAGTTATGTGGTGCATCATTTTTGTACATGTTACCTTTTTATCAACCTTGAATGATTTTAGCAAGCATGTGTATTATTTGGGGTCGCGTAGAGAAATGCAATAAGGAGGTGAAAGGGATAGAAAATGCTATGAACAATCTAGGTAGCATAATTGATAAGATGGAACTCACTGTTAAGAAAATTGCAGAACAAAACTTCCAGATCCTCAAGGCATCAATGGATAACATGAATATCTTGATCAATAGATTTGAGAGAAACACAGAGAAGGATGGTGACAAGGAACAACTGGACAAAAAAGGTCATGAGAAGAGGACCAGAGCCAATACTAGGATGAAGGGCGACATCAAAGGTCATGAGCTGGAGGAGTTAAAGACATTGGTGGACAACATGAAGTAGATGGTTGTCCATGTTGAGGATATCATGAAAAGTATCTAGCTATTTCTATCTTTGTCTTGGCAGTGGTCTTCTTGCTGTCATTTTTCTTTTCGAAAGTTGTCTTTTTCTAGTTTTTTATGTAATCTTATGTAATGTGTGTTGGAATCCCTTTTTGTTCGTTAGGGATCTGTTTTAGTTTTTGAAGTGATCAGGCATGGATCTTTCTAGTTCTTTTGATATCTCCTTCTTTGTAAAAGGTTCAGTTTCCTTTCAAAAACCTTCTTTTACTTAATCAAAATAAGATGTGTTACATCATCTCTATCTCATGGATTGGACCACATTCACCAAATATATATTTGGTGGTTGACTTAATTAGAATTATGTGTGTCCCCTATCCTAGACAATTTAATTAAGGCTTTTTAGATGTTAAAGTTGATATATATAAAATATCAAATCAATTTGGATTGCATGGAGTGATGAGGTATGTATTTATGGTATGTGGTGTTGTGATATGAGTGTATAAATTAGAATATGTGCAAGTGTTCTTTCTTGACCATATCATTTTGTAGAGTTTTTTGATGTGAAGACAATGAATGTGTGGTGGTAATTGTCTTTGGATTTAGTTTCTTGTAACAATGGTTCATTTACAACTTCATAGTTGGATAAGACTTTATCTTGTTGATTCAAATGTTGTGATATTGTATCTTTCCCCAGAGAAGCGATATTCAATTTTCAAATCTTTGTATCTTGTCCTAGAGTAGTGAGCTTCTACTTGCAAGTCCTTATTTATATTGTCCTGGACCAATGAGCTTCAACATACAAGTCCTTATGTATCTTTTCCTGGGATATGTATCTCAGTCTAGAAGTCCTTTTAGGTGGTAGTATGCTTACTTGGTTGTGAACCTAAAACATATTTGTAATCATTTCATATATTGTGATTTGACTCTCACTTTGGCTTTCCCCTATTTAGGTTTTCCTTTTAAATATAGTGTTCTCATTTACAGTGTGTTTCATTATTCTATTTCTCATTACTACTAATAAGGTTAAAGTTTAGCTAACAATGTTTTGGAAAGATAAAGTTTAAGTTTAGTGTTTTAAGATTCAGACTGATTCAGCCCCCCTCTCAGTCCTAAGGTGTGTTCAACAAGTGGTATCTAAGTCAAGTTCTTCTAGAAAAATCTTAACCACTTGATGCAAATTTGGGATGATGCAAGATGGATCTTACAAGATTTTTCATGTTTGATGGTATAAGCTACTCTTTTTGGAAGATGAAGGTGGAATCTTATCTAAAATATATGGTTTATGGGATTCAAAACTCTGTTGCAAATGGTTATACAACTCCCTCTACTCTTCTTACTACTCTAGATGAGATTAGGGCACATGCGAACAATGGTAAAGCAAGGAATACAATTATAAGCAGATTTTCTAATATTGAACTTTTGGAGGTGATGGACTACAAATCCACCAAGGATGTCTAGGAGAAACATAACAACTTTTATGAAGGTGACAAGAAGATAAAGAAAATCAAGTTACATAATTTCAAAAGAAAATTTTAAATATTAAGAATGTCTAAAGATGAAAGTATTGATAGTTACATGCACTGAGTAACAAAAGTTTTTTTAAGAATCAAAGGTGTTGGTGAAGAAATTAAAGAAGATTAATTTGTGAGCAAAGTATTTAGGACTCTTCCTAGACCTTTTATTCATAAGGTGTCTACCATTGAAGAATGTAGTGATTTGGATAATTATACTATGGATTGATTATATGGAGCTCTCTCTACCTTTGAGATAAGAAATATTGAACCAAAGAAACCAAATAGGAAGTTGCATTCAAAGTAAGTTAGAAGGAAGAAGATGATGCTAACTTGGATAACAACCTTGATGAAGCAAAAGAAAACTTTGTGATAAGAGTAAAGAAGGGCACTACTAAATACAAAGGTAGGTTACCTCTAAAATGTTTCAATTTTGAAATAATTGGTCATTTTGTAGCTAGATGTTCTTATAGAGAATAAACCAATAGAAGAAAAGTTGATAGAAACAAGAGGGTAGATGACAGAGACAAAGGAGACAACTCTAAAAGAATTTTTTACTTCAAAGAAAGTATCAATTCATCTAAAGATGGGGACTATGATGATTCTAGTGATGAAACTCTATTTATGGTTGTGAAAATTGATGGTAATAAAAATCAATATATGGTGGTTTGATGAGAACAATGAAAGATCATTATTTGTGTGGTATTCTCTAGGATGAAAAGGAGGATCTGAATGCATGGGTGATCGAAAATGGTTGCTCAAATCACATGATAGGTGATAGAATAAAATTTATCAATTTTGAAAAGATAAATGGTGGATCAGTCAATTCTAATGATGTAGAATCTACTCAAGTCTATGACAAAGGGTCAATATCCATTGATGGGAAGATCAAGACAAAGGATGTTTTGCATGTTAAATGTTTAAGGCACAATTTTCTCAATGCTAGTTAGATGTCTTGTAAAGGATATAGACTTACATTTCATGATAAGGGTTGTGATATTAGAAGAGGTAACTCTAGAAGACTAATTATAGAAAGAACAAGAACTGGTGGAATATGTATTACTTGAAGTAAGTTATAGACACAAGCTATTTAATTTCTCAAAGTAGTGAATGTTGTCTTTACCACAAGAGGATGGGACACAAACTTTGATAACTTGGTGAAGATTAATTCTACACATGTATTTAGAGATCTGTCAAATATTACCAAGCCTCTAAATACATTATGTAAGGAATATTAGATGGGAAAACAAACAAATACAATATTCAAGAGCAAGGAGTTTTATAGCTAAAACCCTTGGAGCTAATATAAGTAATCTATGGATACCTACTAGGACTAAACATGAAAGGAAATTTATGATACTTTTTGATGATTATACTAGAATGACATGGGTTACTTTTTTTAAAGAGAAATTAGAAGCTTTAGATAGATTTAATATTTTCAAATCTATGGTTGAAAATGAAATGGATACTAGGGTTAAATGCTTAAGGTCTGGTAGAGGAGGTGATTTTAGATCAAATGAGTTTGTGAGATTTTGTGAAGAGAATGGTATTAAGAGACGCGTGTCTACTCCTAGGACACTGCAACAAAATGGGATTGCTAAAAGGAAAAATATGAGTGTTCAAGAGATGGCTAGAATAATATATTGAAGATGCTAATCTACCAGATCTTTATTTGAAGAAATTTGTTCATATGATGGTATTCATTCTTAACAGAGTGAAGAAGTAAGCCCTGCAAATGTTTCAACAATAGACTCAAGAAGATAGTTGAAAGTGAAAATTTAAAATTAGATCAAATTATTGGTGACAAGAATGAAGGAGTAAAAACTAGGAGAAGACTTTCCAATGCAAGTGATCATGTAGATATATGTCTTCTATCAAAATTTGAGCCTAAGACATTTTTCGATACATGCAAGGATGAAGGATGGATGAAGAACTTTATTAGATTGAGAAGAATTGAATATGGGAACTTGTTCCCAAATTAACAGACAAGAATATTATTGGAACCAAGTGGGCATTCTAGAACAAATTGAATGAAGAAGGAAAAGTTATAAGGAACAAGGCCAAATTGGTTCTCAAGGGATATTCTCAAGTAGAAGGCTTTGATTTTGAGGAGACTTTTTCTTTGGTGGCTAGAATGAAGGCAATCACAATGTTCTTAGCTTTTCCTACTCATAAAATTTTTGAGATATATCAGATGGATGCCAAGTTAGATTTTTTAAATAGAGACCTAGAAGAAATATACATAGAATAACCTAATGGATTTATGACAGCAAGCAAGCCCCTAAGGGCTGGTATGCTAGGCTGGATAGGTATTTATTGCAGAAGTCTTCAAGAAAGGTACATCTAATAGTAATATTTACTTCAAAATTGAGGATGGAATATTGTTGATAGTAGTTGTATATGTTGATGATATCATCTTTGGGGGAGAGGATAAGATATGTAGAGGATTTGAAGAGGGAATGCAAAAGAAATTTGAGAAGTCAATGATTGATAAGTTATCCTTCTTTATTGGCCTTCAAGTTACTCAATTGGATAATGTAATATTTATTTCTTAAGAAAAGTATGTTAAGGATATCTTAACAAAGTTTAGTATGGAGAATGTCAAACTTGTGAGTACCCCCATGACTACTAGTTGTCACTTGACTAAGGATGATGGATCTTTGAAATTTGATCAAACTCATTATAGATTTTTTATTGGTGGTTTGTTGTACTTGACTCTTCCCAGACCTAATATTATGCATGCAACATGCATGGTTGTTAGATATCAAGCTAATCCTAAGAAATATACTGATGTGGTGGTCAAAATGATATTTAAATATTTGAAAGGAACTCTGGATTATATTCTATGGTATAAGGAGGATAGTGATTTCTCTCTCTTGAATTACATAAATTCTTATTGGGTTAGTTGTGTTGATGACAAAAGAGGTACCGGTCATAGTGATTTTTTCTTGGGAGATAGGTTGGTCTCCTATCTCAGAAAGAAGCAAGATTCAATCTCCTTAACCACTGTAGGAGCATAATATATTGCTGCAATATCCTAATGTACTCAAGTGATGTGGATGAAGAATACTTTTGAAATATGTCAAAGTGATTTATGATGAGCCCATTCCTATTATGTGTGATAATACTTGTTCAATAAATATTTTAAAAATCCTATGATGAATTCAAGAACCAAGCACATTTCTATTTTACATCACTTCTTAAGGGATAAATTTGCAAAGAAGAAAGTTAAATTGGAGTATGCACCCACTAAGGATCAAATTGTAGACATATTCACTAAGGTTCTCCCAAAGGATACTTTTGAGTATCTCTAACAAAAGCTAGGGATTATTTCCCATCCTTCCAACTAAGATGCATATAATTGTGCATCCATCTAAGGGGAGAATTTCAAGATATATCCTTACTCCTAGATTGATTTTGAGTGTTTCTCTTAAGGGAAGAAGGTGGTTGGTTTATTGTTATTGTAAGGAAATAATTTTTTGGACACAAAATTAAAACTAGAGAGGTATTAGCTAAAGGGAGAGTTATATGTTGATTGGTTAGGTGTGGATGCCCACCTTTCTTGATTGCAGCAGCAGAGTGTGGATGCCCACCTTTCTTGGTGTCTAATGTCTATATTCAATATGATGTTTTGATGATAGTATAATTATGATGATGATTAGAATATGATTTCCTTGGCCCTAACACTCTTATACAAGTTAATTTTATTTTTAAAATATTTTCAATATGAGGATATGATACGTAGGAAAGAGTATTTAATGTCTACCTGAAAGAAAGCTTTAATTTCTCTGTAGTTGAGGATTTGATCTTATAGATTGAACATGGTGTTTATTCTTTGTGGATAGTTTTTTCCTATCTTTTTAGGTTCCTAGTGCTGCAACTGAAGTGGCTAGTGATCGTTGTTTGCTGACAATTTGGTTGTCAATCAGAAGTGGATTTGATGTCTATAAAATGTTTTGCATTTCTCCATATTAATTTTTCAGGTGTTGTGACTTGGAGGAAATACTTGTAATGTTTGTGTGTTGTCCTAGTTCTAGATCCATGTGTTGAGGTGTATGTAAGAAGATTTATTGATGTTTTGTTTAAGATTGTGTTTCCTAGGACTCTAGCAATGAAGTGCTCTATATCTATTTGTATTGTGCCAACATGTATGGATATGAAAGTGAGAAATAGGTATTTGGTAATGTTGTTGGATGTTTTAGGAATGTATTCATGTCATCTAAATGGTGTTGAATATTTAGGTTGGTGTTGCATTATGTTTGATGTTTTCTAGATAATTATTGTGGTTTGGTTGGTAGATTTTTATTTTCCAACTTATGTTATGATCTTAATGATATGTGATGACTTTGGAGAGTGTTTCTAGTTGTATTTGGGTCCAACCCTTGGAATGTGGGGATCTCTATTAACTTATGTGCTACATTGTTTATCTACATGTTACCTTGTTATTGACCTTGGATGATGTGTGCCAGTGTGTATATTATTTGGAGACATTTAGAGAAGTGCAATATGATGTTTTAGGTCCTCTCTATCTCTTGGATTGGACTTCATTCACCATAATTGTATTTGGTGGTTGGCTTAATTAGACTTATGCTTGTCCCCTGCTCAATCCAACTTAATTGAGGTTTTGAGATGTAAAGGTTGATGTATATATATAGAAGATCAAATCAGTATGGATTTCATGGAGTCGTGAGTTATGGAGTTATGATGCAAGGTGTTGTGATGTGAGTGTGTAAATCAAAATATGTGTGAGTGTGTTTTTATGATCATATCATTTTGAAATTTCCTAATGTGAAATAGTGAATGTGTGGTAGCGATTGTTGTTGGAGTTGGTTTGTTTGTAATAGTGGTTCAAGTATAGCTTCATATTTGGAGAAGAATTTATCTTGCCGATTCAAATGTTGTGATATTGTATTTTGCCCTGAAGAAGTGATCTTTATTATACAAGTCTATATCTTTCCCTAGAGAAGTGAGCTTCATCCTGCAAGTCCTTATGTATCTTGCCCTAGAGCAATGAGATTCAACCTACAAGTCCTTTTAATCATGCATCTTAGTCTACAAGTTCTTTTAGGTGGTAGTGCTCTCCCTTGGAAGTGACCCTAAAATAGACTTGTAATTATTTCATATGTTTTGAGTTGACTCTCACTATAGTTTTTCTCTATTTGGGTTTTCCATATTGTTGGCAGCAATAATGAAGGAAAAATAAGAGGGAGGGGTGAATCCGTTTTCACCAGATTAAACAATTTAAGCACAATTTTAAATATGGTCAACTACAGCAAGAATACAGATAAACACAATAATAGCAACACACATAACACCAAGATTTTTGACATGGAAAACCCGGTTAAGGGAAAAACCATAGTGGGAACCTACCCACAATAAGATGATACTCTACAGTAGTATGTGTAAAAATTACAATGGGGAATGCACGCACATTTAGGCACACTATCTAGAGCTCACTGCTTAAAATATAATGACCCAAAAGTCTACAACCCTTTGGGAAGGTTCACTACCTTACAATAATATTTGAACTACAATCTAGTTGAGATAAACTGAAAGAATAGCATCTCCAAATGCCTGATGATAGTTACGGTTAAGCACAATTGTCTACTTTGCAACACACTTTGCTCTACACTTCACGCCAAAAGATAAATTCATTTGTTCGCACATACACCACTCTCTGATAATGCAGAGACAACACCTCTACTCCAATGACATGAATTTAACACCTATTTATACAAATCATCAACCTTGACTACAAGGTTGGCTCAACCCTTAATACCTAATTACAAAATTACATCACATGATACATAAATCAACCATCAGACCAATACAATATCATTGCCAACATAGCATGGACCCAATTCAAATCTTGAACATGCAACACCATGAAATCTCGCTAAGATCAATCACAACATGCTACACCATAGAAAATGTCACTCCTTGTCATATCGGTGTCTTCATTTCTCAAAGGGAATTTAGCCAAATTACCACAAGTTTCACATTTTCCGTTTATGCAATCTATTTGACATGTTGTATTATCATCTAATTTGTCACATAAAATTGATGCTATGACCTGACTTGGCCATTTAGGGGGAGCATTTTGAAAACCAACACTTTCTTCTATCATCTTTCAAAACATTTAATAGTAGAGATCAAATTTAATATGATAACGACAATAAAAAGTTTCAAAAGCTTTGTTTATCTTCACATAATATGGTTTTAATCTTTCAAATATTGTTTGTCCAATCTTTACGTTTGGATTTGAATTATAAAACAAAAAATATAATTCATGTTGCATGGTGTCCAACCAATATTTTGTATGTACATATTCATTAGGCCCAATTCTATGTTTGATGACATCTCTATTATTTGATGAAGGATGGGTATGATCATTCCAAAATGTAGTGATCAAGTTCCTAAGTCCATCTTCAATCCCATCTGAATGAGGAGCTCTACAAATTATTTCCCAATTTCCTTCCAATGTACTATCATCCAAATTCATTCTCCTTTTCACATAATATGATATTATCTTCCTACTATATCCAATCTCAAATGAAAGTAAGGAGATTTATCTTTTTTGGGACATGTTTTTATTTGCAATAGATGTCAATATGACTCTTCTTGAAATGGCCTTATCCATAGATCTAGACTATTTCCCAATTGAACCCAAACCAACCTTAACATTTTCAACAATATCTGTTTGTAGCTTGGAAAATTTCCTCTTTTTCAATGTTATATCTACACCCAACAATTTTAATGGCACTTTTAACTCATTGTTAAGAAGTTGAATTAATAATAGTTGGATCTTTTCAAGTGTATCAAGATTCTCAAACTGAGCAATTATTTTCTTTGACTCTTTATTTAGTGTCCTCCTATTAGTATGTGTAGGTTGTTTAACATAATATCTCAACTTCTCCACATCCATTTCAATTAAATTAACTAAGTTTCTATAGTTAATTTTTTCTTTACACATAGAGCTAGATCCATATTCTCATTCATACCAGTATAAGGAAAAACTATTGACCCTTCTCCAACTTCATTTGCTTGAGCTTCTTCATGTTGAGCAAAAGATACACACAAAATAAAACAATATATATTTTAATCTAGATAGCATAAATTTAATTATAATGACTAAAGGGGATAGATGGAGAGAGAGAGAGATAGCATAATTTTTTGAGCTTGGTTTGACCCTTCTCCAACTTCTACAGCTTGAACTTCTACTTGATCTTGTGGTTGACCTATATAAAGAGAGTATGAGAGAAAGATATAGAGAGACTAAATATATTTAATCACCTAAGAAGACTAAAAGGATCTAGAGAGAGCGAGAAAGATCCTAAAAATATTTAATTACCCTTAAGAATACTAAAAGGAGAGAGAAGTAAAGATGTGCATACTTGTTTGAGCTTTGACTGACCCTTCTCCAACTTCTACAAACTTGATCTTGTGCTTGACCTATAAAGAGAGTATGAGAGAGAGACAGGATAAACATATTTAATCACTTGAGAATCTAACTAAAAGTTTCAAGAGAGTGATCCTTAAAATATTTAATAACCTAAATAATAAGACTAAAAGGAGAGACAGTGAGACAGAGAAAGAGAGAGAGGGATATATTTAATCACCTAAGAATAAAAGGATCTAGAGAGAGAGACTAAACATACTTCTAAATGATCACCTAAGAAGACTATTTACAGAGAGAGAGAGAGAGAGATCCTAAAAACTAAAAGGAGACTAAAACTAAGGGGAGAGATTAATAACAAGAGAAAGAGAGAGAGAGATCCTACAAGTCCTTATTATAACACCGTATGACCCCTTAGGACACCATATGACCCATTAGGACATCATATGGTCCTAAGGGTTCATATGATGTCATTAGGGTTCATATGGTGTCGTTAGGGGTCATATGGGGTCCTAAGGGGCCAAACATGTGTTATAACACCATATGATCCCTTAGGATACCATATGACCCATTAGGACATTATGTGGTCCTAAAGATTCATATGGTGTCTTAAGGAGTCATATGGTGTCATTAAGGGTCATATGGGGTCCTAAGGGGCCATCCCTTAGGATACCATATGACCCCTTAGGACACCATATGACCCACTAGGACTTCATGTGGTCCTAATGGGTCATATGGTGTCCTAAGGGGTCATATGGTGTCATTAGGGGTCGTGCAAGGTCCTAAGGCTGACTACACATGTGTTAGAACACTATATGACCCCTTAAGACACCATATGACACATTAGGACATGATGTGGTCCTAAGGGGTCATATGGTGTTGTGAGGGGTCATATGGGATCCTAAGGCCCACCACACATGTGTTAGAACACCATATGACCTCTTAGGACACCATATGATCCATTAGGACATCATGTGCTCCTAAGAGGTCATATGGTGTCCTAAGGGGTTATATGGTGTCATTAGGGGTCATATGGGGTCCTACGACTCACCACACATGTGTTAGAACACTATAGTGTCCCTCCTAGACTTGCAATTTCATTTATCCATCGATAGATATATATGGACTCTTATGTGATGCTTTGATTCATGTTTATGACTCTATTTCTATCGTAGATGATATTGATGATGCTAGATACTTTATGTGAACATGTGTTATATGATGACTTATATGGATGATTGACATTTCTTGGATTATGATTACGATGGACCTATATTTGATGATTTGTATGTGCTCATTATTCATGATGGATCATATTGCTTATGGGATTTTGATGATATCTTGGTTAAGCTAACCCTAGTTCATGATCATGTTGGTTGAATTGATGCGACAATGATTGTGCCTGACTTCTAGTGTATTCGTGATTAGAGACAATGGCATACCTCTCATTGTGAGCATGATATGACGTTGTAATTCTCTATCACATGCTTGATCATTTATGATGCATATGTGTTGTATATATGTTGTACTGTGTTTATTGGTGATTGTAGGATTGCAAGTACTAGACATTGACTCCACAAGGTCTCACAGGTATGAGCATGTCTTATCCCAATGGCAAGTTGTGGAGATGGCATGTGTTTCCATCTTCATACTCTAGGTTTAAGTTGTCTACCTTGTCAGTTTGTGTCATGGCGCAAGTTGGTGGTTAGAGTCTTATGTTGATGTCCGACCCTATGTCGGGTTACCTTAAGGTGTAGTGAGTATGTGATTAATATTTGATTAATAGAGTATTCATACTATAGTTGAATTATTTGATAGTTTGATTATTTGATTAGTATTTGGATGATTATTTAATATTTGTTTGTATTGGCTTGATTAATGATTATCGAGCTTGATTTATTTGATTTATTGTTTATTGGCTATTGGCTATTTATTAATTATTTATTGTTTATTAATGTTTTCTTATGTTGGTTGATTTTAAATTTAATTGGATTTTATTTGTGTTTGCTTTTATTTATTTAATTTGTTTATTTAGTAATTGGTTTTGATTTATTATTTCTCTTGTTTCTATATGGTTAATTGATATAATATAATTGTTACCTACCCTTTTATCTGATTGGATGATTTGGTGGGGGTAAGTAAATAATATTATTAAATAATACTTACCTCGAATTTATGCATGGTAGGTATATTATATAGTTTATTACAATATTTTGATTGGTCGATATTCTTCTATAGTTTTTATTTCAAATTTATTTATTGAGCTTTCTGGGAATGTTGTCAGGCTACCCTTCCGAGAGAATTTTGGTTGCATTTGGAATTTTTAATTTGGTTGAAGTTGGATTTTTGGGGATTTTGTGATTGGAATTGGAATTTCTTGGTTGGATTTTCTGGTTTGGACTTGCTCTACTTCGAATTTCTTTGCCTTTACTTTGATTTTTCCAAGTTGAAGCTTCAACTCTCTTGGCATTTCAATTTGAAAATAATGTCTTCATTGTGTTTGTTGAAGGATTATTTGTAATCAATATTTTATTGTTTAAAGATTTCAATTTTGGTTGGGGAAATCGATTATGTATATAAGAGTATATGAGTTTGTTATTGGCAAAATCTAAAAGATGATGTGCTATTGGGAATGTAGGTTCTGCATTTTCCTTTATGAAATTGTGTTTCCACTTTCTTGTGGTCTTGTCAAGCTTTTGATTTTCTTTGTAATTATGTTTTTCATTTAAATTTGCTTTACTACATCTCCATATGTTTCTGCGTGAGTTTGGTGTATTTTTATGCATGATTGTATCAAGGAGGTGCAGTGAATTGATCTTAATTTTTAGTTGTATGACTTGGTGAATCAAATTTTATATTGCCATGGCCTTATTTTGTCCTCCTACACCTTCTAGGAGTGGTATTGGTCCATTTTGTGAGCCTATGTGCAAAATTGGACATGTTTGTCACTTATTTCCTCTATTTACCGTCATTTTTGCCCTTTATCTTCAATGTGCTATTCTGGACATTAGATACGCTAAAGTTTGATGTGGATGTGCTATAGAATGAGGTGTATGTGCTAATATGCACAATAGATGCACCAAATTGGTCTTTGTATGCACTGAACTATCCTGTGAAGTTAGATTTGTCAGTTTTATCCAATGTGGTTACTTTTCCAGATTGTGGGCATTTACCAGAGGCTTTTTATGATTGCTTTGAGTTTCTTAGAGATGTTTATAATGTTATTGTAGACACCTAAATTTGACTAATTAATTCAATCAATTTTAAACCCCCTTTCCTCTAATTAATTAATTTAATTAATAAATTTTCCTATTCCATTCCTCCAATTAATTAATTATTAGTTACTTAATCCCTGATCCTATCCTTCTAATTAATTAATTAACCCCCAACCCATTTTCTCCTAATTAATTAACCTAGTTAATTAATCCCCTTTTTTCCATCCCATTTGATTAATTACCTGTAATTAATTAAATATCCCCTTTCCAAACCTCCCACCCAACTCTAACCTATCACTCCTAACCTCCATATGTGCACATCCTAACCTCTTTTCCCACTTTTTGGGGAAAATATCCTATTTTTGGGTGGTTTTTCCCAAAATAGACATGTGTTCTCATGGACACATGTCATTCCTCTTCCCTCTTGTTGAGCCACTTGTCCTTTTTTGGAGAACAAGTGTCTCCTCTTCACACCCCCTCTCTCATCTATTTAATCCCTCCATTTTTAGACCAAATCCTCTTGAATCCACTATTCATTCAACACATCGTTACTCTGTCGAAATCACTACTCACACTCACACATCCATTATCATTTGCATTATCATCTTCATCAAATCATGGAGCATAATCAAGCATCCAAATCAACATCATGAGCACACATCTAATCACAAAATAATCAAATTGAAGCAAGGATTTGGGGTTTGCATAGCTTTTCTTTGTGTTTTTGCTTTGATTTTACCATTTCGATCTTGAAGTGTTGAGTTTAATGGCTTGTTTTGGTTAATTAGTTTATCTTTTATCCTTTGTATTAGCATGCACATTTTTCCTCACACATTTTTTGGCATGCCTAGTGGGACCCACTTCATGGGTCATTTAACATTTTTTGTTGTCATTTTAGTGCATTTTATTGTAGATTTTGAGCACTTGCAGGTAGAAAAGTAGATCTAGAAGTTGATTTCTACCTAGGTGGAAGTCTATTTTCTCAATCCTATGATTTCATGAAACCGTAGGTATGAGCCCTGAAACCGCGGGTTCACTAATATCATTTTCATATGACTGTGGGATCACCATCATCAATTTTGTACGAAAGGTAAATTTTTCATTAAGTTTCGAGTTTTTATAAATTACAATTGGCTTCTATCTATGAAACAACGGTTTTGCATCTCAAACCAACGGGTTCTCTATCTTGCACCAATAGGTTCACTATCTTGCACAAACGGGTTCACTTAAACCAGCAGGTTCACTTAAAACAACAGGTTTGTGCCACACAACAGTGGGATCACTAATTATCATTTATATGGTTTTCTTGAATGTTATTTTGGTACTAATCAACTAACTATTGTGTTAGCATTTTAAACAGACAATGGGAACACGTTTTAGACAACTAGTAGGTTCGCTTAAACCAGCGTATTCACTTAAACTAGCAAGTTTGCATCTCAAAACAATAGGTTTGCACCCTGAAATAGCAGGTTTGCCCCTTGAAATAGCGGGTTTGCTTAAAACAATAGGTACACAGTAGTGGGATTGCTAATTATCATTTATATGATTTTTCATAATGTTATTTTAGTACTAATCAGCTAATTTGTGTGTTGTTGGATGGTTTTACTATTTTTGCAGCATTTCAAGCTATAAGAAGACCCCTAAGCATTTAAACACTAACATTTTTTCTTGTACGACTGCTAAAGAAAGTGGGGCTTTGTTGGAACAAATTTTACTCATTTTATTTATTTTATTTCCTTCTTTATTTTGTGTCTTATTGCATAATTAGGCACACTTCAATTCAATTAAGGGAATGGGCATGTTGTGTCTTTTGAGTAATTAGGCACACTTCAATTCAAGTAAAGGAATTCACCCCATGTCTTTTGTGTCTTGCACACTTGTGCATCTGTAAAGTGGTCTTACTGCTAACACATAGCATCCTCTCCCTTTGGCTCTTGTGGTCATAGGTGCAAGAGAAAAGTGTTAGCAACGCTCGATTTTACTTTCTAAGTAGGAGTGCATGTCCCCTGAGTAGCCTATAAGGTCAGGTGAGGAGAGAACGACCCAAGCGATACTTTTTTCAGTCCTCTATATAAATATTTATGATTTTAGAAAAAGCTATAAATCAACTAGTAATGTTGTGTTATACTGATGGTTTCCCTCGGTATCATTATACAAATACCTTTCTGGTCTTGATGCAAGTCAAAATCCCCTAGTGCTATTGTGGTAGATGCATAAAATTCATGTTCTATAGGCTGGGATATCTCTTAAATGAGCTAGCCACCGCATGTAGGACTACTTGATTCACCCCAAAAGTTTCCCCACTATGAACCAATTGTTCTTTAGTATCCAAAAATCCTTCTATGTTTTAACTCAGGTGTTGTGATATGTGCATACCAAAGAAACTCCTCATGTACCCCCCAATTCAAGATAGAAAATTCAGTGGGAAGTGATTATGCAAGTATTTGAAGCTTGGCATGCCCAAGAAGTGTGTGTCGAGGGTGGAGCCAGTGTTCTCAGGCTTCTATCTATCTGGTTGGATGTGGTATTTTATGGTCAGGAGATTTAACACATACTATCATTTGACTATCCATAGGTTTGTACTTAACTGATTCTATCTATTTTACGATTAGATCTTCATGCTTGATGTGTTTGGTGTCAAGTATTTTATCAAATATTAATCTAGTGATTTTGAAGTCATTTCTAGCAAGTCTATGGTTTATAATAGAGGGTTTGCAGTCTTGTATTAGAAGGAATGTTGTCAACTTTGAGCCAAAATTGACATACTTAGCGCAGTCACTGTCATTTTCTCAACCAATGGGTTTGCACCTCAAACCAACGGTTTTTCTCTTTGTTCTAGCGGGTTCGCATCTTGTTCTAGAGGGTTTGTATCTTGTTGTTTTTAAGTCCTATTCTAGCGGGTTCACTTTTTATACTATCTATTGTGTTGTTATAGCAAGTTTGCACCCTGTTCCAGCAGGTTTGTACCCTGAAATAGCAGGTTTGCATTTTTGGTGTCATTATTTTTTCCAATCATTTTTCAATCTTTCCAATCTTGTTTTAGCATATTTGCATCTTGTTGTAGTGGGTTCACATCTTGTTTTGGCAGATTTTTTGGCCTATTATAGCGAGATGGCTTTTATCTTGTCATGATTTGTCAGTTAGTGTCATTATGCTGTCAGATTTCTATTTCATCGATTTACAATCTTACATTTCCCCAGCAGTTAGGGTCTATCTTTGGTGATCCTAGTCTTAGAATTCATTGTGCTTCCATTATGCTATTTGCATTGCTTTATATATTTCTCAATCTATCAACAGTGTATGCCCATCTTTTATGATCTCAGTCTTAGATGTCATTACGCTGTCGTGATGTTGTCTGCATTGCATCAGACATTTCTTGACCTTTCAGCAGTTACAACTTATCTTTCATGGTCTTGTCCTTAGAAGTCATAGTGTTGTTGTTATGTTGTCCATATTGTCTTTGAAACGTCTTGATCTACCAACTTTCAAGATCTATCTTTGTTTTATCTTGATCTTTTGATGTTGTTACGTTGTATTTATGTTATCAACATTGTGGTAGAAATCTTTGGATTATCACCAGCTGGTATCTTTATCCATGTGTTTCTCTGGTCCTAGATGTCCTTGGTCTAGGTGTTATGTTGTTCACCAATCTCTAGATTCTTGTTCGATGAGTATCCTTTGGTTCTTGGCTTTGCATGGTGTTCGGTCATTGTATCCTATTTGTGTCCAGATGTTGTCGAAATTTGGTTAGATTACTTTATGTCTCATATTTCCTAGCATTAGGATTATCATCCATCCTCATATCTTGTCTCCTAATTCACATCATCATTTCCTTCTTCCTAAGTCAGAGGTTGAATATCAAATATCCAAAATTGAACATCAAATTTCATCCTCTTTTCAAATTCATCAAAGTCTCCTCATATCATCTTTGTCTTTGGTTGATCATCCATTCTCATATTTCATCTCTCCAACTCATCAACCAATCATCATGTTGCAATTCTAATATGATGATTTTGGTTGCCCTTCATTTTCTTCCACTTCACCCTATGTCAATGATGATGAGGGTATGGTTGATCAACCTTATGACACATATATCCAAGTCATCCCTCAATCCTACTATGATGAGTATTATCATTCCTCATTTTCTTCCACTTCACCCTATGTCGATGATGACAAGGGTATGGTTGATCAACCCGATGAGACACATCTCCTAGTCATGTTGCCATCCTATCTCAATTCTCCATCCATTTCTAATCTCCCATCCTATCTCAATTCTCCATCCAATTCTAATCTTCCATCTTATCTCATGTCTCCATCCAATTCTAATCTCCCATCTTATCTCACTTCTCCATCTAGTTCTAATATTCCATCTTATCCAAATTCTCCATCCAATTCTAATATTTCATCCTATCTCAATCCTTCATCTAATCCTAATCTGCCATCATTTGTCATGTAAGCTATGACTGGGGGCATGAATTACACAATTCCATTATTATTTGTGCCCCCACCCATCCGATCAATACCATAATTGATCAGTACCCTGCAATATCAACCTCAAGTAGCATCACAACCTATTATTTCAAAACCATGATTCAATTATCTACAGGCACTGCATTCATCCATTGTTGTGATGAACATTCATGAACAATCATGTGGCACTAATCACAATCCTTTATCTCACCTCAATCCTCCAGCTTCCACTTTCTCCTATCTCAATCCACCACCAGCTTCCCTTCCAACTCCCACATCTATCATTCCTCTCCCGCTTCGTATAATCATCAAAAAACTTCCATCCATTGATATTCTTCCATTGCAATCCCCATCACCTACTCCTATCATCATTCAAACTCATTCCAAGGAACTTCTCATCCTTCCAGCCACTCCATCTCTCCTAGTTGATGAATCTCCCATCCATCCATCCACTCCATCTCTCCCAGTTGAGGAACTATCCATCCTTCCATCCACTCCATCTCCCCCAATAGAGGAACTCCCCATCCTTCCATCCACTCCATCTCTCCTAGTTGATGAATCTTCCATCATTCCATCTATTCCATCTGAAGAGTCTACCCACTCACCTTTTGTCACACCATCCACACCAATCCCATCATTCCAAGATCTTGTTCTAGAGCATGTTCAAATCATTATTGATCTAGATCAATATCCTACCATTTCATCTCCGCCATCTCAAGATCCCTTATCATCCCCTCTTCCAAGTCAAGATCCTACCATTTCATCTCTGCCATCTCAATATCCCTTATCATCCCCTCTTCCAATTCAAGATCCTACCATTCCATGTCCTCCATCTCAAGATCCCCTATCATCTCCTCTTCCAAGTCAAGGCCCTCTTGTCACATATGCTCCACCTCTTGATCCTCCATTTCCTCCTGTCCAAACCATCCCACCACCATCACTCTATCCCCTTTATTCGCTTACATTCATCCATGGTAGTTTGTTCATAGCAGAAGAACATCTCATATGCACCACCCATTCTCTTCCATTTGATAAATGACTTGTATCTTCTTACCCAGAGAACAAGTATCCTAATTTAAATAAAGTGCTCAAAAAATGAACTATCAAGGTAAAGGTTTAGGGCTACATGAGCAAGTTACTTTGAATCCCATCCATGTCAAAGCACATCTAGGATCTAAAGGTCTTGGTTACATATCCCAAGGCACTTCAAATAAAAATGTTGGTATAACTAATGCAAAATCCAAGTATGCTTCCAAACACACCATCACATCTCCCCATCGTTCCTCCAAATCATTTATCGCCATCCCCCCTCCTCCATCATATAAAGCCAAAACAACCATTCATCTCCCTCCTTCATCCTCTAAATCCATTTTGGGGTCCCTATATCCCAAAACCTACCTTCAGATATTCCCCACATACCAAATCCATTTTGGGACCTCATATCCCAAAATTCCATCCTCCATCTTTTTCTACTCATCCCTCCATACACAAATCCACTATCTTCATCACCCATCATAAACATCCTATTCCTTTCATTCCTAGTCAATATCAACAAACGCACATGTCCTCACATTCCATCCAACATCCCACATCCATCATTTCATCCATATTTCCTTCATCTCCTACACATTTGCATACTCCTTCCAAGGCTACTAGTAGAAATTTGGATGCCAAATAAAAAATGCATAAAGCTAAACATCCGCAATAATATAAAGATGACCATGTCCACTGAAAAATACATGTTCTAATAGTGCAAAAGTTGTTACAAAATGCAATGAATCCCATACGCCACAAAGGCCCAGTAAAGAAAAAATAAAAACAATGTGGATCCCAAAGAAAAAAGAAGCAGTGCATCCAAAATAAAAATCTCTAATGGCATCCAAAGTTGCTAGTCCATCAACCAAGAATTCTCTACCTCCATATCCTAAATATATTTTGGGTCCTTATGTCCCAAAGCTCCCTATCACAATTCCTCCATCATATCCACATGATACATCCATCTCCCATCCACTCATCCCACTTCCTCCACAACATGTGCCAATGTTGGTCCTGACAACATTCCCCCATCACACTCACTTTCCCTCATTCCATCCAAACACTTTCCACTACCATATCCCTTACATTCACCATCAAAACTATCTAATCCAATCCTTTGCATAATCCACTCTTTCCTAATAAATTTTGTACCAACATCCAGTGATCACTCGAAATGGGCTCATATTACCTTGATGTGGAACTTGATGCTTGAGTCCGTCATCCATCTATCCTCCAAATCCACTTATCCTTATCTAGCTTCATCCATAAATTTCCTCCCAAAATCAAAAAATTCCAAAAAAATCCCAAAATCAAAAAATTCCAAAAAATCCCAAAATCAAAAAAATTCAAAAATATCAAAAAATTAGAAAATTCCAAAACAAAAAAAGAAAAAAAAAGAGTCAAGAGAAACAAATCCATCCACTGGTGAAAACTTGGCAAACCGACACCTTGGACAAGTACCATGATGAAAACCTGGTAAACAAACATCATGTGTAATTCCCTTCATCCTTTTTCTCTCCATGCTTGGGAGCAAGTTCTACTAGATACCTATCCATTTCATCCTCCATCTTCATCTTCCTATCATACCCATCATAACTTATCCAGTTTGCTTCCTTCATCCTCGCTTGGATCTTAAAATAAATAAAAGGCCCCCATATATGCATTCTTTGGACACCTCTTGGCCTCCATGTCCCTATCAGGTTGGTCATTCATTCATCCTTCCTGTCATCTATATAATTCTTCCTCATACCTTCATGGTCCTTATCCATTTATCACCATATCTTCCATCCACATTCCTCAACTTCTTATCCTCATGTCAGTCATCTTATCATTTCTTTTCATCCACCAATCCTTATCTCCTTTTCCTTCATATCTTATCTTACTCATCTATCCACCCATCCTTGGACCTCCTAGTTCCTCCATCCCTTCATCCATAACATATTCCTCTCCCCATCATCCCTTCATCCCTCATCCTTCCATCCCCCAACCACTTCCATAGTGCTTCCATCTCCATCTTTTTCATCCTATTCTTCATCCTTTCATCCCTCCTCTCATATCATTTCATCTACCTCTTTCATTCCTTATCATTGGTATCTAGCTCTCGGCTACCTCCCATCTGTATTTCCATCATATCCACATCTTTTCAGCGCAGTATCCCATGGTACCCGCATTCCCTCAATCTATCTCCTCCTCGCAATCTGTCATCTCGTGCAAACTCTTATCCATCTTCTTCAATTATCCGATCCATCCAATCACATCCTTGGTCTTATTCTCAAACCTTGTATCAGAGCCCTAGGTTCAAACACTGGTGAACATGGGCTACATTCATAACTTAGTTGAAACCAAACTATGGCTTGAAGTATAACACCTAGGTGGAAACTTGTGATATAACAAAGTGAAACATAAGTGAAAATTCTTTTAAATCAACAGATCAACAAATTTCAATTCAAGGGGTTCCAAGGGTCACTAATAGCCCTGAAAATTGAACTTATTAGTCATAAGGTTTATGGCATAATAAAACCCCAAGGGCTGCAAAAATTTTCAATTATTTATTCATATGAAGGATTTTCAGTGTTTAATAACGAAATCGGTACTTATAAGGTTACCATTCAATTGGAACCTAAAACGCAATGATTGCCCTAATCAAATCAATATGAGGAGTAAATTCTTCAATAAAATACCTCTAATGGTAACTAAAAGAATGTCATCCATCGAGATATGTTCTTGACATGGCAAGTCAAGCAAGATAGTTAGACCTAAGATGAGGGCACCATAAACAAGATAAATAAGATCGAGATGGTTCAGAATAAATTTTTAAGCTATGTGAAATTATGATGGTTTAAAAGATCAAGGCCATCATTGGAGACAACAATGAAGAAGAGTTAAAAGGAACTCTTGCGAATATTAGAAAGAAGCATTAACCTAGCCTAATGACTAGGTACCTTAAGAATGTGGTCATGTTAGAATCATACTAAGAGCATTTGTTAGACAATGTTTGTAGCAATACAGTGAAGCCAGAGTTGGATAACCCTGAAGATAAGAACTAAAATGATGAATAGCAATCCCCTTGATCAGAAAACCCTTGTAATACTATAGGTGAGTTAAATAAGGAGAAAGGAGGCATGAACTTCTTGGGTGAAACACGTAATTACAATAAACCCTAATTTCATCCGTGGTTATATAATTGGGGAAACAAGCAAGTAAAACCTCAACTAGTTCCGGTATGGGAAGATAATCTTGGAGAAAGTAAATAGTGAAAGAGAGAGTAGAGCTGATTTGGGAATCATACAAAAATATTCATTAAAGTACAAGGAGTATAAAAGTATTAGGATCTTACAATCTAGGAATGAGTAACTAATTTTTGTTCAGAAACTAAGGAGAAAAGTGCAACCCAATCATGGTTAGTCGCTAGGTACAAGACAATATGTAACACAATTTAACTACTAGGCACAATTGAAGAAGCTTTACAAATTTTGGCACTCAAGTGTGGAGGTATGCAAAAAACATTAAGGATGGATGAAACAATCTGCAGATGGAAATGGCTTAGGGAAAGATAGTATAATAGTAATATAATACCAAAATTTCAATGAGAATTAGTTGGCAGTATAAAATATTTTATGAGAACATAGATAAGGAGCCGAATTATGTGGTTAGCCAAGGGAGAACGTGGAAAAGCATGGGTCTTAAGACATTGGTAGTTATTGGACACCCTTAAGTTATACCATAATTTTGCAACAAATTATTATGACGATAAGGTGTTTATTTTTGTGGATTGAAGGAAATCGTAAGTTGTGATATGTCGGAAATGGCTAGTTAGTAAATATAAATAAGTAATATGGAACGAGACAACTTCCCTCTTTACTAAATTTTGATTAAAAGGATGGGTTTTGGTCACTTTTCAAGTGCACACCCCCTTGATTTCATAGTTGCATAAGTGAAGTAGGAGAGAATAAGTCCACTCTCCGAGTTGCTTGAAATATGTCTTGAAATGTGTGGGTAGAAATGGTTATCAACCGTTATCAATCTTACTTGACAATAACTCCACCCCAAATGGCTCTTAACCTTAAGTGTGAGTAATTTGACAACAAGTTCCTACCTAATGAAGGCAAGTGAATGTTAGAGGTAAAAGTATAAGGAGCTAGCTTTAGGTGCTAAGAAAACAAATGATGTCCCTAGTAAAATTATATGATTACATTATTCAAATCCTAAGAGGTTCTAAGTAAAGAAGTGTCAATGTTGTACCGAACTATTAACCGTGTGTGTAAGACGTGAAAGTGTCGATACTTGAGCTACCATGTAACATTGAATCAGGGTTTAGCATATTAAGATAAGGAATGAAAGACCAAGAAGAATGGACAGAGAATGGTAGAGTTAGTGCAATCACCTGTTAGATATAAATTATGGAGGTTAATAACCCTAAATAGATAACAAATTTTGTCAGAAAAAGTGGCTTGCGATAGCAATCATGTGAAGGTTAAAAAGGAACATGATCTATTAAACAATTGCAATCCCATGTATATAAGATATGTCGTAAATAATAAAGGAATATAGATAATCTAAGAATCTCAAGAGTCTAATGATTACTTCCTAACACACTCAGGACGTGTGATCTTAGGTGATGTGCTGTGGTTACTCCCTATAGCATGGCTAGAATGGTCATCTTGTTTCGAGTTTGATTCGACATTATTTTTTTATTTTCTTTGAATAGCATTTCGTGACCTAGGGGCTAGTACTTCCTGTTTATTTATTTATTTTTATTTTTTTTGTATGATGAAAGGACCACTAAATTTATGTTTCTTTTTATTGGAGCTATGGCACTTGCCACGTTTCTAGTTTTAATATCTTTCAATTGCCGGCATTTTTTCTTCTTTTTATTGGGCTTGGTAGAAGTAACTTGAATTTTGATCTTGTAAAGTGTCAAGTGGTCATTTTGATGTTTGATATAATTAGCCCTAGTGATGTGAATTGTGTAATATCTATCATGTTCGTTGAACCACTGATAGTGTGTCAAGGGAGGATATTGCAAGGAGTGAAATTAGGCACAAAGAATTAACAAAAGATATATTTTATCAAATCAAGATAAAGGAAGGAAGATCCTCCTAAATAAAATTGATTGAGAGTAACCTGAAAGAGGAACATTTATAACAATAGTGTGATCTAGACCTAATGAATTGTGAATGTAATGATTGTCGAATGGTAAATTTAGCATGTGTATGGAGAAGATTGCGTGGATGATATCTAAAATAAGTATTAATAATATCCATCACTCCCTTAGAATGGGATTGTTATGTACCTTAATGTTTGGGAATTGCGAATAACGTACCCTATGGAACTTAAGCCTTGGAGCCTAGAAATATAAAAACATTTTAATCCCTAGTGGTAGAAAACTACCCTACATAGGGATGGGTTTGAAAAAAACTAAATTTGATTATGCCTTGTTACCTAAGAAAGTTGGAAGAAATTATGCACCTAGGACGGTTTAGCAAATATTTGATTAACACCCTAATGAGGTGCCTTGATGTAGGATAAATAGATTAGTTTTGGTTAAGTATGATGTCAATTTCCTTAAGTAACATGCATGGATTGGAATTACAGTAGGACAAACATGTTTTAAAACAAATCCTAAACAAAGTAGGACTCCTAGAAATTCAATATGTGTAACCTTGATTGTGGGAGTTGATGTGTGTTATGGATATGATTTGGATGGCGCATTAATGTAAATTGTTGAAAGATAGAACATTGTAAAACGCCTACCTAAGACCAAAGCGAAATGTAACATTAATACTAAGAATTTAACCTTGTGAAGATAGTAGGTTAATTCAATAATAAGTTGATTTTGGTATTTCATACTTCTAGTAGGCAAGATAGGATTTTGAGTAACCTATTGAAATTGTGAGAAATGTTATGACCCTAATTTGTAATTCTACTCATGCAACTTCTAGGAGTAATTCGAACCCTAGGGGAGGAGGATGTAAGGCCTTCCCCAAACCAAGCTTTGATTAACTTAGTTGACCATGTTTGACCCTATTAATAAATGTTATATAATTCAATAGAATGGGCTATGTTAGATAGATAGATTGGTGAGAAAAGTAATTGAACCAAGTTATAGAATTATTTCACCTTGTGGTGTACTTTTTGATGTGTTATGAGTTTGAAGTCCTAAAAGATCCACTATTTGGATAACCTTGAACTAACGTATGTCACCTATATTTGGATTTGCAGAACTTTATTATGATGTTGGAAATATGATGCATATCTAATAAGTGAATGAAATTATGAGAATTATGATAATGGCTTATGTGGATAAATTGGGATATATGAGATACTGATTTGTTAATGTCAATTGTATGCGGAGTGTTTGATGTGTATTCTTATTCATGTGTTAATATTTTATGAGGATATTTGGAAGTACTAATGTGTAATTGAGATGCGCAGAAAAATTATCCATGTGACCATGGAAATATTATGGAGAACCAAACCTAGACCTATGTACGTTCATAAAACCAGGGTTTGTCTATTTGGAGAGACAACACCCCGTTTGTATCGTATTTTATTTTGTGAAAGTAAATGTTCATGTGTTAGATTGAACTTATTTATTTGTGTAAATCTGACAAGAGACAAAATTTCATGTGTAATTTTGTATAAGTATTTTTATTGTGTCACTTGACACGTGTTGATTTATATCTTGACTTTTGAATTGTCTCTTGGAGGGAGTTGTTTAACCATAGCTTTTTCAATTGATTTAATGTGGTTCTATATTTGTCATGGGTAGAGAATCTTTGGGATGGTCAACTTAGGTTTGACCCAAAAATTAACTTTAGAGGGGTTTAAAAGGGGTTAAATGGACAACTAGGGGTAGTTTAATAGGGTTTCCTAAAGCCCATAAGGTATACCTAAAGGTTAGGGGTAATTTTAGGCAAGTTTCTACTCCCATGTGACCTTTTAGACACCCTAAAAAGTGACTTTTCTAAGTTGTGCAAAAATTGAAATTAGAAGACTTGAACTATGTTGCAAACCTTCCTTTTCGAATGAGAGTTCCCTTTCCCATTTTACCTTACCTTCCTTTTTAGTTTGGAGAGACAACACCCCGTTTGTATCATATTTTATTTTGTGAAAGTAAATGTGCATGTGTGCTAAATTGAATTTATTTATTTGTGTAAATCCGACAAGAGACAAAATTTCATGTGTAATTTTGTATAAGTATTTTTATTGTGTCACTTGACACATGTGTTGATTTATGTCTTGACTTTTGAATTATCTCTTGGAGGGAGTTGTTTAACCATAGCTTTTTCAATTAATTTAATGTGGTTCTATATTTGCCATGGGTAGAGAATCTTTGGGGTGGTCAACTTAGGTTTGATCCGAAAATTAACTTTAGAGGGGTTTAAAAGGGGTTAAATGGACACCTAGGGGTAGTTTAATAGGGTTTCCTAAAGCCCATAAGGTATACCTAAGGGTTAGGGGTAATTTTAGGCAAGTTTCTAATCCCATGTGACCTTTTAGACACCCTAAAAAGTGACTTTTCTAAGTTGTGCGAAAATTGAAATTAGAAGAGTTGAACTAAGTTGCAAACCTTCATTTTCGAATGAGAGTTCCCTTTCCCATTTTACTTTACCTTCCTTTTTAGTTTTTAGAAACTTGTGAGAACTCTCACAGAGGGCTTCTTAAGCAAGAATTAGAAAATTAGTGGGTAATCACCCACTCTCCATTTTTGGAGACAAAAGAATTTTGAAAAGAAAAAGATAGATTTGGGATTTAGAATTTTGGCTAAGGGTAGAAAGAGAAGACTTGTGGAATTGGGCTGCTCATCTTCAACAAAACTAGCATACCTTTGGGCAATTTAAGGTTGGTTCTACTTTCTTGTAATGTTTTTTCTTATTGTATGTTGTTTTTAAAGGAAAATGCCTGTGAAAAAAGACTGGTTTTCATGCATGTAAATCTTGAAAATTTATTTGGTGTTTTGTGCTTAGGCAATGTATGTGTTTTGAGAGTATTCAAAACCTCCTACTCTTGCGAGAGAGGATGGTCTTGTGGGTGGTAGAAGTGACAGCCCTCGAGTGAGAGGCTCTCGTTATGAGAGTGATCACAAGGGATTTTATGTGACCCTTGCTGCATGGCTTGTTTATGCATTGGGGGTCATAAGGAGGGAAATAGGGCATGAATGCCTTGGGGGGCATAAGGAATGTGGGGTTGTTACACTTGATGTAATTGGTTTGCCATGAGGTGGCTATATGTTTGGTTTTCCATGAGGTGGCTATATGTTTTACCATACTTGCAGTCTCCTCAGGGTACTTGGTCCACTACCACCCTTGAAAAGACATCACAATGTGTGGTGTAGTGTAGCCTTGGTTGGGAATGTGATTGTAGTTGTTTTCCCTTGTTTATTTATGTTTGTATGTGTGTTACCTATCTAGGGCTTGGTTCTCCAAACTCGAGGGTGGCTACTAGTTAGCCTAGGCTAGGAGGTGAGCACTCCATGGTCATAGCCTATGTTTTATTTGTAGGTTGTTGGAAGAAAGGAAAGAGGACAAGTAGAGGTTGCTGGTTTTATTTGTTACAGAAAAGATTTGGGAATGGAATATTTATGTTTTTAAGTTGCAGCAATGTAATAGGAAATTATGTCGTACCTATTTTTTTGAAAAGAAATGTATCAAATGTTTTTAAGATCCCCATTTAATAGAAATGAGAGATCCATTTGTATTGAAGGTTATTTCGTAATTTAAATGTACTTTAAAGAGATGAAATATTGTTTATGCTATACTGCAGAAAAGAAATGAATATTTCGAGATTTAGTTCCTAAAGTTTTTTGAAATTAATCCTTTGTTGAATATTTAATATTTTGAAAAGCAAGAAATTTATTTTATTCTTTTATCCTTATGAAATTAAATAGGGAAATAATGCAATAGTTTAGCATGCAAGTGGAAAGTTGGAAACAAACAATTAGGTCTGTTTATAGAAGTGCAATCTTAGTTTATTTAATTCTGTGATTTTATTTTAATTGCAGAAAATAAGGTCTAAAGTTAAAATAACCATCTCTATAGTTTTATTTAATAATTTCTAGATAAATAAAGTTGTTGTTTAGGATTATTAAATTATGTCATTTGCTTATTTGCAGAAAAAAAATTAAAAAAATCTAGAGTTAAATAGACAAATTAATTTATATATTTTCATAGTTCTATAGTTGTTGTTTTAAGTTTATTTAATTATGTTAATTACTTTGTTGCAGAAAGTAAAATAAAAGCTAAAGGGCCTATCTATTTTAAATAATAGCCTATTTATATAGTTGTTGGTTAAGTTATTAAAATTTGTCAGCTAAATATTTGTTAAAAAATATATATATTTAAAGGAAATAGTCTATCTATGATTTTAGCAGCAAGTATTTTAAAAATAAAGAAAAGATATATATAGATTTAAATATAATGACTTTGACTACTCTGTTAAAAATGTTTCAAATAAGATATCAACATATATTTGCAAATGGAGTTTGCCCTAGATTTATTATGCAACAAAAAAAAACAAAAAAAAATTATTTATACAAATAAATTATATATATATAATATTTTAAACAAAACAATTAAATTAAATTAAACAAATTTAAAAAACAAAAATATAAAACTTATTTTTGGGGAACTCGGCCCCTGCACAGTGGGCGACGACCCTCCAGCGGCGGCCGCAGCCGCCACTGTGGGCTGCAACCCACAGTGGGGAAGGCTTTGGCCCCCCTCTATGGGTAGTGCCCCATAGTAGCGGTGTTGCTGGGCTATAGGCCACATCCCATAGCAGCGGCCAAGGCGGCCTCTGTGGGTCGTGATCCACAGGCTCGGCAGTAGCCGCCCTGTGGGGAGCCCCCACCAGTCTCCTCCGCTAGCCCCCTGTGACCTCCGCCTCTCCCAACCTCGCTTTGCCATTCCAATCGTTCGGCCCCTTGCGTGATCCACCCTACAATAAAATGAGGAATAAAACCCTAGCCCGAGTAGGGTTAGGGCAGTAAAAGGAAAAAAAAAAGAGGTTACAAAATGTAGGGCTTTGTTTTATAATATATATATTTCTAAATTAGGGTTAGCATGGATAATTATTAATAAGGTGAAAACACATTTAATTACATATATATGTATATATATATATATGTATATTTATATATATGTATATATATATATATATATGTATATATATATATATATATATATATATATATATATAAAGTTAAGTATATGATTTGGACAAATGGTATGAGTAATTTACCTAACTAGGTAGTTACATTTTATATATGTTTTTGTAAACATATGGGTAAATATTTGTCTTTAGTAAACTTAAGGGTATATTTAAAAATAATGTTTTAAATGGAATTATTATGTTTTTGGAGTTTGATCTGATATAGGTTTTTGAGATTAAACCTTATAGGACGATTTTTCGTTATGGATTAAATCGACCCTTTAGTCGATTTAGATTAAACTGCATTTTAATTATTGTTAAATACAATATAGGCATGCAAATCAAAGTGGTAGGTCTAACTTTTATGGAATACAATATATTAATTAGTTGATGAAGAAGTAATAGATAACAGCTGGTCTTAAATTATATAATTACATTTGAGAGATCTAAATGGGTTGTTTATAGATAAATGATATAGTTTAATATAGTTAATTAAAATTAATGTTAGAGGATATTGTAGAGGCATAAAATAATTTCCCTAACAATAAAATTAATGGACTAAGCCTTGTGAACCTTACTATCCCAATGAGGAGGCTTTCATGAGATCATTTAATTATCTTAATGATGGTTGGCACTATAAATTTGGCATGCTCAATTAGATCGTATTAATACAATGAAATAGTATTATTGTTGAATTAATAGAAGCCATGTTTAAATAAAATTATTATGAAAGAAAGTATTAACAGGATGGAGGGAACTTGATATTTATTAAATAATGGATTTTGAACCAAGTATTTATATCAATGTCTATTTAGTAGGAATGGTTCTAATTAAGTACTAAGAAGCGCAACTGAAATAAAAGGGGCCCTTGAGTGAATTTAATAATACCCTTTTAAAATTTACTCATTCCGCTTGACAATAGTAGTTATCATAATATACAATATCAATTAAGAATTCGTTTGGAACAACTTGTTAAGTTGTCACAACTATTTAAGCATTGCTTGCATGTAAATAAATGTTTTAAAAAAAAAATTGTTGTTTGTGTTTTGTCCAAAGTTTGGGCATGACACCTTGATCACGATCTCCTCATCATCATCAGGATGCATCCTTCCCAATCATCATCATCAGTCTCTCATCGCTTTTATTTGTGATTGGGGCAACATCATGCCTATCCCTAGGTATATCATCTCTCTCTTTTTCCATGCAGTATCTCATGTTACCCGCATCCAGTTTCATCGCATCCTCTCCATCTCCTTTAGGCACGATATCCCATGATATCCACATCTCCACTTTCCTCCACCTTCATCCCTTGTAAGCATCATATTTATTCTTGGTTATCTATGTATAGTTAGTCTTCCATTATTGATAGGTCATCTTGTATATAGGTGTCACTATATATAGGCATTTGTCAATCCTATCAATCGAGATCATATCCTCTCAGCTGGTTCTTCAACAATCATCTTTGATCATCTTTATCATCATGATCGTATCAGATCCCTTTTATTATCCCATCATCAATATTTTTTCGTGGTGTTTTTCTGAGATGTATCCTTCTCACAAACACCCATCGTCAATTTGTGCAAGATGTATCCTTCCTCAAGTCAGACATCATCATCCAATCCTAATCAAATCAATCATCATCTTTTGGTAAGAGACATTTGAGACACTCATGTTGGCTTTGATTCTTTTTTATCTTTTTAAGCTCCTGAGGGCTCTATTTCCTCTTGGTAACCATGATCTTTAATATCTTGGTGTGATAGGAATAGCAGGGCTTAGGATGCGATCTTTTTGCTTTTGGTTTTTGCCTAGCATGTCTTTTTGGTGTGTCCCTTTGTTGTTCCCTAGCGAGGTCTCTATCATCTCATGTTACATTGGGGAATATCTTTTGCTTGGGGTTCTTCTAGCACCTTTGCCTATAGGGTCTCTATAACTTTGTGTGGTGCTAGATTAGCATGTGTGTCTATTTATATGTGTCAATCCATGCATTGGCTATGAAAATTCCATGTTGGTTCCTTATACCTTGGTGACTCATAAACATTTCTATATCAAAATAGGTGCTCAGCAGATGGCATCCAGTTTTGTGGGTGCTCGCTCTCCATGATCATTTCATCCATATCATCCCCATATTCATCGCATCTCCTTTTGCATTTGCTCCCTCCCTTCTTCCTCGGGATGTGCACATGTTCCTGTGTTGTCAACTTATCTATCCTTTTCCTTTCCTTTCCTCGACCCCCCATTCAACTTTTGGGCATCTTGCTTTCCCTTCTTCAACAAATATCACATACCCATCTTGCAGTCTGATCATGAAACAAGCAGTGATGGGAAATATCAAAAATATAATTATTCAGTATTTTTCTATGTTTTAGTAAATGTCATTTTTGGAGGTCTTTGGAGCATTTTTAGCCCTCAAAAATTTGGACAGTCCTTTATGGACGTTTCCATAGGCACGTTAATAAAGGGTTGGAACTAGAGATGTGGGAGATCTTTCCAATGATGCAAATGGTTCACAGTTTCAAGTTCTGAGTAAAACGTTAAGACCTTTCAAAGTTGGACTGCTTTTTTCCTCATCCCCCTCTTTTTCTTTTTCTTCTTCTTTTCCCCCTTTCTTTTTGTTGCTTTGTGTGTAGGGCTTTGTCCCTGCACCGGTAGGATTGCTCCCCCATTGGCGGGGTTGTGCCCCCGCGCCCATGGGGTTGCACCCACATGCTTACAAGGATGCACCCCCTATGAGTGGGGTTGTATCCCCCATGCTCACAGGGATACACCCCTGCGTGAGTGAGGTCTCTCCCCTGTGCCCGTGGGATACACTCCCATGTAAATGGGGTCACTCCCCCGTGCACGTAGGGATGCACTCTCGCATGAGCGGGGATGCACCCCTACATGAGCGAGGTTGTGCCCCTATGCCGCAAGGGGAACCCTGTGATTTTCCCCTTGTTTTTGGTTCTTTTTCCTCCCATTTTTGGGTATTCCCCCTTGGTTTTTAACCCCCTAGGTCCCCCCCGCCCCCAAACCTTGGTTTTCTCAAAGCAGGAAATTTTTTTGAAGAATTCTTCGAACCTCCTTTTGGGATGTTGTTTTCATCTTCTATTTTTTGTTTCTCATCCCTATTCTCTTTGTCCACTGGGGCACTGTTTCTTTCGATACGTCACCCGGGCTCTCGTTTCCCTGTGCACCCTCTCGAGGGGTTACCCCTTCCATCGTCCTATGTTCCCAGTCAGGTTTGGGGCATCTTATTCGCTTTCTTGATCTCAGGTGTTTTATTTTTCTTCGCACCAATGTTATCTTAGCGCTACCATGAAGAGAGATAAAATGTAGACACCTAAATTTGAATAATTAATTTAATCAAATTTAAATCCCCTTTCCTCTAATTAATTAATTTAATTAATTAATTAATTTTCCTATTACGTTCTTCCAATTAATTAATTCTTAATTAATTAATCCCCGATATAATTAATTAATTAATTAAGCCCCAACTCATTTCCTCCTAATTAATTAACCTAGTTAATTAATCCCATTTTTGCCATCCCATTTGATTAATTACCTTTAATTAATTAAATATCCCATTTCCAAACCTCCCAACCAACCCTATCCATCCAAATCTCCCCCAACCTATTCATCCTCCAAACCTCCCAACCAACCCTATCCTATACCTCCTAACCTCCATATGTGCACATCCTAACCTCTTTTCCCCCTTTTTGGGAAAATATCCTTTTTTGGGGTGTCTTTGCCCAAAATAGACTTTTGTCCTCATGGACACATGTCATTCCTCTTCCCTCTTGTTGAGACACTTGTCCTTTTTTGGAGGACAAGTGTCTCCTCTTCACACCCCCTCTCCTTCCTCTCATCTTCTATTTTATCCCTCCATTTTTGGACCAAATCCTCTCGAATCCGCTATTCATTCAATGCATCGTTACTCTATCGAAATCACTACTCACACTCACATATCCATCATCATTTGCATTGTCATCTTCATCAAATCATGGAGCATAATCGATCATCTGAATCAACATCATGAGCACACATCCAATCGCAAAATAATCAAATCGAAGCAAGGATTTGAGGTTTGCATATCTTTTCTTTGTGTTTTTCTTTGATTTTACCATTTCGATCTTGAAGTGTTGAGTTTAATGGCTTATTGTAGTTAATTATTTTATCTTTTATCCTTTGTATTAGCATGTACATCTCCCCTCACACGGTTATCTTGATCTTTTCATAATTGATTTTGGCTCCGACAAGATGGTTTGTGCCTTACTGTTGAGGATTGTACATATGTGTTACATAGCTCTAGCAAGAGGGAGAATGCCTTGTTGTTGAGGGATGACTTATGCGAGCTCCAATGAGAGGAATGTGCCTCACTATTGAGGATGTATTTCACTATTTTTGAGTAAGAGGAATGCATACCTTACTCTTGTTTATTGTTATTCTTTGATTGTGAAGGCTCTTGCTTCATATGTTGGCTTTATGGATTGTATTGTGCTTCAGATGTAACAGTGATATTGTGATTTTGGATTTATTTCTTGATGAGCCTTCATGATGTTATTATGGTGTCATTGTGGATTAAGTTTTACCCTAAGGTCTTGGTCCATGGATAGGGAGAGTGGGCTCTTTCATGTGTTGGAATGGGGTCATGAGCAATAGGATGTAAGAAGTTCTTGGAGAGGATGCTTAGGGTCTACACTTGTCATGAAACCACATGAAAAGTTTATGTTTAAATTACAAGTGATAACCATAATAATTGACTAGTGGGATTGGGTAATTAGGATTCACATAATCAAGATAATAAATAATTGTTGTGTCCCACTCATAGCCCTTGAGGAGAGACTCGAGATGAGAATGGGAAGACTGTTGTGATGGTAAGACAAACTCCCTTGATGGCTCATCGGTTGAGATGGCTCTACACATCTATTAGGGTGTGGCTTGGCCCCTTCTTTGTGAGGATAGAATGTGATGACACTCTTTCCCTACATGTGTCCATGATCCTTATGTCATAATTGTTGCTATGCATTTGGGAGATTATTAATTTATGATTAGCCTTGTGATGTGATTTGATTGTTTCTCTTGGTTTTTATATTGTGGATGTCATGTTGATTCCCTTGGATGTTAAGTGTCAGCCTAGGTCTTGAGTGTGAGTTGGAACCCCATGTCATCTCCTAGCATGGGGGGTGGTTCCTTTTTGGTTCCACATGGTTGGTTGGTTTGATGCCTTCTTCCATTGGGATGTTATGCATTGGATGCTAGCATGCATGGATATGGATTATGTGATTCTTCATTATGTGGATAGTTGTGGAGCTGATTTCTATGTATTGAGATAGTATATTGTGTCATAATAGCATTTTAAATGTAAAAGAGATTATATACTCTTATGTCTTTTATTCTCATCCATTAGGAAATGATGTAGTAGTTGAGATTATGACTTTGTAAATATGTGAGATGTTGCAATTATTACATGGGAATATGTTGTAATAAATGTTCAATATGCAAGAGATAGAGATTTAGATCCTATATTGGATCATAAAATGAATGATTAGTTTATATGTAATCTTGTAGTATATGAGTTCATGAGTTAGTCTTGTATTTATGGATTCCTATTTGGAAAAAGTTTAATACTTGATATTATAATTCTTGAGCATGTATGTGAGTAGAATCTTGATGCAATGTGATGTGATTCTTGAGGAATGATGTAGTTCTCTTGTAGAATATGGTTAATTAGATTCATGTTGTGATAGATGGATAAAGATAAGGGAATTAGGGACATTTGGTTTGGTGTTTGAAATGAATCCAAGAGTTAATGGGGTTATGATAGGTATGCATTGAAAATAAATGATTCTCATGTTAGGAAAAAAGTATTTGAGTAAGAACTTAAATGAAATGGATTTTAATGGTTTCATGATATGGATGTGTTTATGTGTTATTGATAGTAAGTAGTGACGTTGAAGTACCCTAGGGAATGAAAGAATAAATGAACGGATCAATATATGTATGCATCAAGATGATAATTGTTATGATTTTATTTCTTCTTATGTTATATATTTTTATGGTTATGGTTATGTTCATGATGTCTTAAGTGTTCATGTAGATGATAATCAATGATCTTGATTAATGATATTTTATTATGTTACATTAGTAGATGCTTTAAAAAAAAAATCTCTAGTGGTCTACTAGTTTTGTTATTTTCTCTAGGGTATTTTGGCAGGCATTACAAACACCATATGACCCATTAGGACATCATTTGGTCTTAAGGGGTCATATGGTGTCTTAGAGAGTCATATGGTGTCTTAAGCTATCATATGGTGTTTTTAAGGGTCATATGGGGTCCTAAGGGCCCATGCATGTGTTACAACACCATATGACCCCTTACGACACCATGTGACCCATTAGGACATCAAAAGATCCTAAGGAGTCATATGGTATCCCAAGGGGTCATGGTGTTCTAACTCATGTGTGTGGCCTCTTAGAACCCCAGATGACCCCTAACGACACCATATGAACCCTTAGGACTGATAGTTCTAATACATAATGTTAGGTACATATGCCAAACTAATAAGATGAGAGGTGGGGGTGAATCATACAAACTTAATCTTCCATAAAAACATCAGATTCAACCTCGGTAACATATACTTCAGTAATATAACCAAAACTGCTAAACATGCAAACGCAAAAGCATATAAACATCATAACACTCATAACACCAGATTTAACGTGGAAACCCAAATAGGGAAAAACCACTATGGGATTTTGGACCCACTAAGAAATATACTCTTCTAGAGTATGCTCGGTTAAAAGAAAATCCTGTTAAAGATTACAAACACATTGCTAGATGTGACCCAGTTAAGGGATTTCCCTCATATCTGTTAGGATCTTCACCTTGTTAGAAGTGACCTTGTTAAAGGATTTCAAACACTCAATCAGAATGTCACCTTGCTAAAGGGTTTTACAAATAAGACTGTTAAGTCCACTTGGTTAAGAGATTTTTTGTCACTTTACAAAATAACAGTAACAAAAATCTATCTGCAACTTCACATCTAAAATGCTAAAGCAGATTCTTATTTGCTTAATACAATATAGACATAGAACTAATCTTGTCCATCTGTTGGGCTCTATACTCTGTTATTCAAAACGGGTCTTCAAGCTTTTGTGCTCGGTAATCACTATGTAGCATCCCTGTGCATACACTTTCTTGCATACATTGTTTATCAATAGTTCCTTGTTTATAAACAGTAGCTAACCACTTAATCTCCTTGATCACATTTCCCATGATCAATCATAGCCATCAGATCTTCAAACTTTGTCTAGGTTCAATGTATCCTTTGATCTGAAAACATTTTACCCCGCCTAGGAACTTGCATACATTTCTTGGAACTTGTGCTAGGGTATTGTGGTTCAATCTAAGCTGTAGATCTTCCTACCGATTTTCCTTTGCCATAGATTATTTAACAAACTTCATTCATGGCATACCAATCATTTAATCATAGCCAGCTCATCGGCTTCCTTCATTAAATAATGCATGTAATCATTTAATGCATTCTATTATTACTCGGTTGCAACTCAGTAAATACTAAACTTCACTTGGTAGACATTCCGCCTTTATTAACCGATAGCGATAACCTTAGGGTTTACCGACTAGGTTCTTTGCTCGGTAACGTAGTATAGTATTAACCTTACAATCAATAACATATGTATGATATCAAAACAATATAAACATCATGATCTCATCATTGTCTAACTTGGTAATAGTTTCCCATTGAATAACTTATTCCTCCCCTTATTCATCATATTCTTTATGTGTCTTTTACAGACTTCTTTATACTCATCAAATCATACTTCTCAAGATATGGCAACATCATACTGAATTAGAAAATTAATTTCTTGACATCAATGACAAAATAATAATATTAAGACAGTAAATATCCTTAATCAATTATATCCATAATCATCAACAACTTTCTCAATATCCTTATTGAAATGCCAACAATCTCTCCTTGTCTGTTATAATGCCAAATGCCAACAATCTCCCCCTTTGGCATTGATCGCAAAACCAATTGATTTGACCTAATTGATTCGGATTGTTGTGAGATTCTGAAATGCTAAAATGCTCTCCTCCTATCATCAGAATTCTCCCCCATACATTAGTCTTCTCCTCTTTTCTCAGTCTTCTCTAGTCTTCTCCAGTCTTCTCCCCCTTTGACAACAATGCCAATAAAAAAGTAAAGAACTAAAACATAATTTCTTCCATTGAGAAGTGAATTCTTGTTGTTATGTGTCAACTTAGTCTCGGTCAGAGCATTTTGTCTTCAATTCTTGTTCCCTGTATTGTTTCCTACATTGTTTCCTTCACACCTTTAGAAAACATCCTAAAGTGTGTAAATTAGCATCAACTCCTAAAAGATATTCTATAGAGTCATCAAATTGATGCTTTCACCGAACTCGGTCAGTGAGTAGAAGATAGGGGTAGGACCCCTAGCTTACTTCTGAGATACTCAAAAATGTCCCTTGGCAGTGGCTTGGTGAAGATATCTGCTATTTGTTCCTTTGTGCTAACATACTCCAAAACCAGTTTCTTCTCTTGAGCTTCTTCTCTAAGATAATGATATTTGATAGAGATGTGCTTTGTCTTAGAGTGCATAATAGGATTCTTTGAAATGTTAATAGCACTAGTATTGTGACAGAATATAGTTACTGGCTTGGTAACTTTCTCATTTATACCTTCCAACAGTTGTTTGATCCATGCTATGTTGGTACAATTCAATGCTACAGCAACGTATTCAGCTTCTGTTGTTGACTGTGAAACACATCCTTGTTTCTTGCTAAGCCAACTCACTAGTCTTTCTCCTAAAAAGAAAGCTCCTCCACTTGTGCTTTTCCTGTCATCAATGTTTCCTACCCAATCAACATCAGTATAAACTTTTAAATCAAAGTCATTTCCTTTCTGATATACTAAGCTATAATCCTCAGTGCCTTTCAAGTATCTAAAAATTCTCTTGATTGCTATCATGTGTGTTTCCTTAGGATCTGCAGAGAATGTTGCAACTATACCTACTGCATGTGCTATATCTGGCCTAATGTGAACAACATATTGCAACTTTCCAATCATGGATCGGTAAAGTGTCTCATCAATAGATGTAGATTCATCATTCTTTGATAATTTGCAGTTGGTAGTCATAGGAGTACTTACTGGTTTTGAATCCTCCATTCCAAATTTCTTCAAGATTTCCTTTATGTACTTGGATTGAGTAATGAAAATATCATTTTTCATTTGCAATATCTGTAAACCTATAAAATACTTTATCTCATCGATTAATGACATCTCAAATTCTTTGCTCATTTCATTTCGAAAGTTCTTGCATAGAGAGTCATTTCCACAAAATATAATATCATCAACAAATATGGTTGAGATCAGTATTCCATTTTCATCATTCTTCATGTACATATTGCTATTTTCACTTGTCCTTATAAAACCAATCTTGATTAAATAAGAGTGCAATCTTTTATACCATGCTCTAGGTGTTTGTTTCAGACCATATAAAGCTTTGTTCAATTTACATACCTGATCTTTATTCTTGTCTTCAACAAATCCTTCAGGTTGTTCAATAAAAACTTCTTCTTCTAATATACCATTCAAAAATGCAAAATTGACATCCATTTGATATACCTTGAAATTTTTGAAAGCAGCATATGCCAACAATGTTCTTACTCCTTCAAGTCTAGCCACAGGTGCAAAAGTTTCACCATAATCAATTCCTTCTTCTTGAGCATAACCTTTGCAAACTAGTCTTGCTTTATTTCGAATGACCTCACCTTTTTCATTCAGCTTGTTTCTGAAAATACACTTTGTACCGATTACATTTTTGTCCTTCGGTCTTGGGACCAGTGTCCATGTGTCATTCTTCTTGATTTGATCAATCTCTTGTGTCATAGCATTTATCCAGTCTTCACTGTTAAATGCCTCTTTCACTATTCTCGGTTCAAATTCAGATATCAGACATGTGTTTTGTCTCAGTTTGTTCCTTGTCATCACTGGATCATCCTTATCTCCTATAATCTGACTTGATGCATGATGTCTTCTGACATACTTGGCTAATACAAGCTTAGTAAGCTCTGTATGATCTTCTTCATCACTCGATAACTAGATATTTTCTTCATTTCCTTCTGTAGTTTTCTCGGTAAGACTTATCGATTGAACATAGACAAATTCATCATAATCTTCTAGTTCCTTGGAATTTCCTTCATCATTTCTTTCTGCAAATTCATCAATTTTCACATTTGCACTTTCTACTATTTTGTTAGATGATTTGATCAGACATTTAAATGCTTTACTTCTAGAAGAATAACCAAGAAATGTTCCTTCTTCACTTTTCTGATCAAACTTGCCATTTATATCATCTTTGTGTACATAGAATCTACTTCCAAAGATTTTAAAATAACTTACATTAGGTTTCTTGTCATACCAGATTTCATATGGTGTATTCAAAGTTCCTTTCTTCAGCTGTACTCGATTCAGGGTGTAACCTGTTGTGCTTATTGCTTCTCTCCAAAATGTTTGTGGCACTTTCTTTTCAATCATCAGGGTTCTGGCACAATCCACAATAGATCTATTTCTTCTTTCAACAATTCCATTTTTTTGTGGAGTTCTCGGTGCAGAGACTTGTCTTTTTATACCATGATCATTGCAGAATAAGTTGAACTCATCAGATGTGAACTCTCCTCCTCTATCTGATCTAAGACATTTCAATTGTCTTCATATTTCATTTTCAACTCTTGCCTTGTACCATTTAAACATTTGAAAAGCTTCTGATTTTTCTTTTAAAAACATTACTGACATCATCCTTGAGTAATCATCCACAAATAATATGAAATATTTATCACCATAATAACTTTGAACTTTCATAGGACCACAAAGGTTAGTGTGCACAAGATCTAAAATTCCCTTAGAAGTGTAAGACTTACTTGTAAAGATTGATCTTGTCATTTTACCCATCTAGCATCCTCGGCACATAGCATTCTCAGGTTTTTCCAAACTCGGTAGACCTCTTACTCGGTGCTTCTTGCTTATTTTGATCAGATTATCAAAATTTACATGACAAAACCTTTTATGCCATAACCAGGTATCATCCATTTTTCCATACAAACATTTATTCTCAGTTGAGTCAAGATGAAATGTGTTACCTTTTGTTTGTGTCCCGGTAGTAGCTAACTTTCCATGCTTGTCATGAACTTTGACAATTCCTTTCTAAAATTCTATTCGGTATCCTATATTGTTTAGTTGTGCTACACTCAACAAATTATATTTCAAACCTTCAACCCAATAAACATTATTGCACTTTGCATTGTCAAGAAGTGTTATGGATCCTTTACCTTTTACCGGACATGGTGCATCATTACCAAATCTTACATAGCCTCCATCATAGTCTTCTAACATAACAAACTTGTGTTTATCACCTGTCATGTGATGTGAGCATCCACTATCTATGATCCAAGAATCATTAGTATGTATGTGAGATATTAGGGCTTTTTTTCATACCTTTCTTCATCTAATCCATCTTTGATAGCCACATAAACTACTTCCTCTGTATCAGTTTCATCTGATTTATCATCATTGGATTCCTCATCAGCTATTAAGCATGTCTTTCTATCTCTTCTTCTAAAGTCTCGGTGTCCTCTGTAATGATTATCTTTCTGTCTATCATCTTGGTAATCTCTCTTTTCAGTAGAATCTTTGTCAGGAAAATTAGAAGCCATATGTCCTATCTTATCACAATTGAAACATTTCAAAGGTAGTTTTCCTTTATACTTACCTTGCCTCTGGGTAACTTTCTGGCTAATAGTGCTTCAAACTCTTCTTGCTTTCTGATTTCCTCATACATTTTGTGTACTTCCTCCATGTTCTTGCGAAATCTTTCACTTGCTCCACTGTGATCTCCTTCAGAGTACTTATACTTTCTTTCATTGTAATCATTAGATTCATCAAGATGAAAAGAACTAAATGCAGATTCAACTTTATTTACCAATGACCCACTGTTATCAAAGTTACTTAACTCAAATGCATGTAGCTTTCCAATAGTAGCATCTAAAGAAACTGGCATATTGGGTAGAGACCTTAATTCATTGATTGCAGAGACTCAGATTGCATAAGCCAGTAGAAGGGTTCTTAACAACTTACTTGTTATATCCTTTTCTTCAATAGTTCCACCTGCTCCTTTGATTTGATTGACAATCTACTTTAGTCTTGTACTGTACTGGATTATGTTCTCACCTTCATTCATCCTCATAGATTCAAGTTGTCCTCTTAGACTATCCACTTTTTCTCTTTGAACATGTTCATCACCTCCATACACAGATATGAGCTTGTCCCACATTGCCTTTGCATCATTGCAGCGTTCTAGATCATTAAACTCTGAATCGGTCAATGCAGATGTTATTTCAATCATTTCTTGAATATGTTCTTGCTTTGCCTTTATCTCTTCCATTGTCAATGGATAGGTGCTCGGTGTGATGAAATCATTCTCCAGATAATATACAACATATTCTCCAACTCCTGATAGGTGCAACTTCATCCTTTTTTGCCATGTAGAGAAACTTGACTTGTTTAGCTTCGGTGCATCCCTCTTATGCATCTTTGGATCTTTGCCTCAAGTACCTTTAAACTTTTTCTTTTGAAGTCCAATGCTCTGATACCAATTGATAGTTTTGATACTTAATGTTAAGTACAGATGCCAAACTAATAAGATGAGAGGGGGGGGTGAATCATACAAACTTAATCTTCCATAAAAATATCAGATTCAACCTCGGTAACATATACTTCAGTAATATAACCAAAACTGCTAAACATGCAAACTCAAAAGCATGTAAACATCATAACACTCATAACACCAGATTTAACGTGGAAACCCAAATAGGGAAAAACCACTATGGAATTTCGGACCCACTAAGAAATATACTCTTCTAGAGTATGCTCGGTTAAAAGCAAATCCTGTTAAAGATTACAAACACATTGCTAGATGTGACCCGGTTAAGGGATTTCCCTCAGATCTGTTAGGATCTTCACCTTGTTAGAAGTGACCTTGTTAAAGGATTTCAAACACTCAATCAGAATGTCACCTTGCTAGAGGGTTTTACAAATAAGACTGTTAAGTCCACTCGGTTAAGAGATTTTCTATCACTTTACAAAATAACAGTAATAAAAATCTATTTGCAACTTCACATCTAAAATGCTAAAGCAGATTCTTATTTGCTCAATACAATATAGACATAGAACTAATATTGTCCATCTGCTAGGCTCTATACTCTGTTATTCAAAACGGGTCTTCAAGCTTCTGTGCTCGGTAATCACTATGTAGCATCCATGTGCATACACTTGCCTGCATACATGGTTTATCAACAGTTCCTTATTTATAAACAATAGCTAACCACTTAATCTCCTTGATCACATTTCCCATGATCAATCATAGCCATCAGATCTTCAAACTTTGTCTAGGTTCAATGTATCCTTCGATCTGAAAACATTTTACCCCACCTAGGAACTTGCATACATTTCTTGGAACTTGTGCTAGGGTATTGTGGTTCAATCTAAGCTGTAGATCTTCCTGCCGATTTTCCTTTGCCGTAGATTCTTTAACAAACTTCATTCATGGCATACCAATCATTTAATCATAGCCAGCTCATCGGCTTCCTTCATTAAATAATGCATGTAATCATTTAATGCATTCTTTTATTACTCAGTTGCAACTCAGTAAATACTAAACTTCACTCGGTAGACATTCTGCCTTTATTAACCGATAGCGATAACCTTAGGGTTTACCGACTAGGTTCTTTGCTCGGTAACATAGTATAGTATTAACCTTACAATCAATAACATATGTATGATATCAAAACAATCTAAACATCATGATCTCATCATTGTCTAACTCGGTAGTAGTTGCCCATTGAATAACTTATTCCTCCCCTTATTCATCATATTCTTTATGTGTCTTTTACAAACTTTTTTATACTCATCAAATCATACTTCTCAAGATATGGCAACATCATACTGAATTAGAAAATCAATTTCTTGACATCAATGACAAAATAATAATATTAAGACAGTAAATATCCATAATCATCAACAACCTTCTCAATATCCTTATTGAAATGCCAACAATCTCTCCTTGTCTGTTGTAATGCCAAATGCCAACAAGGACATCATATGAACCCTTAGGACCATATGATGTCCTAATGAGTCATATGGTGTTCTAATGCATGCGTGTCCCCTTAGGACCCCATATGACCCCTAACAACATCATATGACCCCTAATGACACCATATGGCCCCTTAGGAGTTGTATAACATGTGTGGCCTCTTAGGACTCCATATGACCCTTAACAACACTATATGACTCCTTAACACACCTTATGACCCCTTAGGACCACATGATGTCCTAATGGGTCATATGGTGTCTTAAGGGGTCATATAGTGTCCTAACACATGTGTGGCCCCTTAGAACCCCATATGACCCCTAACGACACCATATGACCCCTTAGGACCTTATGATGTCCTAATGGGTCACATGGTGTCCTTTGTGAACCCACAATAGTGGGTTACATGTTTTTGCCAACGTTAACACTGCAATATTCTTTTTGAGAAAAAAAACTGCACATTCAGACACCTATTACTCCTAAACCGTAAGGAAGTTGTAGATGATGAGAAATAGTGATTTGTGAAATTTTGTGTGTACATTCTAAATATATTTTTTTGAAATTTTTTGGAATCAATTTGTTTCCATTTTTCTATCTCCCTCGAAAACTAGTTTTTTACAAAAAACCAATATTTTTAAAGAGTGATACTCATTTGGTAAGGCATAACTTTTTTTTATAAAATAGATATGAATGTGATTCTTTCGAATTTAGTTTTGTAACATCCATACCTAATATTTACAATTGGTTTCATAATATTATCTTCAATATTTCATATTTTATTAAGTTTTGAAGTCGAGTTAATTGTAATTTTGACATATGTTCATTTGGTAGGTCATAACTTGTAGTGTATGTAATGAAATTCATTGTTTTTTTTGGAAAGAGGACTTCAAAACCTATTGCGTAGATATTTTTTAGAATTGTTTTTCACTTGTTTACTATTTTTCCATAAGCATTAAACTCAGAAGATGTTTGGTGTGAAACCTATGTTTAGTTAATCTAAAAAAAAATCTTAATAAACTCAACATATATTAAAATAATAATTATTGGAAAGCTCGCTTCAAGTACTACTAACATGCATTTGGGTTTGTCAAAATTCATCCATTTGAGCACCCAATTTGAGCTTTGAAGGCCATAAATTTATAGAAACCATGAGAGTTTTGGGGGGAGACCTCTAACAAGGACTTTCGATAGAACATATGTTTGATAGAAAGGGGTTCTATAGAACCCTCTAGGGTTCAATCGAACCCCCTTGGCACAAATTTTATCATAACTACCACTTTCTATTGAACGTGACCATTTTTAACTACCGAAGTTCGATAGAAACCCTTGTTGGCAAAGAAACCCTTGTTGGCAAATTTTAAATTTTTTTTGGCTATGAACGATTCCATATAAATATGAATGCTTTTTTTCATTTTTTACATATCAAATTCGAAGGTTAAAATACTCAGAGCCTAGGATCTTGGACCTCCGATTAAGGGAATCATACTTCCTAATAAGGATTCATTGATCAATGCACGATTTGCAGATGACATTGCTCTATTTATAGAACTGACAAAGAGGAACTTTGACAAAGTAGTGAGCATGCTACAATGTTTTTGCAGGGCATCAGGATCCAAGATTACTCCTCATAATTCCACTGTTCTTGGTTGGAAGGATGAACCACTTGATTGGTTGAAGAATAAGAGTTGGGGCTAGTGCAAACCATCCAAAGTGGTTAGATATTTGGGGATATCTTTTTCTATCTCCCCATCCATGAAAGATATGTGGGAATGGATAATCAAGAAGCTTGAAAGGAAACACCTTAAATGGAAAACTCATTTACTCTCTTTGGCTAGTAGGGTCTAAGTTGTGCAAAAAGTGTTGGTATCTCATGCTATTTACTATTCATCCACCTGGCTTTTCTCTAGCTATCATTTTAATTACCTTGAAAAAATAATGAGGGATTTATTGTGGTCAGATGAAAAGAGTGGGAAAAAAGACATTGTGTTAATTAGGAATGGTGTTGCCTTCCTAAAGAAAAAGGAGGCTAAGAGATTAGGGAATTAAAAATTCATGGTATTGCACTAGTATCCAAATGGATATTTAAGGTCATCATGGGAAATGAACCTTGGAAAATATTGGCTAGAAGTAATATCCAGATGTCCAAGCCCAAAAGTGGTAAATATTGGTCATAGTTGAATTTAATGGACATCATCCTAAGCAGGTTTGAAGTGGAGATTTTTGTTGTAGTCTTTGCCTCCTTATGGAAGGCTTGGGGGAAAGTTAGATACATGTTGTGTAATAGAGATGTTGTAAATTTCTCTCTTGCTTGATATTTTTTGGATAGATCTTTGTGGTGGGGGTTCTATCTCAATGATAAACCTTTGAACCCTACCCAAAGTTTCTCTACTAAATCTTCGGATGAATTGGGTATCAAATGTGTTGGTAATATGTTAATAGATGGAAGACATGGATCTTGGGATGGATTGAGTTCTAAGTTTGCAATCCTGACTACTCAAAATAAAACTTACAAACTGATTACTAAGGAAATTGGCCCTTATTTTCTAGGCAGGGTGAGTGATAATCATAAGTTCTTGGAATATGAGAAATGGAAAAATGGCAACTCCTTCTTGGATATTTCTGTCAAAAATATCTATGATATGATAAAGGATAATGATTCTATTTGTAAATGGGTCAATGAATGCTAGAGCCTTGACTGGTTGGATGCTAACTAGTCTGAAATCTTCTATTCCATTTGGCATAACCCCACTCAGCCTAAGAAACTTTTCTTCATTGGTTGCTTTTACTTAAAAATATTGGTGTAATCGATGTCATGTTTTCTTGTGGGAAATCTAATGAAAACTATCCCATTTGCTTGATACCTAAAAATGTCGAACATCTTTTCTTTGAGTGTAAATGTGCCTTGGTTGTTTGGTCTATATTATTTGGTTTACTTGTTTAGTGGAGTACCAAAATTGGTTTTTCTTGGCTTGAGATTCTTGCTGGCTATGTTGATAAATTTGATCCTAAGATAAATTCTTTTTGATCTATTTTCACTTGTGAAGTCTTATGGTTTTTATGGAAAAAGAGGAACGAGGGAGTCTTTCAGTGCAAAAAAAGGCACCTTACTAAGTTTAATAGTAAACTCACTTTTTTAATGATAATGTTGTAGGTCTTAGTTGTGATAGATGTGTCCAAAGAGAGATTCATGTTGTTGTTGTACGAAGGGGTGATGATAGTATACAAGACTGAGGTTTAGTCTGCTCATTTCTTTGCCCAAGCTAAGGATATGTTGAAGAAGGAGGAGTTAGAGAAGTTGAACCAGTTTCTGAAAGAAAAGGGGATTACAAAGGAACAAGTGGTGGCTACCAATAAATCCCCAAGATAGAATGAGGAACCAACATAGGATATGATCAATGAGCCTAATATTGAACCTCCATTAGGGGTCTTTGATTGTGACAAAGCAGAATGTAGTAATAATAATATAGGGTCATGGGATTAGAATGAATTTGTGTAGATGTTTCTTTTTCTTTGTTTTGGATAAAACATTCGACATGATGCACTATTTATGATAAACTCCTCAGTTATGGTGATATGATTAGTTTTTGGGTGGTAGCTTTTCAGCGATCTTTGATATTTTGTCTTAGTTATTTTTACAAGAAGCCCAGACTTGTATTGCAATTTTTGTATACTATCTTCAATATAAAAAAAATATCATACATTTCTAAATCATTTTATGAATTTATACTTTAAATTATTTTTCTACACTTAAGAATCTCATTCAACTAGATGTTGTATAAAAACCTTTATTATTAAAAAATTGATTACATTATATTTGCAAAATTTGGTTATAAGTATAATTAGGCTTCTCAATACTTTGAATAAGATAGTGTTTATATCAATAAATAGATCTAATGCATCTTTAAAAATTCAAATGTTTAAAAAAATATTTTTCTTTAATATTTTTATAATTAAAAGTTCAAATGTTTTAAAAAATGTTTTTCTTTAATATTTTTATAGAAAATTATGTGTATACATTTAACTAAGTAAATATATGTATTTTAATTAAAGGAAAACAATTTGTTTTTAATATATATGTATCTTTAAAAGTTCAAATTAAAAAAACAAACAAACATACAAACAATGTCAAAATCAAAGTTTTGTGATTCTATATCAATATCTACATAGCTTGATTGGCATCTAGACTACATGTACATTGGAAGTCCTTTTTATAAATGACATACATTTCTAAATGTATAAAAAAATACATATAAATTCATATTTTAAATATTTTATCTACACTTAAGAATCTCTTTTAACTACACGTATAAAAAACACTTACTATTAAGAAAAATTGATTACATGAATGAGGAAACTTCTTAATACTTGAATAATATTAGTGTAAAGAGATCTCATTTATATATATTGATATTAAAAAAATATTCACAAAGAGTGAGCTACTTTGGTCCGAGAGGCATTAGTTTTACCTTTACTGCATCGTCCTCCTTGTGACCCTGCATATGTTTTGTAAGTGCTTACTAATGACAAATCGCCATCCAGATTGAGTCTCAGTGTGGTTTAAAGAATTGATAATAGAAGCTTCATCTTTTCTAGAAGTGGGGGAATTCAGATGGCAAGAGATGTGAGGTTATCTTAAATGTTTTGTGCTATATATCTCAATGTGCAATAAATAATAAGGGATTTATTGTGGTCAGATGGAAAGAGTGGGAAAAAAAGACATTGTGTTAATTAGGAATGGTGTTGCCTGTTGAAATGTGGTGACTGATCAGCAAAGTACTGTACACTCAGCACGTATCCTCACCGGGGTTTGGGGCCGGGCCGGGCCCCGGGCAGGGGTTCGGGGGCAGCAACCCCCGAGAAAGCGGGGGTTCGGAGGCGGCAGCCCCCGAGAAATTTTTTTTTGCCGTTTTTGTTGATGAAAACCGACATTGTAATAAAACCCTAAAAAAGGCCGACTTTGTTTATTGCCCTATAACCGCATGTTATAAGCGGCTGGGATGCTTAAGGCATTGAAAGGTTGATGTACTATTTTTGCTAGATAATAAGAAAGATTGGACGGCTGTGTATGGTGGACGTAACCCATTCTGGGTGAACCACGTTAAATCTCTGTGTTATCTGTGTCCTGTTTTATTTCTTTATCTTTTGTATTTAAATCTGCATATAATTGTTAGTTCATATTTGCTTCGGATCTGCTTGAAACCCTAACAATTGGTATCAGAGCGAGGTTTTCTGTAAATTGGCAGGACTTTCAGATTTGAGTGGGAGCAATGGAGGATTCCAAATTCAAGGTCGAAAAGTTTAACGGCCAGAATTATCAGTTATGGAAAATGCAGATGGAGGATTACTTGTATCAAAAATATTTGTGGCGGCCATTGGAAGGAAAGGCAAAGAAACCGAACACAATATCAGATGAAGAGTGGGACATTTTAGATAGAAAGGCACTAGGATCCATTCGATTGTGCCTTGCCGCGTCTGTAGCATTCAATATAACAGAAGCAAAAATGACTGTAGATTTGATGGCAACATTGGCTAAGCTGTATGAGAAACCCTCAGCTTCAAATAAGGTATTTCTTATGAAGCGTTTGTTTAATTTGAAAATGAGTGAGGGAGGATCTGTAGCGGAGCACTTAAATGAATTTAATACAATTACCAGTCAATTGTCTTCGGTAAAAATTACCTTTGCAGAAGAGGTTAGGGCTCTCTTGATTTTATGTTCTTTGCCAGAAAGCTGGAATAGCTTGGTTATGGCTGTAAGTAACTCTATCTCTGGTAAAAATACTTTGGTATTTGATGATATTGTTGGTGTTATCCTAAGCGAGGAAATGCGAAGGAAAAGCACAGGTGAGACTCCAACATCATCGGGTAGTGTTTTGAATGTGGAGAACAGAGGAAGATCAAAGGAAAGAGGAAAAGGCCCTGGGAATGAGAAGTCACAAGGGAAGTCAAAGAAAGGACGCTCTCAATCTAGAGGAAAGAAAGATTGCTGGTACTGCGGAAAGCCTGGTCATCTAAAGAAAGATTGTTGGTCTCGAAAAAACAAAGAAGGAGACAAAAATGAAAATGATGGTAAGGAAGCTAATATTGCAAGTAATACTTTACAAGATGCTTTAATCTTATGTTTGGATAATGTTAATGATTCCTGGGTAATAGATTCTGGGGCTTCATTTCATGCTACACCCCATAGAAAATATTTTCTAGATTATGTTCAAGGTGATTTTGGACAAGTATATTTGGGTGATGATGAGCCCTGTCAAATTGTTGGAAAAGGAAAGATAAAGATCAAGCTGTAGAATGGTAATGACTAGTTTCTGCAGGAGGTAAGACATGTTCCTAATTTAAGAAGAAATTTAATTTCTGCAGGGCAACTAGGTAGTGAAGGTTGCATAGTTACCTTCTCAGACAGTATGTGGAAGGTCACTAAAGGATCATTAGTAGTAGCTAAAGGTGCGAAGGTAGGCACATTATATCTGTGTACTGGTAACACTTACTCTACCTTAGCTGCTACAGATAAAGTTACTGCAGGGACAACAACAATAAATGTTGCAAGAACAGATTCGATAATGTGGCACCATAGGCTTGGGCACATGAGTGAGAAAGGGATGAAAATCCTTCACTCCAAAAATCTATTGCCAGGACTAAAGAAGATTGATTTAGAGTTCTGTGAAAACTGTGTTTATGGTAAACAGAAAAGAGTCAGATTTCTCAAGGTTGGGAAAGAGAAGAAGAGTGATAAGTTAGAGCTTGTACATTCAGATGTATGGGGACCGGCTCAGGTATCATCTCTTGGTGGCTCTTGTTATTATGTTATTTTTATTGATGACTCAACCAGAAAAACATGGGTATATTTCCTAAAACAAAAATCAGATGTTTTTGAAACTTATAAGAAATGGAAAGCTTTGGTTGAGAATGAGACAGGAAAAAAGTTGAAGTGTCTCAGATCGGATAATGGAGGTGAGTATTGCAACAAAGCATTTGAAGATTACTGTTCCTTAAATGGGATTCGAAAGCAGAAGACAGTTCCAAGAACTCCACAGGAAAATGGTGTGTTAGAGAGAATGAATAGGACCATCATGGAACGTGCGAGGAGCATGAGATTGCATGCTGGATTGCCCTTACATTTTTGGGCAGATGCTGTACATACTGCTGTCTATTTGATAAATAGAGGACCTTCAACCCCTTTGGATGGTGGTATTCTAGAGGAGGCATGGACTGGTAAAAAGGTAAATTATTCTTTTCTAAAAACTTTTGGTTGCGAAGCTTTTATCCATGTTGATAAAGAAAACAGAACCAAGCTTGATGCTAAATCTCATAAATGTACCTTCATTGGATATGGGATAGATGAATATGGCTATCGGTTATGGGATTTTGAAAATAAGAAAATAATTAGAAGTAGAGATGTTATATTCAATGAGAAGGTTATGTATAAAGAACAAATGCAGGAAAAGAAGCATGAACAGGACAAACAAGAATATGTGGTGTTGGATGAGATTCCTGAAAATGAAATGCCATAGGTACCTGATGCTCAGCAACAACAGATTGTCCCACAAACTCCTGCAAGTGTTAGACGTTCTACGAGGAAAAGTAGACCCCCTGAAAGATTTTCTCCTTCTTTGTATTCTATTTTATTAACAGATTCTGGTGAACCAAAAGAATATGAAGAAGCAATGCAGGTGGATGCCAAACAACAGTGGCAGCTAGGCATGAAAGAGGAGATGGACTCCCTAATGAAAAATAAGACTTGGGACTTAGTTCCTTTACCTGTAGAAAAAAGAGCCTTGCCTAACAAATGGGTTTATCGACTGAAGGAGGAGAAAGGAGGTCAGAAAAGATATAAGGCCAGACTTGTGGTAAAAGGTTTTGCACAGAAAAAGGGTATAGATTATGATGAAATATTTTCTCCAGTTGTAAAAATGACTTCAATTAGAACTATACTTAGTCTTGTGGCTGCAGATGATTTACATCTTGAACAATTAGATGTCAAAATAGCTTTTCTCCATGGAGATTTGGAGGAGGAAATTTACATGTTGCAACCACAGGGATATGAGGTCAAAGATAAGGAGAACTTGGTGTGCAGGTTGAAGAAAAGTTTGTATGGCTTAAAGCAAGCACCCCGACAATGGTATTTAAAAATTGATAGTTTCATGGCTGAACACGGTTATCATAGATGTCATTCTGATCATTGTGTATATTTTAAGAGATTTGATAATGGCAGTTATATTGTCCTGTTGCTTTATGTTGATGACATGCTTGTTGCTGGGTCTAACATGCAACATATAAATGATCTTAAACAGAAATTAGCCAAGTCATTTGCTATGAAGGATTTGGGTGCAGCTAAGCAAATTCTCGGTATGAGGATTACACGGGACAGGAAAAATAGAACCTTGAATTTGTCCCAAAGTGAGTATATAAAGAAGGTGTTGAAAAGATTTAACATGCAGGATGCAAAAGCAGTTAGTACGCCTTTGGCTAGTCATTTCAAATTGACTAAGGAGATGTGCCCAAAGGCACAGGAAGAGGTAAATAAAATGTCTAACATCCCATATTCATCAGCTGTTGGTAGTCTGATGTATGCAATGGTATGCACAAGGCTAGATATTGCACATGCAGTGGAAGTTGTGAGCAGGTTTATGAGTAATCCGGGTATGGAACATTGGAATGCTGTGAAATGGATTCTTCGCTATTTGAAAGGAACTACTATGAAGGCATTATGTTTCAAAGGATCTAATGCTGCTCTAAGTGGATTTGTTGACTTTGATCTGGCGGGTGATATTGATTCATGGAGGAGTACTCCAGGGTATGTTTTTACTATAGGGGGAACTGCAGTCAGTTGGATTTCTAGGCTGCAAAAGGTTATTGCACTTTCAACCACTGAAGCTGAGTATGTTGCTGCTATAGAAGCCAGCAAAGAGATGATTTGGTTGCAATGTTTTCTAAAGGAATTGGGTCAGACACAAGAGGATAGCCCATTGTATACTGATAGCCAGAGTGCCATTCATCTTGCGAAGAACTCTGCTTTTCATTCAAGGACAAAGCACATTCAGCTCAGGTACCACTTCATCCAGACTATTTTGGAGGAGGGTCAATTACGGCTTGAGAAGATTCACACAAGTGAGAATCCTGCTGATATGTTCACAAAGGTAGCTCCATAGGAGAAGCTGATTTCTTCATCAGTTTCTATTGGTCTTCTTGATTGATAATTGTGGAATTTATACCAGTCAAGTCCTAGTGTTTTATCCAGCGAATGTTGTATGTACAGTGGTGTCGTGTAGTATCAGTCTCCAAGTGGGAGATTGTTTGGTGTGGAGCCTGATCAGTCTCCAAGTGGGAGATTGTTGAAATGTGGCGACTGATCAGCAAAGTACTGTACACTCAGCACGTACCTCGTCGGGGTCCGGGGTCGGGCAGGGGTTCGGGGGCGGCAGCCCCTGAGAAATTTTTTTTTGCCGTTTTTGTTGATGAAAACCGACATTGTAATAAAACCCTAAAAAAGGCCGACTTTGTTTATTGCCCTAAAAATGCATGTTATAAGCGGCTGGGATGCTTAAGGCATTGAAAGGTTGATGTACTATTTTTGCTGGATAATAAGAAAGATTGGACGGCTGTGTATGGTGGACGTAACCCATTCTGGGTGAACCACGTTAAATCTCTATGTTATCTGTGTCCTGTTTTATTTCTTTATCTTTTGTATTTAAATCTGCATATAATTGTTAGTTCATATTTGCTTCGGATCTGCTTGAAACCCTAACATTGCCTTCCTAAAGAAAAAGGAGGCGTAGGGATTAGGGAATTGAAAATTCATGGTATTGCACTAGTATCTAAATGGATATTTAAGGCCATCGTGGGAAATGAACCTTGGAAAATATTGGTTAGAAGTAATATCCTGGTGTCCAAGCCCAAAAGTGGTAAATCTTGGTCATAGTTGAATTTAATGGACATCATCCTAGGCAGGTTTGAAGTGGAGATTTTTGTTGTAGTCTTTGCCTCCTTATGGAAGGCTTGGGGAAAAGTTAGATACATGTTGTGTAATAGAGATGTTGTAAATTTCTCTCTTGCTTGATATTTTTTGGATGGATCTTTGTGGTGGGGGTTCTATCTTAATGATAAACCTTTGGACTCGACCCAAAGTTTCTCTACTAAATCTTGGCATGAATTGGGTATCAAATGTGTTGGTAATCTGTTAATAGATGGAAGACATGGATCTTGGGATGGATTGAGTTCTAAGTTTGCAATCCTGACTACTCAAAATAAAACTTACACACTGATGACTAAGGAAATTGGTCCTTATTTTCTAGGCAGGATGAGTGATAATCATAAGTTCTTGGAATATGAGAAATGGAAAAATGGTAACTCCTTCTTGGATATTTCTGTCAAAAATATCTATGATATGATAAAGGATAATGATTCTATTTGTAAATGGGTCAATGAATGCTAGAGCCTTGACTGGTCGGATGCTAACTAGTCCAAAATCTTCTATTCTATTTGGCATAACCCCACTCAGCCTAAGAAACTTTTCTTCGTTGGTTGCTTTTACTTAAAAATATTGGTGTAGTCGATGTCATGTTTTCTTGTGGGAAATCTAATGAAAACTGTCCCATTTGCTTGATGCCTGAAAATGTCAAACATCTTTTCTTTGAGTGTAAATGTGCCTTGGTTCTGATTAATTTAAAAAGCAGGTTTTTAGGAGCCGAAACCTTTAACAAAGGATATTAAGATAAGACAAGACACCAAAAAAACATAAATGTGCGTCAGTTGTTTGGTCTATATTTTTTGGTTTACCTGTTTAGTGGAGTACCAAAGTTGGTTTTTCTTGGCTTGAGATTCTTGCTGGCTATGTTGATAAATTTGATCCTAAGCTAAATTCTTTTTTATCTATTTTCACTTGTGAAGTCTTATGGTTTTTATGGAAAAAGAGGAATGAGGGAGTCTTTCAGTGCAAAAAAAGGCACCTTACTAAGTTTAATAGTAAACTCACTTTTTTAATGATAATGTTGTAGGTTTTAGTTGTGATAGATGTGTCCAAAGAGAGATTCATATTTTTGTTGGATGAAGGGGTGATGATAGTATACAAGACTGAGGTTTAGTTTGCTCATTTCTTTGCCCAAGCTAAGGATATGCTGAACAAGGAGGAGTTAGAGAAGTTGAACCAGTTTCTGAAATAAAAGGGGATTACAAAGGAACAAGTGGTGGTTACCAATAAAGCCCCAAGACAGAATGAAGAACCAACATAGGATATGATCAATGAGCCTAATATTGAACCCCCATTAGGGGTCTTTGATTGTGACAAAGCAGAATGTAGTAATAATAATATAGGGTCATGGGATTAGGATGACTTTGTGTAGATGTTTCTTTTTCTTTGTTTTGGATAAAACATTCGACATGATGCACTATTAATGATAAACTCCTCAGTTATGGTGATATGATTAGTTTTTGGGTGGTAGCTTTTCAGTGATCTTTGATATTTTGTCTTAGTTATTTTTACAAGTAGACCAGACTTGTATTGCAATTTTTGTATACTATCTTCAATATAAAAATAATGTCATACATTTCTAAATCATTTTATGAATTTATACTTTAAATTATTTTTCTACACTTATGAATCTCATTCAACTAGATGTTGAATAAAAATCTTTATTATTAAAAAATTGATTACATTATATTAGCAATTTTTGGTTATAAGTATAATTAGGCTTCTCAATACTTTGAATAAGATAGTGTTTATATCAATAAATAGATCTAATGCATCTTTAAAAGTTCAAATGTCTTTAATATTTTTATAGAAAATTATGTGTATACATTTAAATGAGTAAATATATGTATTTTAATTAAAAGAAAATAATTTGTTTTTAATATATATGTATCTTTAAAAGTTCAAATTAAAAAAACAAACAAACAAACAAAAATACAAACAATTTTATATATCAAAATCAAAATTTTGTGATTCTATATCAATATCTACATAGCTTGATTGATATCTAGACTACATGTACATTGGAAGTTCTTTTTATAAATATATTATAAAAGGGCCTTTGACGAAATTGGTCCCCCTAGACTTCATGAATGTTGATGGAACTGTTTGATCTTTGCTCTGTAGTCTCATTAGTGGCAATCCAATTTGTTGGCATTGGGAACATTCACTATCTCTATTGCTATAAATTTTATTTTAAGATGTTTTTCAAGCAATTGTAAAATTGATGGCGATGGGGTGCATAGTGCGCAACAATTTTATCATCAACTTAAAAAAATATTTTAGAAAAATATCTAGAATAGAGGTATCTAGAGCCCAGTCAATTATACAAATATTCAGATCATTTGCTTTTTTCAATTCTATATTTTATTCATAATGTATAGATTTGAAGGGATATTAAATAAAAAATTGTTGCATAATAAAATCATATTTGGATATAAATAGCATGATAACCATTTGTCTACAAGAAGAATCAATGGCCTAGAGACAATAAGTAGGCTAGCAACATGATCAACACGATGCGACCCCATGATCACTTGAAATAAACATGTAAGTGTAGATAGAAAATGCATAGATTATGTGGATTTGATGTAGATGTAGTAGGTCATGTCAGTAAACCTCTGAAAAAACAAAAAGGAAGATAATTAGGAGGGAGCGTATCTTGCCTTCTGAGAGATATTATCCTAAGTGTTGTTGTGAAACACACTTTTTGTAACCCTTTACAAGTTTACAAAATTTTCACCCAACAATATGTATGTATGTATGTATGTATGCATATGTATATTTATATGTATATGTATATGTACATGTATGTATATATGTATGTATGTATGTATAAGTATATGTATATGTATATATGTATATGTATATTTATATGTATATGTATATATGTATATGTATATTTATATGTATATGTATATATGTATATGTATATGTATATATATGCATATGTATTTATATGTATATATATCTATATACATATATATCAAAAGACAATGCCAAAGCCAAAACTGAAGAAAGGCAAAAAATTGAAAACCGAAAAAGGGGGCAAGAAAAACCAGGAAGAAGGCCAACCGATCGGTGCTAGTACACCCGCCAAGAAGAATCCTACGGAAAAGGAAGGACAGAGGGCAAGGAATGGAGACGAAAAGAGGACGAGAGAGGAAGAGGAATGACAAGGAGGAACAAAAGGAAAAAGATCAAGAGGAAGGGCAAGGGGAAGACAAGAGGTGGCGACGGGTGGTACAAGGAGGAGGAGAATAATAGGGTTTCTTACGGTGGTTTAGAAGGGGGAGCCAAGAGAAATTCAGATTCCAACCCCCATCATGATTGAGGTTGGAGGGGTGATTGTGGATTTCAATGGCTTCTCTGAGCTTCCTTCTAAAGTAGTTGTCAATTTGGGTGTCTTCTAAGGGGATGTGGTTTTTAGTCTTAGAAGAGTGCTTTGCAAGGGCTGATTTGAGGATTCTTTCATGTCTAATGTCAACCCAATGTCCTTTAAGTCTCATGCTAATCGAGCGTCCAGACTCACTGATATACGAAGTACCACACGAACAAGTGACTTGATCCTGATGATGGATCATGGTGTTTGATCCGTAACATCAGCAACATAAAAACTCACACGGTCTAATCCAGAAGAATTACAAACATATCAATATGGACTGTGGAAACTTCATGCATTCAATAAAAAAAATGTCATATATCTCTAAATCTTTTTTATGAATTTATACTTTAAATTAAATTATGAATATCTAAATGTTTATAAATGTATACTGTGATCCAGATGATGGATCATGGTGTTTGATCCGAAATGTCGGCAACGTAAAAACTCACACAGTTGAATCCAGAAGAACTAAAAACATATCCATATGGACTGTGGAAACTTCATGCATTCAATAAAAAAAAATGTCATAGATTTCTAAATCTTTTTATGAATTTATACTTTAAATTATTTTTCTACACTTAAGAATCTCATTCAACTAGATGTATAAAAACCTTTATTATCAAAAAATTGATTACATTATACTAGCAACTTTTAAATATAAATATAATGAGGCTTCTCAATACTTAGAATAAGATAGTGTTTGTATCAATAAATAGATCTAATGCATCTTTAAAAGTTCGGTTTTTCTTTAATATTTTTATAGAAAATTATGTTTATACATTTAAATGAATAAATATGTGTATTTTAATTAAAAGAAACCAATTTGTTTTTAGTATATGTGTATCTTTAATAGTTCAAATAATTTTTTTTTTAAAAAGAAAAAAACAAACATACAAACAATTTTATATGTCAAAATCAAAATTTTGTAATTTTATATCAATATCTACATAGCTTGATTGGTATCTAGACTCCATGTACATTGAAAGTCTTTTTTATAAATGACATACATATATTACACACTTCACTAGCATTTTCCTCCAAAAAGGTCAACAACTACAAAGTCCTGAATTGTACTTTTGGTTTGAAACCCTGTTTTTTGGTACCCACACATACTATCATGAAAATATATTATAAAAGGGCCTTCGATGAAATTGGTCCCCCTAGACTTCATGAAACGTTGATGGAACTGTTTAATCTTTGCTCTTTCTTGTGTGTAGTCCCATTAGTGGCAATACAATTTTAGCATTGGGAACATTCAGTATCTCTGTTGCTGTAAATTTTATTTTAAGATGTTTTTCTAGCCACTGTAAAATTGATGGTATGAGGTGCATAGTGCGCAACAATTTTATCAACAATTGTATGGTATGAGGTATCTAGGGCTCAGTCAATTATACAAATATTCAGATCATTTGCTTTTTCCAATTTCAAATTTTGTTCATAGTGTATAGATTTGAATAGATATATTAAATAAAAAATTGTTGCAAAATAAAATCATATTTGGATATGTACAACCTGAGTTGGTCTAGTGGTGGAGAACTTTCGTCCTTGAAAGAAAGGTCACAAATTCAAATCCCACAAAGGATAGGGTATGCACACCTTATCTGCTTCGACCCATTACCGATCAAATGCAAATGCAGTGATTCTGCCCATGTAATTCAGCATAGAACATAGAAATTTCATTTAATATTAAAACATTGAATTTTACTATCTTGTTATTTGAATTTTTATTCTGCTTCATTCACATCACTTATCCTAGTGTGATTTGTAGCATGATATATAAATTTACTTCTAATTGAATAATTTAAGCTACCGAACCATATTAAACATGTTCCAAGTGTCTAAATTGTAGATTGCACACAATACAGTTGTAGATGTTTCAGCCTGAGTTTAAATTCACAGTTGAACCAGAACATTATCTATGTTTACTTCTGTTTTAGAGTTAATGTTGTGAGCTATATAAAGGATTCATGGGAATTGATGTGACGAGTAGGCCCTGCAAAGCGAAGCTTCTGTCAATTAGATGCTGGAGTGCCTACTAATTTCATCAAATAGCATCCTCACTCAAATTCAGGGCCAATTTGCTGTCTATATTAAGTGTCCAGATTCTATGGGGAACAGGACTGATTGTCAAATTTTAAGGCTTCTTATTGCTCTGTCGGACTTGACTTATTAAATGAATTTTGCTGCCAAATATAAATATTAAATAAATGATTAAATTTCATTTAATCATGCAAGTTGAGAAAGCAATAAACAAATACAAGCAAATTTAAATCCTCCAAATATTTGTTCATCCTACCAAATATGTGTTCATCTTAAGCAAGAATAATGACAATTAAACGTATGAGAAAACATTTATAACAAAAAATACCTTAATCCTTGCAACGTACAAGCATAAGCAAGAAATAAATCGAAGGAACTGCTGTTTTAATCTACCATGAACAAATTTTTATATCATAACAATACATTGAGCAGTTCAAAATTGCAGCTAAATGATTTGCAAGAAACTAATGTAAAGAAAGCATGTACAATCTGGAGACAAAATGAAATCCAGAGCAACTACAATTCCTATAATTGTATGCTTGCCCAAAAATTGTTACACCTGCTCTACAATATCCAAACCACATAATCTTGGTTTTCATAAATCAAATTCAGTCTTCAAAACCTATCAATTTGAAAACATAGTTTTAAAATGATATTATAACCATTGACAAAATACCACAAGTGACAATAGCAACGGCAGTATAAATGCAATTGACGCTGATGCGAAATTAGCTCGAGTCACTTTCCATTTTTTACATAAATATTTACAAAATTGTTTTTTCCAGGAAAATTTTCTTATCAAATCTCAAAGAGGTGAAAATACAAAGCAGAGATGCAAAAGTTGCAGAACTAATCAATAAGCTCCCAGCGTACATCTGGTGACTCAGCATCGTCGTCGATGTCGTGATCCAAAATATCCGAAAGGGAGAAAGAAGAAGAAGAGCTAGAGGGCCGATTCACTCGGACTAACTCCAGATCTTCCTCTGGGACTGGGAGTAACTCAAGACAGTCTTTAATTTCAGTGGGCTGTAGTGAAAAAACAAAGGGCTAGTAAGCTTTTCATCTCAATAATATAAATTGACATTGTGCATGAAGAAAAAAATCTATCAATCTTTATCAGGCTCCACCAACAAGCAGAGTTCCACATATTTAAATCAAAATGGCGACAACCATCGGGGTACACATGAAAAAGAATCAACAGAAAACAAGGCAGCGTTTGGTGAAGAGAAAGTTATAAACTAAAAACAAAGAAAAAAGAAACGTATTAGCCTCCTACCTCTACAAGAGCACTAGGAAGGCAACATGGAATCTCAGATCTGTAGCCTAGAGCCTGAGCCACCCGCATGTTCATCTCTGAAAGGAAACATTCCGGTGATAGAAATTAAGATTTTAAAAGGAATTAATAAGACAACAAACACTAAGCCAATATGGCAAACGAACTAAATTAAATACCACCATTCTCAAATCGATATTAGGTTTGACGGCTATTTGTCTTAGGGTTTACTGTTATGTTAAATAACTAAGGGTTCGATATTCTTAACCCAGGTTTCTCTCCCACATTGCACTTCATACCTTCCTCTGCCATCTTCTCATAGAGAGCGTCCATGTCTTCTCCTGTAAAATGGCACTTCTCAATCCCCTCCTGAGCCCAAATCTCCGCCAGCCGCTTCATCTCCTCAGTGACCTCATAATTAGGATTAGGACTCCATCTTACATTCTTTGAATGAGCTTCTGGCTTGCCCTTTTGTACGGAAGATTCTACATTTGAAATATTTCCCAAAGGAGTCCGAGGCACAGTTCGGCCCTTTACCCCAGATTTCCCCGAAAGTTCTGGATCCACTCTAGCGCTAAATCCACCCTTCCCTAAATTTGGCAGGGGTTTCAGTTTATTGGTGATGTTTGATAGTTTTTTTCGGTCTGATAAATCTGTCTGCTGCACCTTCAGCCCGCCAGATTTAGCCACATTCGTCTTGCCTGCAAATAATCATAAACCAATTGCATTATTTTATAAAAGGGATTGAAGTAGAACATAAATTGTTTCTCCATTACGTAATAAAAATATACAGGATTCAAAGAACTAAAGACATTCTGATTCAAGATCAATGCATATACAAAATCATTAATGGGTATTGCGTTTTGATATGTTTTTGGCTTACCTCTATTGATTTCGGCGTTTTCATCTTGGATTACTGCCAGCGGCTGCCTCCGTACTGCCATTTTTTATGATTACAGAACGCTCGGCTTACAAAGTTTGAAGATCTTGATAAAATTTTATATGGATGAGTAAAAGATGGAGAAGAGAATTTCTGTAGATTTCATTGTTTTGTATGAAATAGCTGTTTCCGAGAGGGTTTTAAAGGAAACAGGGCAAGCAATATGACCGTTAAAAGTCATGATCAAAAAAGGCATACTTAGGCTGGGGTCCCATCGAGGGCTTCCTCAAAAAAAAAGCTGGAGCTGCTGAGATTTTTTTAGGAAGCTTACAAATTTAAGATCTTAAAGCTGGCGAAATATAATTAAATAATTTTTAGTTTCATTTTTTCTTGGCAATTCATCTCATTTTTAGTGGGAATCAAACTTAGATGATTGACAAATAGCAAACAATTTTCTTAAGCTACCTATGAAATATATACATACCTAAAAAGTAGGAGCTTCTATTTTTTAGGAAAAGATTCTAAATTATCTCTAGCCCTAAAAAACAATTCATGGATCTCCTCTTCCTTAAAAATAGAAGCTTAAGCTTCTCCATGGGACCCCTGCCTTAAGCACCTACATGCAACGACTATTAAATTTTTTAAATAATGTAATTAGGATTCTCACATTTCTTCAGGGTTTTGGGAAGAAAAGGGTATTTAATGTGATGTGTTCTAGTTTCAAAATAAAGTATGTTGAAGTGTTAAATTATTAAGATGCTTATTGAATGATTAGATTTATTTTAGTTGTCAATATCATGTACCTTAATTTTTTAATTGATAGTAATTGCTAGATGTTCTCTATGAATATACCCAAATTGAAATATTTTCATTTTCATATTTATATTTTTTTAATCAACAAATAGTAAGTGCATAGAAATGAGGAACAAAAAGGTCTTAAATGGCCACATTTTTTGAAATCAGAATCAACTAATCTTGGATAAGAAATTGAAGATAGTTGCACTCAAAATTTGAAGACACATCAATAAAAAGAGTTGTAGTGCTCTAAATCTACTTTCTAAACAACTATTTTTCTAAAAAATGATGGAGATTAATCGATTTAAATAGGGAGTACACACACAAAGTGGTCTTATTTTTATAAAAAAAATTTACAAGTGTTTGGTGTGCTCCCTCTAAAATGTTAACCATTTTTAGTATTTGAAAAATCCTTCTATGAAGAATTAGCTAACACTGTGCAATTTATGCTTTATTTTTCTACTAAATTTTTAATGAATATATATTTTTTTATTAATTTTGTGGAGTGGAAATATCCTAAAGATAAATAATTAAGCATGCGCCCTCCTAAATTTTAGGCAAACTAATAAAAAAAAATTGACTATGTATAAAATATAATTTGTTTCAAATTCAATCAATAGGTTAAAAACAAAGCCAAAAATATCATACATAAGTTCTTGACAAAAAATGGAGACACCGGGACAAAAGAAATTAAAGGTAAAAATTATTGCACAATTGAATCATAAAAAAATTGCATGGTTAAAAAGTTAAGAGAGAGTGATCAAATTTACTATATTGTTTTTTTAACTTGACATTGGAAGACATGAAAACTTAATCGAGAGCACACTTGTGATTGTCTTTTTTAGGAGTTTGCAAAACATATAGCTATGGGCTTTGTCATGTAATTCCAAACCTTTGAGTTTGATTCCCAAGATAAATCCAACCATAAGGGTTGTAAATATCTAAGGAAGATAATATTGCAAGTGTATTATAGCAATATCATGTTGTTATTTGCTCAAATTTGTATGAAGAGAAAATCATCTCTTTCCCTCTCCCTTTCTCTCTCTCTCTCTCTCCCCATATCCCTCTAGATATCTCTTTATATCAACCCCTCTCCCCTCTCCCTCTCTATATAATGATCTATCTCTCCCTCTTCTGCCTCTTTCTTTGTCCCTTGTTACACATCTTTCTCTATCCATGTCCATTTCTCTCTAATTCTCTCCCTGGCTCCCTATTAGAATTCTTAAAGTAGGTTATAATGCAAGAAAATTTGTTGGAACAATAAAAAATGGTAGAAAGATATGGGATCTCATGATTCACAACCCACATGCTCTTTTTTGTGTGTGCAATATGTGTTATATCTAACATAGCAACACACTTTTCATGATGTTGAAAAAATCTCAATTACTGTGTAAGAATTTCACCATCTTTTTTTGTTTTGTCAATATAGAAGAACTAAATTGCATGTTTTTAGACTAAATTTGATTCCATGATTTTCATGAAGTTGGTGTTGGAATGATAATTATCATGTTTTTTAATTTGAATTTGATAATAGACAAGTGTTATTTTGTTGGTATGAAAGGTTTTATTCCACTCGCATAGGCTTGAGTTCACTTAGGTGGTCGACATATCACATTATTCAATATTAGTTGCAGCATAATATTTAGCATTGTCCGTAGTGCATTTAAATTTTGTTTGTAGTTAGTTACATAGCTAGTAGCTCATACCTCATCACACCTTCATTCTATATTCAGGGTGTTTGATCATTGTAACATACCTCATCATCTCAATTCCATTATTCACATTTGGTGAAATAGCAGTTCTTCATGTTGCTTCTCTTTGCATTGTGAAGTGTCTTTGGTTTGCAAGTTATTCTCTTGGGTGCTTCAACATGGTATCAAAGCAAGCAATTTTGCATTCACTTCACAACTGAGAATCTACTCTAGTATGTGTTTTTAAGGTCCAAGATGGTGTGATCTATGTTGTTTGGTGATATATGTGTCATTGCATTTGGTGCATCAACTTGTAGAGGCTCAAGTTTCACTTGTAGCAAGTGTCAGTTTGTACAAGTCCACGTCGCATAAACTCATTCACTACATGCTCTCTTGTCATTTTTTGTTGGGATTATAAACTTTATTGTAGTCATTTTTAGTGGGTATTTTTTCTATAGAAGCACAACATTCTTTTCTCAAGCACCTTTTAGCACTTTCTTTGATGGGCCCTTTTTTTACCACTTTTGGGCTTGAAAATGAGATATTGTCATAAATGTGGTTGTGTGTGTTATCCAATGGTGTAGTTATTTTTATCATTTTTTCTTGGTGCATTTTATAGCATGTCAAAATTAGTAGTATGTTTTGGCTCACAAGCTCATAACTTTTGACTGATTTCTTCATTTCTCATGATTCTTGCACTGCGGTGTTGGAAAGGTCTTTCAGAGCACTTTCAATCTAAATGTGCACATTTTGCAAATTTTTCCCTAGGTACAATTAATTCAATATTTTTTTGTTTTGACACTCTAGTTAATTGCTTGGTTGTTTTGGCACTTGGGAACATTTTGTTTACATGGGTTGGCTTCATTTTGTTAGATACTTGATTAGTCCCAAAGACACTGAGAGGGGGGGTGAATTGGTATCTAACTGGTTAACAAAAGATTTAAACTTGTTTGCAACTTTATAACCTAAATTAATATATCGGTAAACAAGTAATAATCCAGTAAAAGGGAAATAAGAGAGATAACATCAATGCACACCATAACACAAGATATTTTGGCGAGGAAACTCGGTAGGGGAAAAACCTCGGTGGGATTTGTGACCCATAATATTTACTCACTGGCCAATATGAATAAATATTACTTATACAATAGGGGCCTGCACATGCAAGAAGGCCAACATCCTAGAGCTCACTGCTCAACAACAAAATTGGAGTCCCACTAACTACAAAATTGGATGATTAAATCCAATGACAATGTACTGCTCAAAATAGAATCTGTAATACTGGATTCTGTGCCGGTTTAAGCTCTCTCATATACCTCTACCATAAACCTTGCTTCGCTCTGCTTTTTCTTTTATTTGCTCATAAAATACTTACATCAAAATGCATATACAGATATTCACGCTCATATTCATTACCTAATTACATAATCTTCTCCTACAAATGACCTACAAGATCTCATACATATATGAGTCTTTACAATACATCATGTCGGCTACAAATAATTAATTACACTACAATATAATTCGCATAAACAAAACTTTATAATATGTCAGCCTGGGTGCTGGTGTGAATGAAATTTTTGTAGCTGTTAGTGTCGGTATGCAAAGTCTATTGCCGGTATAATCAATAGAATCTTGTAGAACCCTGTTACTAGTTGGTTTCCATCAATGACAACATCAACCATTCTCATCTGAGCGTGTAATGCCAACAATATCCCCCTTTGGCATTGATGGCAACACTCATGAGAAAAACCAAAAACCAAAATTGCCAAAACTGAAAGTAAACATGAGCTACCGGTTGCTATCCGATTTTACTTTACTTCATGCTCTCAGCAATACAACTCATTTGTTCAAATTCCATCAATCGTTGCTTAACATCTGCTACAAACTTTGAAGCATCTTTCATTATTTTTTCTCTTTTCTTCCTCTCCTTCATCATGGATACATCACTCTCAATTGTTTCAGTTGTCCCAAATATCTTCTCAATCAGTTCCCTTGGTGCATCAAGAAGTATTCTTGCATAAGACTCAAGAATGTTCAAATCTACTTCATAGCCCATCTCTGTTATCCAAATGGTTCAAGGAGTAACAACCTCCATCCATGTCTCATCTCTCTTCATTACAAAACATATATGTTTGTCATATTTGTCCACAATGCTTTGAGGAATCCTTTCCCTTGCCTTCATCTTAGTTTGAAAGTTCTTGAAATAATCTTTTACCAGCTTGTCACCATCAGCACCTATGCCGGTAATTGCTTCCATATTCTATTTTCCAACAAGGATGTCATAAGAAAAGTCCTTGTGACCAATGTCGGGAATCTCCTTTGTGAAATAAAGCATTAGCCATACAAGTAAGTTACCAAATCTTAAGGTTCCTTTCTTATCACCCTTGATCTTCCCCAAATTGTCTAGCAATTCATCCTTTAGCCATTCACAAATGTCAATCTTTGCACCGTTCTTCACCATTTCATATGCACTATGTATACACATACTAGAAACATAATTTAACCTATTTGTATGAGCAACTCTATAACCAATAACCATACTCACATATTTCACATTCTCATCAGTGATATCACTAACCCTAAGGGATCTACTATCAGATTTAGTGTCGGTTAGGTTCATAACCCCCTTATTTGGATCTTCGTCTTCTTGTCAGGCCTAGTACCGATAGAAGGTAAACTAATGACCGCCTTGATTGCCTCCTTAGTAATTTTGAAAACAAAATCTAATCACATAAATTCGCCATGAACCCTGCTAAGTACAAGATGAACTATCTCATCCTGAAATTCTAGAATGTTCAAGATATCAACAAATCCTAAATCCTCAACAATCTTATGCTCTGGCTTGATTAAACCTTGTTTATCAGCTATAATGTTCTGGTATATATTTGTCAAATCATCAGACCCTAAATTCTCTATGTTGCAATGAATATATATCCTCGGATCTTCAACAAAAGCAACTCCCTTCAGAAATTTAGAAAAGGCACCAATAGAATCATCCTTTTCTGCAAGTGAAATCCTCTGAAATTTCCTGACAATGTCTTAGCTACTTCGCTCTCTTCACGCTCTTCATAAATTTGAATGCTTTGTGATTCAAAATGAGGGATTTCTCTGCTTTATAACCAAAAAGTTCGCCAACAACCGCATTAAATGCTTCCGATTAAGTGAAAACTTAACATGTCTGCCGATAAAGAAGAAATATAACTTCTTACCATCAACTGAGGGTAAAATGCATGATTTCAATTTACTACCTTACCCCTAAGGATTATTCCTCAGTTAGATGAAGTACCTCCTATCGGTGCAGGACTACCCTATTTTGTCGGTGCAGAGACAGATTCATCACTACTTTGATCTCTCTTCCTAACCCATTGTTTAGAAAATTCTTGCTTGATTTCAGTCACCTTTTCTTTGCCTTTTCTATTGGATCCTTTATTGTTAGCTAGTGAATTCTTGCTTCTACAAAATTTTGCAATATGCCCAATCTTGTTACATGCATAGCAAGTTACATTATTTCTCTGAATTGCCTTTCCATAACCTTGACCGGTTTGAGTTATGTATTGATTAGATAAATGTCCAAATCTACCACAAACATAGCATTTCACACTCATTCTGCAATTGTCTGAGTTATGACCATTTTTATTGCATTTGGAACATTGACTGGTGGGTAAGTTTGTATTCTAATTATTTCTAAATCTGCACTGATTTGCTCTATGACCAAATTTGTTGCAATTAAAACATTTCCCATTAAATTCATAAGCATTAGGCTGCCTTACCGGTTTGTTGTAATCATGATTGTTTGTAGTCCCGAAGCTTTCTCCATGTTCAAATCCAAGTCCAACTATTTCCCCATCAGGTTTCTGACTTTTCAACATATCATCAAGATTATCTGAACTTTTCTTGAATTTGTCTTTTTATTCATTTGCAGTGACCAACTCACTTTCCAAAGTGCTAACTTGTCTCAAAAGTTCCTCTTTGTCATGTTGCATATGAATCAAATCAGTCTTAAGCATATTCATAACTAAGCCTTAGAGATTCATCTGAACTATCATTAAGTCTTTTGGCCAAATCTTCTTCATTCTTCTTCCTATCTTCAATATCTTTGCATAGTCTCATGGTTAAATCTTGCATCTCATTCTTCATGTTATTGTTCTCTTGTCTCAATTTTTCTGCAATATCTCTGAGAGTTTCTTTTTCTTCATCATCTTGATTTTGCAATTGCACATGTAATTCTTTTCTCTTATTCTTTGCTATAACTAGGTTATCTTGAAGTGCTTTGATAAATTCCTGAGTAGTTCTGAGCTCATCTTCCAGTTTGATATTCTTCAATTTTTCTGCATCAAAATCTTCAAGAGCTCCTTCCAATTGTTGTCTCAAACTTTCCATCGGTACCGGTTTCAGAATCTTCCTCAAGCTGTTAGGCTTATGTAAACAGAGGAGTAGGCTCTGATACCAATTGCTAGATACTTAGTCAGTCCCAAAGACACTGAGAGGGGGGGGTGTTGAATCAGTGTCTAACCGGTTAACAAAAGATTTAAACTTGTTTGCAACTTTATAACCTAAATTAATATACTGGTAAACAAGTAATAATGCAATAAAGAGAAATAAGAGAGACAACATCAATGCACACAATAACACAATATATTTTGGCAAGGAAACTTGGTAGGGGAAAAACCTTAGTGGGATTTGTGACCCACAATATTTACTCATTGGCCAATATGAATAAATATTACTTATACAATAGGGGCATGCACATGCAAGAAGGCCAACAGCCTAGAGCTCACTGCTCAACAACAAAACTGGAGTCCCACTGACTACAAAATTATATGATTAAATCCAATGACAATGTACTGCTCAAAATAGCATCTGCAATGTTGGATTCAATACTGGTTTAAGCTCTCTCAGATACCTCTGCCATAAACCTTGCTTTGCTCTGCTTCTGCTTTTATTCTCTCATAAAATACTTACATCAAAATGCATATATAGATATTTGCTCTCATATTCATTACCTAATTACATAATCTTCTCCTACAAAATGACCTACAAGATCTCATACATATATGAGTCTTTACAATACATCATGTCGGTTACAAATAATTAATTACATTACAATATAATTCGCATAAACAAAACTTTATCATATGTCAGCCTGGGTTTCGGTATGATTCATTACCGGTGTGAATGAACTTTGTGTAGCTGCCAGTGCCGGTATGTGAAGTCTGTTGCCGGTATAATCAATAGAATCGTGTAGAACCTTGTTACCAGTTGGTTTCCATCAATGACAACATCAACCATTCTCATTTGAGTATGTAGTGCCAACACATTTTGGCTTCATCATATGTATATATGAAATTTTTGTCCTTTTTAATTAGTTTTAGCATCTTTTCTAAGCACTTTCATTTTTAGACACATTGTGATAACATGCCACATCTTGTTCACATATTTTTGGGATTTTTTACAACTATTGTGTCATATTATTGTACACACTATAAAGTCTCATGGGGTTTGTATAGTGACTTTGTTGTTTTCCAGTCACAACTTTGTCAAGTGAGCATCCCTCCATGACAACAATAGGATATCCAATACTATTGCCTCATGTGTGTGTAGTTTTGGTGCACACCCTTTTTTTAGTTGTCGAGACTCTCTTGGTCGCTTTAGATGTTGTGTCATCTCCTTCATATATTGCTTGGTGACACACAGTTTCAGTGGAACTACCATAGCTCTCCCTAGGCAACATTATTGAGGGTATTATATTGCTTGTGCTAATGGCTCCTTATTTTTTCTTGGAGTGAGTTGAGACACACTCGTATTCCTCTTATGTGGAGGCAACCTTCTATCCTTAGTTGATCATGTTTCTTCACACTCTTTCACTTGTATTTTCAACTTTATTGGTTGTGTATTTATGATGTGATCACTCATACAACTTCATTGGTTGAATCACATCATTGGAGTCACTCATGCAAATTTATGTGTCCTCTATATTTTTTATTATTTTAGTAGTGTCATTTGGTGAACACATGCAAATTGTTGTCTTCTTGATCCTAATCATCATCATTTTTAGAGGAGGTTCTTTAGTTACAACACCATATCAATCTTCTTTTAAAATTGTCTATAGCTTCTTCATGCTTTAGTAATGTTCTCCATGTTCTTGTTTTTGGGATATTGTTTTGGAGGCTTTTTTGTCCTTCAAGTTCTCTCTTTTGGGACATTGCATTGTATTGCATTGTGTTGCAGTTGTGCATAAATACCTATCACGTCTTAGTTGTTAGGACCCATATTGCATAACAAGTTCACTCCCTAAGTTTCACTTAAGGGGGGTGTTGGTGTAAAAGTGGTTTTATTCCACTCATATGGGCTTAAGTTTACATAGGTGGTCAACATAATATCACATTATTAGATATTAGTTGCATAGTATTATATATTGTTCGTAATGAATTTAATATTTGTTATAGGTAGCTGGTTAGTTGGTAACTCATACACCTCATCACACATTCATTATATATCTGGTGTGTTTGATCATTGTAACATACCTCATCAAAACATGTGTTTGCTTAACCAAAAACATACCTCATCATATCAATTCATTATTTACATTTGGTGAAATAACATATCTTCATGTTACTTCTCTTTCCATTGTGAAGTTCATTTGGTTTGCAAGTTGTTATCCTAGGTTCTCCAATAGTTTTCACATTTTTTATTAATTCTATTAGATTGATGTAGAATTAAACATTTAATACCAAGGAAGTTGACAAAAGATCGAATTTTGGAGGACTGTGAAGCCAAAAATGAACTAGACAACATCACACTCGATGAAATTGAATAAAGGTATATTCTCTTTATCTTTCTACCTGTTGGTCATACCAACTTGTCAACATAGTTCATGTGCAACATATTAAAATGTGTTAATTAACTTCATTGTAGCTCAATTTTTGACCTAAAATTCATAGCCATGAAGAAGAAAACTGGTGATCAAAGTCTCCACATTATGAATCATTTCATCATATGCCTTCTTAATCAAAATATTGACTTCAATTCCCATGCCAAATAAAACATCTTATAATAGAAAAAGGTGAACTTATAGAGGTATGAGTAACCTAAAACAAATGAATTAAGAGGTGTTCCATATCATCATGTTGACTAGCACAAAATCCTTTCCACATCTTATATATTTGTTTGATGGTGATTTCATTATCAAATGTCTCTACACTTCAAAGATATAAAATGACATGACCCTAATGGTCCAATATCAATTTAGTCTTAAGTTCTAGATAGTGGAAAACCCCTTTTTGATTGTGCAATAGCCTATATGATCCATTTTTCTCATTTCTTGTGACCTAATGACACAACCTAGGTAGGTCTCAATTTGGAATAACCTAGGAAACTAAAAATATTAAGTTTAATAATTAATTATTCACTTTAATCATGTGTTATTATGATTATCACATGACTTTTATAAGTGTTTTGCAATTGGGGGCAACATTTTCATGGTGTTTCATTTGGTAATATTAATTTCTTAACACTAATCTAGGTTTTGGCGTTCATTTTAAAGTTGTTTAATAAGTTTTAAACAAGACAAGATAAATGAAAAATAAACAAATCCTAGATCTCTCTAAGGTATTATAACAATATCTTAAATTCTCATTTTTGTATAATATTCTCTCTTAAAACCTAAAGGCTCTTGACATGTGTACCAATATACCATGCTTTTAAAATATATCGACTCTATTTGGTGTCTTTGTGTAAACAATATTTTTTTTACTAAAACTAGGTATTGGAAGTGTTGACGATTTTTCTTGCTAACCTCAACCCTAAGAGAAATCAGAAGCACCTAGATCGTGGCATTCAATATCTTGGTTCCTATTTAAATATATCCATAGAATAAGAACAAGAAAACACAACACAATAAGGCTAAAAAATCCTTCTTCACTTTGAGCTCCACCGAACTCAGGAGGGTATTCCCAATTCATAGATTCTTGCAGGATCATAGATCATTATTACACAGCAATTGCAGGCTACCTATGGTGGATATTTCTCATATTTATAAACAATGGGTTATTATAATTCCTCATTACCTAATATTAATATTGTTTTCATCATGTAATTACCGAGAAAAATAAATTATGCATCTAGCGAAACACATGAGGGAATGATGGAAGTACACTTTTAGATTTCCCTCTAAAACCTTTATGAGCGCAAATATACAATGCTTGAGATAAATTAAACAATTATGGAAAGAACAAGAAAGAAAATGGTATCTTGATCATTTGATGCATTCTAAAATAATTTTCAAATAACTTTAACAGACCAGTGCATATTCCATAAATATTCCATGATATAGAGTCAAATCCCAGATCATGAATGCAAACCCAGACTATAATTTACTTCAAATTAGTGAGCCTTTTGAGTATTAATGCCTAACATTAATACAAATCCTCTTGTTTTTGCACAAACTATTATTATTAATCCATTGGATATTTATAGATTCACTGTAATCTACAGAAAGACTTTAATTCCTTACTGGAAGGAAACCCATACACATAGTTACACATTGATAGGAAGATTGCCAAGAAAAATCAAAATATCCTTAATATTATGATTCATATGAAATTTGAAAATACAAATGAAGATAATTTTTGCAACAATTTAGCAATCTCTTCATGAACTAATTGAAAAATACATAGAGAAATTTATATATTCATTCTTTGTGAAATTATCCCTTCACTAGATTGTACACTAGAAAATGAGAAAATTCATAACCCTTTCTCACGGCCTTGGTATTCCTTTTATAACAAGGAATGCAACAAGATATCAACCATTTACATGTGACCCCTTTTCATTTTACATACATTCCATTTTCAAGAGAATATTCCACCAATAAAGAACTCGTCTCTACTTTGTTCTCAAGCAAAACTGTGGGGTTACTATGGAAAGATACATGAAAGCTTTAGTGCATAAAACCAAAAGCTTCCAAAGAAACATACTACCTTTTGAGTCATGCCAATATCACACATTTGTGGTTGTTTGTGTAGAGAGTTTCCTAGATGCAAGAATCTCATTGCATCTCCTGGTAGGGGAGAAATTTGAAAGTCACGATCAAGCATGGATGCCTGACTTGAGACTCACATTTTTAGTGTTCTTGTAAAGTTCTGATACCAATAGCTAACAAGATGGGGGGGGGGGGTGAATCATACAAACTTAATCTTCCATAAAATCAACAGATTCAACCTCGGTAACTTAAACTTCAGCAATATAACCAAAAACTGCTAAACATGCAAACTCATAAACACATAATTATCATAACACATATAACACCAGATTTAACGTGGAAACCCAAATAAGGAAAAACCACTGTGGGATTTTAGACCCACTAAGAAATATACTCTTCTAGAGTATGCTCGGTTAAAAGCAAATCCTATTAAAGATTACAAACACATTGCTAGATGTGACCCGGTTAAGGGATTTCCCTCAAATCTGTTAGGATCTTCACTTTGTTAGAAGTGACCTTGTTAAAGGATTTCAAACACTCATTTAGAATGTTACCTTGCTAGAGGGTTTACAAATAAGACTGTTAAGTCCACTCGGTTAAGAGATTTTCTATCACTTACAAAATAATAGTAATAAAAATATATCTGCAACTTCACATCTAAAATGCTAAAGCAGATTCTTATTTGCTCAAAACAATCTTGTCAAAGGACTTATCTTGTCCCTTTGCTAGGCTCCCTACTCTGTTATTCAAACAAGTCTTCAAGCTTCTGTGCTCGGTAATCACTATGTAGCATCCCTGTGCTTACACTTGCCCACATACATTGTTCATCAATAATTCCTTATTTATAAACAATTTGCTAACTGTTGAATCTCCTTGATCACATTTCACATGATCAATCTTAGCCATCATATCTTCAATTTTGACCAGGTTTAATGCATCCTTCGATCTGAAAATGTTTTACCTTACCTAGGGACTTGCATTCCTTTCTTGAAACTTGCACAAGGTTATTGCAGTTCAATCTGCACTGTAGATCTTCCTGCCGATCTTCTATTATCGTAGATCCTTAACAAACTTCATGCACGACATACCAATCATTTATACATATCCAGCTCATTAGCATCCTTCATTAAATAATGCTTTTATCCATCCAATGTGATATGTCATAACTCGGTTGCAACTCAATAAATACTAAACTTAACTCGGTAGACATTCTGCCTTCATTAACAGATATTGATAACCTTAGGGTTTACCGACTAGGTTCCTTAGGGTTTACTGACTAGGTTCTTTCCTTGGTGACATAGTATAATATTAACCTTACAATCAACAACATATGTAGGATATCAAAACAATCTAAACATCATGATCTCATCATTGTCTAACTTGGTAATAGTTGCCCATTGAATAACTTATTTCTCCCCTTTCTTATCACATTCTTTCTGTGTATTTTACCGACCACTTAATACTCATCAAAATATACTTCTTAAGATATGGCAACATCATACTGAATTAGAAAATCAATTTCTTGACATCAATGACAAAATAATGTTATAAAGATAGTTATCATCCATTTTCAGTTATATCAAATAATCTTCAACAACCTTCTCAATATCCTTAATGAATATCAACAATCTTTCTTTCTATTGAAATGCCAACAATCTCCCCCTTTGGCATTGATGGCAAAACCAACTTTTAAATGGTAATACCAACAAGATATTCAAATTGATTCGGATTCAGATTGCTGTTAGACTTCTCCTATTATCCTTAAGCTGTTAAAATCTCGTGAAGTCTTCTCCCTTTTTCATTAGGCTTCTGAGTTGTTGACTTGTATTAAGTCTTCTCCCCTTTGTAATCTTCTCCACCTATCATTAGTCTTCTGTTATCTTCTTCATTTAGGATTTTACCATTTAGTCTTCTCCCCCTTTGACAACAATGCCAAAAAGTAAAAGAACTAAATCATGATTTCTTCCTCTGTGAAGTGATTTGCCTTGCTGTGTATCATCTTAGTCTCGGTCAGAGCAACTTGTCTCTATTCACTATTTCCTGCACACCTTTAGAAAACCTTCTAAAGTGCATAAATTAGCATCAATCCACACATAATATTCTGTAGATTCATCGAATTGATGCTTTCACTGAACTTTGTCAGTGAGTAGAAGATAGGGGTAGGACCCCTAAATTGCTTCTGAGATACTCAAAAGTGTCCCTTGGCAGTGGCTTTGTGAAGATGTCTGCTAATTTCTCCTTTGAACTGATATATTCCAGCACAACTTTCTTTACTTGAACTTCTTCTCTGAGATAATGATACTTTATAGAGATATGCTTTGTCTTAGAGTGCATTACCGGATTCTTTGAAATGTTAATGGCACTAGTATTATCACAGAATATAGTTACTGGCTTGATAACTTTCTCATTTATACCTTCCAACAGTTGTTTGATCCATGCTATATTTGTGCAGTTCAATGCTGCAACAACATATTCAGCTTCTGCTGTTGACTGTGAGATACATCTGTAATACCCTAAAATTGGTCATCTAAACCATGGGCCCCTAATCTTGACAACATCACCAAGGTCCTAACCAAAGGCAATTAAATCAATCTTGAGCACATTATTAATTCTTTAATCATCAAATATCACATGGAAAATCAATTACTCAATATTAATTAAATATTTATTTAATTAATTGAATCATTTCCAAGAATACCATTTTCATCAATTATCCCATTTTAATTTATTAAATATCCTTGCATATTTAATTAATTAATATAAATTACAATTTAATCATGCAAAGAGAATTAATTTATTACAAAAGATAAATTAATTACAAAGCAAGAGTTTAATTGAAAATAAAACAAAAAAAAAAGAATTGAAATGAGAGAGAAATCAAACTTGAGATATTATTTCTTTTTCTAAATTTGGAACTTGAAATCATAAAAACAATTAAATTGAATTATTGAATTATTCTCTAAAATTGGAACTCAAGGCTTTTCAGAAAAAGAAGTTCAGTTGCATTGAAAAGACATTTTTTTTGAATAAATCAAATACATGCATGGAATTAATTTATTATTATTTTCCAATGCAACTTGAACTTCTAATTTGAATGCATTTAAATTAAACTATAATTGGAATCTATCTCAAGGTCAACTGAATTTGATTTCTCAATTATTTTCAATTAATCCTAAATTGAGCTTTTTCTTTTGCAATTCTCTATAAATTCAGTCTTCAGCTCTCATTCCAATTCACCCCAGAGATTTTTGAGAACACGCTTGGAGATTACTATCACACTAATTTTTCTCTGGAGTCATTGAAGATTATTGTGCTTTTCAGATTGTTTGCATCCATTTTCCATTCATTATTGCTTGCATCCATTATTGCTTGAATTGATTATTTGCTTGAATTATTCATCCATCTTGCATCCATATAGCTTAATATCATATAGATTAAATCCTTCATCTTGGTGTAGTCTAGTCACTGGTATTGCTTATAAAAATCTGGGAGCAATCTTATACTCACATCTTTTAGAAGGCAATTGGTCGCTTTGTTATGGTTTATTACTTATTGATTATTGATTATTAACCATGCATATAATGACTTAATTGAAGTGTTGTGCTTACAACTACAGGTTCACTTTTTCACACACACATATCTGGCGCCCACTGTGGGGCCTGAAGACTACTTTTTTTCGGCCTCCAAGATTGATTCTTTATTTTTGTTGTTTTTCAGGTTTTTTGACTTTTTAGATTTTTGGTCGTATAGTCTCTACGTCATCTCGTACGACAATTTTCACAGGCTGAAACGATAAACTGCAAGTGTCATATGAACTGAAATATCTTACTGTATGAGCAAATCATTTGTCATACGAGCAAAAATCCTCTGTCGTATGAGCAGAGATCATCAACAATCTTCTTTCGTATGATACTTCATCCTGTCTCGTATGAGTCAATAATCTATCGTACGATTCTGCATTTTCAAGTAAAAAAAGGCAAATTTCATAATTTTTTCATTTTTGATTGATTATTTTGACGACTGACCCTGACTGTTTATCTGTCTATCTCAGAGTTTTTCACAACCTAACTAGTTTTTGCAAAACGCTTGTCGAAGAATATGCTTGTCGCACAAAGACAATATGACTATTGATTCGTTGTCTTTGTAGGTTGCCTGAGGAGAATCGACTAAACATCGTGTATTCTTTAAATTCATTTTTAGGCACCTAACTTTCTATCTAGTTAATGAACAAAATCTATTTTTTGTGTTTTAGAAAAATCTGAGAGGTAGGAGAGTATGCTCTTGTCTTCTTCTAGACAATCAGAAATCTAGACCCTTGAAGTATTTTCTTAAGACTGATTGCAACATCTTTAGCAGGCCTGCCCTCCCGAGGAGCTAATAACTCTATAGCCTTTATGGCCAGTGAGAGGGGAACGACCTAAGTGGGAATGACTAGATGCCAAGTACTCCAACCCACTATAAAATAAACACGATTTGATGAAAATCAAGTCAACGACAGTGCTCAAGAATATCTCTCCTCCGTACCTTCGGGTATATTAAACCTTGGTTTTCAAGGCTGGGAGACCTCTTAATTGAGTTTATACCTCGATGTGCCGAATGGATCCCTGACTAAATCCAATTCAAAATTAGAAGCTACTCGGTTCACCTTCGAAAGGGAGATAATCTTTGAGCAAGAGAGATAGTCTTTGAGACTCAACGATCATATTTTGATTAGCTATTGGGTGTGTACCTGAGTCTACAAGCAAAGGTTTTCTTTCCTCACCAAATTCCTTAGGGTTTACACGCTGTGATTGGAGTCACTATTACATACTACCTATTTTCTGTGTTTTCATCCCTGAAACAAAAATTGAAATACCAAAAATTGGAGAAGACAAGAAACAACAGAGTGATTTGAAACTGTCTGTGTCGGAAACTAGTCCATCCTAAGTCGAAACTCTATCCATGTCAGAAATGAGTCCATCTTAAGTTGAAACTCTGTCCATGTCAGAAATTAGTCCATCTTAAGTTGAAACTCTGTCTGTGTCAGAAACTAGTCTATCCTGGTCAAAATCAGTCTATCTCAAAATTGGTCATACTCGGTTATCATACTCAGCAATCAGAAAAACTCAAAATTTCTAGGCTCTATCCTATGAACAGTCGTATGAGTTTGATAATTTATCGTCCTAGATCACATCTTGTGTCGTACAAGTCTTTTGATTTATCATCCTGTTCTCGATCCTGTATCGTACGAGTCATTTTCATCTATCGTGTGGCTCTGTATCCTATGTCATACGAGATAGAACTACTCTAAGTCTTTTGTCATCCTACACATACCCATCTGTCGTACGATACGAGGTAGAAACTCGTACGAAATAGAACTATTGTCATCCTATAGCTGCTAAATTGTCATCCGGTCCAAAAAATCCTATCGTACAAGTCTTTGGTTTTGTCAAAACAGAACAGTCAAACTTGCCTAAAAATAGCTTACAATGAACATAATACTGCTTATCAATTTTCCTGAGCATAAATAGATCAAGACAGTGTACCTCTGCCATTTGCGTTGCACGATTTGGTTGACCACCTTTCAGCTAGTTCACTCAACTACCTATCAAATTTTAGTCACTTAGATAACGTCTTATATAGGATAGATCATTCTTGAAACCAAACAGAATCTTACACTATGCTCAGAATCAACTTAGATAACATCTTATACAGGATAGATCATTCCTGAAACCAGACTGAATCTCCGTTGTTTCTCCCAAACAATACTCTAAATAGAACAACTAGCTCTGAAATTGATCTTGACCTCTGCAACACAAACATCTTTAGGTCACACTAATCCATAAAAATGCCTATTCAAACCAGGAATTCTCGTAAGAAAGAAGCCAAAGGCAAAGAAAAACCCTTCAAATATCAAGATAATCTATTCTACGTGAAGGATCCACTCACTGACATGTTGTCGTCATCAGGCAGACCAATTTTTGATGAACCTGAATCTCCCACCATACATGAGTCAGAATACAATGATGGAAACAAAAACGGCCGTAATATTCCCAAAAATTATAATGACTCCTCATCATCAAGTGAGACTGACAAAGACGCTGAACCTCTAGAAAAAGAAATCCTTGACTGTCAGAAAGATAAAGACTTTAGAAAAATGATGAAAACTATCATGACCCCAGAGAAGGAAGACTATTTCTTAGAACTAGCAAAACAAGGTGCCAAACTTCCTATTGGATATGATGTCTAGACACTTGTTACTAAAAAGGAAGACTCACCTATACTCATGGTACACAAACAATTACTAGCCTTGCAGATGGAGGTCACAGAACTGAAGAATAAGGACAAGTCCCCAAAATAATATTCTTTGGAAATAATATGTCTCTTTCCATTTGACAAGAATCTACACATGCCTCCATTTCCTCCACGAGTGGAAATCCCAAAATTTGACAAATATGATGGTACCTTAGATCCTCAAGATCATGTTAGGGAATTTAGTGTTGCTTGTATGGAGTTCATGCATGATCAAATGTACCTCATGCGTCTCTTCCCAAGGAGTTTAGGGGGTCAAGCAATGGAATGTTTCTCAAGTCTACCCAAAGGAATAAAAACATTTGAAGAACTAATCCAACTATTTTTACAACAATACTCATACAACATTCGACATCCTGTGACTATGATCGATCTTTGTAATACTCAACAGAAAACAAGGGAACCTCTTCTTACTTTTCTCCTACGCTGGAGAAAGATGTTCTCTAGGTACCCAAGACCTATTCCAGACTCTAAGAAAATGGATATATTTGTCAATAACTTGGTCTCCAAACTGAAATATAGTATACAAATGCAAGTACACCCATCATTTAACAAAATGGTAGATAATGCCATTCGAATGGAAGATGTGCTCATAAAGAAAGGAGATATCATGCTTTGGAAAGAAACACAAACAAGATCTAGCTCTAAAGAGAAGAACAAGTATTGGAAATTTGCCAAAGACAACAACAAGAATGTTGTTAATGATGGAGTAGTAGACGCTGTCAAAACTAACTCAAAATCCACAATATTCAACTTGACTAGTGGTACTCAAGCACTTAAAGCTACTAAGGTTGCAGTAGAGAATTCACCAAAGAAAACAAAGCAATGGTTCAAAGAAAAACCTTGGCTTTCCAAACCTAAGTGTGATTTTACTCCTCTTGAAGAATCATATGAATCCTCTTTCAAAACTCTATTGGCAAACAACTTGATAACACTACCAGATAACTCCAGACCATATGATCTAGATGTCAAACCAAGATGGTGGAGAGAAAATGAATACTATGACTTCCATCGGAATAAGGGTCATAACATAAACAATTGCATGAAGTTAAAACATGAGATTCAAGATCTCATAGACACTGGTAAAGTTGTTGTTGGGAATCATCTAACCAATGTTGATCATAAAGCATTTAAGGACCCTTTACCTGTTTACAAACAAGGTGATTCCTCAAAGACCAAAGGAGGTGCCAAGGTAAATTATACTTATGCCAGCTAGGACAACGTCATCAACATGATTGAGCCTTCACACTCAGAATATTGCAATGTGATTATAGCTCAAGATAAACCAAATGAATAACGATATGCAAGAGCTCTGACCCGATCTCAAAAGAAAGTCACTCTCCAAGGAGCTAGTTCTTCCACTCTAGCTCAAGAAACATCAAACCCAACAACCTTGCCAAACAAACAAAAGGAATCAATCTTGGACAAATTTAAAAGGTTAACTTCATCATCGTCCTCTGGATACAGCGTAGTTGAACAGTTAAAAAGGACAAATGCTGAAATTTCAATTTTTGAATTTCTACAACTCTCATTTGCTCATAAGGAAATCCTAGACAAAGCATTGCTCAGTACCAATGTTCCAAAAGATTTAGACATTGATCAGTTTCAGTCTATGGTGGGTCATCTGACTTCACCTCACTATTTGACCTTCTCTGAAGAAGATGATAATTCATTTAATCATCCACATAACTAGCCATTACATATTGAAGCCATGATCCACAAACATAGAGTCAAACGTGTTTTGATAGATGGAGGTGCAGGGTTGAATATCTATACTTATCATCTTCTTACACAACTAGGATTCTTTGAAAATGTCATTGATCTAGGCAAGAAAATAACAATTAAAGCCTATGATGAGGAAGAGAGGACCTCCAAAGGTCTGGTATCATTACCAATCAGAGTAGGACTGGTAGAGAGAGAAGTCCTTTTCCAGGTTCTTGATATTCCATTGTCATACAATATTTTACTGGGCAGACCGTGGATTCATGAGATGAAGGCAGTACCGTCAACGTATCACCAATGCTTAAAGTTTCCCTATAATGGAGCTGAAGTTAGTATTCCTACTGATACAAATGTCATCTGTAATGCATTGACAAAAGGTGTAGATACTTTTGTGCCTCATAATAGGGTAGCCTCTCCAAATGAAGATCCAGAAACATTGATGAAAGACTTAGAAAAGAGATTGAAGATTATAGATACCGGCATGGATGGGTACAAGATAGAACCGGTACTATCATTGGTTTCTCTCCCTCCATCGTCAAAATAGTTGGGCAAGCCATTAGAGGTTAAGAGAACTCAAACTTCGGCTCCGAATACCATATATGATGGTCTCTTTGTACAGCCTTCTACCTCCTTGGCAGATGAAGTAGAAGAGGATAATGTGCTTAACTAGCTCTTTAAGGAAGATAGTCAAAATGAGGAGGTACAACATTGTGAGATTTCCTCAAACCAATATGGTCCTGGATATAAAATAATTCAATGTATGGGATACCCAAGTACTAGTCCTCTGGACAAACAAAAGGAAGCTATTACTAAACCAATTCAGCTACAAACCAAATCCACAAATGATAAGGCTGGACTGAGATACAATCCGAAAAAGACATCATACCAAAAACATGTTTCTAAGTCTAAGTGCTCGAAAAAAATATCGCCTTTAACATTACATGAAGCAAACACTAAACAAACAAAAGTAGAGTGTAGAAAAGAGAAAGAGGAATCAACAGTCAAGAAAGAAGAAATAGTCAGTGGTCAAGCTTCGATGGTATCAGCTACGATAATACAAGAAGTTGAGGTTCCTGAGGATATAAGAGATGAAGTGGTAAGAATCATAGAATTGTTTGCACCATTAAAAGTTCCAGTCACATATACTGGCAGGCAACAAGTAGATGATTCAGAGACTGATTCAAATGAGTATGAATGGGGTCCTGACTATCTTTCAGACACATCCACTACAGAAACTCCAGAAGAATCTAGTGGTGTCATAGATGATGCTCAAGAGCTGATGCACATAAAACTAGAGAAGGAAATACAAGAAATTAGACAAAAGAGGCAAGCAAATTATGAACAAGGATTGAAAGAAGGAAGAATACCAAAAAGCTTCTCATTTATGTGCCCTTATCCTAAAATAGGAACAAATTAGTTATAGCACTACACAGGAAGAGTTGGAAGCTACAAAACAAGAACCAGTCATTAGTCCCAAAGAAGCTGAATGGAGTAGATGACAACAAATCACATAAACAATGAGATCATGTCAACAGGTGTGTTAGATACAAATGACAAATGAACCACAACATGAAAGAACTTGTAGCATTAAAGATGTTGGTATTGATACCATACATATGCTTACTAAATCACCTGAAAGAGGCTTGGAAACTTCATCCGATGACTCTGATGACTTTGATGACAACCCTATTCATGATGATATCCACTCAGCCTCAAATTCTGAATCATCTGATACAAATAATGAAAAGTTGCCTACTAGTATTATTGCTATTAAACCACGATTTGACGTCCAGTCTAGCATAGTAAACGACATTACAAGTATGTCTATTGGATTAGATCAATTAAATATTAACGTGAACTTTAATAATCATGATCTGACTCTTCCTAGTCTTGAGACACTTACGCAAGGTATCATTCTGGAACTCGACTTTTTGATCCGCAACTGTGATAACAATACCATGAATGCTCTTGAACCTATCCAAAATTTGTCCTTAGTACATCTTGAATTGATTGACTGTACTTTACAGAACCAACCCATGGATATACCTACTTTTGCCAATGACTATACATTATCCTATTATCTCAATGCAGTCGAACCTATAAACTCTTCCACCAGTGAACAGAGTGAAAATATGACTGAAGCGGATATCAAGTATCTTAGTCACAAAAACAAGAAAAATAAAAATAAAAGATCAGATGGCGAAAACCACATTGTGGCAGTGTCAGAATCTAAAAAAGAGAAAATAAAGGACGTACCTAAAGGTGAAAACCTCTTTGAGGTGCCTGAAGGTGAGATACTTGGTATACTGCCCAGTCATTTCTAGGAGCGGTCTTCCATATTGATCGAGCCAACTCAGCCAGTGAATATTGGGAATCAAGAGACACCACAAATCATTCACGTAGCTTAATCACTATTAGCAGAAGAATTGAAGGAGTTCACTCAGCTATTCTTAGAAAAGAAAATAAACTTTGCATGGACGTACTCTGATATGTCAGGCTTGGATCCTGATCTCATTATGCACCATCTCTCAATCACACCAGGAGTAAAACCAGTTAAACAAAAACTCTGTAAGATGCACCCGCATGTAGCGTTATTGGTCAAAGCTGAACTAGAGAAACTTCTCAACACTAGATTTATCAGAGCAATAGATTATGCTGAATGGATTTCCAACATAGTGCCTGTGTTGAAGGCAGATAAATCTATCAGCGTTTGTATAGAATTTAGAGATCTCAACAAAGCATGTCCAAAAGATGACTTTCCATTGCCAAATATTGATATGATAGTCGACATGATAGCTGGGTATGAGATGTAATCACTAATGGATGGATATTCTGGCTACAATTAGATTAAAATCGCTCTTGGAGATCAAGAAAAGACAGCTTTCACTTGTGCATGGGGAACCTTTTGCTGGAATGTCATGCCATTTGGGTTAAAGAATGCAGGGGCGACCTATCAAAGAGCAGTTACAACTATCTTTCATGACATGATGCATAAGAATATGGAAGATTATGTTGATGACACCTTAGTGAAGACTATGAAAAGATAAATGCATATTCAAGAGTTAGGTCCTATACTTGACAGAATGGAAAAATTCAAGCTCCGATTAAATCCAAAGAAGTGTGCATTCAGAGTGACATCTAGTAAACTACTTGGCTATATCATTTCAAAGAAGGGAATTGAGGTTGTTCCTAAGAAGGTCCAAGCAATAATGGAAATGCTTCCTCCAAAGAACATTAGTCAAATGAGAAGTCTACAGGGATGTCTCCAATCCATTAGAAGATTCATTTCTCAGCTACCAGACAAGGCTCAACCTTTTACAAAAGTATTGAGAAAAGGAATACTATACAACTGGGATCAGCAGTGTGAACAACATCTTCAGTAGATAAAAGAGTACCTGTCTAATCCACCGATATTGATGCCACCTATTCAGGGCAAGCCACTAATCTTATATATATCAACAACTGATTCATCACTGGGGGCACTTTTGGCGCAACAAGATGACAACAAAAAGGAAAGAGTTATTTATTACATTAGCAGGACATTGGTGTCTTATGAAATGAGCTACAGTATAATAGAAAAAGCATGCTTGGCATTAGTCTTTGCATCACAGAAATTGAGGCACTATATGCTAGCACATTCAGTCAAGTTGGTCGCCAAAATCAATCCACTCAAGTATCTTCTTAATAAAGCAACACTCACTGGAAGATTGGTGAAATGGGTTATGATCCTTACAGAGTTTGACATTGAATATGTGGAATGTAAAGCCATAAAAGGATAGGTAATTGTTGATCAACTTGCTGAAGCTCCACTTGAGGATACTCAACCACTACACATCGAGTTCCCAGATGAATCAATAATGCATCTTACTCAACAACCCTGGAAGATGTTCTTCGATGGTTCCTTTACTCAAAATGGTTCAGGTGCTGGCATATTATTCATTACTCCTCAGAAGTATTCAATCCCAAAGTCTTATAAGATTCTATTCCCTTACACAAACAACATTGCAGAATATGAAGCTTTGGTGAATGGGATAAAACTAGCCATTGAATGGAAGGTTGCTGAATTACATATCTATGGAGATTCTCAGTTGGTCATCAATCAGATCAACAATACATATCGAACTCATGATGAGAAATTGATGCCTTACAAGAGGATGCCGGATGATCTCAAGAAGTATTTTGCTTTTGTATCATTCCAACAGATTCCTAGATCAATGAACAGAGCACCAGATGCTATGGCCACCTTGGCATCCATACTTGAGTTATAGGAGTCCATGAAGGTATTTGTGGATATCATTCGAATGGTTTTATTTTAGCTTAGAAACTATTATGGGCTAGCTACTATTGGCCAGATATGGAAAAAGATGCCATCAAATTTGCTAAGACTTGTGAGAAATGTCAGCTTCATGGAAACCTCATACATGCCCCGGCAAGGGATCTCATACCATTCATTACACACTAGCCTTTTCAGTAATGGGCCTTTGATCTCATTGGTTAGATATATCCGGCTTCATCCAATGGACATAAATTCATCATAACTCCCACTGAGTATTTCACCAAGTGGGTAGAGGCAGTTCTGCTTATCAAAGCTACTGGTAAACAAGTCGCCTTATTCATCCTAAACTATATAATTTGTAGGTATGGGATACCTTCGTCCATCGTGACTGATAATGGAGGACAGTTTAAGAATAAAGATCTGGACGAGCTTTGTGAAAAATTCAAAATAAAGCAACACTGGTCATCAGTATATTACCCTCAAGGTAATGGACAAGCTGAGGCATCTAACAAAAACCTACTGACTATCTTGCACAGAACAATGAACAAATCCGAGAAGGATTGGCATCTGCAGCTCAATCCTACACTATGGGCTTACAAAACTAGTATCAAAACACCTACTGGGGCTACACCTTTCTCTTTGGTGTATGGGTCCGAAGCAGTATTACCTATTGAAGTAGAAATACCATCTCTAAGAGTTTCATTGCAAGGTCTTGTTACTGATGAAGATCATAGAATATCTAGATTGCAAGAACTCAAATTGCTGGATGAGCGTCGACAAGTGGCATTTGATCATCTCAGAGTGTATCAGAAGAGAATGCCCAGAGCATATAACAAGAAAGTTAGACAAAGAGAATTTCAAGTTGGTGATCTAGTCTTGAGAGAGAATCCAAAAAATCAACAGTTTCACGATAATAAAGGGAAGTTTGAATCCAACTGGCTGGGTCCCTACATTGTTACTGCAGTATTCGGCTCTAGTGCCTATCAACTCTCAAACTCAAAAGGAGAACAACTCCATGAACCGATTAACACCATCCACTTGAAGAAATTCTTCGCTTAGCATTCTCTGCTCTAGCAAACTTGTATAGTTGGAAAAGGTCCTGAAAAAAATCAAAAAAATCAAAATAATCAAAAACAACAAAAAAAGAGAAAAAAAAGAAAAGAAAAGAAAAAATATAAAAGAAAAAAAAAATTGCCTTGGTGAAAACCTGGTAAATAGGCACCTTGGTTAAAAAAAAATGAATCTCTGCCAAGGAGGTGAAAGCTAGCAAACATGTGCCTCTTGTACTCAAGTGCTCCATCTATCAATGCAACGTTGGCATTTCCCGCTTTCCTACATCGTTTGCTTTCGCTTGTACATATTTTTAGTCACTTTCATGACATCTTGGTTCGTTGGAACCCTCATGACTAGAAACTGATCAACATCCTAGTCTTAGGTTACTCAACAGAGCATATTACATATCCTAAGTAGTGTCAACCAAGTCATTTTTCTGTCAATGAAACCTGGTCATCCACTCCAAGTCAGTCACCTGTCTCCTAACTACTAAAGAGTTTATCACTAAGTTCACAAGCAAAACAACATAATGGAAAACAATCACTAAACAGTTTGAGCTATGAATGCAAATTTTCTTTGTATGTTGTCTTTTATATTGATTTTCGATTACTGTCCCTCTGAGTAACTCGAGGAAGTCTATTGTGACTAAGAGGAGCAAGGATTGGGGGCATGATGTTTTCTTTGTTTTCTGCTTGTAGGAATGATCTCGATGATCTGGAAACATATAAATTAGCTAGGTGTCTATGATAAGAGCCTTCACATCAAGGTGAAATCGCCTCACATACCTCGACTCCGCTTATTTGTATGCTACAAGGAGGTCCATATCATTTCTTTGTTCATTTTGAGGGAATTTCTTTATGATGCAATTCAGGTCCCTGCGAAATCTGTCCAAGGATATGAACGAAAAAAGGGTCATTGTGGACAAGATAATTAATATTGCACATTGAAAAAGAAAGGAACTCTAACCTGCCTATTGTGTTCATTATGCTCAGTGATGAATCTTAAGTATTTTAAATCCAGTGACTAGGTTTAGGTTGCATTTTGCACATCATTTTGCATATCATTTTGCATTTTTGTGAATCTAGAGTGATTTTGGTATGGTAATAATCTCTTTATCTTCTGAAGGAGAGCTGAAAGCATCATCATTTCTTACGCTAAGTGGTCTTTTTATCATCATTTCTTCGATTGAGTACTTGTGTTTTGAGATGTTTTAGCTGCATACATAACATTTCATATAGCTTCATACATTTTATTGTTACTCATTTGCATTATCATTTATTTGTATATAAAAGAAACAAAAATATACATTCATAATCATCTGCATTACATACATTCATATGGAAAAGAAATGCATACATATAGAATAAAGCATATAAGAGACATCTCATAAACGAATCAACACAAGTACGATGAAGTCAAATCGGATCTCGTGTATATATATATATATATATATATATAATGTCAAGTATAAGAGTACAAAATGATGTCCAATGACATATGCAAACTCCCATCTGAGCAAGAATCGTATAGGCTATAAAAAATGGGGTTGTCTACAAAAAAATATATCCGAGCTATAAAAAAAGAATCATCTAGCTGGAACCCTCTCCCTCATCGCTTGGTGGAGGAGGAGGATCCTGATGTTCGAGATCCTGGCACGGTGCCCGGGCTCCCTCCGATCGTGCCATATACTATGAATAGGGTTGCACCTGCTATGCAACAAGAACTGCGACACTATATGCCACCACATAATATGCTGCCCTACTACTCTAGAGGAGGACCTCCTGTCGTAGAGCCTCAATCTCAGCTCTTGAATCTGCTCTCAAGGTCGCTATCTGACAATCCCGCTCAGCCCTCACCTCGGTAAGCTATCGGTCTCACTCCGCCAACTAAGTCTGAGCCACTATCAACTATGACTGCAGCTCTGCAAGGTGTGCTCTCATCGACCTACCAAAATCTTGTCTCTACTCTCTCACAGGCTCACCACCCCCATCTCCACCCCCATCTCCACCTGTGGCTCCACCCTGCTCATCCCGCCATTGCTGGACCTGTCTCAGAGCTTCTTGCTCCTCTTCGGTCCCACCCAATCTCGCCCCTACTCTCCCAAGGGATCCACCCTCACTCCTCTGTTGTCCACCCTCAACTGGCACCCTACTGCTGCTAGCACCAAGATCTCCACCTATCTGCCTCGAAGCCATGGCTCTTTGTCCTTGTCTCTGGCCCTGTCCCTGTGCTAGTGCAGGGGCATCATCCTCCACATCCTCAATATGAGGAGCCTGCTCTAACGGATCTATAAATCGAGGGAATGAATGCTGCTGAAAGTAATCCCTATACTAGGGCAATACCCTCACATCCACTACATCCTCCAGGTAATCCCATTTGAGGCGATGCAAACCTATTAGCTCCTACATTGCCAAAGCATATGACAACCATGGAGACCATCCCTACCTCTCCTCATCAACATAGCGTGCGTAGGCTGTGTACTCCTGCGAGATCCCTTGAGGCCAACCATACTACCTCATCACTCGAGAAATGATGAATCGCTCCACAATGGTCTATGATCTCTTAATCAGTGGACATGTCACAAAAAGGTCTCTCCAAACCGCCCGCCAGTCATCCCATGACTCCAAGCCTCTGTATGGTCTCTAGACAACTACTATAAGGTCGCTGAGCTACCGTCTCTAGAAGTCCATCTTGCCCAAATGGGGCTGCATAATATATCCAGCATACCTGTAAATAATCGGTTGCCCTGGCTCTCTACTATCATCAACTATCGGTTGACAAATGGGAAGGTGCTCCCAAGCCCAAACCTGTAAAATATATACACCTGCAACCATGCTCCGCCCATCTCTATATACAATCTCATGCATCTCCCGATACATGTGAGAAAGCAGACAAGAGCCCCAACCAAGTATCTAAGGGGTCTCTATCAACCTCTCTAGCATCCAGCCCCATCCACTCTGGAAACCCTGCTGCCCTCTATCCGACATCAAGAAGCAACCAATGAACCCTGCTAGAACAGATGCCAGGGGATACTCCTCACTATACCTGCTCATTAGTATGTCCCAACTCATGGACGGAGTCAAAATGTCTGGATCCCTGAATACGTTCCTAAGTGCCTGCAGTCCAAGTAACATCATGATATCATAATCCACCCTATCCCCGACAAAAGGGATATGAAGGATCCTGTACACATCCTCGGGAGTGATTCTCAACTCCCCAACTAGAAAATGAAATGTATTATGCTCCGAATGAAAATGCTCAACCAATGCTGTGAGCATTCTGTGGTTCACATGGATATCAGGTAATCGCAATAGATGAGTCAAGCCGCATAAATCAACATGAGCCTGCTCAACCTCAGATAAATGATGAACTAATGCCATCATAGGTGGATATACACATCTAAAGAGCACAGGAGGTAATTGAACCTGCAAAAAAAACCAACAACAACCATTAGAAAATATTCCAAATGAGTCTAAAAGAGAAGTTAAACATCACGCAAATCCAAATAAGTCAAATGCAAAACCAAAATTTCATGTTTACACTTTCAAAAATGATCACTATCTTTCGAATGACAAAACACAGTTAAGCAGCATCTCGTACGAGTCAGGAATGGCTTTCGTATGAGAAAACAGTCTCAAACGATAAACTTTTACACATCACACGACAAAATGGTCTTTTAATAGACCTGTCGTATGACATGAGGGTGGACTCCGTACGAAAAATCTAATGGGTTCAAATGACAAAATAAAATATACCATTTTCTCGTATGAGATAGGATCCTATCTCGCACGATAAAACAAGATGCCCGACCCCCAATATGCGAAAACATGAAAAATGCACCCAAAAAAACTCAAAATTCAAAACATAAACAGTCTTAAGATCGATCACTTACCATGGGCTCATAATTTTGGGGTCGATTATGTCTTCTCTGGTGCTCGAATCGATGCTGACGAGTAGGGACCACCATTTTCTTCGCAAAAGGGTTTTTTTTGAATTTTCAAACTTGGAGGGTTAAAATGATTTGAAAATGACACTTTCGTCCCATATATAGCCTATAACCTAATTTTTCAACTTGTTTCGATAGTCATGAAAATTGTACCCTTAGCTAATTTGCCTACTTTGATTCCATTTTTGGGATCGAAATCGAAATTCGAGATCATTTTTCTAGTCAATTTCACAATTTGGATCACTTAGCGCTCTTTTCATCAAATGCTCATTCTTTCTTCAAATTGCGCTCAATTTCAACATTGAATTCAATTTCATTCTACACATCAAAATTACAATCAACTTTGCACTCAATTTCTTAGCAACCAATACCAAATCTTCAAATATACCTCAGAATCAATTTAAACTCAAATAACTTATTTTCGCCATACTTGCCTATAATCATGTACCCTCGTTATCTTTCAATTTCTCTCCAGAGGGGGCATACTCGTGACCTTATGACCTCATATCTCAAAGTCGAGAAAATTTTCAAATCTTCATCAAAAGTCGAGCAAAATATTTTCAACCAAAGAAAATCAATTCTTTTTGCTAAGGGGCATCTCAACTTTATTGTTTCACATCAAGTTGAGATCTCTCGATCATCTGAATCAAATCAATCGCTAGGGGCATATCAGTTTCATCACTTCAAATCAAGCTGATATTTGTCCTTCTCCTGAATTAATCTCTTAACGTTAATCAGTTTCATCACTTCACATCAAGTTGATTATTCGTTTAAACTCAATCAAAAGTTTAAAGAGTATCTTTGATCACACTCAATCTATGCAAGTGTTCAGTATTCATTTCTTGATCAAGCTGGATAGTTTATCTTCGTTCATCATGTCTTGATCAATCAAGTTCAAGATCAATTTTTATCATCATCCACTGTATCTAAGTTTGACCAAGTTCTAGATCAGTAAGATCCGTTTCTTGATCAATCAAGTTCAAGTTCGGTATCTTTTGTTTTCTATCGTTCTTGAGTTTAATCAAGTTCGGGATCGGTATCGCTTTAATCCAATTTCATTCAATTTTGTCGCTTCGAATCAAGCTAAACACCTGACTCTTCATCTAGTTCATGATCAATCAAGTTCAGAACTGGCATCTCCTAGACATCACACATTCTTTGAACCAACACGCTGCTTGCATATTAATTCAAAGAGGGGCAAATGTAATACCCTAAAATTGGTCATCTAAACCATGGGCCCCTAATCTCGACAACATCACCAAGGTCCTAACCAAAGGCAATTAAATCAATCTTGAGCATATTATTAATTCTTTAATCATCAAATATCACATGGCAAATCAATTACTCAATATTAATTAAATATTTATTTAATTAATTGAATCATTTCCAAGAATATCATTTTGATCAATTATCCCATTTTAATTTATTAAATATCCTTGCATATTTAATTAATTAATATAAATTGCCATTTAATCATGCAAAGAGAATTAATTTATTACAAAAGATAAATTAATTACAAAGCAAGAGTTGAATTGAAAATAAAACAAAAAAAAAAGAATTGAATTGAGAGAGAAATCAAAGTTGAGATATTATTTCTTTTTCTAAATTTGGAACTTGAAATCAAAAAAACAATTAAATTGAATTATTGAATTATTCTCTAAAATTGGAACTCAAAGCTTTTCAGAAAAAGAAGTTCAATTGCATTGAAAAGACCTTTTTCTTGAATAAATCAAATATATGCATGGAATTAATTTATTATTATTTTCCAATGCAACTTGAACTTCTAATTTAAATGCATTTCAATTAAACTATAATTGGAATCTATCTCAAGGTTAACTGAATCTGATTTCTCAATTATTTTCAATTAATCCTAAATTGAGCTTTTTCTTTTGCAATTCTCTATAAATTCAGTCTTCAGCTCTCATTCCAATTCACCCCAGAGAATTTTGAGAACACACTTGGAGATTATTATCACGCTAATTTTGCTCTGGAGTCATTGAAGATTATTGTGCTTTTTAGATTGTTTGCATCCATTTTCCATTCATTATTGCTTGAATTATTCATCCATATTGCATCCATATAACTTAATATCATATAGATTAAATCCTTCATCTTGGTGTAGTCTAGTCACTGGTATTGCTTATAAAAATCTAAGAGCAATCTTATACTCGCATCTTTTAGAAGGCAATTGGCCGCTTTGTTATGGTTTATTACTTATTGATTATTGATTATTAACCATGCATATAATGACTTAATTGAAGTGTTGTGCTTACAGCTACAGGTTCACTTTTTCACACACACAACATCCTTGTTTCTTACTAAGCCAACTCAGTAGTCTTTCTCCTAAAAAGAAAGCTCCACCACTTGTGCTTTTCCTGTCATCTATGTTGCCTGCCCAATCAACATCAGTATAAACTTTTAAATCAAAATCATTTCTTTTCATATACTAATCCATAATCTTCAATGCCTCTCAGGTATCTGAAAATTCTCTTGATTGCTGTCATATGGGTTTCCTTGGGATCTGCAGAGAATCTTGCAACAATACCTACTACATGTGCTATATCCGGTCTACTATGCACAACATATTGCAACTTCCCAATCATAGATCAGTAAAGTGTCTCATCAATAGATGCAGATTCATCATTCTTTGATAGTTTACAGTTAGTAGTCATAGGAGTACTTACTAGTTTAGAATCCTCCATTCCAAATTTCTTCAAGATTTCCTTTATGTACTTGGATTGAGTAATGAAAATCTCATCTTTCATTTGCAGTATCTGTAAACCTGTAAAATACTTTATCTCACTGATTAGTGACATCTCAAATTCTTTGCACATTTCATTTCCAAAATTCTTGCATAAGGAGTCATTACCACAAAAAATAATATCATCAACAAATATGGTTGAGATCAGTATTCCATTGTCCTCATCCCTCTTCATGTACATGTTGTTGTTTTCACTTGTCCTTATAAAACCAATCTTGATTAAGTAAGAGTGCAATCTTTCATACCATTCTCTAGGTTCTTGTTTCAGACCATATAAAGATTTGTTTAATTTACATACCTGATCTTTACTCTTGTCTTCAACAAATCCTTCAAGCTGTTCAATATAAACTTCTTCTTCTACTATACCATTCAAAAATGCAGATTTAACATCCATTTGATATACCTTGAAATTTTTGAAAGCAGCATATGCCAAAAATATTCTTACTCCCTCAAATCTAGCCACAGGTGCAAAAGTCTCACCATAATCTATTCCTTCTTCTTAAGCATAACCTTTGCAAACTAGTCTTGCTTTGTTCTGAATGACCTCACCTTTTTCATTTAGCTTGTTTCTGAAAATCCACTTTGTATCGATTACATTTTTGTCCTTCGGTCTTGGGATCAGTGTCTATGTGTCATTCTTCTTGATTTGATCAATCTCTTCTGTCATAGCATTTACCCAATCTTCACTGTTAAATGCCTCTTTTACTATTCTCGGTTCAAATTTGGATATCAGACATGTGTTCTATCTCAGTTTGTTTCTTTTCATTACTAGATCATCCTTATCTCCTATAATATGACTTGATGCATGATGTCTTCTGACATATTTGGCTAATATAGGCTCGGTAGTTTCTGTATGATCTTCTTCATCACTTGGTAACTGGACATTATCTTCATTTTCTTCAGTAGCTTTCTCGCTAGGACTTCTCGGTTGAACATAAACGAATTCTTCATAATCTTCTGGTTCTTTAGAATTTCCTTCATCATTTCTTTCTGCAAATTCATCAATTTTCACATTTGCACTTTCTACTATTTTGTTAGATGATTTGATCAGACATTTAAATGCTTTACTTCTAGAAGAATAACCAAGAAATGTTCCTTCTTCACTTTTCTGATCAAGGTTTCCATTTCTGTCATCTTTGTGAACATAACATCTACTTCCAAAGATTTTAAAATAACTTACATTAGGTTTTTTGTCATACTAGATCTTATATGGTGTCTTGGTGTCTTCATAGTTTCTTTCTTCAGTTGAACTCGGTTTAGGGTGTAAACTGCATTGTTGATTGCTTCTCTCCAGAATGTTTGAAGTACCTTTTTTTCTATCATCAGGGTTCTAGCACAATCTACAATTGATCTATTTCTTCTCTCAGCTATCCCATTTTGGTGAGGTGTTCTCAGTGTATATACTTGTCTTTTTATACCATGATCATTGCAGAATAAGTTAAATTCATCAGAGCTGAACTCTCCTCCTCTATCAGATCTAAGACATTTCAGCTGTCTTCCTGTTTCATTTTCAACTCTTGCCTTGTACCATTTAAACATTTGAAAAGCTTCTGATTTTTCTTTTAAAAACATGACTGACATCATCCTTGAGTAATCATCCACAAATAATATGAAATATTTATCACCATAATAACTTTGAACTTTCATGGGACCAGAAAGATCAATGTGTACTAGATCTAAAATTCCTTTAGAAGTGTAGGACTTACTTGTAAAGCTTGATCTTGTCATCTTACCCATTTGGCATCCTCGACATATAGCATTCTCAAGTTTTTCCAAGCTTGGTAGACCTCTTACTCGGTGCTTCTTACTTATTTTGATCAGATTATTAAAATTTACATGACAAAACCTTTTATGCCATAACTAGGTATCATCTATCTTAGCATAAAGACACTTGTTCTGAGTTGAGTCAAGATGAAATGTATTACCTTTTGTTTGTGTCCCAATAGCAGCTAACTTTCCATGCTTGTCATGAACTTTAAAAATTCCTTTTTGAAATTCTATTCGGTATCTTGTATTGTTTAGCTGTGCTACACTCAACAAATTGTATTTCAATCCTTCAACCCAGTATACATCATCACATTTAGCATTGTCAAGAAGTGTTATAGATCCTTTACCTTTCACCAGACATGGTGCATCATTACCAAATCTTACATAGCCTCCATCATAGTCTTCTAATTTAACAAACTTGTGTTTATCACCTGTCATGTGATGTGAGAATCCACTGTCTATGATCCAAGAATCATTATTATTTATGTGAGATATTAGGGCCTTTTCTTCATACCTTTCTTCATCTGATCCATCTTTAATAGCCACATAAACAACTTCCTCCATATCAGTTTCATCAGATTTATCATCGTTGGATTCCTCATCAACTACTAGGCATGTCTTTCTGTCTCTCCTTCTGAAGTCTTGGTGTCCTCTGTATTGGTTGTCTTTCTGCTTGTTATCTTGGTATTCTCTCTTTTCACTAGATTCTTAGAAGCCATATTTCCTATCTTATCACAATTGAAACATTTTAAAGGTAGCTTTCCTTTATACTTACCTTTTTCTCTCGGTAACCTTCTGGCTAATAATGCTTCAAACTCTTCTTGCTTCTTGATTTCCTCATATAGTTTGTGCACTTCTTCCATGTTCTTGCGAAATATTTCACTTCCTCCATTATGATTCCCTTCAGAGTACTTACTCATTCTATCATTGTAATCGTTAGATTCACCAATATGAAAAGAACTGAATGAAGATTCTACTTTATTTACTGAAGACCCACTGTTATCAAAATTACTTAACTCAAATGCATGTAGCTTGCCAATAGTAGCATCAAAAGACACTGGCATGCTAGGTACATACCTCAATTCATTGATTGTAGAGACTTGAATGGCATAAGAAGGTAGAAGGGTTTCCAACAACTTACTTGTTACATCCTTTTCTTCAATAGTTCCTCATGCTCCTTTAATTTGATTGACAGTCTCCTTTAACCTTGTATTGTATTGGGTTATGTTCTCACCTTCATTCATTCTCATGGATTCAAGTTGTCCTCTTAGACTATCTACTTTTTCTCTTTGAACATGTTCATCACCGCCATACACAGATATGAGCTTGGTCCACATTGCTTTTGCATCATTACAACCTTCTAGATCATTAAACTTTGAGTCGGTCAATGCTGATGTTATTTCAATCATAGCTTGACTGTGTTCTTGTTTTACCTTTATCTCTTCCAAGGTCATCGGGTTGGTGCTTGGTGGTATGTAATCATTCTCCAAATAATATGTTGCATATTCTCCAATTCTTGATAAATGTAGCTTCATCCTTTTCTACCATGTGGAGAAACTTGACTTGTTCAGCTTTGGTGCATCCCTTTTATACATCTTTAGATCTTTGCCTCAAGTACCTTTAAACTTTTTCTTTTGGAGTCCAAAGCTCTGATACCAATTGTAAAGTTCTGATGCCAATAGCTAACAAGATGAGAGGGGGGGGGGGTGAATCATACAAACTTAATCTTCCATAAAATTAGCAGATTCAACCTCAGTAACTTAAACTTCAGCAATATAACCAAAAACTGCTAAAAATGCAAACTCATAAACACATAATCATCATAACACACATAAAACCAGATTTAACATGGAACCCAAATAGGGAAAAACCACTGTGGGATTTCGGACCCACTAAGAAATATACTCTTCTAGAGTATGCTCGGTTAAAAGCAAATCATGTTAAAGATTACAAACACATTGCTAGATGTGACCCAGTTAAGGGATTTCCCTCAGATCTGTTAGGATCTTCACTTTGTTGGAAGTGACCTTGTTAAAGGATTTCAAACACTCATTTAGAATGTTACCTTGCTAGAGGGTTTACAAATAAGACTGTTAAGTCCACTCGGTTAAGAGATTTTCTGTCACTTACAAAATAACAGTAATAAAAATATATCTGCAATTTCACATCTAAAATGATAAAACAGATTCTTATTTGCTCAAAACAATCTTGTCAAAGGACTTATCTTGTCCCTCTACTGGGCTCCCTACTCTATTATTCAAATAGGTTTTCAAGCTTCTGTGCTCGGTAATCACTATGTAGCATCCCTATGCTTACACTTGCCCGCATACATTGTTCATCAATAATTCCTTATTTATAAACAATTTGCTAATTGCTAAATCTTCTTTGATCACATTTCCCATGATCAATCTTAGCCATCAAATCTTCAATCTTGACCAGGTTCAATGCATCCTTCGGTCTAAAAATGTTTTACCTTGCCTAGGGACTTGCATTCCTTTCTTGGAACTTGCACAAGGTTATTGCAGTTCAATCTGCAATGTAGATCTTCCTGCCGATCTTCTATTGTCATAGATCCTTAACAAACTTCATGCACGACATACCAATCATTTATACATCTCCAACTCATCAACATCCTTCATTAAATAATGCTTTTATCCATCCAATGCGATCTATATAACTTGGTTGCAACTCAGTAGATACTAAACTTTACTCGGTAGACATTCCACCTTCATTAACCGATATCGATAACCTTAGGGTTTACCGACTAGGTTCCTTAGGGTTTACCAACTAGGTTCCTTGCTTGGTGACATAGTATAGTATTAACCTTACAATCAACAACATATGTAGGATATCAAAACAATCTAAACATCATGATCTCATCATTGTCTAACTCGGTAATAGTTGCCCATTGAATAACTTATTTCTCCCCTTTCTTATCACATTCTTTCTGTGTCTTTTACCGACCACTTAATACTCATCAAAACATACTTCTTAAGATATGGCAACATCATACTGAATCAGAAAATCAATTTCTTGACATCAATGACAAAATAATATTATAAAGATAGTTATCATCCCTTTTCAGTTATATCAAAAATCTTCAACAACCTTCTCAATATCCTTAATGAATATCAACAATCTTTCTTTCTATTGAAATACCAACAGTTCTCGCCTATAATGTGGAAAAATATTTAAGGTTTCCACCCAAGAGAGATGAAAACCCTTAATTTTTCACTTAGGGAATATTAAATTGAAAAGAGGAAAGGGAATCCACTAGATTCAAACAAGGATTTAATACTAAATGGATTTGGGTTAATTGTGTAATACTCATATTCCTCTTTTGTAAGTTGAATTGTTGAAATTAAGTAATGTGCTTAAAAATGGAGGTAAAAGTAAGAAAATAGTGAGCTGCAAATGTAGGATTTTTGTACGCACCTAGACTTGAGGAATGTAAGTTGAGTCGGATCTGATCCCTAAAAAATCTCCAAAAATGTCAGGTGCGTAGTAGTGAGCGCCTTGGTCCTCTGACTTTTTTGCATGTCAAAAAAGGGTTGATTCATCTCTCTAAATAATGTTTATTCTAAAGATCATAGCTACATACTTGTTTCAACACACATAAAAAAGGGAAATAGATTGGGAATAGGGGCTTGCCTTAGGTCAAACCCTTGTTTTGGAATTAACTATGAAATCAAAATAAAGATAATTGAAATGATTGTAATGAAAGATTCTCCTTTTGAGGGAGATGTTGAATTATGCTTGAAAATTTAATGATGATACCATCTTGGGAACTTTAGCTTGCCTCCACATGGAATTAGGGTTTATGAAGTCTTCAACAAAAATGAATTAATAATGTCTTCTTCAATGCTTAAATCTTGACTTTATTGCTGCTCCAAGGCTTGAAGGAATATTGATTAATTCTCAATTGCTCTTGAATGCTTGATTGATTGATGTCGAATTGAATTTCATGTGTGTATATGTTCAAATGAGAGGGAAAATCCTCTTTATATACTTGCCTATCAAGAAAATTGACTTTCTAACATGACCCGACACGGAGAAGGGAATCCCACTCATTTTTGAATTGCAAAAATGAGTTTAAAGGGAGCCCAATTTAGGGAGGACAATGGTGTGGCACCATGGTCCTAGTGAGGACCAAAGCACCACACCCTGGTCCTACCCTATTTTGGGTTAGGATTAAGGTGCATAATGAGTAGAAAATTAAATTTTTGGGCATTTATGAGGGGCATGAGCATAATTAGGTCTTCAAATAGGCCAAAGGGTGCAAACACTAAGGTGAAGACCTACATGCTGTCAAAATTGCAAAGGGGTGCAATTTTAGGACACTACATCTAGCCCCCACTCTAGCAAGAGTATGAGTCAATCGTACTCTTTGTAAAGTACCAAGGGTTCACATTGAAAAAAGTTCACCGAGTCATCAAGGAGGCAAGATACACCAAACCCCTAGTGGACTTTAGGATCTCACAACTTTGATAACAAGATAAAAGAGACATCATGAGAGAAAGAGAGAGCCATGACTACAAACTAGTAAGGTTCTCTTACTATGAGTCATGAAAAGAAAATTACCAAAAATTACAAAGCAAAAGACAAGGTTCGCTAAGTAACTTAAGTATCAAGATATCCAACAAAGAGAGAATCATTGACCAGAGTGTATGCCCCCATGTTAAAGCAATTGCATATGCCTTATCGAGAGCAATTTCTTTAAGGTAGGATACACCCAAAAAGAAACGCACGTTATCACAAATATAGGCCCCCAAGAGAGGAAAAATCAAAGGATAATGGTCACAAAACACATCACACGAGGTGGTTTCACTCAACTCTAGATTCAGTATGCTTTTTATGATAACTAATGTATATCATGTGTATATATGAATAGAACTGTCCTCATCATCCAAAGAAAAGAACACCATCATGGAAGTAGGGCACATGTGTCTTTTTAGTCAACATAGGAGAGACCAAAAGAGATCTCAATGCTTTGCATCATCCTCAAGTAGACAACACTAGGGACAAGAAATAGAAGAATTGAGAGACAAATTGAGGAAAGTCACAAACAAGCAAGAGAGGAGAGAGATAGAATGTACAGTGCTAATGGAGCTAATCAAGCAAAGGTTGTGAAGGTTTAGATTCATTAGGTATAGGCTTATTTTCTTCTTTTAAGGAAGGATGCATAGGAGGTGTTTTAGGTTTAATAATAGGAGATGTCAAGAACTTCCCTTTGTAGGATGTAGGAGGCGGAACCACACCATATAAAGGAAGAATACGAGGTGTAGGAAGGAGACTAGGTCCATCATGATGAGAGCAATAGGTCTATCCTTAGGAGGAATAATGTGTTTATCCTTAGATTTAGGAGGAAGAGATTTTCTATCCTTGGGAGGGAGAATGGAATCATCCTTAAGAGAAGGAATATATTCGTCCTGAGGAGAAAGAATATCTCTATCCTTAGGAGGAAGGATAGTCTTATCCATAAGAAGAGGCATGTGATCATTAGTTGGAGGAAGATTAAGTGTTGGATTTCTAGGTTTACTTAAGGATAAAATCATGTCATTTTTCCATTTTTTATATGATTTGAAGAGAGCATCGCTTCTAGGTTGAAGAGGTTGGAATTGTTCAGACCAAAAATAATCAAGACAAACATCTCCATACCTCACCATAGGTTGATATGTTCTATGATTAACAATTATGATTTTACCATCATGAGGATATTTTAAAAAATTATGAATAGTAGAAGAGATTGCTTTCATGGGAGAGAGCCAAGGATGTCCCAACTGTTGATATGTAGTGACTGATCAACAAAGTACTGTACACTCAGCAAATATTTTTGCCATTTTTTTGTTGATGAATTCAGACATTGTAATAAAACCCTAAAAAGGTCGACTTTGTTTGTTGCCCTAAAAATGCATGTTATAAGCAGCTGGGATGCTTAAGGTATTGTAAGGTTGATGTACTATTTTTGCTGGCTAATAAGAAAGATTGGATAGCTGTGTATGGTGGACGTAACCCATTCTGGGTGAACCATATTAAATCTCTGTGTTATCTGTGTCCTATTTTATTTCTTTATCTTTTGTATTTAAATATGCATATAATTATTAGTTCATATTTGCTTTGGATTTGCTTGAAACCCTAAGAATTGGTATCAGAGCAAGGTTTTCTGTAAATTGGTAGGACTTTCAGATTTGAGTGGGAGCAATGGAGGATTTCAAATTTAAGGTCGAAAAGCTTAATGACCAAAATTATCAGTTATGGAAAATGCAGATGGAGGATTACTTGTATCAAAAGGATTTGTGGCGGTCATTGGAAGGAAAGGCAAAGAAAGCGACCACAATGTCAAATGAAGAGTGGGACATTTTAGATAGAAAGGCATTGGGATCCATTTGATTGTGCCTTGCACCGTCTATAGCATTCAATATCACATAAACAAAAATGACTGTAGATTTGATGGTGACATTTGCTAAGTTGTATGAGAAACCCTCGACTTCGAATAAGGTATTTCTTATGAAGCGTTTGTTTAATTTGAAAATGAGTGAGGGAGGATCTATAGTGGAGCACTTAAATTAATTTAATACAATTACCAATCAATTGTCTTAAGTAAAAATTACTTTTGCAGAAGAGGTTAGGGATCTCTTGATTTCATGTTCTTTGCCAGAAAGCTAGAATAGCTTGGTTATGGATATAAGTAACTCTGTCTCTGGTAAAAATACTTTGGTATTTGATGATATTGTTGGTGTTATCCTAAGCGAGGAAATGCAAAGGAAAAGCATAGGTGAGACTCCAACATCATCAAGTAGTGTTTTTAATGTGGAGAATAGAGGAAGATCAAAGGAAAGAGGAAAAGGCCCTTGGAATGAGAAGTCACGAGGGAAGTCAAAGAAAGGACGCTCTCAATCTAGAGGAAAGAAAGATTGCTGGTACTACAGAAAGCCTGGTCATCTAAAGAAAGACTATTGATCTTGGAAAAACAAAGAAGGAGACAAAAATGAAAATGACAGTAAGGAAGCTAATATTGAAAGTAATACTTTACAAGATGCTTTAATCTTATGTTTGGATAATGTTAATGATTCCTGGGTAATAGATTCTGGGGCTTCATTTCATGCTACACCCCATAGAAAATATTTTCTAGATTATGTTCAAGGTGATTTTGGATAGGTATATTTGGGTGATGATGAGCCCTGTCAAATTGTTGGAAAAGGAAAGATAAAGATCAAGTTGCAGAATGAAAATGACTAGTTTCTGCAGGAGGTAAGACATGTTCCTAACTTAAGAAGAAATTTAATTCCTATAGGGAAACTAGGTAGTGAAGGTTGCATAGTTACCTTCTTAGACAGTATCTGGAAGGTCACTAAAGGATCATTAGTAGTAGCTAAAGGTGTGAAGGTAGGCACATTATATCTATGTATCGGTAACACTTACTCTACCTTAGCTGCTACAGATAAAGTTACAGGAGGGACAACAACAATAGATGTTGCAAGAACAGATTTGATAATGTGGCACCATAGGCTTGGGCAAATGAGTGAGAAAGGGATGAAAATCCTTCACTCCAAAAATCTATTGCTAGGACTAAAGAAGATTTATTTAGAGTTCTGTGAAAACTGTGTTTATGGCAAATAGAAAAGAGTCAGATTTCTCAAGGTTGGGAAGGAGAAGAAGAGTGAGAAGTTAGAGCTTGTGCATTCAGATGTATGGGGACCGACTCAGGTATCATCTCTTTGTGGCTCTTGTTATTATGTTATTTTTACTGATGACTCAATCAGAAAAACATGGGTATATTTCCTAAAACAAAAATCAGATGTTTTTGAAACTTTTAAGAAATGGAAAGCTTTGGTTGAGAATGAGACAAGAAAAAGTTGAAGTGTCTCAGATCGGATAATGGAGGTGAGTATTGCAGCAAAGCAGTTGAAGATTACTGCTCCTTAAATGGGATTCAAAAGCAAAAGATAGTTCCAGGAACTCCACAGGAAAATGGTGTGTTAGAGAGAATGAATAGGACTATCATGGAACACACGAGGAGCATGAGATTGCATGCCGGATTGCCCTTACATTTTTGGGTAGATGTTGTACATACTGCTATCTATTTGATAAATAGAGTACCTTCAACCCCTTTGGATGGTGGTATTCCGGAGGAGGCATGGACTGGTAAAAAGGTAAATTATTTTTTTGTAAAAAACTTTTGGTTTTGAAGCTTTTGTCCATGTTGATAAAGAAAATAGAGCCAAGCCTGATGCCAAATCTCAGAAATGTACCTTCATTGGATATGGGATAGATGAATATGGCTATCAGTTATGGGATTTTGAAAATAAGAAAATAATTAGAAGTAGAGATGTTATATTTAATGAGAAGGTTATGTATAAAGAACAAATGTAGGAAAAGAAGCATGAATAGGACAAGCAAGAATATGTGGTGTTGGATGAGATTCTTGAAAATGAAATGCCACAAGTACCTGATGATCAACAACAACAAAATATCCCAGAAATGCCTGCAAGTGTTAGACATTCTACGAGGTCAAGTAAACCTCCTGAAAGATTTTCTCCTTCTTTGTATTCTATATGATTAACTGATTCTAGTGAACCAGAAGAATATGAAGAAGCAATGCAGGTGGATGCCAAACAACAGTGGGAGCTAGGCATGAAAGAGGAGATGGACTCCTTGATGAAAAATAAGACTTGGGACTTAGTCCCTTTACCTGCAGAAAAAAGAGCCTTGCCTAACAAATGGGTTTATCAACTGAAGGAGGAGGAAGGAGGTCAGAAAAGATATAAGGCTAGACTTGTGGTAAAAGGTTTTGCATAGAAAAAGGGTATAGATTATGATGAAATATTTTCTCCAGTTGTAAAAATGACTTCAATTAGAACTGTACTTCATCTTGTGGCTACAGATAATTTACATCTTGAACAATTAGATGTCAAAATATCTTTTCTCCATGGAGATTTGGAGGAGGAAATTTACATGTTGCAACCACAGGGATATGAGGTCAAAGGTAAGGAGAACTTGGTGTGTGGGTTGAAGAAAAGTTTGTATGGCCTAAAGCAAGCACCCCGACAATGGTATTTAAAATTTAATAGTTTCATGGCTGAACACGGTTATCATAGATGTCATTCTGATCATTGTGTATATTTTAAGAGATTGGATAATGGCAGTTATATTATCCTGTTGCTTTATGTTGATGACATGCTTATCGCTGGGTCTAACATGCAACATATAAATGATCTTAAACAAAAATTAGCCAGGTCATTTGCTATGAAGGATTTGGGTGCAGTTAAGCAATTTCTCGGTATGAGGATTACACGAGACAGGAAAAATAGAACCTTGAATTTGTCCCAAAGTGAGTATATAAAGAAGGTGTTGAAATGATTTAATATGCAGGATGCGAAAGCAATTAGTACACCTTTGGCTACTCATTTCAAATTGACTAAGGAGATGTGCCCAAAGGCATAGGAAGAGGTAAATAAAATGTCTAACATCCTATATTCATCAACTATTGGCAGTCTGATGTATGTAATGGTATGCACAAGGCCATATATTGCACATGTAGTGGGAGTTGTGAGTAGGTTTATGAGTAATCTGGGTATGGAACATTGGAATGCTTGAAATGGATTCTTCGGTATTTGAAAGGAACTACTACAAAGGTATTATGTTTCAAAGGATCTAATGCTACTCTGAGTGGATTTGTTGACTCTGATCTAGCAGGTGATATTGATTCACGGAGGAGTACTACAGGGTATGTTTTTACTATAGGGGGAACTGCAATCAGTTGGATTTCTAGGCTGCAAAAGGTTGTTGCACTTTCAACCACTGAAGCTGAGTATGTTGTTGCTACAGAAGCCAGCAAGTAGATGATTTGGTTACAATGTTTTCTGGAGGAATTGGGTCAAACATAGGAGGATCACCCATTGTATACTGATAGCCAAAGTGCCATTCATCTTGCAAAGAACTCTGCTTTTCATTCAAGGACAAAGCACATTCAGCTCAGGTACCACTTCATCCAGACTATTTTGGAGGGACAGTTACGACTTGAGAAGATTCACACAAGTGAGAATCCTACCGATATGTTCATGAAGGCTATTCCACAGGAGAAGCTAATTTCTTTATCAATTTCTGTTGGTCTTCTTGATTGATAATTGTGGAATTTATACTAGTCAAGTCCAAGTATTTTATCCAGGGGATGCTACAAGTACAATGGTGTCATCTAGTATCAGTCTCCAAGTGGGAGATTGTTGATATGTGGTGACTGATCAACAGAGTATTGTACACTTAGCATGTATCCTCGCTGGGGTCCAGGGCCGGGTCGGGCATCGGGAAAATTTTTTTTGCCATTTTTTTGTTGATGAAAACTGACATTGTAATAAAACCCTAAAAAGGCCAACTTTGTTTGTTGCCCTAAAAATGCATGTTATAAGCAGCTGGGATGCTTAAGGCATTGTAAGGATGATGTACTATTTTTGCTGGATAATAAGAAAGATTAGACGGCTATGTATGGTGGACGTAACCCATTTTGGGTGAACCATGTTAAATCTCTGTGTTATTTGTTTCCTGTTTTATTTCTGTATCTTTTGTATTTAAATCTGCATATAATTGTTAGTTCATATTTGCTTTGGATCTTCTTGAAACCCTAACACCAGCTTCACACAAAATTGATCGGATGTAAGAATTATAGAAAAAACACCATGTAAACATTTAGTGACGACATCATTAGGAAGTGTGATAGAACCAATAGAAGGACAAGAGAAGCCATCAAAATACAAAACTATCACATCAGTTTTATTATATGCCACTTGATGCAATTGTAAAGTATAAAGAAATTCTTCAGTTATCACATTAACCAAATGTAATGTGGAAAAATTAGGGTTTCCACCATTAGAGGGATGCAAACCACTAATTTACCATTATATTCAAAAAAGGGATGAATCCAATAGATCCAATCCCAAAATAAGTATGATAAGGACTAAATACTAATTGGATTCAAGGGTGTGAGTGAATTGATTACCCTCTTTTGTGAGTTGAAGTGCTTAATTAAGGTATTATGTTAAAAAATGAAGGTAAAAATGAGAAAATAGTGAGATACATACGCAAGATTTTCGCACACACCTGGATATGAGGAATGTAAGTTTAGTTAGATCTGATCCTCAAAAAAGGTCTAAAATTTTTGGGACCGTGGTGGTGGGCACCCTGGTTCTCCTACTTTTTCGCACGCTGAAAGGGTTGATTTGTCTCTGCAAATAATGCTTATTTTTCTCTAGGTACAATTAATTCAATTTTTTTTTGTTTCAACACTCTAGTTAATTGCTTGGTTGTTTTGGCACTTGGAAACATTTTGTTTGCATGGGTTGCATTCATCATATGTATATATATAATTTTTTTGTCCTTTTTTATTAGTTTGAGCATCTTTTATAAGCACTTTCTTTTGTAGACACGTGATAACATGCCACATCTTGATCACATATTTTTGGGATTTTGCACAGCTATTGTGTCATATTATTGTACTCGTTATTAAATTATTAAGATGTCAATTGAGTACATAAATGAATGTTCTTATTTATTTTATTTTTGCATTAAGATGTAACTGAATGATTAGTTTTAATTTATAATGAATTATATTTAAAATATTATTTTAGTGTCTAGATTAATGGGAAAGAAAACATATTTGATTATTTTGGTTTGAAAAATAGTTGATCGTGCCTTTTGGTTGAAATGTTGTTATAGAGGATTCAAATCTAGAATTACGACACATAATAGTGATATAAAAATATGTGATAGAGTTGACAAGAGAACTATACTATGTAGCCTGAGTGATGCAACTTAGTCCTTTATTATTGTGATCCTCAATAAATTTAGTTGTTTCTCTTGTATCTAATAATTTATGGTATTTTTTATGTATAATCTGTTGGGATCCAAGAACACTGAGAGGGGGGGGTGAATCAGTGTTCTACCGGTACAATAAGATTTTATCCTTTTATACCATACACATATAAATCAGTAAAAAAATAAACATATAACTTGAAGAAAATAAACCATCTACATAAATGAACACCATAACACATAATTTATACATGGAAAACCTCAAAGAGGAAAAACCACGATGGGATTTGTGACCCACAATATCAGTTCACTGGCCATATGAAAGGGTATTACATATAATTGGGGCCTGCACATGCAAAAGGCACACTGCTCATCACTAAAGAGTCTCAATGACTAAAAGCTTCTACTGAAGTAAAACAATGAAAATGAACTCACAAAAATGCATCTGCTATGCCAAATAGAGTTTCGGTTCTAGCTCTGCTCTGTACCGGTTCATAAACCCTGAACACTACTACCAGTATCTCTTCTCCTCCAAGAATGCTTTCTAAACAATCTATAGATCATTGCATGATATAACATTTGCATACAAATGATCTACATACATATACTTCGCATTATACATCTTCTATATTCTCCTATGTCACTCTTTTTTCAAAATGACCTAGTAGACTGACCTATATACCCATTACAAACAATATGCCTTATGATGACTTATGATGCATTACAAAAGATATTCAATGTCGACCTTGACAATAATTACAAAATGATTTTCTAAATAAATCTTCCTTGATGTCGGCTTCCTTGAAGTACTTGATGCCAGTGCCGATGTCGGTACCAGTGCCGGTGTCAATGTCGATGTAACCTTGGATACTCCAATGCCGGTGTCTGCTGGTAAATGCCTCCTAATGCTGGTATATGACTTCCATTTGATCTTGTTGCCATCAATGATAACAAAATGATTCCGATGAGTGTCAATTGCTAACAATCCCCCCCTTTGGCATTGATGACAACACTCATGTGAAAAATGGATTCCCTATCGGTACAACTAAAATATGCTCCCCTGAGCAATACACTCCTTCTGATATTCTGATGTCTTTCCCATGTGTTCCTATCTGATATTTTTCACATATATACACTCCCCCTTTGGCATCAATGCCAAAGACTGGTAAAAGAATTGAAGGAATTCAAAAAAAAAAGAATGAATAAATATTGTTTGTTTTATCGAAGCTTGACTAACTTCAAAATTTCTAGGTAAGCCTTGTCCAACAACTGTAGGTATGTATCCCAGCTAGTTTTGAAAGTTTTAGATATGGATGCTAGTCCACTTAATAAGTGTACCCCTGATTCCTTCTCTTTGACTTCTGTCGGTGTGGGTTTAGCAATCATGTCCATACACTCTCTTTTATGTACACCTAGTGAATCCAATCTGGGACTTACCAATCCTCTAAGAATCCTTGCTCTCTGAATAATTTTATATCTCTCCTTCTCAAAAGAAAAAATTTGGTTCTCCAAGGACCAAATTTTTCCATCAACAGATGTTGTCAGTGAGGTTAATCCATCAAAAGAATTTGCAATGCTAGCTACCTTATCATGTAATTCCTTTAATCTGCTATCTACATTTGCTATAAGAGTTTCTATGTTACAACAGACGCTTTAGATATTTGTACACTGTTTCAAGCAATTCTCAATAAGAATGAGTTTAGCTTCAATTTTATTTTTCTCTATTTCAATGATCTAGTCAAAGGTGACTTTCTTAGCCACAGTAAATCTTTCTAATGTGAAATTTGCAAGCATGATAATAGGTTATAAGGTAACTCAATCTAATCGATTGAATTATGTTGCTAGTTCTTGCATTCATGTTGCATAATAGATGCCGAGGAATAATGCAAAATATGATTTATGTGAATGGTTGAGGAGTGAATTGATGTTGAATCTTGGAAAGATCAAGGGAGTTAAGACAGGAACTTTTAGATACATAAATTTGATTGTTTGTTTAATGCTTTACTTCTTGAATGAGCTACTTGGTCTAGGGAAGAAGCATTGGGATCATGACATACTAGTAGGTGTGCAGATCAAGGAAGCAATCACTAGTCTTGGTACCGGTAGAGATGAGAAACTTTGGGGTTATTTCAAAACATTCCAAGAAAACATGAGGTAGGGGGAGAGATAGTGATGTGAAAAATAATTTCAGAACTTTACAGGGATATCATTCACATGGGGAGAGTTATTGATATTCAGGAGACTATTGGTTGTCTTCCACAGGGGGAGACTTGTTTGACATTTCTTGGTACTTAGATATTTTTCACATCTAGTGTTGCCATCAATGCCAAAGGGGGAGATTGTTGGCATTATGGATGAATTGATTATGTGTTGCATTGATATTTTGTCATTGATGTCAACACTAGCTGTTATGGTTGGTTACTGGTAGAAGATCTAGTGTTACCAATAGAAGAGACTATCTATTGGACACTTCTAGAATGTTTGGATCAATGGAGTATGTTTGATTTTATGTGTTACATGTTCCTAGAACATGTTTTGGTCAGTTGGTATTGACTTGATAATCGGATTCTATCATACACTCTTGTAAACCCTTACTGACATTGGTTTAAGGTTTAATCGATAGAGCTTTTACTGAGGAATCTTGATAGGGTGCATAAGTGGTGTTGGTGCGGCTTCTACATGGATTTCAGGATGTTGAAGATGTTCTTTGATCATACTTCAATTGCTTGAAGACATTGCTTTAGCGTGGTGGACCCAGAATAGGTCTGATGCCTATCTAGGTTATGGATCGATATCATGTTAACGTGTAATCTACATGTTACTGGGATGTTTCTAGATGTTCTATGGATTGATTATTGTTGTTTTGGTCTTAAGCCAACATGGCATATCATTGTAATATGGATTTATGTAATGATCTTATTGTAATATCCTTTAGGTGTCTGACCTAACCAGTTTAGGCCTTAGGGTTGGTATAAAATGATGTAAGATCTTATTGTAGATCATGGAATGGGAATGTGGAATAAGTGTTGTGGTCTTGTAATGCAATATCATATGTGAAGGAGATTTGATCGGTCATAGATGATCGAATTGGGATTAAAGAAGAGGTCAAAGGCCTCTGGAATTGGGCTTAACTGGGACTATAATCAAGCATGGTAGATGCTATCTATGGCAGTTCATTACTCTGGATTATTTTCCATTTATCTTGAGGTGGTTATAACCTCTTTGTAGTTAGTGAGACTCTTTTGTACTAAACAGTGTGCTCTAGGCAGTGTGCCTTCTTGCATTTGCAGGCCCCTCATTGTATCACATACTTTCTACAGAAGTATCATCTGACTGTGGGTAGGCTTCCCACCGTGGTTTTTCCCTTTCCAAGTTTTCCATGTACAAATCATGGTGTTATGTGGTATGGTTGCTTTGCATTGATTATCTATTTAATTGTTAAGTTGTATTGTTTACCAGTATCTATTCCCACCGACATCTGTTTCTATTTTACCGGTACTTAACCTGGTTAAAGGTTATTAAGTGGATTATTTGATATAATCTTTTAACAACTGATTCACCCCCCCCCCCCTCTCACGTGTTCATCGGTTATCCTAACATGATCTTTTTAAATAATTTTATAAAAGAATTAGCAAATAATTCTTATCACATTCTTAATAAAGTGTAGCTTATTGTATTTTTATTATTTTAATGAGTAATAGTTGTCAATTTCATGTACCTTAATTTTTTAATTGATTGTAATTGCTAGTTGTTCTCTACATATACCCAAATTGAAATATTTTCATTGAAACAAAGACATGGATATAAAGATAGTATCTATTTTGAGATTCTATTCCTATTTTTTAATCAATAAATGGTAAGTACATAGAAATGAGGAACAAGAGGGTCTTAAATGGCCACATTTTTTGAAATCGAAAAAGACTAATCTTGCATGAGAAATTGAAGATAGTTATGCTCAAAATTCGAAGACATGACAAGAAAAAGAGTTGTAGTGCTCTAAATCTACTTTCAAAACAACTATTTTTTCAAAAAATGGTAGAGATTAATCGATTTAAATACGGAGTACACACAAAGTGCTCTTATTTTTATGAAACAATAACATAGCGTCTAGTGTGCTCCCCCTAAAATGTTAACCTTTTTTAATATTGAAAAATCATTAATGTGAAAAGCTAGCAAACATCATGTAGTTTATGCTTGATTTTTCTACTAAATTTTTAATGAATATATATTTTTTTAAATTAATTTTGTAGAGTGGAAATATCTTGAAGATAAATAATTGAGCATGTGCCCTCCTAATTTTTTTTGAAACTAATAAAATAAATTACTATGTATAGAATATAATCTAGTTTGTAAAAATACAATTTGTTTCAAATTCAATGAATAGGTAAAAAATGAAGCCAAAAATATAATATATAAGTTCTTGAAAAAAAATGGAGACACCGGGACAAAAGAAATTAATGGTAAAAACTATTGCATAATTCAATCATAAAAAAATTGCTTGGTTAGAAAGCTAAGAGAGAGAGAGATCGAATTTACTATGTTGTTTTTAACTTAACATTGGAAGATGTGTAACTTAATGAAGAGCACACTTGAGATTGTGTCATTTTTTAGAGTTTGTAAAAAATACATCTATGGGCATTCTCATGTAAGTCCAACTCTTTTGGTTTAATTTACAAGATAAATTCAACCCTAAGGGTTGGAAATATCTAAAGAAGATAATATTGCAAGTGTATTATAGAAATCTCATGTTGTAATATGTATGAAGAGAAACCCATCTCTCTCCCTCTCCCTCCCTCCCTCCTTCCCTTCTTCCCTCTCTACTTATCTCTCTCTCCCCACATCCCTCTAAATATTTCCTTATATATGTCCCTCTCCCTTCTCCCTCTCTATATATTAATCTCTCTCTCTCTCTCTCTCTCTCTCTCTCTCTCTCTCTCTCTCTCTCTCTCTCTCTCTCTCTCTCTCTCTTGTTACGCCTCTTTCTCTATCCATATCCATCTCTCTCTAGTTCTCTCGCTAACTCCCTATTAGAATTCTCAAAGTAGGTTACAATGCAAGAACATATATTGGAATCATAAAAATTGGTAAAAAGATATGGGGATCCCATGATTCAGGACCCACATTCTCTTTTTTGTGTGTGCAATATGTGATTTATCTAACATTTAAACACACTTTCATGATGTTGACAAAATATCAATTACTGTGTAAGTATTCCACCACCTTTTTTTGTTTTGTCAATATAGAATAACTAAATTGCATGTTTCTAGACTAAATTTGATTACATGATTTTCATGAAGTTGGTGTTGGAATGATAATTATCATATTTTTTAATTTGAATTTGATAATATACAAGTGTTATTTTTGTTGGTGTGCAAGTGATTTTATTCCACTCACATAGGCTTAAGTTTACTTAGGTGGCCAACATATAACATTATTTAGGCATAGGAGATGCTATCTTTTGCAGTTCAACACTTCTCTAGATTGTAGTATGGATTTATATGTAGTCAGTGAGACTCCTTTTGTGATGAGCAATGTGCTCTAGGTTGTTGGCCTTCCTGCAAGTGTAGACCCCTTCATTGTAATTCACATACTTACTACAGAAGTATTATCTGACTGTGGGTAAGCTTCCCACTGCGGTTTTTCCCTTTACCGGGTTTTCCATGTACAAATCTTGGTGTTGTGTGGATGGTATTTATTCTGTGATTATTATTTATGCTTAATTGGATTAAATGCTATTTTGGTATTATTGTTTTAGTTCCAGTATTAAAGTTTTAATTGATGAATGTTCCTGTAATCCGTGACAACTGATTCCCCCCCCTCTCAGTTGTCTTCCCATTATCTGAACTGTCTAACAATTTGTATCAAAGCTTTGGTCCTCTACGCAGAAAGCTTAACCACTTGAGGAATATCCTATGGAGACTAACAATTCAAGTTCATCTATTTCTTCTAGAGCTATCTTTCGAAGGGATATATCGAGGCTTGAAGGAACAAATTACACAGTATGGAAGATTCAGATGGAGACTCATCTGAGATGTCTTGGCAAGGAGATTTGGGAGATCACATAGAATGGTGTCACACCCTTTAATCTGGGATCTGGCAATCCTCCTCTGGCTAACCTGGACAAGGAGCTTGAGAATGATTGTATAGCAAGAGAATCCCTTTTGTGTGCACTTTCTGATCAACAAATAATGGGATTAACAGACAAATCATGTGGAAAGGCTATATGGGATAAGTTGAAAACTCTTAATGAAGGTGAACCTATAGTGAAGATTGCTAAACTTGATGGTTATCGGGTGAGATATGAAAACCTAAAGATGGAAGAAGATGAAAGGATTACTACATTCATGGAAAGAGTAAATGAGATTGTTATGGGAATTCAATGTTGTGGTGGAACTCTGAGCAAAGATGAAATTGTTTCTAAAGTCCTAAGAGCCCTACCACCAGCTTACAAAATAAAGGCTACTACTATTAATGAGTTGAGAACAATTGCTAATACATATGTCAACAAAGATACTTTGGTTGGGAAACTATCTTCTTTTGACTTGAGTAATTTGGACCTTCTGGAGCTGTGAAGACTGAACCTGATTTTCATGCATTTACATCTACAACAGATAAGCAAGATTGGAAAGCTTTACATGCAAAAGAATTAGAAGATACCAAGAGAGAATATGATGAGTTTGAGTAACTTGAAGCACTATTTGCTAGAAAAGTACCGAAAGGACCGATAGGAAGTAAGTATGAAGGAAAAACACCTTTTAAATGTTTTGCATGCAATAAGATTGGTCATTTTGCATGTAGATGTCCTGGAAGGAATTCAAGATTTGAAGAAAGATTTAAAAGATAATTTAAGCCTAACCTTGTATATCAGAACAAATATAGATTCAAGAAAAATAGAGACAAACCATGCTACATAGTGGATGATGAAGGCATTATTGAATCAAATGATGAACTGACATAAAACTCTACTAGTGGATCCGACAATGGGAAAGAATGGGTATTCATGGCTATCAAGGAAGATGATCCAACACTGGAAGAGAATGTACCTGAGGAGAAGGAACTTGCTGCTAAAATTGAGGACAAGGATGAATGGGTAATTGATAGTGGCTGTTCACATCATATGACTGGAGATAAAGATAATTTTTTGTCTTTACAAGAATGTGATGGTGGACTAGTTAGATTTGGATATGACAAGGCATGTATGATTAAAGGAAAAGGAACTATATCATTGGATGATAAGAACAATACTGACAATATTTATTATGTTGAAGGTTTGAAGCATAATATTTTGAGTGTATGACAATTGGTAGATAAGGGATTTCAATTATAGTTCAAGGATGGAAAATGCAAAATCATTAATAGATATGGCTTGGAGATTGCAACTGGTACATAGACAAAAGGTAATATATTTCATTTGAACTCCGGTGAGAAGACATGTTTGATTACACATATTGATGAGAGTTGGTTATGGCATAAAATGCCGTGTCATGTGAATTTTGATTGCATTGTGAAGATCAGTTCAACTAATGTTGTTAGAGATATACCTAAGATTATGAAGCCCTATAATCTAGTATGTAAAGAATGTCAAATGGGTAAACAAGTCAGAACCTCTTTTAGGAGTATACAAGATAAATCAAATGATGTTCTTGATCTTATTCATACTGATTTGTGTGGCCCTGCTAGAGTTAAAAGTTTTCATAGTGAGATATTTCATACTAATCATTGATGATTATTCTAGAATGATGTGGGTTACTTTTTCGAGAGAAAAATTTGAAGCATTTGAAAATTTGAAAATATTTAAGGCTAAAGTGGAAACTAAGACAGGATTGAAGATTAAATGTATGAGATCAGATCATGGTGGAGAATTCACATCCGGTGAGTTTAATAAGTTTTGTGACAAGCATGGTATTAGAAGACAATTTTCTGCTCACCGGACACCTCGACAGAATGGAGTTGTGGAAAGGAAAAATAGAACTATATTGGATACTGCTAGAACAATGATGATGAAAGATAATCTACCTCATATCTACTGGAGAGAAGCAGTTAGTACAACGGTTTACACATTCAAAAAAGTACATATCAAAGGAGAAACCGATAAGACACCTTATGAATTATGGTTTGGCAATACACCTACAGTTAAATATTTCAGAAATTTTGGTAGTAAATGTTATATCAGGAGAGATGATACTACTGGGAAATTCGATCCTAAAAGTGATGAAGGCATATTTCTTGGTTATTCTAATGAAAGCAAAGAATATAGATGTTATAACAAGAGATTGCAGAGAATTGTGGAGAGTGATAATGTCAAAGTAGATGAGCTAAACATAAGTCAAATCAGAATTTATGAGAAGGAACCGATAGTGGAAATGATTATATCTGAACTGATAGAACCTTTACCAGAACAGAGAGTTGAACCAGTTACTCCGGCAACATCAGAGAATTCTACAGTAACTGAAGAATAGGGAAGAGGAACAGAGAGTCAGAAGACTCCTAGGTATGTGAGATTGAATGATTCTGAAGATCAAATCATTGGGGATAAGAGAAATGGAGTGATGACAAGAAGAAGAATGGCAAGTAATGAGGTATGTTTAATTTCACAAGTTGAACTGGTATCAGTAATTGAGGCATGCAAAGATGAATTTTTGTTAAAAGATATAGAAGAAGAATTAGATTAGATTGAGAAAAATAACACATGGACTTTGGTTCCCCAGCCTAAAAATAAAAATGTCATTGGAACTAAGTGGGTTTTTAGGAATAAATTGAATATGGATGGTCAAGTTATAAGGAATAAGGCTAGATTGGTTTGTAAAGGATATTCTTAGAAGGAAGGAATTGATTATGGAAAAACCTTTGCACCGGTATCTAGGATTGAAGTTGTAAGATTATTTCTTGCCTATGTTGCTTATAAAAACTACAAGGTTTATCAAATGGATGTTAAATGTGTATTCTTGAAAGGAGATCTTGACGAGGAAGTTTGTATTGAGAAACCTGATGGTTTTTCACTATCAGATGATACAAATATGGTTTACAGGTCAAGGAAAGTTTTATATGGATTGAAACAAGCACCTAGAGCCTGGTATGCAAGGTTGTATAAATATCTTTTGAAGCTTGGTTTTACTAAGGGCAGTGCTGACAATAATTTATATTATAAAATCACTTATGATGATATATTGATTGTTGAAGTATTTTTTGATGACATTATTTTTAGAGGTGAAGATAAATTATGCATAAAATTTTCTAAGCATATAGAGAAAGAATTTGAGATGTCTATGATTGGTAAGATGAAATTTTTCTTAGGTTTGCAGATTACTTAGATTGAAAAAGGTATTTTTATCTGTCAAACTAAATATGATAAGGAATTGTTGAAGAAATTTGGTATGGGAGATTCTAAACCGGTAAGTACACCTATGGTTACAAGTGAGAAATTGACAAGAAAAGATGTTTCTACACCGATAAATCCTACAAGATACAAATCTATGATTGGAGGTCTACTTTATTTGACTCGGACTAGGCCTGACATTATGAATGATGTTTGTGTTGTTTCAAGATTTTAGAGTGATCCTAGAGAAAATCATGAGATGGCGGTGAAAAGGATTTTTAGATACTTGCAAGGTACATCAGGATATGGCTTGTGGTACCCTAAGGATGACAACTTTACTTTATGTGCATATACAAATGTTGATTGAGATGGAGATGTTGATGATCGAAAAAGTAATTCCAGTGGAGCTTTCTTTCTTGGAAAGAAGTTGGTTTCATGGATCAACAAGAAATAGTCATGTACTTCTTTATCTACTGTTGAAGCTGAGTATGTTGCTGCTGCTACTATTTGTACACAAGTTTTATGGATTAAGAAAATATTGAAGGATATAAAGGTGGATTGTGATGCATTGGTAGTTATTCACCATGATAACTCTATTGCTATTGATATATCAAAGAATTTGATATTTCACTCTAAGACAAAGCACATATCTAACAAGTATAAATTTTTGAAGGAGAAGGTGGAAGCAAATGAAGTTAAACTGGTTTATGTGAACACTAAAGAATAGATTGCAGATATTTTCACTAAACCTTTATCCAAGGAAGCATTTGAGTACCCGAGAGACATATTGGGGGTTTCTTCCCCTCTGACAGAGACTTGATTGATGGGGTTTGCCATCAGGCCGACATACATTATCAGAGATACTATTCATTCTGGCACTGATGTGGGATGCTACTGCTAAGGGGGAGTAGTGAGCTTTGATATTCAAAGGCTTATGCTTTTTCTTTGATATTTTTGTTAGATTTCTAGCATTGATGTCAAAGGGAGAGAGATAGTGATGTGAAAAAGAAATTCAGAGCTTTACAGAGATATTAGTCAAAGGGGGAGAGACATTGATATTCAGAGCTATATGCAGGAGATTGTTGGTTGTCTTACATAGGGGGAGACTTGTTTGGCATTTCTTGGTACTTAGATGTTTTTCACATCTAGTGTTGCCATCAATGCCAAAGGGGGAGATTGTTGGACATTTGGTGGAATTGATTATGTGTTGCATTGACGTTTTGTCATTGATTTCAACACTAGTTGTTTGGATGCTTTATCGACACCATTCTAGTCCTGGTAGGTTGAGTGGTTTTTGGTTAACTTGGATCCGGCATGATCCAACAAGCTCTGGTATAATCTGGTGATGGATTTGGCTTATTAATGATGCTTATACTAATACTTAATTAGTTGGTTTTGGTCTTATGATTGGATGCTATCTAGCTTTTTTAGAAGATTGGTTTCTGGTTCCGGTGAGGATTTCACTGACAAAGCTTTTGGTGTAGATCTTTGATAAATTGCATAATTGGTGTTGGTGTAGCTTCTAATGGAGCTTTAGGATGCTTTTGGTGATCATGTTCGAGACTTGGCATTTAGAGATCATAGCTGAAGTGTGTGGACCTATACTTGGTCCCAATTGATCTAGGTTATGGACCAACACTAATGTAATGTGTGGATAGGACCTATTGTTGTATTTCCGGGACATCTTATGTGTTGATGTTATTTGTTTTGATCTAAGGCTAACATGGTTTGTAATTATGTAATCGGTTTATTGTCTGGTGGCTGAACTGATTGTTTATGGTCGAGGGTTTGTATAAATAAGATGTAAGATCTCATTGTAGATCTTCATGGTTAATGTAAGAGGTAATGGTCAAGGAAACTAATGTGCGAATATTGCAATATCATTCAGGCAGAGGAGTTGGTCGATCATTGGAGATCGAATTGGGTTTGAGTAAGAGGATTTAGTCCTCCAGTATTGAGCTTAACTAGAACTGTACTCAGGCATAGGAGATGCTATCTTTTGCAATTCAACACTTCTCCGTATTGTAGTCTGGATTTATATGTAGTCAGTGAGACTCCTTTTGTGATGAGCAGTGTGCTTTAGGCTATTGGCCTTCCTGCAAGTGCAGGCCCCTTCATTGTAATTCACATACTTACTGCAAAAGTATTATCTGACTATGGGTAGGCTTCCCACCGTGGTTTTTCCCTTTACTGGGTTTTCCACGTACAAATCTTGGTGTTGTGTGGATGGTATTTATTATGTGATTATTGTTTATGCTTATTTGGATTAACTGCTATTCTGGTATTATTGTTTTGGATTTGGGTATTAAAGTTTTAATTGCTGATTCCACCCCCCTATTAGCTGTCTTCCGATTATCTGAACTGTCTAACAACATGTGTTTCACTCTCATACTCTAGGCTTAAGTTGATATCCTTGTCAATTTAGTGTCTTGGCTTGAGTTGTCTTGTAGTTGTCATATGTTATGTTGTTCAACCCAATAATGGGTTGCCTTTTGGAAGTTGTGATTATTTATTAATTAATAATTAATTGATTCATATAGTTTATTAATTATTAAATTAAAATAATGGATGACATTAATATTTAGATATGATTGTGTAATTTAATTATTTAGGGTTATTATTTATTAATGTTATTTGTGGATCATAATATTCGACATTTATCATTATGCATGAAAGATTATTTATTTATTATATTATTATTTTATTTATTATATTTTATACGTATGTGGGAGATATTTATAGTATTGAGTTTAAATCACATTGGTTGGAGTATTTTTATCCATCCATACATTTAATTATTTGTTTATTACTTATTGATATTTATTTCATGAATTTGTATTTAATTGATGATTTTATATCATTACTATTATTATTTTATAGTCTAATGTTTAATTGAATAATTATTATTTGAGATTTTGATTTATTTATTGTTTAATTACTGGTTGAGTATTTATGCTTGTCCATACAATTACTTATTTATTATCCATTTTTCTTATTTGCTAATTGTTTGTTTATTTATTTATTTTTCTTTATTGTTTATTTATTTATTTTTCTTTATTGTTTATTTATTTATTGTTGGGTTATTTATTATTTATCCATTTATTTATTGTTTTGATTATTTATTTCTTTTCCTTGTTTAATTTATTTGCTATTATTTATGTACCTACCCCTTGTTATGATTGGGCCTCTTGGGAGTTGTGATTGAGAGGATATTATTATTTAATTGTTTATTTATTTTATTTGTGGTTTTATATTTAATTGGAGCATTTATTTATATTGCATTTGATTCATTTTATTGGTCTTTGATTTATTATTATTGGTATTGGTTATTATATTACTACATTCTCTTGTTACTAATTGAGTAATTAAATATTGTGTTTATACCTACCCTATTATTTTTTTGGTTGAGATTTGAGGGTAGGTAAATAATATTATTTTATATTCTTACCTTGATTTTTGGAAGGGGGGTTGGTATAGAATATAGTTTAGTGAAATAGTTTGATTGGCTGGGATTCTTCTATATTTTTTGAATGAGATCTTATTTATTGGCTTTTTTAGCATTTATGGGGGTGAGCTTCTGGATATCTTTCTGCAACTTTTGGATTTTTGAATTGCTTGGAGTTGGAATTGCATGGTTGGATTGGATTTTGGAAAGCTTGTTGGTTTGTATTTTTTCTCTTCTACGATTGCATTACCATCACTCTACTTCCAGGTTGGAGATCTTTTCCATTCTTGCATTTGGATTTTTAAAAAGAGTTATTTTCTTCATATCTGCTAAAAGATTGTTTGGGGAGATTTGGGAATGAATGATTATTCTATTATCAGTAATTGGGAAAAATGTTTAAGGAAAAAATTTATACTTATGTTTTTATGAATATGTGTGTGTGCATTGCCGGAAAAGGGCATTTGTGTATGTTGTTGTGTTGATTTGAAGTTTCCTGTGAATGCATTGTGGTAATGAATTGTTTATTTGACGATTTATTTTCCATTACATACCTTGTATTAGGGCCTTCTTATTTGCCATTTTGGTTAAGTTAAATAAAAAAGGGCCGAGTCTAGGTCTAAGCCCGTGTAATATGATGACCTAGATTGTTATCAAATTGTTCGAGCTTGGCCTTAGTAAAGCTTTGTTTTGATTTTTCAAACTTTCTGGGCTGATTTTATGCCTTTGTGTAGTCGATGCTCCAATCTGGGCAAGTTGAGTCATTCTGGGTTCCATTTCTAGGTTTTTCGCATCCTGTTATAAAAGAGCTAAAAAAATGAACAAAAGTGCCATAGTATGCAACACAAGCGCCATTGTATGAACAATAGTGCCAAACTAATAAGCTTGTGTCTTTTGGAAGTTTTAACTCTCCAAAGTTGGTTTTTCTGATCTGTTTTGACTCCAAAGGCATTTTGTGATTGTTGATTTTATTGTTCTAAGATATATATGGTTCACTATCATTCATTTTATTGTTGATTCATGTTCCAGTGAGATGGTTCATTCCTTGCCATTGAGGATTATGCTTATGTGTTATATAGCTCCAATAAGAGGAAGAATGCCTTGCTGTTGAGAAATGGTTATGAGAGCTCTAGTAGGATGATTATGCCTCACTATTGAGGATTGATTTTTCTTTCAAATTATCCTTTGACTTCATGTATTTTGCCTTCATTCATTGTTGTATTGTTTTGGTGAAGGCTTTGATGAATAATGATGAACATTAAATACCCAACAGATACTGAGAGGGGGGGGCGGGGGGGGGGGGGGGGGTGAATCAGTATGGACAAAAACTTCTTCAACAACTTAAACTACAAAGACTGCACTAACTGGTAAACAATATCACCAATCTAAATCAAGGCACTACCGGTAAAACACAATATGACTGTAAAAGACATAAACCGGTAACATCTAGATCTTCTCAATACCTAATATCTCATATCAACTTCACCCATATGCTTAAGCAAGTAATACATCAGAAATACAATGACCATTGGATCAGCTTGCATTACCGCTTAACAGAAAACACTAAAACATCACATGAAAAAGCATCACACATAACACACTGATTTTTCACGTGGAAACCCAACTGGGAAAAACCATGGTGGGGATGAATACCCACAAGTTGTTCTTGAACTCTTCTGAAGTTCGCTCTGTTAGGAGCCTAGTCCGGTTAAAGACTTTACAATTGGTTCTGCTAGGGATCACCCCATTGAGGGATGGCTAAATACTGGGTTAGAGGTTAAAACCTTGTTAAAGGTTACCTTGCAAGAGGATTTGAAGAGCTCAATGATTTTGAGTCACCCTGTTAAAGGATTTACAAAAATCCTGTTAAAGCTACCCGGTAAAGGGATTTTCCATTTGCTGAAATGGTTAGAAGTCAATAGATAATACACTGATCTGATAACAACACTTAATGCCAAGGTAGATTCGCTTCAATTTCTTTACATCTGCAATCACACTCTGCAGATCTCTACTTACTCCTTAGGTCTAGCAAGAATCACCTCGCATACATTCATTTGCCAACAACTTCAAATAAAAAATCATCATCGACCTTATAGACAACAATTAGGTCAGTGGCCAAAACCTAAAAACCTAAGCATCTAGATTAACAATACAATCAATCCAATCTTGGCTATTTAAACACATTACATAGGCTAAAATAATCTTGAACAAATCTCAAGACGTTCTCCATCGTCCGTTCTTCACCGCTTCTGGAAGCTGATAACCCATCATGCGCTCTCCACCATTTACTAAGATTTTGCACATTCCCGAGGTAGATAGAATCAATCTTCTTCATGCAAGATCCTCAAGGAGATACTTCACGCACACAAGGCTACCATGGTAATGTGATCTAATATTCATTTCAATGCTAACTCATCACAAGATGTCATCGGTCGAATCACACAGACTTGGAATGTATCAATCGGAAACCCTGAAGCTGAGACTACCAACCAGTAGTCATATGAAATGAAACCCCGATACAAAATTTTCATATACCGGTTCACACTCCAACATACCGGTTCACTTTTTGTATATATCTGTTCATACCATCATACCAATTCACTTGCCAGTTTGCTTACTTCAATATACCAGTTCATACTTCAACATATTGACATCAATGACAACATACAATCCCATGATGTCATCAAACTCTGCACATATGCCAACAGGCTCTTGCTTTCTTATGGGCGTATGTGTTGGCCATTTGGAAAAATTCATTATGTGTTGCATTGATGTTTTGTCATTGATGTCAACACTAGCTATTTGGATGCTTTACCGGCACCCTTCTTGTCTCGATAGGTTGAGCCGTTTCTGGTTGGTTTGGATCCGACATGATCTGGTAGGCTCCATATGATTTGGTTATGGAATCGTCTTATTCATGATACTCATGATCATATTCAGTTAGTTGGTTTTGTTCTGGTAATCGAATGCTATCATGTTTGCTTGGAAGCTTGGCTTTTGGTTCTGGTTAGGGTTTCACCGATAGAGCTTTTGATGAATTGCATAAGTGGTGTTGGTACAGCTTCTGGTGGAGTTTCTGGATGCTATTGGTGTTCATATTCAAGACTTGGTGGATGGAGATCATTTCTTTAGCTTGTGGACCTATATTGGGTCCCGATTGATCTAGGTTATGGACCAACTTAATGTAACGTGTGGATTGGACCTCTCGATGTGTTTCCAGGATGTCTTATGTGTTGGATATTATTTGCTTGGTCTAAGGCCAACATGTTTTGTAATTATGTAATTGGTTTATTGTCTGGTAGCCAACCTGGTTGTTTATGGTCGAGGGTTTGTATATATATGATGTAAGATCTCATTGTAGATCATATGGTAGAGAAGTAGGTCATGGAAATGATATGTAATGTGCGAATAATGTAATATCATTCAAGTAGAGGATTTGGTCGATCATTGGAGATCAAGTTGGGTTGATGTAAGAGGATTTAGTCCTCTGGTATAGAGATTAACTAGAACTATACTCAGGCATAGGAGATGTTATCTTTGTAGTTCAAACACTTCTCTGGATTGTAGTCTAGATTTCTATGTAGTCAGTGAGACTCCTTTTGTGATGAGCAGTGCGCTCTAGGCTGTTGGCCTTCCTGCAAGTGTAGGCCCCTCAATTGTAATTCACATACTTACTACAAAAGTATTATTTGACTGTGGGTAGGCTTCCCACCATGTTTTTTTTCTTTACTGAGTTTTCCACATATAAATCTTGGTGTCATGTGGATGGTATTTATTCTGTGATTATTACTTATGCTTAATTAGTTTAACTGCTATTCCAGTATTTGGTTTAAGCATTCTGGTATTAATGTTTTGGGTTTTGGTATTAAAGTTTTAATTACTTAATGTTCTGGTAATATGTGACAATTGATTCACCCCCCTCTCAGTTGTCTTTCGGTTATTTGAAATGTCTAACAATTGGTTCCAGAGCCTTGGTCCTCTCTACAGAAAGCTTAACCACTTGAGGAAGATCTTGATGCAAAGTGCACACAACAGGAAGTGCCAAATGGAATCACAGTCTCTCTGACTCAATAGGTGACTATTCTAACTTAGTCTACCTTACCCACACTTGGTAAGGAAGTGTAAAACCACCCTCACACAACCTTAAGACCTATCCAAGGCCAAACCCAATCCCTTAAGGATTACTCAACTTTGACACAAAAGTAGCTTCTGGGACTCAATCCCTTAATGAGGCTCAAACAAGGAAAATGCCTCAAATCTATTGTCTGATGCTAAATAGCAGTAGGGACACCTTCTATGACCCTAACCAACCCAAAATCCAACCACTAAGTGACTGCCCCAAACTTTATTATGCCAACTTTACCTTTTGGGCTTACTCGGCTGCTAGGTCAATCAACAAGGAACCAATCAATACAAGACAAACTTTACAAAGGACATGGTACTATTTTTGGTGATTTGAAACCTCCAACATATCGTTAAACATTCCCCAAGAGGACAAAGCCTCTCCTTACTCCTGTACTATCAAACTCTCACTTGGTTCACAAGCCTAATTGGCCAACTCAGGCTTGGAACACCAACAAGCACTTGATGATGGGTTCATAAGTCTTGGATAGAGTCTTGGGAAGTTTTTTCAACTTGTTTGCTTGCCTTTCAACACCTTTCACTAGCCCTTGGTCCCTCTATTGATCGGCACACTTCAAACATCAAAATGCAGGCTAAATACATGAGGATATTTAGCCTATGGCATGAACAAACACCAAACAATCTTCTTCACCAGGTCCTGGGTGTTTAGGATGTTATAGTACACCATCATACCTTGCTAATTCCAAAGGGACTTGAATTGACATCCCTAGAATTGCAAGATATGGGCCATATAGCAGTAAAACCCCAAAGCCCTAGGGTTTGCAGTAGTTTAGAGGAAAAATTTAATAACTTCCTCAATTTAACACCAAAATCTATCAGACTAGAACCAATTGAAAGATATTTCACATGTTCATATGACCATGGGCCTGTTTTAGGCTTTCAAATTTGTACAGAACCATACATTCATGAGTTTGCTAAAAAAAACTGGTTTTTTATCAGAATTTTGTGCAATTTTTACATCTCAATCACTTCCAACCCTTTGGAAGTCGAATACAAAGCCTCCCCTAATAGGCTCAACTGAACCAAGGTGGTTGGGAACCATTGGAGCCTTTGTTTAACTACATTTTAAAAGTTGCACAAAACTGTCAAAAGTTGTCAACTCCATTTTTGACAGTTTTTGCATTTTTTGCAATTTTAACATGTATGACCCCTAACCATTCCAAAATGGTTCTAACATGACCATATGGACTACAACACATCAAAATCAACCCCCTAATGCCAAAACTAATCACTACAAGAAAAAAAATGACTACTAGACCTTTTAGGATCCAAGTGGACTAAGGCAACTCTAGGTTTATAGAATGACCTAAGAGTCGCTTGACCACACAAAAAGGATCACCAAGACATGAATGGTCATCAAACATCCTTATTACAAGAAAAACATGAAAAAGAAAACAAAATTGCCACAAAGACAAGTCAAGGTGCCTTGCACCAGATCCTATGTCGTCTAATAGTTCAAGTTCATCCAGTTCATCTGGAGCTATATTTCAGAGAGATATTCCTAGGCTTGATGGAACAAATTACACAATATGGAAGATTCGGATGGAGACTCATCTGAGAAGTCTTCACAAGGAGATTTGGGAGATCACATAGAATGGTGTCACACCTCATAATTCAGCATCTGGCAATACTCCTCTGGTAAACCTAGATAAGGAGCTTGAGAATTATTGTAGAGTGAGAGAAGCCCTCTTGTGTGCACTTTCTGATCAACAAATAATGGGATTAACTGATAAATCATCTGGAAAGGCTATACGGGATAAGTTGGAGACTCTTAATGAAGCTGACCCTACAATGAAGATAGCAAAACTTGATGCTCACTGATTGAGATATGAAAACTTAAAGATGGAAGAAGATGAAAGGATTACTGCATTCATGGAAAGGGTAAATGAGATTGTTATGGGAATTCAATATTGTGGTGGAACTCTTAGTGAAGATGAAATTGTTTCTAAAGTTTTGAGATCCCTACCACCAACTTACAAGATGAAGGCTACTACTATTAATGAGATGAGAACAATGGATAATACATCTGTTAATAGAGATACCTTAGTTGGGAAATTATTTACTTTTGAGCTTGAAGAATCTGGACCTTTTGGAGCTGTGAAGGGTGAACCTGCTTTTCATGCATCTACATCTGCAACTGGTAAGCAAGATTGGAAAGATTTATATGCAAAGGAATTGGATGATATGAAGAGAGAAGATGAAGAGTTTGAGCAACTTGAAGCACTATTTTCTAGAAATGTACCTAAAGCACCAGTAGGAAGAAAGTATGGAGGAAAAGAACCTTTTAAATATTTTGTATGTAATAAGATTGGACATTTTGCATCTAGATGTCCTGAAAGGAATTCAAGATTTGAAGAAAGAGAGAAGATATTTTAAGCCTAACCATGGATATCAGAACAAGTATAAGTATAGGAAAAACAAAGACAAGTCATGCTACATAGTGGATGGGGAAGGTATTACTAATTTTGATAATGAACCGGAAAAATACTCTGCTAGTAGTTCCAGCAATGGGAAGGAATGGGTGTGACTAGCTATCAAGGAAGATGTTCCAACACTGGAAGAGAATGTACTTGAAGAGAAGGCACTTACCACTAAAATTGAACACAAGGGTGAATGGGTAATTAACAGTGGTTGTTCACATCATATGACTGGAGATAAAGGGATGTTTCTATCTTTGCAAGAATTTGATGGCGTTCTAGTTAGATTTGGAGATGACAAAGCATGTATGATCAAAGGAAAAGGAACTATATCATTGGATGGTAAGAACAATACTGACACTATTTATTATGTTGAAGGTTTAATCCATAATCTTTTGAGTGTAGGAAAATCGGTGGACAATGGATTTCAATTACAGTTTAAGGATGGAAAATGCAAAAGCATTAATAGATCTAGTTTAAAGATTGCAACCGGTACACAAACAAAAGGTAATATATTTCATTTGAACTCTAATGAGAAGACATGTTTGATTACACAGATTGATGAGAGTTGGCTATGGCATAAAAGGTTGTGTCATGTGATTTTTTATTGCATTGTGAAGATCATTTCAACTAAGGCAGTTAGAGATATACCTAAGATTGTGAAGCCCTATAATCTGCTATGTAAAGAATGTCAAATGGGTAAACAAGTTAGAATCTCTTTTAGGAGTATACAAGATAAATCTAATGATGTTATTGATATTATTCATAATGATTTGTGTGGTCCTTCTAGAGTTAAAATTTTTCAAGGTAATAGATATTTCATGCTAATCATTGATGATTATTCTAGAATGATGTGGGTTACTTTTCTAAAAGAAAAATCCGAAGCATTTGAAAAGTTCAAAATCTTTAAGGTTAAAGTGGAAACTGAGATAGGATGTAAGATTAAATGTTTGAGGTCAGATCATGGTGGAGAATTCACATCCGATGAGTTTAATAACTTTTGTGAGAAGCATGGTATAAGAAGACAATTCTTTGCTCCCCGGACACCTTAGCAGAATGGAGTTGTAGAAAGGAAGAACATAACAATCTTGGATGTTGCTAGAACAATGATGATGGAAGATACTCTACCTCATATCTACTGGAGAGAAGCAGTGAGCACAATGGTTTATACATTCAACAAAGTTCATATCAAAGGAGAAACTGATAGGACACCTTATGAATTATGGTTGGGCAATACACCTATAGTTAAGTATTTCAAAATCTTTGGTAGTAAATGTTATATCAGGAGAGGTGATATCATTGGAAAATTTGATCATAGATGTGATGAAGGCATATTTTTTGGTTATTCTAATGAAAGAAAGGCATATATATGTTATAACAAAAGATTACAGAGAATTATGTAGAGTGCTAATGTCAAAGTGGATGAGATGAATAGAGGTCAAATCAACATTTATGAGAAGGAACCAGTAGTGAAAATGATTATATCTGAACTGATAGCACCTTTACCAGAACAAAATGTTGAGCCAGTTACTCCAACAGTATCAGAAAATTCTACAGTAACTTAAGAACCGGGAAGAGGAACAAAGAGTCAGAAGATTCCTAGGTATGTGAGATTGAATCATTCAGAAGATCAGCTCATTAGGGATAAGAACAATGAGGTGATTACAAAAAGAAGACTGGCAACTAATGAGGTATGTTTAATTTCACAAGTTGAACCGGTATCAGTAATTGAGGCATGTAAAGATGAATATTGGTTGAAAGCTATGGAAGAAGAATTAGATCAGATTGAGAAAAATAACTCATGGACTATGGTTCCCCAACCTAAAAATAAGAATGTTATTGGAACTAAATGGGTTTTTAGGAATAAATTGAATGAGGATGGCCAAGTTATAAGGAATAAGGCTAGCTTGGTTTGTAAAGGATATTCTTAGAAGGAAGGAATTGATTATGGAGAGACTTTTACACTTGTAGCTAGGATTGAAGCTATAAGATTATTTCTTGCCTATGCTGCTCATAAAAACTACAAGGTTTATCAAATGGATGTTAAGTGTGCATTTTTGAATGGGGATCTTGATGAGGAAGTTTATATTGAGCAACCTAATGTTTTTTCACTATCAGATGATACAAACATGGTTTGGAGGTTACGGAAAGCTTTATATGGATTGAAACAAGTACTTAGAGCTTAGTATGCAATGTTGGATAAATATCTTTTGAAGCTTGGTTTTACTAAGGGTAATGCTAACAGTAATTTATATTATAAGATCACTAATGATGATATACTGACAATTGAAGTATTTGTTGATGACATTATTTTTGGAGGTGAAGATAAGTTGTGTAAGGAATTTGATAATAATATGAAGGATGAATTTGAAATGTCTATGATTGGGGAAATGAAATTTATCTTAGTTTTGCAGATTACTCAGATTGACAAAGGTATTTTCATCTATCAAATTGAGTATGCTAAGGAATTGTTGAAGAAATTTGGTATGGGAGATTCTAAACTGGTAAGTACTCCTATGGTTACAAGTGAGAAATTGATAAGAAAAGATGTTTCTTCATCGATAAATTCTACTAGATACAAATCTATGATTGGAGGTCTACTTTATTTAAATCAGACTAGGCCTAACATAATGAATGTTGTTTGTATTGTATCAATATTTCAGAGTGATCCTAGAGAAAATCATGAGAGAGTGGTGAAAAGGATTTTTAGGTACTTGTAAGGTACATCAAAATATGGGTTGTGGTGCCCTAAGTATGATGACATAACTTTATGTACATATACAAATGTTGATTGGGCTGGAGATGTTGATGACTGGAAAAGTACTTTTGGTGGAGCTTTCTTTCTTGGAAAGAAGTTGGTTTCATGGATCAACAAGAAACAATCATGTACTTCTTTATCTACTATTTTAGCTAAGCATGTTGTTGCTGCTACTAACTATACACAAGTTTTATGGATGAAGCAAATGTTGAAGGATATAAAGGTGGATTGTGATGCACCAATAGTTATTCACTGTGATAACTCTGCTGCTAGTGATATATCAAAGAATCTGGTATTTCATTCAAAGACAAAGCACATATCTATCAAGTATAACTTTTTGAAGGAAAAGGTGGAAGAAAATGAAGTTAGATTGGTTTATGTGAACACGAAAGAGAAGATTGTGCAGATATTTTCACTAAACCTTTGCCTAAAGAATCATTTGAGTACTTAAGAGATAGATTAGGGGTTTCTGCCCTTCTGGTAGAGACTTCATTGATGCGATTTGACATCAATCTGGTATGCATTATCAGAGATATTTTCCATTCTGACACTGATGTGGGGATGCTACTACTCAAGGGGAGTAGTCAGCTTTGTGATTCAATGGTTTATGTTTTTGCTTTGATATTTTTGTCAGATTTCTGGCATTAATGTCAAAGGGGGAGAGATATTGATGTGAAAAAGAAACTTAAGGAGTTGGTTGTATACATTAGGGAGAGATATTGATGTGAAAAAGAATCTTAAGGAGTTGGTCGTATACATCAGGGAGAGATATATGTATATTTTAGAGTTTTATAGAGATACTGTTCACAGGGGGATTTTGGTCTTTGTTTCAAAAAATTATTTCTATATCTTTATGTGGTAGATTATTGGTTGTCTTCCATTGGGGGAGACTTGTTTAGCATTTCTTGGTACTTAGATGTTTTTCACATCTAGTGTTGCCATCAATGCCAAAGGGGGAGATTGTTGGCCATTTGGAAGAATTGATTTTGTGTTGCATTGATGTTTTGTCATTGATGTCAACAATAGTTGTTTGGAAGCTTTACTGGCACCCTTCTGGTCCCGGTAGGTTGGATCCGACATGATCTCGTAGGCTCCAATATGTTTTGGTTATGGAATTGACTTATTCATGATACTCATAATCATATTCAGTCAGTTGTTTTTGGTCTGGTGATCGGATGCTATCCTATTTACTTGGAAGCTTGGCTTCTGGTTTTGGTGAGGGTTTCACTGACAAATCTTTTGATGAAGATCTTTGATGAATTGCATAAGTGGTGTTGGTGCAACTTCTAGTGAAGTTTATGGATGTTGTTTGTGTTCTTGTTCGAGACTTAACGGATGGAGATCACTACTCTAGCATGGGGACCTATATTGGGTCCCGGTTCATCTAGGTTATGGACTGACTTAATGCAACATGTGGATTGGACCTCTCGATGTGTTTTCAGGATGTCTTATGAGTTGGATACTATTTGTTTGGTCTTAGGCCGACATGTTTTATAATTATGTAATTGGTTTATTGTCTGGTGGATGACCTTATTGTTTATGGTTGAGGGTTTGTATATATATGATGTAAGATCTCATTGTAGATCATCATAGGAAAGGTATATGGATATGTAATGAGTGAATAATGTAATAATCATTCGGGCAGAGGATTTGGTCAACCATTGGAGATCAATTTGGGTTTATGTAAGAGGATTTAGTCCTCTAGTATTGAGCTTAACCGGAACTATACTCAGACTTAGGAGATGTTATCTTTGCAGTTCATTCCTTCTTCCAGATTGTATTCTGGATTTCTATGTAGTCAGTGAGACTCCTTTTGTGATGAGTAGTGTTCTCTAGGATATTGGCCTTTCTGTAAGTGCAGGCCCCTGAATTGTAATTCACATATTTACTGCAAAAATATTATCTGACTGTGGGTAGTTAATTTCTTGAGGTTTTAGTAATCTGGTGACAACTGATTCACCCCCCCTCTTAGTTGTCTTCCGGTTATTTGAACTGTCTAACATGGACAACATACTTTTTTGCTTAAGCATACAACATCAAATTGATCGTTCTTCATTTCTCCCAATATTATCTATATTGTTCTTACTATACGTAAACGCCCTTATCCTCATTTGATTCAATTAGTAAAACTCACCCCAAGGGGACCAATGCCATCTGGGTGGTTAAAGACATCAAGGATCTCCCCTATTTCTTCAAAATAATCTAACTCAGTAAATGTTTTAGGATGACATCCTTACAATCCGTTGGAAACAAGCTCATGGCATGATCATTCTATTAACTACTTATGAGTCCTTCCTATACCTAACCAAATTCATTCCTCTTTTGATTATTTCATGAGGAAGATAATGTTTGATAAACACACCATGAATTTCAAGGTGTTTCCCCAAAAGAAACTAAACAACAAGATGGGAGTTCAAAATAAAAGAACAACTGATCTAAATAAGACAGGGAAAGAACTATTGGATTCAACTATATCCCAATTATTTGATGAAATTGTAGAACAAATTCTAAATGAGGATAATCAAGATATAAAGGCACAAAACTCACCACATATAGACAAAAATTTCATGATTGCAGAGTCTGAAATAGAGGGTCCAATTGACAAGGAATCAAAGGACATCCTCACTAGCAACTTAACTTGAGCAGCCCAAATTAACAAAGTTTTCTCTAGACTATCTGAAGATGGAGAACTTATGTTCTTAACCTCCCCCCTGCCCCCTTGATAAAAGGTCACACCTCACAATAGTTACCCATTATTAACTCAATGGAGTTAGAGATAGTTAATGGCCAACAAAATACCAATGAACAATCATCTGATTTGATCTTTTATTACTCCCAAACTCTCTCCATCATGCAAACCCCTTCCCAAACTTATAATCCAAAGAAAACAAGAATGGGAAAAAGTATAATAAAACCAAAACAAAGGAGAAAATAGAGGTTGACATACAGACTACACTAGATGGTAACTTTTTTGCATCTAAAAGACCAAGGAGGGCATGTTTCCCTCCTAGACAATAATGAAGATCATTTCCTATAATGTCAAGAGAAAGAGAGTCAAGAAACAAATTGACTCATCAGGGGCAAATATAATTATGCTACAAGAAACAAAAATTTCTCAAGAAACCTTTCTTGAGATTGTTCCCAAATCGAACAAATGAAAATCATCACATGTTCCATCAGTAGGAGTATCTGGTGGATTACTAATATTATGGAATCCATAAACAGTACTTGCATGAAGCAGTCACCAATGAGGAGGGACCTCAAGGAGATCAGTCCAAACTAGTCAGCAAGAGTAAACACACCAGAAACACACAGATACGATGGAGGAAATGTAGAACATATAGTTTTATTGCATGAAATTTTATTACATCCAACTGGTAACAACAGGGTTACAACATATCGACACACAGGCCTGGTAGAATAGGTTACATCGAAACCATGAATCGAAAGATATATCTTCTAGGCACAGTCTATCTCTGATTGATTCTAATTGATCTTCAATTTATTGTATTCTAAATAATGATTATATATATATATATACATACATACATACATACATACATATATATATATATATATATATATATATATATATATATATATATATATATATATCGATCCAAAGGATCCAGTTGGCTCAAAAGGATCAAAACCCGAATAACAAGACCTAATGTGCCAAATGAACAAGGTCGGCTTCCACCAATAGATTCCTCCAAAAAATCCAAAAGATGAAACGTAGAAGGTCGCCCACACACCAAGAAACATCAAGATCAACATCCAAGGCTCCACAAGCTTTGGAATGGGTTTTGGTAGATCACCAAAATAGGTCTCAAGCAACCAATAACAAAGGAACAACCGGTAACAAGAAACTATCATGGAAACCAGTAGCAATATCTTACTAGAAAGTGATCCAAAGGAGATGCGGTTTGAAAATAAGAAAGATGATCAAGTCTTCAAGTAGAATCCAACTCCACAAGATATGGTGAGCCAAAACTAGGACACACATAAAGGAAAAGTGAAACTGCAAACAAAACATAAAGGAAATGTTTTTGGTTGATGCAAGATTCTAGTGAACCGGGGATGCTCCTACATCAGACATCCGAGGTTAATGAAAAAGTGAGCCTCTCACTTTGCTAGGGTCAGAGGGAAACCAAGGTGGTCTACCTCTACCTGAGAAATCCAAGATGAATCTTCAACTAGTCTACTCTTCCACTTCACAAGATATTATTTGTACTGACTATTCCAAGTATTACGCCCAATCCCACTATCCAAAATCTCTTCAATTAGATCTGGTTCCTTCCAAGGTAGTTGTTTCTCAAGATCTGCAACACTGTCCTCATTGAATTTTGGTTCATGGTATTCATGAAGATGTGCAATATTGAATATAGGTGAAATACTTAGACTATCTAGTAGCTCCACTTCATATGCATTTCTAGAACTGAACTTTCTCAAAATCTTATAGGGTCCAAAATTCTTCATCTACAACTTATTATAAGTTCCAACCGAGAATCTCCCTTTTCTCAAGTATACCATCACTTCATCACCAACTTCAAATTCCTTGTCTCCTCTTCTCATCTACCTTCTCCTTATATTTTCTATTCATGTCCTCCAAATGTTGTTTAACCTAAATATGTAATGCTGCCATGTGATCTGCAAATTCTTCTGCTTCTGAACTCTTTCGGTCTTCACTGCTAATGTCTCTCAATTCTGCTATTCCTCTAGGATGCAGTCTGGTAACAATCTCAAAAGGTGTTTTTCTAGTACTTCTATTCATTGAATTTTTATAGGCAAACTCTTCTTGTGCAAGGATCAAATCCCAACTTCTGGTTTTATCTCCCACTAAACATCTCAACAAGTTTCCCAAACTCTAGTTAACTACTTCTATTTGTCCATCAGTTTGTGGATGAAAAGTAGAACTGAACTTTAAATCTGTCTTCATCTTCTTCCAAAGTGTTCTCCAAAAATAGCCAGCAAACTTAGTGTCTTTGTCTGAAACTATGCTCTTAGGTAATCCATGCAACCTCACCACTTCCTTGAAAAATAGGTCTACTACATGCAATGCATCTGATGTATTCTTACAAGGTATGAAATGAGATATCTTTGAAAATCTATCCAGTACCATAAATATAGAATCATTCCCTCTCAGTGTCTTAGGCAATCCAAGTACAAAATCCATGCTTATATCCTCCCAAGGTCTTACCAATACTTTCAAAGGTTTATACAATCCCACATTCTGACTACTACCTTTTGCAACTTGACAAAATCTACAACTCTACACATATTTCTTAACATCCTTATGAATATGGAGCCAAAAGTACTTCTCACTCACCAATACAACTATTTTATCAATGCCAAAATGTCCAACTAAACCTCCACTATGTTTCTCTTTGAGTAGGTTCTCTCTCATGGAACTCTTAGGCATGCATAACTAAACTCCCCTGAATAACATCCCATCCTGAATGAAATAATCCAACCATTTGCTTCTATCAACCATAATTAGTTCTTTGCATGCTTTCCAAGGTTCTGCAAAATTCAGGCCTTCATCATACAAGGTCTTCAAATCTTCAAAACCTAATACTGTCACTCTCATCTCTATCAGCAAATTCCTTCTTCTACTCAAGGCATCAACAACTTTGTTAGATTTCCTACTTCCATGCTTCAACACAAATGTGTAACTCTACAAGAATTCTACCCATCTCATATGTCTCCAATTCAACTTACTCTGACTATTCAAATACTACAAAGCTTGATGATCTATATACAACACAAACTCCTTAGGCAACAAGTAATGTATCCATTTCTTCAAGGCTTGAATCATGGCATAAAATTCCTGATCATACATTGAATATCACTTTCGGGCATCATTCAATTTCTCATTGAAATATGCTACTACTCTCCCTTCTTGACTCAAAATTGCTCCTATTGTTGTTCCACTTGCATCACAATCCACTTGAAATACCTTATTGAAATATAGTAAAGCTAACACAAGTTGCTCAGTCACTTTCTGCTTCAATAATTCAAAAATTTTGTTTTCTCTGGTGGTCCACTTGAATTCCTTTCGATCTCTCCTCATGTTCTCAGTCATAGGGTTACAAACTGAATTGAAATTTCTGATAAACTTCCGATAAAAACTAGCCAATCCATGAAATGATCTTACCTCTCTAATGCTTTCCGGTGTAGGCCACTCAACAATGGCTTTCACTTTCTCATGGTCCATCTTCAAACCATCCTCAGATATCACAAATCCTAAATAGACTAACTCATCCTTCATAAAAGTACACTTCTTGATATTAATCAACAACTTTTCTTCTCTCAACCTCTGTAAAACTTGTCTTAATGCAACAAATGCTCCTCTTTTGTTCTACTAAAAATTAGAATTTCATCCAAATACACAATAATAAACTTACCCAAGGATTTCTTCAATACCCCATTCATCAGCCTCATGAAAGTACTCGGTGCATTAGTCAATCCAAAAGGCATCACCAACCATTCATATAGTCCTTCATTTGTCTTAAATGTTGCCTTCCACTCGTCACCTTCTTTGATCTTGATCTGATGATACCCACTCTTCAAATCTATCTTTGTAAAGTATTTTTCTCTACTCAAATAGTCCATTATGTCATCCATCCTAGGCAAAGGAAACTGGTATTTCACTGTGATCTTGTTTATTGCTCTTGAATCAGTATACATCCTCCATTCTCCATTATTCTTAGGTGCTAATGCTATTGGTACTGAACAAGGGCTCATACTTTCCCTGATCAAACCTTTCTTCAACAACTCCTGCACTTGTCTATTCAGTTCTTCATTTTTTGTCGGTGTCAACTGGTGTGCAACTTTGTTAGGCAAACTAGCTCTGGGAACCAAGTCCATGCAATGACTAATACTTCTAATAGGTGGCAATCCATCAGGTAAATTATCTAAAATGATGTCCTCATATTCTATCAACAAATCTCTTATCTCTATCGAGTGTTCTGCTTCTAGTTCTGGTCTCTCAATCTTCTTAGGAATTAAGGAAAACCACACATTCTCATGTCTCATTCCATCCATTAATTTCTTTCCATCTACTAAATAGATTCTAGTATTTGTACAGACTTCACTCTTCAAAGGTTCCTCCAAAGGTAACAATGTTTTCTTCATCCCATTGGCCACAATAGTGTATGTATTCTTCCTCCCATCATGTATTGCCTATCTATCAAACTGCCAAGGTCTTCCCAACAAAAGATGACAAATATCCATAGGCATAATATCACACAAAACTTCATCATGATAATTCTGAATTTTCAATTTTACTAAACACTGTTCACTTACTAACAACTTATGTTCATCCTAAATCCATGCTATCTAATAAGGCTTAGGGTGTTTCAATCTCTCAAATTTCAACTTATTCACCATCTCTTCTGAAACAAGATTATATGAACTACCACTATCAATAACAACTTTGCAACACTTATCGAATACCTTACATTTGGTCTTGAACAGGTTCTTCCTCTGCAAGGGTTCTTCATCTCCTCCGGTATAATACAAATCTCTCCTCATCATCAACAATTCTCCATCTTCTGGTTTATTGTTTGATCCAGTGGAGTTTTCTTCCACCACTACTTCTCTTTCGGTAGCCTCTGTCTTCTTACATTCAAATGCATGGTGTCCTTCTCCTCTACACTTAAAGAACATTCCTCTAAATGTCCTCATATCTTGTCCTCCAAAGTTCTCATTCTGGTAACCATCTGGTTCTCTCCTCCAGTATAAATTTCTATCATCCTTTCGATATGAATTACCTTCTTTTCTCACTTCCTTGTCCTTGTTCTGATCTGTACTAGTTCCTCTTCCTCTGTTATATCCTCTTCCTCCTTGAAATCTTCCTCTGGTAAACCTTCCACCTCTACCTCTTTCTCTCTACTCATGTCTTTTGTTCAATTTCTCTTCAGCCTTCAGGGCATACTAATAAGCCTCTTCAACAATCTCAAATTTGATCATACTAAGTTCATCTTGTATAGACATCCACAATCCTTTCAAATATCTTACAATCTATTCAACTTCATCATCAACATGTACAGATCTGATGTTCAATTTGTAAAATGCTTCGGTGTACTTCTTCACACTACATTCCTTCTGTCTCAGATTCTGCAATTTTTGGAATAAATCCACTTGATAATTTATTAGGACAAACTTTGATTTTAACTTAGCAATCATCCTATCCCATGTCTTAATCTTCTCTTTACCTCTTCTTTATTTATCAACTTGTAAATGCTCCCACCAAAGAGATGCACAACTTTTCAACTGGGTATAGGCATACTTCAACTTCCTCTCTTTTGCAGTGTTTTTAAAATCAAAATACTTCTCCATCTCCAAGATCCAATCCATCAGTTCATCTGAATCTAACTTCCCATCATATTCCAGTGGGGTAAAATGAGGTTTAGTGTTTTCCCTACTCAAAACCCTTGTTCAGTCAGGACTTCTTCTCCTTCATCTTCACTTACATCTTCAATATGTTGGCCTTTTCTCTGGGTTGTCTCCATGGCTTCTTACTAGGATGCTATTCCTTGCAACATTTCCATCACAGCAGGGTCTATATTCCCACGTGCTCCACCATTCCTAGTACCTCTTCACACCATTAATTCATGGTATTCCTCTGCAACTGCAGGTTAGATCCGCAATCCACCACCCTAAAACAAAATTTAGGACACACAACCTTCAAAACAAAACTTCACTCTAATACCACTTGAAGTAGTCACCAGTGAGGAGGGAACTCAAGGAGTGTTACTACTTACTAAGTTGCCATTAGTTTTAATGTCCAAAGTCATTCTATATACTCTAGTCGATTACTACTACTGAAATATTCAGTCGGTAAGCACATAGCAGTCGGTTATAGAAGAAAGTCATCATAGAGCCTAGTATACACCGAGCTATCTACCGAGTAACACTCAATGTCTACTGAGCAGCAAAAATGATATACCGAGTTAACACACACCGAGTGAAATGTGTTACCAGATTCATTGAACCTAGACACACATGGGAAATGTGTTAACAAGATCGAGGAACAAAGAACCGTTATCACATTGGAAATTGCACTTAAAGATTTTGTATGATCTTGAGGTCATCTATCCAATGAAATATTTTGTAGGGTTATTCATTCGATAAATCATGTTTGTAAGATTGAAGCAATGAACAGATCACCGACATAAGAGATCTATTTATACAACATGAATTAAGGATCAAACAGAGAGATATATGAAGCAAGACATGTGTAATAGATAAGGAAGCACTAAGTATTGTGATTGTCAGAGACACAGAGGTCACTGAGAAGGATTTCAAAGAACAGTCAAGGAACAAAGTAAACAGAGGGGTTTATCAAGTTACTTTATGGATTACTGAGGTATAATATAAGCAAGGTAATCTCATTTTGAGCACATAGAATCTGCTATAACATTTCAGATGTAAAGTTGCAGATATTTGTAAAGATTTTATTGTAATATTTTGAGTTGTAAGAGAAACCTTTAACAGGGTAAAAGACTCTAACAAAGTCTATAAATTGTAAAGCCTTTAACTAGGTGCAACATTTAGAATAAGTGTTGTAAAATCCTTTAGCAAGGTAGATCTAACGATCTTGATACTCCTAACAGGGTAAGCTATCAGAAATAGCTAAACATGTAGCTCTAATCAAGTAACCTTTATTATTGCAGTAGTGAAGTTGTGGGTACCATCCCCACCTCTCTCTAACCAAGAGTTTCTACGTAACCAAAATATATGTGTTATGGAGTGAATCATGTATGATTGTTATTTATTTGTTTTAGCTTTATGTTATGTTATAGCAGTTTTTGGTTTATGCATAACAGTAAAGTTATTGTTGAAGAAAGGATTTAAAGTACTGATTCACCCCTCCCCTCTTAGTACATTAGCTTTCCATATTGGGCCTAACAATTGGTATCAAAGATTCAATCTTGGAAAAGGGATTAACAGCCTAAAGAAAAAGATCTTATCAATGGAAGGCTATAAACAATCTCAGAGAATTGTGTATCTGCAAGAAGAGTTGGATCATGCTAATCAAGTGATTGTAGACATGCAAAGACAAATGCAAAAATCATTGAAAGTCAGAAGAAGATTGTCTGATGATTTGCAGGACTCTCAAGAGTTAGTGGAACAAATTGAGACATCATCTGAGAATAGTATATCTGAAGAGACTGAAGAGATGATTGGAGAACTGAAAGAAAAGAACAAAGCACTGACTGATCAGCTAAAAGTAATGAAAAGAGGACATGAACATTTCAGCACACAGATGACTGAAAATCTTGATGCATTGAGGACAGTCGAGGATAAAGTAAGAGATCTAGAAAGAGAAAAACATCAGCTTGAAGCATTGTATCTGTAAAGAATGATGAAATCACAAGGTTGACTGGGATTCAACAAAATCCGTCAGATCAATTGGGTTATGCACATCATGAAGCAAATCTGAAAGATGATGAGAATCAAGCATTAAAACTTGAACTATCAAGACTGACTGATGAACTTGAAACAGAGAAGAAATCCAAAGAAACACTGAAGAAGAGTTATGAAGCATCAAAGATGTTGGATGAGCAACTTAATACAAAAAGACCCAACAAATTTGTAGGACTTGGTTACAAAGGAAAAGACTCTATCGAGAAGGGAATCCACACGACCGAGAGAGGAGAATCATCAAAGCAAGTTGGAAACAAGAAGAACATCAAAGGAAAGAAACTTATTTGCAACTACTGTGGAAAACAAGGACATACTGCTAATATGTGCCAAATCAGAAAAGGTAAGCAACCGAATGTCACAAGGTCTAATGGTTATTGTTACAATTGCAATAAATATGGTCACACATCTAACCAATGTTGGACAAAGTCTGCTAGCAATTATCAGAAGGCAAAATTCAAAGGGTTTTGTAAAAATTGCAATAGATATGGACATAGTACCAAGAAGTGTTGGTTTAAGCAAAAGAACTATATGTGGTGTGCACACCGAGCAAATACTGGAAGCTACCGAACTCACATAAATCCTAACCGACAATATTCAGCAGTACCATGGGATTACAATACAAGGATATGGTGTGAATTCTATGGAAGATATGGACATATAAGTGCCAACTGCTTTATAAGATTTGGAATGAACAACCGAAGATCATGGAGAAATCCTGGTATGGCATGTTTTCATTGTCACAAAGCTAGACACTTGGCTAGAGATTGCAGAGATCAACCTAGAGGAGACACTGAGGAAATAAAAGGCAAATTATAGATGATTTGGAAAAAGAAGGAAATTGTGTCAAATGAAGAAAGCACCTTATCTACCGAGTTAGGTGCACTTATTCCAAATTAATCGGTAAAGGTATGAAGGGACTGCATTCTCTCAAGGTTAAACCTTAAACAATTCCTTTTTTATCATGTACTTAATTCAAAATCTACATAACTAAAGATGCATTAGGAAATTTGAAATTTTATCAAGTCTTTTGGAAGCCTGTCTAGTCGGTAAATATAGGAAGTCTGGCTACTCGGTAAAAGCATAAAAAGGAAGTGGTACCGAGTGCATTTAATATTTTTTGACCTAACTGCATGAAGCCCGATAAGGTATATTGTGTACTTAAAGCTTTTGCACAGTCATTTTACACTTACCAAGTTTTCAAGGAAGCAGAGCAAAGCGATTCAAAGGTGATCAAACCTCCTCTGAAGCGAAATTCAAGGTATTTACATAAATCAAAACACATTGTCAAGCTAGTTTACTGATCATATCAGTCGTGAATATCTGTTTTACATTTGTTAAGTGGAAAGTGTCTACTGTTTAAAAGTTTTCAAACCCTAAGGATCTTTTGTTAAGTGATTATCCAAAATTTGAAATGGCACCTAATATCCAGAAGCCTGTCATTGTTGAGAACATTGAAAAGCCCTCACTGAAATACTCTCTAACTCCCAAAGTAGCATCTGAACCGGATGATAAAACTACATTTTCACTCATTCCAGATAGGGTTTTTCTAGTTGAGGATGTCAAATTCTTCACTAAGTGTCATGTCGAAGAACTAGGTCATGTTGAAATCAAGGACACATATGATGAATTATGTACCGATGGGAAATTGGATAGCAAGTAGGAACCCATTAAAATCAAGGGATTGACAAAAGTCCTAACCTATCCCTGTGTCTTCAAACCCCAATGGGTCAAGTTTGTTTAGAGAAGTGTTCATGATGATTTCATGTGGTTAGAGGAGCAACCATTCAAGATCACCAATGAAATCATTCTCTTGATCACCGGTTACCCTATTTTTGATCATGCTCGAGCTCAGAAGATGATATCACAAAAGGAATTGATCACTTTAACCAGAGTTGAGTCTGATTGCAAGGATTGAAACTGAACAATGTCATAGATGCAGAGCTGAAGTTTGCAATTAGAGTAATAGGTTATTGTTTCTTTCAATCAGCAAGGGAAAACAATGTATCCTGTGCAGTAGTTGATTTAGCATATAAAATTGTGAAGAAAGGAATGAAAACTGATCTATGTGAAGTATTGTTGAAAAACCTGTTTGAGAATCTAAACACCATAAGGAAGCCAAAGAAGGACAACTCGGCTAACACACTGAAGTTTGGATCACTTTTGGTATGCATGTTTTTCTATTTTGAGAAATTCTTTCCATCAGTCGGTAATGTAGTTTGGGAGCTACACCGACCAATCACCCATCAAATCAATGACTTCATCAAATAGCTAGGTGATAACTTCAATGATATTATGGATGATTACTTTAGCAAGTTTCAAGAAAAGATGCATAACAGGTATAGAATTCCACCCAAGTTAGTAGAGAAATACAAGGATGACATATGCTTTGAAGTAGACACCAACTCCTGCTATGTTAATGTTGTGGAACCGACAACTCAATCTTTGTCACCTATGGGTTACAAGATTGATTTTGACATCACACAATAGTAGATAGATGCTTTTCTTACACTTCCAAGGCATGCTATAGAAATCAGGTATGGAACCTATGAAGAAGTTAAAGAGAAAGCTAAGATGAGCATTGTAGTACCAAAGGCTACAAGTAAAGCAACAAAAATGGTCAAGGCATTAACGGAGAAATTTGGAGACGGTTCTTCCTCCACACATGTCAAGGGAACTCTAGTCATCATCGAGGAGGAATCTGAAGCCCAAGAGGTAGCTATTACATTGAGCACTGAGTTGCCTAAAGGGAAAGTTTTGAAAAGGAAGAAACAAGATACATCAAAGGTATCACCGACTCCTTCAGTATAGCGCCCAAACACAAGATCATTTGCAGCATCACTGAGTAAGAAACCAAAGAATGTTGCCACACCAAAGGTAACAAAAACTTATAAGAAATCTACTAGGAGACTCATTTTGACTAAAGAGTCTAGTGACACCGAATCTGAAGACAAAAGTAAATTTCATATTGTCAAGAGTAAAAAGGAAGAAGTACATAGTGTTGATAACTTTTGTGCTAATTTGAAGCAATATGGTGGATTTGGAGCATTCAGATATATAAAATATGACTCTAGATCTAATGCAGAAAAGAGACAAATTGAAGAAGCTGTAATCTGTACTCTTTTGAAATTTTGATTGGTCCCATTGGAAGTAACTAATTCTCTTCCAAAAGAATTGTATTCGCATATTGATAACAAGTGGAAATATGCCATGGACTCAGAATAGAAGATGAGAGAAAGAAGTCTGGTACATCTCTTTCTAGACATGTCGGTAGATGAGATCAATGAACATTTGAAAAACTACCCCACAAACTTCCTAGTCAAGCAAAGAGCCTTGAAATTGATGAATGGCCTTTATTTGGATGTAGAGAATGAGACCAAAGAAAAATGGTAGGAAATCTTTTGAATCAAGAATGTTGGTGAGCAAGTTGAAGTTGAAATGGTTGATGTCACCGAGCAAGATCCTGATATCACCGAGCAAGACCCTGCTAACACTATACAAATTAATGGGGATATCATGGACACCGAGGCACAAGAATAGGAAATGATAGAAGGGAATGCATATGCCAAACTGGTATCCAATGAGCCAGTTTTGGAACAAGTTCAACCCTATCCTCTGGTCACTTAGCCTGTTTCAACCGAGGCCCCTCAGGATACTGAACAAGGAACAGAGGGTCACAAGTCTAAAAAAGGAGAAGCTACTTCTTAGGCCACCGGGGAACAAACTTCTCAAGCTCCTTCTAGCACTGAAAATGTTACAACTGAGACCCCGAGCAAGGATTCACCGAAGGCTACATCAGAGGTTCAAGAAATTGAGAAAAGTATTGCCTCTACTGAGCAACCTATCGAGGGTCAACAAGCCTCCCAAGCCATTGTGGTAGTTCAATCAATGAAAGCTAAAGAAAATAAAATGAAAAAGCATAGTTTCAAATTAGATTTTTCAAAACCAATAGTGTTACCAAATGTAGACATATCCAAATTAAAAGGGCAAGCACTCATTGAATTCAGTGAACTATCCAAAGCCAAAGCAGAACAGGAAAAAAAATGGCTATTCAAAAGAAAAATAAAGTACTTCAGAAGGTGAAAGCACTATTAACATATATGCTACCTGAAGCTACAATGTCAAAAGATGTAGCCATCCATATTCAATTGGATGTACTCCTCAATCAGATCGAGACATCTAGAGTAGATGCATCTGAATATTTGAGCAAATTGAAGGACAAAGAGCTCATTGCAAAAATGATTGAAGAGGTACAGAAAGCCATTGCTATTGGCAAAGTAAAACTTGTCAAATTTATTGTTGAGTTGTCCCCTCAACTCAAGCACATTCTTTATTTATTTCAGAAACTCTGTACATTCTCTTTATTCATTAAAGATATAAAAAATAAAACAGAAGTGATTGAGAAAGAGATCACCAATCTCTCAAATAAGTTGACCACTGAGACAAATTCTATTCAGCATTTCTATACAAAGTTACAAAAGCTCATGGCTCAACAATTGGAACTTAGGAATGAAGAACACAAAATAAGGATGGACATTATGACTCTTCAAACCTTATTCATTCCACAGTTGTCCTCCGTCCAAGAACAAATCAAGAAGGCCACCTCCCTATCCACTCAACCAGAGGGAAGCACCTTAGATGGACTAATTTTACTGTTAGCCAACATTACAACAAAGAACTCACACATGGATAGTGTCAAGGATGACCTCTCTATCACTCTTACCGATGCAAGGACAAAGTACAAATCCATTTTTGACCAGTTGCCTCCACCAAATGGTAACTAAGTTTTGATGTTTGTCAAAAAGCGGGAGTATAGTATCAAAGTATCAAAGGGGGAGTGTAGTATACAGGGGGAGTATACCAAGCAGTGACAACCAAGAAGTTAATACAGAATATTGATCACATCGCATGCATAATTAGAGTTTTGTAGAATATATTGATAAGGGGAGTATATCTGTATATACTATTTTATTGACAAATGTATATACTGTCTGATTAGTCATATCTTGTAAGTATATCAATTTTTGAGTTATGACTTTGAATGAAGTTTTGTCAAACATTTCAAAACTAATGTCAAAAGGGGAGATTGTTACTACTTACTAAGTTGCCATTAGTTTTAATTTCCAAAGTCATTCTATATACTCTAGTCGGTTACTACTACCAAAATATTCAGTCGGTAAGCACAGAGAAATCGATTATAGAAGAAAGTAGTCACAGAGCCTAGTATACACTGAGTTGTCTACCGAGTAACACTCTATGTCTACTGAGCAACAAAAATGATATACCGAGTTAACACACACCGAGTGAAATGTGTTACCAGATTCATTGAACCTAGACACACATGGGAAATGTGTTACAAGATCAAGGAATGAAGAACCGTTATCACATTGGAAATTGCACTTAAAGATTTTGTATGATCTTGAGGTCATCTATCCAATGAAATATTTTGTATGGTTATTCATTCGATAAATCATGTTTGTAAGATCGAAGCAATGAACACATCACCAACATAAGAGATCTATTTATACAACATGAATTAAGGATCAAATAAAGAGATATATGAAGCAAGACATGTGTAATAGATAAGGAAGCACTGAGTATTGTGACTGTCAGAGACACAGAGGTCACCGAGAAGGATTTCAAAGAACAATCAAGGAACAAAGTAAACAGAAGGGTTTACCGAGTTACTTTATGGATTACCGAGGTATGCTATAAGCAAGGTAATCTCATTTTGAGCACATAGAATCTGCTATAACATTTCAGATGTAAAGTTGCAGATATTTGTAAAGATTTTATTGTAATATTTTGAGTTGTAAGAGAAACCTTTAATAGGGTAAAAGACTCTAACAAAGTCTATAAATTGTAAAGCCTTTAACCAGGTGCAACATTTAGAATAAGTGTTGTAAAATCCTTTAGCAAGGTAGATCTAATGATCTTGATACTCCTAACAGGGTAAGCTATCAGAAATAGATAAACATGTAGCTCTAACCGAGCAACCTTTATTATTGCAGTAGTGAAGTTGTGGGTGCCATCCCCACTGCAGTTTTTCTCTCTAACTAAGAGTTTCTGCGTAACGAAAATATATGTGCTATGGAGTGAAACATGTATGATTGTTATTTATTTGTTTTAGCTTTATGTTATGTTACAGTACTTTTTGGTTTATTCATAACAGTAAAGTTATTGTTGAAGAAAGGATTTAAAGTGCTGATTCACCCCTCCCCTCTCAGTACATTAGCTTTCCATATTGGGCCTAACAAGGAGACCAGTCCAAACCGGTCAGCAAGAGTAAACACAATGGAAACACACAAATATGATGGAGGTAATGCATAACAGATAGTTTTATTGCATGAAATTTTATTACATCCAACTGGTAATAACTGGGTTACAACATACTAGCACACAGGCCTGGTAGAATAGGTCGCACGAGGATCTTGAATCGAAAGATCTATCTTCTAGGCATAGTCTATCTCTTATTGATTCTAATTGATCTTCAATTGATTGTGTTCTAAAGTATGATTACAAATATATATATATATATATATATATATATATCAATTCAAAGGATCATGTCAGCCCAAAAGAATCAAAACCCAAAGAACAAGGTCAGCCTCCACTAAGAGATTCCTCCAAAAAATCCAAAGGATGAAACGTAAAAGGTCAGCCACATGCCAAGAAACATCGAGATCAATGTCCAAGGCCGCACAAGCTTCAGAATGGGTTCTGGTAGATCACCAAAATAGGTCTCAGGAAATCGGTAACAAAGGAACAATCAGTAACAAGAAACTATCATGGAAATTGGTAGCGATATCTTGCCAGAAAGTGATCCAAATAAGAAAAGGTTTGAAAGTAAGAAAGATGATCAAGTCTTCAAGTAGAATCCAACTCCGTAGGATCCGGTGAGCCAAAACCGAGACACACAGAAAGGAAAACTGAAACTACAAACAAAACATAATGGAAATGTTTTTGGTTGATGCAAGATTGCTGTGAACCGGGGATGCTTCTGCATCAGTGCAAAACCTCTACATGAAGGACACAATTGGCAAATTATTAGCATTCAAAAGTTTGATCTATCTTTTAAGTTGATTAATGTTTAAGGACCAACTTCCACTCATGAAAAAAGGAGATTATGGGACACCCTAACAAGCTTCATCCAACAATATGTAGATCATAATATCATCCTGGGAGGAGACTTCAATGCAATAACTTCTAGCCAGGGAAAAAGGGTGGTATCTGTCCTCCAGAAAAGAAAAAAATTCAAGATTTTGTTGCCTTCATTGCTGATAATGACCTGAAAGATGTAATTCCTACCACAGGCCAATTTACTTGGAGAAACAAAAGAAAGAACTTCCTTCAAATTACAGAGCAACTTGACAGATTCCTCATTTCTCATCAATGGCCTCTTCAAAATGTCAATATGGTTTCTGATATACTGCCCCTTGTATGGTCTGATCATTTTTCCATCTCATTACAAATTATGAAGGGTCAACAACCATGTTCACATCATCCATCTTTCAAATTTGAAAAAATGTGGTTTAGGCATCCACATTTTCTCCCACTCCTGAGACAATGGTGGGTAAGTGCTCCTCAACAAAAGGGTACCAAAATGTTTCAATTAGATAAGAAAATGCAATATGTTAAAATCAGAATTAAAGTATGGAATGTTGAAGTCTTTAAGAACATCTTTGCTGAAAAAATTTTAGTAGAAAAGCAATTATAAGATATTCAAGAGAAAACAATCACACATGGACTTGATTCAACCACATATGAGAAACAACTTCAAGAAACTTAGGAAGAATTATGCAAGAGAGAGGAAATATATTGTAGTAATAAATCTAGGGAGTTATGGCTAAAAGAAGGAGACAAGAATACAAAGTTTTTTCATGCATCTGCTAAGTCTAAGCAATCACCCTCAACAATATTCACTATTAATGATATTAATATATGATGCACATTAACGAATGCAACATACATCTAGAATGAAGGGGTTACTTTCTTCAAAAATCTCTTAGCTCCAGCCAATACAACTTGCTCAGTCCCTATTAAAGATGTAACATAAATTTTGAATGACATTCCACAATTGATCACACATCAAGATAATGCAGATCTAATGAAGCCTTTTACAATCGAAGAAGTTAAAAAAGTAGTTTTCTCATTAGCTACAGATAAAGCCCCAAGATCAGATGGCTTCACTACCATATTCTCTAGAAACGTTGGGATGTTTTAGGCTTGGACCTACTAGCAGCAATTGAAGAGTCAAGGAAAAGCAAAGCAATACTTAAAAACTTCAATACCACCAACATTGCCATTCTACCAAAAGTGAAGGAACCCAAAAAATTTGCTGAATTCAGGCCTATCTCCTTGTGCAATACTATTTACAAGATCATCACCAAGGTCATCTACATGCAATTACAACACTTAATACCAAAAATTATTTCTTTAAAACAAGGTGGTTTTGTACCCAAAAAGGAAATAGATGAAGGGGCATTAATCGCACATGAGGTCCTACATTCAGTGAACACCTCAAATCTACTAGCTTTCATTGCTAAAATTGATATGATGAAATCTTATGATTGATTAAATTGGAGTTTCCTACTAAAGGTTCTAGATAAGTTTGGGTTCTCAGCAAGCTGGTACAAATGGATAATAGCATGTATCTCAGGAGCTCACTTTTCAGTAATCATAAATGGAACTCCAGCAGGCTTCTTTGCAGCTACTCAAGGAGTGAGATAAGGAGATACCCTATCTTCATTCATATTTATCATTATGGTAGAATCCTTCAGCAAGTTGATCAAATCCAAACATAACAAGGGTCTTTGGCAAGGGATACATCTACCAAACACACCCATTTGTGTAACACACTCTCTCTTTGTTGATGATACATTGTTATATGTGAAATATTTTGTCCAAGAAGCTAGCCAAATGAAGAAAGTTCTGGAGTTATACACATCGGTATCAGTGCAGTAGATAAACACACAAAAATCCACCTTATATATTCTCAATACCAAGGCTCCCTTGAAGACAAAAATCATTAAAATCCTTGGATTCAAGACAGATGACTTACCGAGTACATATCTGGGTATACCTCTCTTCATGGGAGCTAATAGGAGTTCTTACTGGACCAATGTGATTGAAAGAATCAAGAACAACATATCCTCTTGGAAGGCTATATGGTTATCTTTTGCATTTCGGATCCTACTTGTTAAATCTATTTTAACCGCCATTCCAAACTACTACATCTCAGTCCTTAAAGCCCCTAAATATTTTATTATATAAATTGAAAAGATCATTAGGTCCTTCCTCTGGAAAGAAAACCTATCTGAAGAAAAGAAAATCCCATTGATTTCATTAAACAATATGGCAATAGAGAAAAAATCAGGGGGGTGGGGCTGCATGATCTAGTTAAACAAATTAAAGCTTTTGGGGGAAAACTAGTGTGGAGTATGTATAAAAAGCTAGAGTCAAAATGGTGCCAAATGATGCAAGAAAAATAATTAGACTCAAGCAATCCACTCAGAATATTCTCCATGTCAAACCCATTCAAAGGTTCTATAATGTGGAATTTTATGATATGCTCCAGAGATTTAGTGACAAAGTATATTCCTTGGCAAATTCATGATGGGGAATCAACTGATTTTTGGTATGATTCATGGAATGGCTATCCTCCTCTAGCTCAGAACTTCCATTTACAATAGGTAATCCCAATCTTCATTGAGAAATGGGGACATACATTAATTAACTATGTAAGTGGAGCTACTCTTTACTTAGGGAAAATCATTTGGAAGGACAAAAATGAAGTTGAAATTGAAAAGGAGCCAAAAAAGATTCTCCACTCGATACTTGCACAAAGAATAGTCTACTTGAAAAATAAGAAAGATGAAATCATATGGGCCCCAACTGTGAATGGAAACTACACAGTTCAAAATGAATATTCAACACTCAAAAATTTGACAAATCAACAACATTACCACTTAGCCTTCTTCTTTTGTTGGAATAATGTAGTCATGCTAAAGGCAGGGTGCTTCTCTTGGTTGGCACTAAAGAAAAGAATCCTCACTAGTGATAAGCTTGCCAACCTTCAAATAGAACAAGAATTTAAATGTGTTATGTGTGACAAGGTTATTGAAAATGTGGACCACTTATTTATCCAATGCCCCTTTGCAAATCAGTGTTGGTCTTTTGTTATGCAAAAAATAGAACTTTCTATGCCCCTGCCATCTACAATTTGGGAACTTTTTCAAACCTAGCCCATTATCCACAAATCATCCTCCTTCTCATGCATATGTATAGTTATACCAACTACAATCTTATGGTCAATATGATGGGAATGCAACAAGAGGATTTTTAGACATCATACCTTAGCAATAAAGAAAGTTTTTTATGAAATGGATAAATTGGTCACTGAATTAGTAAACATGTATGTTCAAAAACACCAAAAAAGTGATGCATTATTCACTTCATGGGATGGGGAATTAATGAAAAAATGGAAGGGTTTATGCCTACCAGTCAAGGGTAATCAACTCATAGTTGGTGACTCAAGGATTACTAGATTACATACAATTTGGCAACCCCCTCAAACTAATTTTGTAAAGCTTAACTTTGATGGAGCCTCGAGGGGTAATATGGGAGATTCGGGAGAAGGAATTTGCATTAGGAATCATTCAGGGGAGCTACTAGCCTTCAAATCCTCTTCACTACCACATGGAACAAATAATCTAGTAGAAGCCTACGCTCTCCTACTCGGTGTTTCACTAGCAAACAAAATGAGGATTCAGAGAATACACATTGAAGGTGACTCCTCTTTAATCATTAATGCATGCAAATCAAGGAGATCCTCAAATTGGCATATTAGTTATGTTCTCCAACAAATTTGGGACATTCTGAACTCCTTTGAATCATATATCATTTCACACACATTCAGAGAGGGCAACGAATTGGTAGATGGGCTAGCAAACATGGGTTGTGATCATAATGAGGTCGAGTCACTTAAAGGGAATACTGATATTAAACTAATTCCTTATCTCAACCAAATCCTTAAGGAAGACATTGGCAAATAATCTGGCAGATGAGCCAGAATTGACTCAAAGCAAAAGAACTCTCAACACACAATTCTCACATCAATAAAACATGTCGGAGGTAGGAAAACACGACTCTCACATAAATGTTGACATGTTATAAGATAAAAACAATGGATACATTAGACATTTGATGAGGCAAGTAAAGTAAATTCAATTTTGATTGCACATAATGGAAAATATTGCCTTTTTAGAGACAGTCTAGATTAGACAAATCATCCAATACTTAATAACTGTGGATTGAGTCCGTACTTGGCAATGATGGTAATATAATTACAATTGGCTTATACATTCTGCCATTATACCTTTTCATTTATGGTGGCTCGTGTGACATACAAAAAAAAGCATTTAAATCATTTAAAGATAGGTAGAAACATAAGGGTTTGCATAGACTTCAATATACATTCATGTCTTATTATCCTCTATTAGATTATGCCCTATGGAGACTTGTGTTTGCATCTTAACTTTACAATTGGAGGTAGGTCCTAATCATTGTTACCAAACAAGTGGCGTATGTCCTTAGCATTTACATTCCTCTTTTTTTTCTTGCTTAAATTCATAGTTCTATTTCATTGTGGTATTTCACAAAGAGTGTTGTGAAGGATTCTATAGAGACCACCGTTTCTGAGAAATGGAGTATTTGCCGCAAAATTACAGGATCAACCTTGGGGTTTCTAGTTGGGAAAAGCCATTCTCAAGCCAAATCTTGGATCATGACCTTGACCAAATATTCATGGTGGCAAATGTGCATGTACAGAGAAGAATCAAGAGGATAATTGGGGAAGAAGTCCTATTTCCTCAATCAAACAAAATCATCTTCCCCTCACAACTAGTTTCTATCTTCCTATCAAATGCCCTAGATTTATTGCAATCACTGGATTTTCTAGAGGAAATTTCTCATAGAGTTCTTCAAGAAATCTACATACCAGGAAACAAGTTGCTTAGGGCTATCCAAAGCTATGATCTTTTGAATGGACATGCAGAAGTAGGGGGTATGTTTGCAAGACAATTGTTGTTGAAAGGACATGCGTATGTATCATTGTATGACAACATCGAAGAAACACTGGAGAAAAGAGGTCAACACTATCTTCAATTTACAATTGAAAAGTATCAAAAGGTTTTGGGTCCGGATTTGTTTGACAGATCATGGAGAAAAGTTGATGCACTGTTACTTCTCCTCAAGTATATTGAGACCACCCACCTCACTAGCCACCAAATCTCAGGTGCTTCTTCATAGAGTGTAGTCCCTGACCTTAATGTCCTCCCTAGTTGGTGCCACGACTACTAAAGGAGAGCGTACTTCAAATGGTGACCAAGAACTCTAGTGCAATATAATAGGAGGTGTATTGTCCAACATGCCAGAGGAAGGGGAAATCTTATCTATCCCACATTCAATGGAAGAATGAAGGCCAAATAGTTTTGTGGGGGATTTTTTTTGCATTTTTCACATGATTGAAGGTAAACATGTATGTCAAACAGAATTTTGGGGGTTTCTGTGATCCGCACGGGAAAGAGCTCGAGTCTCTCCAAATCTTCAACCTCTACTATCTCCTTTGACAAGTTCATTTGAGGTCACTAACTGGTTACCTTTGGCACTACAAGGTAGATGGGACATTTATAGAGCCACCATTTTGAATTTCCCTCATATTGGGCACCTATCCCTATGACTTTTGTCGACCATCAATAGTTCTTCTTCGACAAGTATGCCTTTCCAAGAAATAGAAAACTTAAAATATTAATTTTTGTTGCTATACATTGTAATATGTTTATTTATCTTCTTATGATAAATTAATATAATGGGTTATGGATCGACATATATGTAAAATCTAGTTTTATAGGCATCCTTTCAAAGATCTTATCTGATTTCAAATGTACAAAGTGCAATATGGAAGATGCTTGTAATTGCACTCACAAGTAGTTGATTAGGCCCTTTACCTAATATTGTATTTTGTATTTGAGCTGAGAAGGGAGGTTTTCTTTACTAATTCTTTCCTCCTGAAGCTCATGAACCAGTTTTTATATAAATATAATTTATTAGTGGCTTGTCACTTTTGCCTAAAAATAATAATAATAATAATAGTTGAATTAGCGGGTTGGGGTAAATAGGAATTCACATAATCAAGATAATTAAATTGAGGATTATGATTTTGTACCCCAATGATGCCCAGGGAGGTGGTTTTGGGATCTAGTATTGGGAAGACCTCCGAAGTGGTATACCGTTCTCCCTTGTTTGGCTCAAAGGTTGAGGCGGATTTCACATGAGGCTAGCATGTGATGACACTCTTCCCTACATGTGTCAATTATCCTTATGCCTTGATTGTTAATTATGCCTCTAGGAGTTTATTGATTTATGTTTAGCCTTGTGATGTGATGTGATATATTGTGTTGTGGATTTCACAGGTTAATTGTATATGCAGATGAGAGCTATGCCCCTATGACATATATGTAATGATAGCTAATGTATGGGACATGGTTATGACTTTTGTAAGAGAACACATGGATGTATTTGTTGTATCTTGGATATTAATTCATTTATGGAAATAATGTGAATGGATCTATTGATGTGCATTTAGTGATGTATGAAAGTCTAATGTGATAAATGGTGTAGGATGTGGTAGGTTGTGACCATCACTCTTATAATAAATATAGTGTAGTAATCCTTGTTGGCCCTACAATGTATCTTGGTTTATCAATATATATTCTTTTAGGGATTAAGGTTCATGGATGAGTAATGAAGCTATTAGATTGGAAATATGCGTGTCTTATCAAATTGAAATGAAAATTATGCTTTAGACTTGTGTGGAATCTTTCATTGTGAAATATAATAGTTTATACTTTAGAATTGGAGATTGGATAAGTATGGATAATTGATGGCTAGAGATTATGTAATTAGTAATTCGTGATCATATGTAATAGAACTTGTGGAAGAATGAGATCATGATGAGTTGTAATAGTTTATGATTGATGCAAATAGATATTTATTATGTATGTAACTCTAGATTGGAAAAGAATTGAATGATTTAGTAATGTGATTGGAATATCTTGTGTGTGCCTATGAATAGAAGTAGACAAGATAAATTATTCGTGTATGTATATAAGTGAAAGTTCTAATAAAAAAGATGTTATTCCTTAATGTTGGTTATCTTAGGAATATGATTATGAATGAGTAGCTTGTAGGTTGTATGGTTACTCCTAAAGGAAATGAACTAGATTGCATTAGCTGATGTTTAGTTGGAAAAAGGTGATATTGTTATGATAGATGGTTTGCAAAAAAGGAAAATAGGAACATTTGATTTGGTATTTTAAAATGATCTTAGAAAATTTTTGGGGTTACAAAGATATGTATTTAATAGCTCATAATTCTCATGATAGGAAGAAAGTAATTGAGTAGATCTTAAATGAAATGGATGTTAATGGTTTCATGACATGGATGTGTTTATGTATTGTTGTTAGTAAGTAGTGACATTAAAGTGCCCTAGGGGAAAGAGTGAATAGATATATGTATGTCTTGAGATGATAATGGTTATGATGCCAATTCCACTTGCATTATTTGTTGTTATGGTATGGTTATGTTGCTGATGTTCTATGCATTTATGTGAAGCTAATTAATGTTTTAAAAAAAAAAATCTCTATTTGTTAGTTACGTTAGTTATTTTCTCTAGGGTATTTTGGTGGGCATTACTTCTGGTATCAAAGCTTGTATTGCAAACATTGGGATCTCTGGTTAAGGTCGTTGCTCTTATTCTTGCGTGGTGTGCTATAATGCTTTCTTTGACTTGAGTTGTTCTTTGAGATTTGTGTTGGAAAATGTCATTCAAACCTTGGAGTTCTTATATGTCGATGATGTGTGTTTTCTCCCTAATCCTTCCTAGAAATCATAATTGTGTGCAATACGTATATTCATTTCTTATGCATGATGTGAGTCTATATGATTCTATGTGGTCTTGATTTCTTTGTTCTAGTGTTACCTGAATATTAGAGGTTGTTTTCTTATATAAATGATTATGATATAGAATGAGAGAATTATGTGTGATCTCTTAACTAATTAGCTTGTTATGTTGACTTTCTTATGAATAGTAAGATTAGGTGTTTGTATTATGCATATAAGGATGATTAGTGTAGATCATGATGTGAAATTGAAGAACTTGTATGGGATGCACCTATATATAAGAAAATTGTAGCTTAATGATGCCCTTCTCTTTTATTTATTCTCTTATTTAAAACGTAAGGAAGTTAACTAGTGAAGTATGGGTGCCAAATAGAACTATCAGGCATTTATATATATGTGTGTGATTCTGCATGTAAGAAAAGATTATTTGAGTAAATTATATCTTTCAATAGGGACTTGAGATTTCTAGCTGCATTTGTAATGTTAGGAGACCTCATGGAAGCTTGAATTTGGATATCTTAGAAAATGATGTAAGTAGATGTGGTATGTCTAGAAATTCAAATTCTTCATAAATAATTCTTGTGTGCATATAATGATTGTTTGACAATGCTCTTCCTTCCTCTTATCTCTATTTGGGTATAAGATTCAAAGTGCCTAGGAGTTTATTGATATCAAATACAAGCATTAAAAAAAAAATAGTTGATGAATATCATATTTGCATATATTAAAAAGAAAAGTTTGTATGGAATAAATTTGAATTGAAGATCAAATTTATGTATTGCATCCATGATTTCTGTTTAGTAGGTAGGATATCTCTTGAATAAATAATGTAGGAAGTTTTACTAATTAATACTTTAAAGGTCATGTTAAAGTATGTGCGATGAATGAAGCAAAATTGATGCATTGCATGTATGTCATTATGTCTTCACTTGGTTAGGTAAGAAAAAATTTCAATTCGCAAAGGAGTTGTGTGGTTTTGATGAGATGTTCTACTTGATTGAATGGACAAATTATGGAAAAATGCTACTCCTTACCCTATTGAATTTTAAGAAAGTACTTGCTCAATGAATTCTAGTAGGGTGGATTGAAAATGAATTGTATGAGATTGTATTGTGTATCTAGATGACCGTACTTCTTGAATCACCATAAATATTTAGTTTTTGAATGATTATAGTTAAGGGATGGTAGGATATAAGTTTGAATAAGGGTAATATATGTATGTATTTGAATTTGTGTGTGACATTAAATGAAAATAAAAATTAAGTGGTAGAAAGTAATTCTATGATATCTAGTTTTATGCTTAATATAGATAATTGACTAGCTAATGGTATGTTGGTAAATGATCATAGGTGGTTGGAGTGGGAGTGATTGAAATCTGATATTAAATTTTGCCTAAAAAAAAAAGATTTATTTGTTATGAGTAATTGGCTTGTGTAAATATATGATTGTCTAAATTGTTTAATGACATCATGTAAAACATTCTAATCATCTGCATACTATTTATTGAAGCATAGAAAGGAAACTCTTGTTGTCATTATCTTACTTTGAGCTAGGAAATGTTTGAATTAAGAAGTTTTGGGTTGATATGTGTATGCTTTCAACTTAACCCTTGGCGACTTCTAGGATTAAGTCGAGCCCAAGTGGGGAAAGATGTAGTGCCCTTCCCTGATTCATCTTGTCTTTTTGTACATCAAAGAATTATATTTATCTAGCTTAGCCTACTTTATGATGATTTGATGGTATCGTGCTATGTTCTAACCCTATTTCATGATTGTATTGGATATGATGATGATTTATATGTGTTCATTATTCATGATGGATCATATTGCTTAAGGGATTTTGATCACATTGTGATTATGCTAACCCTACTCTATGATTATAATGACTAAGTTGATGCTACGATGTTTGTGATTGTCTTCTAGTGTCTTCATGATTAGAGATGATGTCATACCACTCATTGTGAGCATGATATGACGTTGTGATTCTCTATCACTTGCCTGATCATTTACGATGTATATATGTTGTATTGTGTTTAGTGGTGGATGTAGGATTGTAGGTACCAGACATCGACTCCACTCGATCTCACAGGTCTGAGCATGTCTTTATCCCAATGGCAAGTTGTTGGAGATGTCATGTGTTTCACTCTCATACTCTAGGCTTAAGTTGATATCCTTGTCAGTTTAGTGTCTTGGCTTGAGTCATCTTGTAGTTGTCGTATGGTATGTTGTTCAACCCAATGACAGGTTGCCTTTTGGAAGTTGTGATTATTTATTAATTAATAATTAATTGATTCATATAGTTTATTAAATATTAAATTAAATTAATGGATGGCATTAATATTTAGATATGATTGTGTAATTTAATTATTAAGGGTTATTATTTATTAATGTTATTTTCTAGATCATAATATTCGACATTTATCATTCTGGATGAAAGATTATTTATTATATTATTATTTTATTTATTATATTTTATACGTATGTGGGAGATATTTAGAGTATTGAGTTTAAATCATATTGGTAGGAGTATTTTTATCTATCCGTACATTTAATAATTTGTTTATTATTTATTTATTATTTATTGATATTTATTTCATGAATTTGTATTTAATTGATGATTTTATATTACTATTATTATTATTATTATTTTATAGTCTAATGTTTAATTGAATACTTATTATTTGAGCTTTTGATTTATTGGATTATTATTTATTCATTTATTTATGGTTTAATTAATGGTTGAGTATTTATGCTTGTCTGTACAATTACTTATTTATTATCCATTTTGCTTATTTGTTTATTTGTTTATTTATTTATTTTTCTTTATTATTTATTGTTGGGTTATTTTTTTTATATTAGAGATCGAGAGACTGAAAAAGAGTTTATACAAAAGAGTTTAGGGGAGGCAGGGCCTCAACCGTCAAGCAGTGAAACCAAAAAGATTTACTCGAGTAGCATATATAGTGACCTACAAAAACTCAGAAAAAGGAAGACTAGGGAGTAGCATATATAGTTATGTTGCTGTCATAAGGCACTAATGTAGGATTTCATCCTGGTCCTCCAGCCCTATGATCCTTCCATCTAGACCACCTTTTTCCACTCCATGATCTGCGTACACATCTCTATCTTATTGAAGGGGGGAACTCTGTTATCTTGAAGTTCCTTAATCAGTTTCTTTACTGCATCCTCAAAGGCAGTATGGTTCTCAGCGATCCTGGCCCATTCATACCCATCTTGCATTTTATAGATAAACATGGTAGCTCGGCCATCTTTGAGGAACCACAGTAGTTTGTTTCTCTCAATGTTCATCAGAAAGCAAACCTGCACAACAATTTTGTAATGTGTGAGTTTTTTAAAAAAACCAGTAAGTTCCCTATCATTGCCTTGAAACTTCTCATTTCTAAGTTTCCAAATAAACCAAAGTATGAAAGAAGATAGAATTTTCCAGATTAAATTAGCATCCTTTTTAAGTATATGGATGAACCCAATAACTATATCAAAAGTAAAGACATGTTCAGTGATAGAGATTCCAAACATTAACCAAATCTCCCTAGCAAAAGGGCAGTCAAGGAAGATGTGTCGAGTAGTCTCAGGCTTTTTGCAGACAGAGCAGAGGTCGTATGCAGCCAAATTATTCCTAATAGGCAGTCTATCTAGTAAGAGTTTCCATCTGAAGCATTTAATCTTAGGGGGGATGGGAGATTTCCAAAGCTTCTCAAATGTTTTCTGCCAAGCAGTGGGGTTATGGTCAACATTCCACAAGGTATTAACATGATCAATCACCGAGGTGTCTTGGTTAAGCAAGTTATAAATAAACTTGGCTTTAATTTTGGGGAGGGAGGAGCCATCCTTCCATGGGAATGAGAGGTATCTGTGAGCATCTACATGAGTGTCTTTGGGAAGGTTGAGGGTATTACAAGCATTTCCAATTACATTGTAGGTCCTCTTATGCGAAGCAGGGAGATCATACTTATTACTAAGATCCTCCCAGCTGATGAGGCTATCATGTTCCTGAGTAGCCATAAGATACTTGACTCCCTTATTGTGCCAGTATCTAGCAGAGAACCCTTGGGTTAAGGCTAGAGGCTTAGAGTTATGGTAAAGGTTCCACCATATCGATCTTTCACCATGGAGTGTTATCACAGTCAATGCTAGATTTGTCAATAAGTGTATGCACATGCTCCCAGGCTTTCTAGATGGACTTAAACACCTAGGTGCCTTGGACAGACACAGAGAAACTACCAGCAACTAAGTCACTGAACGGGAGGGATTTCCATGATTTGGCAGCCTTGGGGATACCATTTTGTATGTTGTTTCTGACGAGAATCTTCCAAGGTTCTTTCCCTTCCAATGCATGGAATATCCATTTGACAACGAGGGAGATTCCTTGCATTCTAAGATCCTTAAGGCCTAGCCCACCAAGTTTTTTGTCTAAGTGGCACCAGGCCCATTTTACTCCATGAGCCTTTCTTTTTCCCTTACCACCAGACCATAGGAAGTGTTTGATAGCCTTTTGGATTTCAAAAACTTGGTAGTTATTGAACATCCAGATCGAAGAGTAGTATATACTATACAAGGAGAGGATTTTCTGGCAGACTTGAATCCTACCGGCTAGGGAGAGGATCCTATTGTTCCACTTGTTAAGATTTCTATCTATTTTATCTTTGACCCAAATCTACATGTCTCGAAGAGAGGGAGATACAAAGAAGGGGATACTGAGATACCTGACTATCGTATTAGGTCCTCCCCATGAGTATCCAAACTATTGAAGCCAGTCCAGTGGTTTATCTTTCCACCCAATTAGGATAGATTTGGAGCTGGAGATCCGGACTCCAGAGGCTTTACCAAAGGTGTCAAGTTTTTGATTGAGGGAGTCGATATTATGCCTAGAGAGCTCTAGGAAGAGCGAGGTATCATCGACAAACTGGATATTGAGCAATTTAGAGTCATCCAACATCTTAATTCCATGAACTCTAGGGGATAGAGTCTCATCTCTAAGGAGATAGAATAGGGCATCTGATGCAATAACAAACAGAGTAGGGGTAAGAGGGAAGCCTTGCCTAATGGATCTAGAGAGAGGAATAGGTTGGGAGAGAGTTCCATTAACTTCAATCAGGGTAGAAGCATCTTTGAAGAGGATTCATACATACTCACAAAATTCGTTAGGGAAGCCAAAAGCTTTGAGCATCATGAGGATGAAGTCCCATTCCACCCCGTCATAGGCTTTTTCAAAGTCAACAAGGAACATGGCTGAGTCTTGGTTAGAGGTTATGGCCCATTCCATAGATTCCCAGCTAGTGAAAAGGTTTTCCAATATATACCTGCCTTTAATGAATCCAGTTTGGGTAGAGTAGATGAATTTGGGAAGAATCTTTTCAAGGTGGGAAGCTAAGGCTTTGGCTAGAATTTTATATGAGACGTTGAGGAGGGTGATTGGTATCCAATTTTTTATGAGTGCTTTGTCCCTTTCTTTAGGAATGAGTTTAACAATACCCTTATTTATGAATTCCCCCAAGGTGCTAGTGTCAAGAGCTTCATTGTATATGTCATAGAGGTCATCAGTGACTCGTTCAATATTGGCTTTGAATAATTCAGCAGGAAGTCCATTGGGGCCTGGGGCCTTATTATCCTTGAGAGCCTTAATGGCATCAACAATTTCTTGTATAGAGATCCTGGCTTTGAGGAGGAGAGCTTCATCCTCAGAGATTCTTTTAGGGATAACGATACAACATTTATGTCGAGCATCTTTCAAGGCTTCATTATCCTCTGAGGTAAAAAGAGTCCTATAAAACATTTCGAAGGCCTCTTTGATATCATTGAAATCCAGGAGTTCTTTGTTTTCTACCATTATTCTATTGATTTTTTCTTTGTTCTGCTTCTATTTAAGAAGACTAAAGAAGATTTTGGAGCCTTTATCTCCAAATTGGAGCCAGTGGTTTTGGGCTCTAATGAAGGTGCCCCTGATTTTGACTTGCTGATGCTTTCTAAGGATGTCTCTAGCCCAAGAGACTTGTTTAGCCAAGGTAGGGGAAGAGGGTTGAGTTTAGATTTCTTGCTCTAATGAATGGAGGTGATGGGTAAGAGTTGTTTGTAGGGCTCTAAAGTCCTTGGCTTTTTTCTGGCCAATAGTTTGGAGAACTTTCTGCCAGGAGGAGACATTCCTTATCCACATGAGGGTGTGGGATTGGGGAAGTTGAGCCTGCATGTTGAATAGCCTAACCATCTTGATGGCACCTAGGACATCTTTTTCTTTCAGCAGGGAGGTGTTGAGTACTATAAAATTCTCATTATAGGAGTTGCTGATAGGGATGGCATTTCTAGTGTTAATGACAACTATGATAGGAAAGTGGTTAGATAGGGTTATAGGTAGGACAACCACCACATTCCCCAAGTGATTACGGGAGAAGGAGAAGAAGTCATTATTAACATAGAACCTATCTAGTCTAGAGTAGATTTGATTGGGGCCTTGCTGAAAGTTACACCAAGTGTACCATAGGTCAGAGGCAACAACTTTAGCGCCCTCAAGGGGGTCAAACAATTATAATTTTTGTTTAAACTTGTCCCAGTGAGGTTTTTCTAAATTCTTCCATTCAAAAGGAAGTCCCCCAACCTTATCATCTTGATGTTCAGTCATGTTGAAGTCTCCAGCCATGACCCAAGGGATACTTGGGAGGGATGCTAGACAATTCCAGAGGGACATTCTTTCCTTGTAATCATTAGGTGCATATATGGAGCAGATGCCAAAGCAGGAACCCCTAATATCTAGGGTAGCCCTGGCTGCTCTATTACATGGGGAGATTCCTTTATCCCTAATGTTATTTTCCTACTTAGGGGCAATAAGAAGGCCAACTCCCCCCTTTCCTTTCGGGTGCTTGGTGCAAATTTTGATTGCATCTCTCTAGATAAAGTCAAGTGAATTGTCGAGAGGGAACCCTACGGCTTTAAGTTCTTCCAGCATCAAAAAATCTAAGTTCTTATGATAGTTCAGAAATCTTTTTATAACAAACTTCCTATCAGGTGACTCGAGGCCTCTAACATTCCAAGAAATGTATTTCATCAGAGAGGAGGATTAAGAAGGGTTGTTGGGGAGACCGCATGGATCTCCAGACTTCTTCTTATTCTTGGAGCCCATAGGTCTACCTTTCTTCTTAGCCAAGGAGGATCCTTTCATAAGTTCATCCTCATCTTCACTAACTTTGGATGGTTCAATGTTACTATCTACATTTCCTCCTATATCTGACCTAGACATCTGGGAGCCTGGAAAGCCAAGGAGCATCATGCTAGACCTAATTTCATCTAGACCCTTATTAGCATAGATCACTTCAATAACATGATTGTCCTCTATCTCATTGAGCATAGATGTTGTCAAGGGGTTGGTGGTGTTAACCTCAGGGGTAAGTCCCACAGGTGATGAAGAGTCTGAGCTTCTGGGAGTTCCAGACTTGAGCATCATTTTTGCAGGGTTATCACTGGTGCTAACATCACCAGCACCCTGACTAGGGTTCTCAATATTTTTAACCATTTTTTTAACTACAGAGTTAGCCGGGGTTTGAGAGGTAGTGGGTTTGTTATTTGCAGGGAGGGGGTAGTCACTAGTGCCCATCAACTGGTTGGTGATTGGGACACTAGGGCGGATTTGATTCGGGGCGTTCTGGTGGGGAATTTTCTACCTTTTCTTTCTTGAGTTGACCAACTGAAAGCAGTCAGAAGGCGATTCTTCAGGACCATTTGGGGGGCCAAAAATAGGAACGAGGGGGTCAATATGCATAGGGTTAACTTCCACTAGATTGGTGTCAGGTATAGTTGTTACTTCATTAGCAGAGTGAGGGGTGGATGAATCATGATTATTATTGATTCTAGGGTTTGCGGATGTATCAGTTAAATTAATGTTAATTTATTTTTTTGCGATTAATGGTTGGACAATTTTTTCGAAGATGCCCTTCTTTCTTGCAGAGAAAGAAGGCATTCAAACCTCCAAGGATCACAACTGGGCAAACAAAGGTATCTTAATTGATGTTTAGGGTTAGAGATAGAGGCATATCAATCCCTAGCTTAATCGATACAAGAATTCTAGCATCAAGGTTTGGAACCAAGCAGGTCATCTCATCAATGCGAATTATTTTTTCAAATGGCTTTATTAATTGGGGAAGGAAACACCAAATAAAGGGAGGGACATCTTTAAGTATGACCCATCTAGGGGAGGATAGCGTGAGAACCTCCTCATTAACTACCTCCAAAGACCAAGCTAGGGCACGAAAGGAGGTATTCCCATCTGTCCAATATTGACGTTTCAGTGCCTCAATTTGAGCTTCATGAGTGTTAAAGAAAATTAGGTAGAGACCCTTCTGTATTTGCCTGTAGAACGATATCTTAAGCCCTAATTTCAAATTCTAGAGATTATTAAACCAATCATCTAAGAATTTCCTAAGCGGACATTTTTCAATATCCACACATGCAAAGAAAATGGCAGTGTCACTTAATCTAGCCTTTTTCGAAGCAATTTCATTCATCATTTCATTATTTGGCGAGATGCAGAAGGAGTCCGAAGCAATGCTAGGGCACTTATCTTCCTCACTGGGTTGTTTGTTTCTAGGAGCCTTAAGAAATCGTGTGCTAGGGTTGATTCCATTCACAGGCAGGGCGACGGTTTTGGCGAAGGATTTTTTCAGAGGAGGGTTTGTTTGAGCGGAAGATTTAGGGCCATTAATTGCACCGCCATCTGATTCTGGCTCCATAGGGAACCAGGGTTAGGTCACACGAGCGACAAGGTAGCGGTGGTGTTAGGAATAAATGAAGCTCAGAGCATTAAATTTGCAAAGTTTAAAGATAAAAGAAAAAACAAAGCAATAGGGAAGGGATTTCAAACCGGGTGGAGGAGATTAACCCCTCCAAAGAGATGCCGAGGTGTCCACGTCACTTGGTTGCCTTGAAAGGTTTGCTTACTACCAGTTCGGAAGTTCGTAGACATCGAAAAATCATAATCACTGAGATTCGTAGTCCCATTTTCTCCTTAGTCCTTTCCCTTTTTTTTCCATTGTTGGGTTATTTATTATTTATCTAATTGTTTATTATTTTGATTATTAATTTATTTTCCTTTTTATTTTATTTATTGGTTATTTATTTGTTATTATTTATGTACCTACCCCTTGTTATGATTGGGCCTCTTGGGAGTTGTGATTGTGAGCATACTATTATTTAATTGTTTATTTATTTTATTTGTGGTTTTATATTTAATTGGAGCATTTATTTATATTGCATTTGATTCATTTTATTGGGCTTTGATTTATTATTATTGTTATTAGTTATTATATTACTACATTCTCTTGTTACTAATTGGGTGACTAAATATTATGTTTATACCTACCCTATTATTTTATGGTTGAGATTTGGGGGTAAGTAAATAATATTTTTTTATACTCTTACCTCTATATTTGGAAGGGGGGTTGGTATAGAATATAGTTTAATGGAATATTTTGATTGGCTGGGATTCTTCTATAGTTTTTGAATGAGATATTATTTATTGGCTTTTTGAGCATTTGTGGGGGTGAGCTTCTGGATGTCTTTCTGCAACTTTTGGATTTTCAAATTGCTTGGAGTTGGAATTGCTTGGTTGGATTGGATTTTGGAAATCTTGTTGGTTTGGATTTTTTCTCTTCTATGATTGCATTACCATCACACTACTTCCAGGTTGGAGATCTTTTCCATTCTTGCATTTTGATTTTTGAAAAGAACTGTTTTCTTCGCGTTTGCTAAAAGATTGTTTGGGGAGATTTGGGAATGAATGATTATTCTATTATCATTAATTGGGAATAATGTTTAAGGGAAAAATTTATTTTTATGTTTTTATGAATCTGTGTGTGTGCATTGCTGGAAAAGGCCATTTGTGTTTGCTATTGTGTTGATTTGAAGTTTCATGTGAATGCATTGTGGTAATGAATTGTTTGTTTGAGGCTTTATTTTCCATTGCATACCTTGTATCAGGACCTTCATATTTTTCTTTTGGTTAGGTTAAATAAAGAAGGGTTTAGTCTGTCTAATCCTGTGCAATGTGATGCCCTAGATTGTTATCAAATTGTTTGAGTTTGGCCTTAGCAAGGCTTTGTTTTGATTTTTTGGACTTTCTAGGCTAATTTTATGCCTTTGTATAGTTGGTGTTCAAAAATAGGCAAGTTGAATCATTATGGGTTTCGTTTCCGAGTTTTTCACATCCTATTACAAAAGTGCTAAAAAATGAACAAAAGTGCCACAATATGCAACAAAAGAACCATTGTATGAACAATAGCCCCAAACTGCTAAGCTTATGTCTTTTGGAAGTTTTAACTCTCCAAAGTTGGTTTTTCTGATATGTTTTGACTCAAGAGGCATTTTTTTATTGTCTTGAGTTTTCTTTGAGATATTTATGGTTCAGTATCACTTATTTATTGTTGATTTGTGGTATGGTGAGATGGTTCATTCCTTGTCGTTGAGGATTATGCTTATGTGTTATATAGCTCCAACAAGAGAAAGAATGTCTTGCTATTGAGGAATGGTTATGAGAGCTCAAGTGGGATGATTATGCTTCATTATTGAGGATTGATATTGCTTTTGAATTATCCTTTAACCTCATGTATTTTGCCTTGGTTTATTGTTGTATTTATTTGGTGAAGGCTCTTGCTTGCTTATGGGTGTATGATTCATATTCAGTTTGTTTAGTGATGTCGTGACTGCGTTTATGTCTTTGGAGAGCCTTCATGATGATCTTGTGAATTTATTTTTCTTTTTGCTCACCCTAAGGTATTGGTCCATGATTAGGGGGAGTGGGCTCTTGCATGTGTAGGACCACAGTCATGAGCAATAGACTAATCGTAGAGGGTTTAGCCCAGTTGGAATCACATGATGAGTTTTCTATTGTAATTTCAAGTGATAACAATAATAATAGTTGAATTAGTGGGTTGGGGTAAATAGGAATTCACATAATCAAGATAATGAAATAGAGGATTATGATTTTGTGTCCCAATGATGCCCAGGGAGGTGGTTTTGGGATCTAATATTGGGAAGACCGTTGAAGCGGTATACCATTCTCGCTTGTTTGGCTCCAAAGTTGAGGCGGATTCCACATGAGGCTAGCATGTGATGACACTCTTCCCTACATGTGTCCATTATCCTTATGCCTTGATTGTTGATTATGCCTCTGGGATTTTATTGATTTATGATTAGCCTTGTGATGTGATTTGATTCATTATTATGGTTGTTGTCTTTTGTGGTTGGCATGATGAGTCCCTTGGTCGATAGGTGTCAGCCTAGGTCTTGAGTGTGAGTTGGAACCCCATTTCACCTCCTAGCATGGGGGGTGGTTCCTATTTGGTTCCACATGGTTGGGTGGTTTGATGCCTTCTTCCATTGGGATGTTCTTGTCGGATACTCTTGTATGTTGATGTGGATTCTTATCTCTTCAACTTATGGATGGATATTGTAGCAGATGGATGCACATGATTCGTATAAAATATGTGTTCTGGATTTTATAAGTTAATTGTATATGCATATGAGAGCTATGCCACTATATCATATATGCATATCAGAGCTATACCCCTTTATCATATATGTAATGATAGCTAATGTATGGGACATGGTTATGACTTTTGTAAGGGAACACATAGATGTATTTGTTGTATCTTGGATATTGATTCATTGATGAAAATATTTTGAATAGATCTATTGATGTACATTTAGTGATGTATGTATGTCTAATGTGATTAATGGTGTAGTATGTGGTAGTTTGTGACCATCACTCTTATAATAAATATAGTGTAGTAATCCTTGGTGGCCCTATAATGTATCTTGGTTTATCAATATCTATGCTTTTAGGGATTAAGGTTCATGGATGAGTAATGAAGCTATTAGATTGGAAATATGCATGTCTTATCAAATTGAAATGAAAATCATGCTTTATACTTGTGTGGAATCTTCCACTGTAAAAGAGAAAAGTATATACTTTAGAATTGAAGATTGGATAACTATGGATAATTGATGGTTAGAGATTATATAATTAATAATTTATGGTCATGTGTAATAGGACTTGTGGAAGGATTAGATCATGATGAGTTGTAATAGTTTATGATTGATGCAAATAGATATTTATTATTTATGTAACTCTAGATTGGAAAAGAATTGAATAATTTAGTAATGTGATTGGATTATCTTGTGTGCCTATGAATAGAAGTGGACAAGCTAAATGATTCGTGTATGTATATGAGTGAAAGTTCTAATCGAAAAGATGTCCTTCTTTAGTGTTGGTTATCTTAGTAATATGATTATGAATGAGTAGCTTGTAGGTTTTGTGGTTACTGCTAAAGGAAATGAACTAGATTGCATTAGCTGATGTTTAGTTGGAAAAAGGTGATATTGTTATCATAGATGGTTTTCAAAACTGGAAAAAATGAACATTTGATTTGGTATTTTAAAATGATCTTAGGAATTTTATGGGGTTATGAAGATATGTATTTAATAACTCATAATTATCATGATGGGAAGAAAGTAATCAAGTAGATCTTAAATGAAATGGATGTGTTTATGCATTGTTGTTAGTAAGTAGTGACGTTAAAGTTCCCCTGGGGAAAGAGTGAATAGATATATGTATGTCTTGAGATGATAATGGTTATGATGTCAATTCCTCTTTTGTTCTATGTTGTTATGGTATGATTATGTTCCTGACATTCTATGCATTTATGTGAAGCTAATTGATATTTAAAAGAAAAAAATATCTCTATTTGTTAGTTTCATTAGTTATTTTCTCTAGGGTATTTTGACGAGCATTACACATTATAACATACCTCATCATCTCAATTGAATTATCCGCATTTGGTGAAATAACATTTTTTCGTGTTGCTTCTCTTTACATTGTGAAGCATCTTTGGTTTGCAGGTTGCTCTCCCGGGTGCTCCAACATGGTATCAAGACAAGCAATTTTGCATCCCCTTCATGGTTGAGATTATTCACCAGTATGTGTTTTTGAGGTCCAAGCTAGTGTGGTCTATGTTGTTTGGTCATAAATGTGCCATTGTATTTGGCGCATCAACTTGCAAAGGATTGAGTTTCACTTATAGAAAGTGTTAGTCTATACAAGTCTGTGTTGCATTGGCTCAGTCACCGCATGCTCTCTTGTCATTTTTTGTTGGGATCAATAAAATTTATTGCAGTCATTTTAGTGGGTTTTTTATTCTATAGAAAAAAAACATTCCTTTGTCAAGCATTGTTGGCACTTTCTTTGATGGGCCCTTTTTTTATTACCACTTTTGGGCTCCATAGAGGCGATTCTTTTAATTGACCATAACTTAGACACATGATGTCAATTTTTGGCAAATGAGATATTGTCATAAATATGGTTGTGTGTTATTCGATGGAGTAGTTATTTTATCATTTTTTTGCTAGTGTATTTTGTAGCATGTCAAAGTTAGTAGTACATTTTGGGCTCCGAGCTCATAAATTTTGACCAATTTCCTCATTTCTCATTATTCTTGCACCATGGTGTTGCAAAGCTCTTTTAGAGTACTTTTGGTCTATATGTGCACATTTTGCAAAATTTTCCCCAAGTAGAACTAATTTAAGATTTTTTATTATTACACTCTAGTTAATTGCTTGGTTGTTTTGGCACTTGGGAACATTTTATTTACATGGGTTGGCTTCATTTTGGCTTTATCATATGTATATATATACATAATTTTTTGTTCTTTTTTATTAGTTTAAGTATATTTTGTAGATACATTGACAAAGCATGCCACATTTTGTTCACATATTTTAGGGAGTTTTCACAACTCTTGTGCTATATTATTGTAATCATACTATAAAGTGTCATGGGGGGTTGTGTAGTGCCTTTTTTATTTTCCAAACACAACTTTTTCAAGTGAGCATCCCTCCAAGACAACAATAGGATCTCCATGCAAACAAGTATGATGACTTTCTAGGTTATATATATATTTGGATGGTCATAACCTATTTTCCATAATAAAGCTCAATGATGATAATAGCACAAGAAACTCTTTCACCACACACACTCCAATATTCTTGCCTCATGCATGTGTAGTTTTGGTGCACAACCTTTTTTTAGTTGCAAGCACTCTCTTGGTCACTTTAGATGTTGTACCATCTCCTTCATGCATTGCTTGGAGATACATAGTTTCAATGGAACTGCCTTAACTTTGCCTAGTCAACATTATCGGGGTTATTATATTGTTTTTGCTAATGGTCCCTTGGTTTCTCATGGAGTAATTTGAGACACACTTGCATTCCTATTTTGTGGAGGCAACCTTCTATACTTAGTTGATCATGATTCTTCACAATCTTGAACTTCTATTTTCAGCTTCATTGGTTGAGTAGTGATGATGAGATCACTCATAAAAATTCATTGGTTGAATATTATCATTGGAGTCACTCATGCAAATTTATGTGTCCTCTATGTTTTTTATTGTGTAGCATCCCAAAATTTCACCCCTTGCAATTTTGACTGTATTTGGGGCCCTCACCTTAGTTTCCTCATCCTCATACCTGATTGGGACCTGTTTATGCCTTTGCCATGCAATAAACTTCATATTTTCACTTTGTGCCTTGCTAAGACCCTTGAACTTGGCTTAATTTGGGGTAGGACTAGGGCATAGTGCCTTAGTCTTCACTAGGATGAGGGCGCTACGCCTTGGTCCTCCCTAATTGAGGCACAATTCAAACCCTAGGCCCTATCCAAAATTTGGGTGGGAAACCTTCCTCCATGTTGGCCTATGTTAGAAAATCAATACGTTTGATGACAATCAAGTATATAAGGAGGGCTTCCCCTCTCATTTGGATATAACAAAATAACATCATAACATGACTAGGAGATAAGGCAAGGAGACTACATTCAAGCATTAAAGCATTGAAGCATTCATCATCAAGTATCTCTAGAGATCTTCAAGACTACATATTCTTCATCTATCCATTATGGAGAAACATTAGATCATTTTCTTCCAAGCATGTGTGTGTGATTAGGATTTTGTCATGTTCATGCTATTTCATACAACATATGTGATTACACTCAAGAAGCAAAGCATCATCATCATTCATTGTAGATATGAAGGTATACCTTTCCATCATTTTATTTCAAGCATTTACAACATTTAATTCAAGATTGATTCCAAAATGGGTTTGACTTAGAGAAACCCCTATTCCTAACCTTCTTCCCCTTCTTTCTATGTGTAGGAAACAAGTGCACAATTGTTCTCAAATTATTTCAGATCTGAGCACTCTTTCAATTTCGGAGGACCAAGAGGTAGTGCCACGGTCCCTTCTTTTTTAGGGCATTTTTGTAGGGCATATTTGAATCATCTCATATTACTTAGATCTAGGTGCATGATGAAAACCCGAACCTATAGCTCATTATTTTCTTAGATTTGTCTTCAAATTCGATACTTTACCCTAAATCAGCATTTCGACCTACAAAAGAGGGAAAATCATATCATAATTCTATCAATCCACTTAGTATTCAATCCTTACCTGATTTGTGACTGAATCTAGTGGATTCCTCCTCTCTTTTGAATGTAAAGGAGTTCCTTCTCCCAAAGTGAAAATTGATTTGGTGATTTCTCCTTCTATGTTGCAAATTGCCAAATCAAATTTTCCCCTTTAAATTTTGGTGAACTAGACTCCTTACACCATTAATTCTGATTTTTGTCTTAAGATATGAGTGTATGCAATTTCAAATTCAAGTTTTCATTTACAAGATTGATTTCCTTGCAAATTTTAAAAATTTAGAGGTTAATTTCATTAAAACCCTAATTTTTAATTTCAAAATTGAGCTTGTGAATTGTTTAATTTGGCTTAATTATTTCAAATCTGAGCACTCTTTCAATTTCAAAATTCAAATTTTCTTCTATAAGACAATTTTCACAATTAAATTTTAAAATTAAGTGGTTAATTTCAAGAACCCTAATTTGTTAAATTTTCAAAATTAAGCTTGTGGGTTGTTTAAATTTTGAATTCCCCTCTTCAAATGTGGTTGCTAATTTCAATTCAAATTCAAAATAGCAATCTTGGATCAAATTTCAATTTCAAATTTAAATTTTAAAATTAAGTGGTTAATTAAAAAGATTCTAATTTTTGAATTGAAATTAATCTTGTGCATTTTCCAATTTTTTCAATTTCCAAATTTCAATCTTAGATCTAATTTTATTTTTAAAATTAAGAGGTTCTTTTACAAGGCCCTAATTTTAAATTTAAATCTCTTGTGGAAAATTTCAAATTTAAATTTAAAAAATAAGAGGTTAATTAAAAGAGCCCTAATTTTTAAATTTAAATTAATTCCCTCAATTTCTAATTTTAAAATTAAGAGGCTATTTTCACAAGGCCCTAATTTTTAAAATTCAATCTCTTTTGGATAATTTTAATTTTAAATTAAGAGGTTATCAAAGGTCATCTAACAAAGGTCTTTTGACAAAGACAATCCCATTTGAATCTGGTAACCTTGCGTAGGAGGTGTGAAAATGGATGACACTTGTCTGCCAGCTATGCAATGAATTTGTGGATTGATTGAAGTTTCCCTTGGAGGTTGCGAAGTTATCTAAGTGTCTTAGGAGGAGGCATTTCTATGATAGATTTCATCTTTTCTAGGTCCACCTCTATGCCTCTGCGAGAGACTATAAACCCTAGGAGTTTTCTAGACATAACCCCAAAGACACACTTTTAGGATTTAAGCCCAGCTTATATTTCTCAAGTCTTTCAATGATCTTCCTTAGGATGGAAATGTGTTCATCTCTTGTTATTTATTTTCCTAGGAGATCATCCACATAGTCTTTTGTGATGTTGTGCAAGAGGTCATGTAAAATAGTAGTCATCACCCTCTGATATATAGCTTCTCCATTATTAAGACTAAAGGGAATGATTTGATAACAAAATGTACTCCATGGTGTAGTGAATATCATCTTATGTTGATCTTCTGCAATCCTGATCTGGTTATAACTAGAGAATCTGTCCATCAAGGAAAGCATCTTGTGTCCTGCTATCAAATTCACAATCATGTCTATCTTTGGCAAGGGTAAGTCATCCTTGGGACATGCTTTAATAAGATCTCTGAAGGTGGTACAAATTTGTATGCCCCCAGTAGCTTTGCCAACAAGTACAATTTTAGAAACCAACTTAGGGTAGTCGATGGGTTTGATGAAGCCAACATCCAACATCTTCTAAAGTTCCACTTTTACCAGGAGTGCAATTTAGGGATGCATCTTGCATAACTTCTTCTTAGCTGGTTTGGCATCAGGGCATACCACAAGACTGTGTACTACCAAGTCAGGCTCAATGCCTGGCATGTTAGCATAGGACCAAGTGAAGTTGATTTGTTTTTCTTTAAGGAAGTCTATGAAATTTTGTTTTTCTTGATCTGAGAGTGACTTGGAAATGTGTACATTCTTTGGGGCCTCTTTTGTACCCATGTTGATGATATTTTTTCTTCAATAAGTAGAGGTAATTTTTCTTGTTGTGGGGGAACCATGGTAGGGAGGTCAAGTCCCTCATCTTCTAGTGCTTGATCCAAGTTTTCACTAAGAGAGACATCCGTTATTTTTACTTTTTATATGTCCAAAGGTGCCTTATAAAGGTTTTCACCAAGGGACTTCTGATTTTTCTTTTTATTTTCACTTTTGTGACAAAGGGAGTTGACCTGACTACCAAAGTAAGCCTCCCCATTAAGCTAAATTTCATTAACAAAAGTATGGTCCTCGAGGTCTTGCATAATGAGTAATGCTAGGAGGACATTGTCATTGACACAAATATCCAAGATGGGTTGTCCTTGTTGATTCCAGTCAATTAGCTCAGGATATACAAGTTGGAGTTTAGATGAGGTGGAGGGAGTGACAAGGGTAATGATGTTTACATAGATGTTGGGTGAATATTTTGTCACTAGCATACCAATGACAAAATATATGATTCACACACAGCTATGTTGAGAAATTAATCTCTCCTCTCATCAAGGGGAGGTTCCCTTTGAAATTTCTTCTCTAATTAATAAGAAATGAAAATCTGTGGGTTAGTGTTGGGCATATAACTCTCTTTTTTCAGAGTTAATTTATTCTCCCTCCACTTTGTTATAGTTTCCCTATCACTTTGATACTTAATGAAATGAACGAATTAATCCAACAAACTATAAAAAGATTTTATAAGCAAGAAGCACAAAGTCTTTCTTGAATATAACACTAACTTAACTAATTATCACAATGGTAAGGAATTCAATCTTGTAGCTCAAAGTCTTCAAGTATAATTCCTTAATCTTTAAAACTACAAGAAATAGTAGCAATACAAAGCCTACTACTAATCACTTAATAATAGAAAATTTCCCAAATATTCAAGGAGCACAAAGTCTACTTTTACAATTCAAGTGCTCTTTTACCCACTTAACAATACCTCCTATATCAAGAAATTCAAGAACATATATAAGTCATGAATGTAAGAACATCAACTCATATAAACAATTTTTGACACAACACAAAGTTTGGGACCAAATAAAATTGCTTTCTTTATTTACTTGATCAAATCTTCACAACAAAAGCTCAAAGTCTTAGTTGAGACAAAAATTGAGAAAAGTTTTGCTTAGCATAATAAAAGATAAAAAATACAAATGAGGGTCCTCCTTATATATAAGAAGAGTGGAGAAAAATGTGGGCACATTTGACTAATTCAACTGCACAGTCCCACTTGACTATAACTACAGCATAAAGAAAATATATAGCCGTGGGAAAACTTGCAGCATCTAACAATGCAACTACATGAAAAGAAAAAGTCAAAAAGGGACACTTTGTTCATCTTTCTCCTCCTCATTTGATTTGTGGAATTATTTGAACTTAGTCAGGATGGCCTCCATATCTACTTCGTTTGGCATTAGGGTAGAATCTGTGATTACACAAACACAGAAATCGTATCCTCAGCCTCTACATATTTCTTTTTCCCATCCTTCAACATGGATGCGAGGACCTCAAAACTAACTTGGATGTCCAGTAACTTATCAAATGCTCCTAGTGAGAAATCATGTCTCGTGCAGTAATCCATTAAGGAAAGAAATTCCTTCATGATGGCATCACTAGTAATGAGATTATGATTGTCATCATACAGATAACAAGGAAGGTCAGCAATTCTGACAGAAATGAGATCAATCTCATCATCACCTTCCTTCCTCTCTTGATCCAGCTCTGTTGTCATCAACCTTATTGTCTCTTTCTTGTGAGACAATATTGACAAGATTTGGATATATTTTTCCCTTGAAGGAACCACTTTATTTTCAACGAGGACGTCTATTCTAAAGTCCTCCATTTTTCTCCAAAGGATTGTACTCTTCTCAATATCTTCAATCTCCTAAGATAATGAAGTTTTGACACTTTGCATCTGACTTTGGATCACTTCAAAATTGGTCAATAACCTAACTGTTGAACTTAGGAGATGAGACCCTTCTGACTTCATCCATGCAATCCACTTGTCCACCACTCGTCCCTTGGCTCCTACCTATTCAATTTTCTTAAGAGCTTCAATGTCCATTGAGGATCCTATGGGCTCAACTTCCTGGGAGGATTGCATAACTTTTAGAAGAACATTAGTCAATTGTTCACATTTCTATTTTAATTCATTCTTCACATCCCTCTCTTGGTCAAGTCTCTATAAAAAAAGAGTTAAAATCTATCTAAGAATCCAGCTTAACACTCTCACGTGTCTCCTCCCCAAGATCTATGGTTTGTATGATGTAATCTTTAGGTTGTATATCATCTTTATTCTTATTTGATGATAGTACAATGACCTCAACATCCTTCATTTTATAAGTCAGGTCTACTAACACCCAAGAGAAAATCTTTGACTTCTTTGGTCCTTAGGGCTTTGGAGGAACCAACTGCTCAAAATCAAACTCATCAGGTGAAATTACTTGTTTCTTCCTCTTAGGTGCTACTACCTCCATCCAAGGTGGTAATTCTAGATTGGCAGGTGGAGTAGTAGCTTCTTGCTGAGTCTCACTTGGTATTTCAGGAGCAAACTGGCTTGAACTTGCAGCGGTTGTAGATGTTGTTATTGATATCAATGCTAAAGTATCTAGTGATATACCTATTGATGTAGTAACGACTGCTAATGCTGACCCTTCTTCAGTTATGGCCATAGAGGAGAGAGTGGATGGTGTAGTGGAAACAATTTGAGTACTAATGAGAGGTGGAATTTCTATTATGATTGTCGTAGTAAATTCAGTGCTTACCAGAGATGGAATTTCTATTATGACCACCGTAGAAGGTAAAGTCATCATCTGTTGTTCCGCAAATGCTTGCTCCATAGCTTTAGGAAACTCCAACATTGAAGATTCAATGGTGGCTGAGGGAATAACATCCATACTAGAAAAGTTGGATAATGCAAAAAATTGTTGAGCAGTCTCTGACTAAGTCATGTCCATGCCCAGGTCCTCATCATCAAATTCCTCTTCCTCTTGATCAGAATCAGAATCAATGGAATGGATAATTACCTCTGAATGAGTTGGTGCCTGTGAAGTGGTCAGGACATTAACTTCACCAAGATGTGATGTTTCTTCAACCTGTGCTTCCTCTTGTTGAGGAATTTCACCTTCTTCTGTCTCCTCTTTTTTAGTATCTCTAGAAGTCTATTATTTTGGTTCCTTTGTGGCTCTCTCCTGCGCTACTGAAGATGATTCACCTTTTTTGGACCCTTTAATTATGAACTTGATTTTGGGTCCTTTCCCCTTAGATTGCATTGCAGGAGCCGAGGATAGTGCTTGTGGATCTGCTTTGCCCTTGGTTCTTGTTTCAGCCATAGCTATCTTACCAACCGGGCCATCACTATTATCATCATCTCCAGAACTAGTAGGAAGTTGTTTCATTCTAAGATTCTTTTTTAACAACCATGCATTGGTGTTTGCCAAAATGGGAGAGATTCTTTGAGTGATAGACTTACTCTCATTTTTTGACCATTGCACCGGTGGAAGTGGAGAGTCGACAATCTTGTTTTCATAATAGGCTAGGTCTATATGTCATCAGTGTCTTCCATGGTCATTGTTATCTTTTCCAAATCTAAATTTTCAATCTGCTCTAGGGTAAGATGACTGAGATCCATTCATCTTATGTCTTCCTCATCTTGGCAATCCACCCACACATCCTTGAACCTAAAAAAACATGGGTGTAGTTTCTTTTGACCTTATTCTTCATGCCACAAAAATCAAAATTAGTTCATGCTTTGAATCTTCTCATAGTGATCCATTGCATCTCTTCCTCCATGTTCTTGGTCTTGGGGTTAGTTAAAACTGAGTACCTGCCAGTAGATTCTAGGAACTTCAACCTGGTCTTATGTGCTTGCAATTTGTTTTCATGCACATAGATTAGTTGCCAACACAACTCCATGAGAATGATATTATCAGAAGGATACCTTGGTAAAATGAAGGGTTCACCTGAGAAACATCCAACCCGGGTGTAAGTGAATGTAGGAAATTAAAGAAAGACACATCCAAAATGAGACACCCCATTATATGAAGCCTCTGATAATCTTTTCTTCTGCAAACTTTTATCAAACATGCACTTCCACACAGCAAAGAAGGCATCATTGACTCTTCTAAAATGGCTACCTTGATTCTTGCTCATGAGTTGATCATAGTATTCCCAAATAGGTACTAATCTCTTGTCACCTTTGGTAGATAAACTTGGATATTGCCTCATAGAAGCGGCTGCATAAACTAGGTAAGAGGTCATATAAAATTTCAATGTCACTTTGACTTCTTTCAATTGCGTGCAAAGTGCATCACTGATCTACTCACCCCAATCAATCCTAGCAACCCCTTTCCTGATTATATTTATGTAATAACATATCTAGCTTTGAAAGTAATGAGAATCCTTTAAACCCTTCACTCTTGCCAACATGGTGACCATATCATTGTACTCCTCATTGAAGTCACTTCTCTGGAAATACTTAGGCCATCGTGAGGTGGTAGAATTTATAGCAGTAGAGAGGTACACTGTATTGATCACTTTCTTGCATTTGACCTCATTTTTCTCATAGTACTCTTGAGCACTTTCTTGAGAAATATCGGTGTAGTGTCGTAAATTGTACGCACTTGCTAAAGTAGTACAATTTCACACCTAGTTTAGCACCCGCCTTGGCGCATTTTTCATTTGCATTGCATTTCCCCTTTAGCACTTAATTAATTAAATTAATTAGGTCTAAGGTTCTATTTTATCATCTCCCACATCATAAAGTTGGGCCCTTTCATTAAAGTGTGCCCTTTTCATTTTATTCCTCCTATACATCATTTAATCAAAAACCCTAATTAGGTCCTATTTTGAACTTGGGGGCTTGATTTCGGGGGTCAAAACATCTCGAAATCAGCTGTAACTTCGGGATTATCTCTAAAATCATCATATCCGACGGCCCTAAAAATTTGGTGAAAAGTTGTCGGGACCATGGCGCCCGGTGCACATGGTCCCGGACATTTTTCCCGAAATTTTGGGAGCACGATCCAATCATAAAATAAAGCTTAACCCCAAGAAATTGGCGGGAGATTCAATCTCTAGGTTGGCCAAAAGTTGAAATTAAGACCTAGGGTTTCATACATAAGAGCTCTCTTTCTTCATTTGAAGGGACCCGATTTTTGTTTTCAGGAACCTCATATGCAGTAAAAGAGCAGATCTTTGAAGACTTCAACAACATTCAACATCCTTCTATCAAGCATTTATCAATTTCATTCATCCATTTAGGGCTTGGAAGACATTGAAGAACAATAGGAGATTACCAACTGAAGATTGGCTTGTACTCCTCCCTTGAGGGTTGGGTATGATTTCATGTTGTTTTCATGTCTTTGCATAAGCTTCAATATATCCTTTATTCATGCTTTAGATCACTTTGCATCTTGATTTAGAGCATTTACATTATCATTTACAAGCAATTAGGGTTTACTTTCTAGGTTGCTCTAGTTTGCTTTCTTGCATTTAAGGACCTTGCACACACACTAGGTCTGCACACACAATACATTTTATAATACAACTTGGCTATTCATGGAGGTAGAAATCACCGAAGTGGGGGTTTGACTAAGGTAAAACCCTATATAGCCACCCACAACACCTTTTCAGATATAAGTGCAGGTTTCGGAATTCGGACGACGCCGCAAGTTATAGATCCGGAAGAAGCAGACGGAGACCAAACAACACACCAAATCTCAGAGCAAAAGACCAGGACAGGGGCGTGGGGCGCCCTAGTCCTGCCAGGACAGGGGTGCTGGGCGCCCTGGTCCCTGGGACAGGGGCGCTGGGCGCCCTGGTCCCTGGGACAGGGGCGCTGGGCGCCCTGGTCCTCCTGACAGATAGCATTTTCAGCATTTTTGACAGCTTTTCCAGAGTGCAAAACAACAATTTTCGGAGTAGTTTCAGGGGCAGAATCAGGACGGTGGCACCCACGCCCCCGTCGCGAACATTTTCAGTCAGATTTTAACTCTGGGTACGCATTTTCATTCTTGTCTTATCCTTGTGTTTACAGCTTTCCATTGTTTAAGTTCAATTCTGTAATCTTTTTATTAGTTCATACTTGCACTTTGGGGTTAGGGATTGAACTTGCATCATTTCATCTTTCAATTGCAACAAAGGAATAGAAATCCTAATAGGTAGCCCGTGGCTCTCTCTTCCACAAGAAGAAGTAGCCAATTGTGTGATACCTCTAGGCTCTTTCATATCCCACAAGTGTGTGGTTGAAAGTGGGATTAGGGCATGCTTGCTTAGTGTCACTTTTTCTCCTACACATTTTGGTGAACCTGACGTGAACTCCAATCTTCTCTAATTTTGATTTATGTTTTCAAATTTGAGTGTTTTCAAATTCAAATTTGTATTTACAAGTTTCAATTTCTTGCAAGATTCAAAAATTTAGAGGAAATTTTTGCTAAAACCCTAATTTTTCAATTCAAAGTTGAACTTGTGGATAGCTTAATTGGGATCACTAATTTCAAATCTGATTTAGGAACTCATTTGAATCATAAATTTCATTTTCTAAATCTACATTCTAAGTGCTTGCATTGGTTGAAATTAAACATTTCCTTCTATTTTGCATGTGTTATCATTTGAAAGAAGAAAATTGTTGTCATGATGCATTCATTTCATAGATGTGATAATGGGTTGGCTTCCCTTGTTTCAATTTTTCCTTCTCCTAAAGAACCTCCCCCCATCTATAACAACATTTTAGTGCCTAAAAGAGTTGCTACCAATCCCTTTGAGACTCTCCCATGCTCTAAGGATGAAGTCTTTAAGAGTGATCTTGATAATTCTCCTAAAATGTGCCCTTCCTATTTAGCTATCCTAGAGGAAGAGAATGATATCATAAACACCTTTCTTAATGTTACTTCACCTTCCCTCCATGATGCCTCTGTAAGTGAAAAGGTATTGATGGACATTGAATTATTTTCTCCTAAAGTTGGTCCTTCCAATGGGGGCATGTTAGTGCAACAAGAGGTTATGAACACTTCTTTCAAAGATCTCCTTCCTAAGCATGAATCTTTGGAGAAATATGTTCATGTTCCTCCTAAAAAACACTCCCTTCATGAGGATCCTTTTGTGCAAGAAGATGACATTATCCCTACATTTCCTATTGATGGCATTTCCTTTTCTAACAAAATTCCCACTAGAGATGATGAATTAATGATAAATGCTTACCCTTCTCCTAAAGTTTGTCTTACCCATAAGCATCCCTTAGAGAAAGAAGATGAAATAATAAGCAATTTCCTTAATTCTCTCTCCCCTAAAGATCATATTGAACATATTTTGAGAAAAGAGGATGAGTTTGACACATCTATTGATGCTCTCCCTCCTAAGGTTGAGGAATTAATAAACAATGTCATCTCCTCTCCCGAAATTGACAATACTTCAAACATTCCTTTCAACAACTTCACTATTTGGGATGAACCATTAGAAGAAGGTGTAGATTATTCTCTCTCCCTTGATAATTTCTCACCTTCCTTGAATCTCAATTATTCTCCCTCTAAAAATAAAGTATCTCCCTCCCCTCAACTTGGTTCTACTCATAAGGATACCCTAGTTCAAAGCAAGATGGTTAACATCTCTTTCAAAGATCTCCCTCTCAAAAGTGAGACTTTAGAGAGTAGTGTTGATCCTTCTCCTAGAGAGTTTATTCCCCATGTAGATCCTTTGATGATAAAGGATGATATGACCTTTCCTAGTATTACTTTTCCTACTAGAACATCAATGCCTACCCCTTGTCTCTCTCCTAAAATTGATTTAATCCGTGATAAGATTTTAGTGCAAGAGAAGACTATCAATAATTCTTCCAACACTTTTGTTAATTCCCCTAAACCATCCTCAATCAATTTGATACATGTGAATGAAACACCTAACAAACCTCTCTTCACTGTCCAAGGTTCTTGTCCTTCTCAAAATTCTCAACCTTTAAATAAGCCTATCTTAGTGGTTCAAGGTGGTTATGCTAATGATTCTTTTTGCACTCCTAAGAAACCTATTATTACTGTGCAAGGAGGTTATTCTTCTAAGAGCCCTTATGAGTATGCTAAGCAACTGACTAGAGAGAGTTATCATGCGGTTGCTCATACCTATAACACAAGAAACAATAGGCAACCTAATCCTCCTTCCCAACCTATTCTTCCTCAAGCTCCTCGGATTTCACAAGTTCTTGGTAAGGAATATGATCTCATAGAACAACTTAAAGCTACCCCTGCTAAGATATCCCTTTGGGATTTGATCCAAACTTCTTCCGCTCATCATGGAATGTTACAAGATGCCTTGAAAGATTTGAATGTTCCTCCACCTAATACATCTAGTAATATAGTATCTTTAGTTAACTCTGTGATGAATCCTAAAGCTCAAATTGTGTTTACCCAAGATGAGTTGCCTACTAGTGAAATTCAACATCAATATGATCCCTTGATGATTGTGGTTATCATAAATGACACAGCTATAAGACGAACACTGGTAGATAATGGCTCTGGCCTTAATGTGTGTAGCATTAATCTATTGCATAAGATGAATGTGGATACATCCCTTATTGAGCCTGACTCTCGTCCCATTCGAGGCTTTGATAATGTGGCTAAGTCTTCATTAGGTATTATCACCTTACCCGTCACAGTGGGACCTGTTACTTTGCCTACTCCTATCCATGTTATGTCGGGAAATCTAACATACAACTTATTATTAGGGAGACCTTGGATTCACAGTATGCAAGCTGTCCCCTCTACATTGCATAGAGAAGTTAAATTCATTTATAACAATAAGACATATACCTTGATAGGTGATACTAATCTTCAGGCTTGTTTGCAAACATCTACTTCCAAAGGGAGTTCTTCTAAGCCTTCCTCTTCTAGTGATGACTTGTTAAACAAGATACCTATGGATGAATCATCACCCTCTAATAATCAAAATTCTTTGGATGAGTCTAAAGCTCCTGAAGAAGATCCTTCTCAACTTGAGTTTACACATGAAAAGGCTTTTGATCCTGAGAAGGTTCTCGCAGAAGACGATTGGGGATCTCTTGACTTTAATCCCACCTTTGTAGGTGAGTATAGGGTTCCTCCTAGAGTGCTTAAAGTTAAAGAGAAGGAAGAAACTAGAGATCAATCAGTCTTACTTGAACCTATGAGCAATAATTTTGTGGCCGCTTCTCAAACTTCTTCTCCTCACACCTCTAATTATGAAGAGTTTGATTCTTTGTCTTATGAAAAACCACCTTCTCTTCCTGAAATGGCTGATCGTTATGGTCGTGGTTTTCAAATTTTTGCTAAGCATGGGTATCATGGAAGTGGTTGTGGTGCTCATGAACAAGGGATAAAAGTTCCTCTAGAGACTAATTTTCACAATTATGCCTTTGGACTCGGCTATAATCCCTGCAAATGTACCAAAGCATCTAAAAGACCATCTCTCAATGTGAATGCTATATTTAGTAGTGATGATGATCTCACTTCAACTAAATCATCTTCTACTTCTATCATCTCTCATTCCCCTCATAAGGAAATCTTGGCGATGAACAAATCTCTTTATGACTCCCCTCAAATTTCTAAATCCACTTATGAATCTTTATCTCCTATTCATCATAAAGTCCTTTCCTCTAGGGATAAGGCTCTAATAAATTACACTCATCTCTCTTCTAAGATTTCATGTGACTTTTCTTCTTCAATTTTTATCATTTTATACATGTTTTTGATCTCACTTATAGTTGAGCCTTTAGCATGTCATATTCAAATACCTCATTCAATCTATCATGTCTTTAAATAACATTAATGGCTATTATGTTGCTCATCATTATGTGACATTGGTAGCTCATTTACTGGGGGCTCATTGTCATTCATGATGGTACAATTTCAAGTGCAATCATATTTTTGAAGCAACATAATAGCCTAATTTTTTTCTATGTTATCTCTTGTTTCTATGGGGACAAGAGTGATTTCATACATCTCTTCTTTTGCTTATGTCCAAATCTCTCCCTAGAAGATTGTGTAAGTCCTTCTCATTGAGGCAATGATCTTTCCTTATTTTTATCTAAGGATCCACTTTTTCCTATTTTATGGATGGTGTGAACTTTATTACGTGATGTTATTCCTTGTTTGCATTTGTTGTTGTTTGTTCAAGGATTCTCTCTTACAAGAGGTGTAATTCCTTGACTACAACCTCTTTTGAACTTGGTAAAATACATCCATAATGAATTCACTCTCCCAATTGGGTTAAAAAGAGCGTCATCCTTCATTAAGAATCACTTTCACCTCGCAAAAGAAGGAAGTATTGCATTCTTATTCTCTTCTTTGTCTTATTCTAGAAGATGTTATATTTGTCTAAGACAATTCCTCTTGGGGATAGGTGTCTTTTGTACAAAGATCTCTTCTCCTCTAAGGATCTCCTTTACACATACTACAAGATATCCCTTTTCAACTATCTTATCCTTGCTTAAAGAGTGCAGAACTCTCTTGCTTGGATCTATGACATTGTTGCATTTTTGGGGTATCTTCTTTTGTGATGAAGGTAGGTATCCTTTTTCTACTTTTCTTATGACATAAACATTACACTTTTTGAGCAATGGGTCATTCTCAGAACTAGAGCACAGACTCTTAGAGCGAGATGTCTCCATTTTTCTTTTATGCAAGGTGATTATTCTCAGAACCAGAGCACAGACTCTTAGAGCGAGATGTCACGCTTTTGTACTATACATATACAGGTTGTAGCATACTCAGGCATAGACTCCTATGAGATGCTTCTAACCTCACTTACACACACATGCATGAGGTTGAGTGGAACTAGCGGCATAAGGCTAGACTTTCTCACTCTCCTCCCTTATATGACAGACTCTAGGGGCTATTTTTCCATGTCCTTTTCCCATGGATCACCTAGACAAGATCTAGGGGTGAGAAGTCCATGTTTTCTCTCTCACTATTCTTCTCATGGATCACCAATGTGTGTATTCATGCTTTTTTCCTTTCTTTTCTTCTCTTTGCATTTTGTTTCCATTTACATCCTTCATCTTGTGTTAGAGAACTCTCAAATCCTCACACTCTTTGTTGTGTTGGAATTGAGATTTGGTCCTATTTCTTACCAAATGATTCTCCATTAGGTTTTGATCTCATATCAAATCTTCTTGTGAGCATTTGTCATCAATTTTCTTTAACAATTCGAAGTGGTAAACATGATACCCTGTTTCAACTCACTAAAATTAGCAAGCCGAAACAGGGGGGGGCATATAGCTACCCTCAAATTTTCATCACCTTCCTTAGTAAGCATTAGGTGATTTTGTGATCTAACACGTGTGTTTTGTAGGGTGCGGTTCCTAACTGTGTACTATAGATACCGCTGGGGGCTTCGTTCGACAGACTTATGGATATATCCTTTTTCAAATAAAGTTTACTTTTCTGTACTTTAGCTTGCATATGCACGTAGTGTTCATATGACCGCTAAAGTGGGGGCTAAATGTAGCGTTGTAAATTGTACGCACTTGCTAAAGTAGTACAATTTCACACCTAGTTTAGCACCCGCCTTGGCGCATTTTTCATTTGCATTGCATTTCCCCTTTAACACTTAATTAATTAAATTAATTAGGTCTAAGGTTCTATTTTATCATCTCCCACATCATAAAGTTGGGCCCTTTCATTAAAGTGTGCCCTTTTCATTTTATTCCTCCTATACATCATTTAATCAAAAACCCTAATTAGGTCCTATTTTGAACTTGGGGGCTTGATTTCGGGGGTCAAAACATCTCAAAATCAGCTGTAACTTCGGGATTCTCTCTAAAATCATCATATCCGATGGCCCTGAAAATTTGGTGAAAAGTTGTCGGGACCATGGCGCCCGGACATTTTTCCCGAAATTTTGGGAGCATGATCCAATCATAAAATAAAGCTTAACCCCAAGAAATTGGCGGGAGATTCAATCTCTAGGTCGGCCAAAAGTTGAAATTAAGACCTAGGGTTTCATACATAAGAGCTCTCTTTCTTCATTTGAAGGGACCCGATTTTTGTTTTCAGGAACCTCATATGCAGTAAAAGAGCAGATCTTTGAAGACTTAAACAACATTCAACATCCTTCTATCAAGCATTTATCAATTTCATTCATCCATTTAGGGCTTGGAAGACATTGAAGAACAATAGGAGATTACCGACTGAAGATTGGCTTGTACTCCTCCCTTGAGGGTTGGGTATGATTTCATGTTGTTTTCATGTCTTTGCATAAGATTCAATATATCCTTTATTCATGCTTTAGATCACTTTGCATCTTGATTTAGAGCATTTACATTATCATTTACAAGCAATTAGGGTTTACTTTCTAGGTTGCTCTAGTTTGCTTTCTTGCATTTAAGGACCTTGCACACACACTAGGTCTGCACACACAATACATTTTACAATACAACTTGGCTATTCGTGGAGGTGGAAATCACTGAAGCAGGGGTTTGACTAAGGCAAAACCCTATATAGCCGCCCACAACACCTTTTCAGATATAAGTGCAGGTTTCAGAATTCGGACGACGCCGCAAGTTACAGATCCGGAAGAAGCAGACGGAGACCAAACAACACACCAAATCTTAGAGCAAAAGACCAGGACAGGGGCATGGGGCACCCTATTCCTGCCAGGACAGGGGTGCTGGGCGCCCTGGTCCCTGGGACAGGGGCGCTAGGCGCCCTGGTCCTCCTGACAGATAGCATTTTCAGCATTTTTGACAGCTTTTCCAGAGTGCAAAACAGCAGTTTCCGGAGTAGTTTCGGGGGCAGAATCAGGACAGTGGCACCCACGCCCCCGTCCTGAACATTTTCAGTCAGATTTTAACTCCGGGTATGCATTTTCATTCTTGTCTTATCCTTGTGTTTACAGCTTTCCATTGTTTAAGTTCAATTCTGTAATCTTGTTATTAGTTCATACTTGCACTTTGGGGTTAGGGATTGAACTTGCATCATTTCATCTTTCAATTGCAACAAAGGAATAGAAATCCTAATAGGTAGCCCATGGCTCTCTCTTCCACAAGAAGAAGTAGCCAATTGTGTGATACCTCTAGGCTCTTTCGTATCCCACAAGTGTGTGGTTGAAAGTGGGATTAGGGCATGCTTGCTTAGTGTCACTTTTTCTCCTACACAATCGGCTACTTCCTTGATTGAAGAACCTTTGAAAACACTATTGAAGAAAACAATATCCAAAGTCATGATCACATTTTGATCAACATCCCTAACCTCTCTTTTATTCAGATCGAAGTGATCCACTACTACAAGTACAAAATCTGGATCATGAGCTGTAACTGGGAAGGAAGCATATTTATGCAACTCAGATTTGATCAAGTTTGTTAGGCAGGAAGGACATTTTGAAACTCAATCAATAAACTCCTGCATACTGACATGACCAATTTATGTTTCTTTTATCTCCTTGATATTTTAATCTATTGAAATTTTTGGGTACAAATTCAAGTACTTATCATACTTGTACTTCATCTTCTTTGCTGATGTTTTACCCGGTGAAGATTCCAACTGACTTGAAAAGGGTCTGATTTGTCGTGAGAGGGCCTTGACATTTGCAAATGACTGCATTCAACACTGAGGATTATCTTCTTTGATAGTTATCATCATCAATAAAACCAAATTTTATCAATCGGATCAAAAAATCAGACTCAGAACAAGCTTGGGAACAAAACTGTAAAAAATGGCAGGTTGGGGAAAAAGGTATGATCTACACCTTAGGAGTCAAAATTTGCACATCGGACTTTAAAGTTTGATGTGCAAAGATAAAATATATTTACTTGCATATTGGACTTTAAAGTTTGATGTGCAAATTGGGGATAGTCATTGTCCCATCAGACTTTAAAGTCCGATGTGCTAGTTAGGGAAAATCATTAGCACATCAAACTTTAAAGTCCAATGTGTAGATGTAAATCATTCAAAAGACCAACACATCAGACTTTAAAGTCTGATGTGCTGGGGAAGGGCAACCGATTAACATGTTGGGTTTTAAGACCCAACATGTCAATCATATAATCTCCTCTTGCATATCGGACTTTAAAGTCCGATATGTGAGGTTTACCCTCCTGCATATTGAACTTTAAAGTCTGGTATGCAGAGAATTATCTTTGTATATCTACCTGCATGTCGGGTTTTTAGACCCAACGTGTAGGCGAGGGAGGGGGAAAAATAAAATGGATCAAAGGGCGATCGATCAATAAAGTCCGATTGCCCTCAACCCGAAGAGAAGGTTTAAGAGCAATCAAATTTTATTGTCCGATTGTCCTCCGACAATAGAAAAAATGAATGCCCAAGGAAAAGAAAAACTATAAAACAAATAAAAACCCTACCTGATTCCACATGGCCAAAGAAAATCAAATGACTAATAATTAATCAAAGTTGAATTCGCGAGGAGAGCAGTAGGAGGGCATACGCAAAAGAGAAAAGTCAAAACAAAAATGAAGAAATAACCACAAAAGATTAATAAATAACCCCAAAATTAGCAATAAATGCGTTCATTAAAGTTAATTGCGCAATGCATGTCGGACTTTAAAGTCCGACATGTAGGATTAAAACCCTTGCAAGTCGGATTTTAAAGTCCGACATGCAAATTTTGACAAATCAACCTGCAGGTCGAACTTTAAAGTTTGATCTATAGGTGAAGGATTACCTACAGGTCGGACTTTAAAGTCTGATCTGTAGGTGAAAACCAAACCTTTGCACATTAGACTTTAAAGTCTGATGTGCAATTCCCTTTGAAAAGAAGGAACCCTGCAAGTCAGACTTTAAAGTCCGACCTGCAGGAAAAAAATTGCAAATCTTAAAAACTTAAAAAACAATAAAAAATGAAAAGTGAAAAGCTAAATGAGCTAACCGACAGAGTCGATCAATCTCTCCCACAGGTCATAAGGTACAAAACAAATCAATTTTGTAGGGCTGCCTCATGATCTTGGTCGTGTTGAAATCGAGAACAACAATAGATATCATCAAATATGTCACTGAGGCATTCAAAAGACACTTCATGGAATTCCTCTTCATCAAAGTCTTCGATTTCAGTAGGAGGATATGCCAGAGCACCTGTGATAGTGACCTTAAGTATTGGTGAATAACCCAAGCCCCTATTATGCTTGTATGAGATGGGTGAGATAGGTTCTTTAATTCCTTGTTCTTGTGGTTTGAGACCATGTCCTTTATAACCCATCTTATCTACCATGGTAGATGCTTTAGGATACATCTTCTTGGGGATTTTTGTTGGTACTTCATATTCTTACTGGTATAACCGAGAAGTGACATTTGTTTCTAGACCCTCCTCATCAAGTGGACCCCACTACTGGAATGTGGTATTCTTGCACTACATGGTGGGTTTTCTTTGTTTCTTGATTTCCTTTGGTTTTCCATATGACTTAGGCGAGGGTGGGAGTTGACCCACATAAAGAGAATTTTCAAGGATATACTCTCCATAGTCATTATTAATGATTTTGACCCTTTCCTTTGGTTGAGATGAAGTGGATGTGACATTGGATGGATCAGATGGAGGAGGTGGAGTGGGTCTATTGAATGGACAATGGTAGGGATGCTTCCCTTCTAATAGTTTGCAATATTGGAAGGGGTGAGGGCTAACCTTAATGGTAACTTTATGACCATCATAAGAGAACTTTAAGCATTGATGGTAGGTGGATAAAATAGCTTGAATTGAATGAATCCATGGACAACCAAGGAGAATGTTATATAGAAGGTCAAGGTCGAGGACTTCGCATGTTGTATCCACTATAGTAGGCCCACTTTAAGAGGTAAGGTGATTGTGCCTTTGGAGACTCTCTCTGCATCATCATAGGCCTTAATTGTGATCTTTCCTGATGGATCTACTAGGACTTTAGATATTCTCAATTGTTTGATTAACTTAATTGTACACATGTTTAAACTAGATCCACCATCTATAACGACTCGCTTGACTTTGTACTTCTGTATTATAGCTTCAATGTGGAGGGGTTTGATATACATGGGGCCATCAGGTGGTGTTGGGAAGCTAGGTTTCCAATAAGGGCCTGGAACTGGGCGGCGTTGATATTGTCTAGGACTCGGGACTCGGGACTCTAAGAGGGATTTCTCAAGGATCTCCTTGTGTATGGGTAAAGTCTTGAGGAGTTCAAGAATGGAGATTTGTGCAAGAGTTTTCCAAAGATGATCAAGGATATTGTATTGGTCGGTAGATGACATGGGAGGTTTGGGAGGAGGGGGAGCAGCTCCCTGAATGGTTACTCTTCCTCAGTGGGTGGTGACGTTACAATCATTCTAGGAGGTGGAAGATGTGGCACCTTAAATGACTATCTTGGCTTGGGAGGACTAATTGTATGGTTATAGAGGGGGAACACCTTGTATGGTAACCCTAGGTCTATGAGGGGCGGGAGGGGGATCAACTCATTGGATTGTGATAGCATTAACATGGGTGTCAATAGGTTCTATGCAACCTACCAAGGAGTCAAATTTAAAGATGTAGTTGGTATAGTCATAATGAATCTCATTGGATGATGATGATTTTTCCTTACCATGCTTAGGAAATGGATTCTGGTACATCTTGAGTTTATCATTGGAGTTACCAAGTTTAGCAGCAGCTACGTCAATACCACCATTGTCGATTAGGTCCTAGATGTAGTTCTTGACTTTAATACACTTTCGTGTGTCATGACCAATGACGCGGTGATAATCACAATATTCATTCTCATTGTACCACAGGGGTTTAGGCTGATTGAGGTCAAAAGGATGGGTTATCAGGAAGATAACTACCCTAGCCAGGACAAGTTTTTGGAAGATGACCTCTATGAGTTCAGTGAGAGGGGTGTACTCCTGCTAAGTTTGGTTGTTGGAATGGGGCAGTCAACCCTGGATGGAGACATTGTTGGGAGGTTGGGGTTGATTATGTCTGTTGGATCAGGTGTTGAAGAAACTACTGGTGGTGGTGGGTTTGGAAGGAGCAGCCACAGTCTACATAGGCTTGGCATTAATGACTCCATCATTGACCATATTCTTATTCTTGGACCAGAATTTAAGCTTGTCATTATTAAAGGAGGAAACTTGATTGGATTTTTTTATAATGATTTAATGTTCCATCCTCTAACAAGACGTTCTCTAAGGCTAATACTTTCTTGGTGACCTTTTTGAAGCTCATGATGCATTGACAAGTCAAGGGTTTTGAAAGTTCAGGTACCAAATTTCATTGAAATAATTAGACTTGATTTGACTCTGGTATATCCCACGGAAATTTTTTAATGAGATGATGCCACCTTTGAAGGAAGTTGGCAAAGGTTTCTCCGAAACTCTATTTTATGTTACGTAAGTTGATTATAGAAATATTGTTCTCAATATTGTAAGCATAGTGGGATCTAAACTTCTCTGCTAGATCTAGGAAGGACTTGATGAAGCCATGAGGTAGGGCAGAGAACCAAGTGAGGGTATCTCCACTAATACTTTTAGGAAAAAGTCTTCTAAGGTATACATCACTATAGGAGACCTCTTAGAAGAGGATGTAAAATTCTTGAACATGGTCTCTAGGGTCACCTTTGCCTTTGTATTTCTTGAATTTAGGCATTTCAAATCTTGGGGGATAAGGTGAGACCAAAATGGAAGGATCATACAGACAAGGACATAGTTCCTAAAAAGTGTAAGGTCTCTTATTTGTCCCATCCTTGAGGTTTTTGATGAGGTCCTTCATGTTCTGAATTTCTTTCATAAGGTCAGGTTGTTGATTGTGGACACTGGGGACATAGTGATCCATATTAGATGCTTGAATTTGACGAGTCACTAGAGGGATACCACCACCACCACAAATGTATTGGTAAGAGGAACCAAGAGGTTGTGAAGTGACTTGAGGTTGTGAGCCACGAATAGGCTAGTAGGAGGTAAGATAGTGTAGATGAAATTGAGGGAGTTATAAAGAGGTGTGGTCAACCTAGGAGGTTGGGATATTGTTGGATTAGACATGCTTTGAGGCATGAAAATTAGAGGTAAAGAAACCGTGGGTGTGAATATCGTGGGCGGTGGGTGAAGAACAACATCAATGATGGGTTGATCTATGAGGTCACCAATCAGGGGTCTGTCAAGGATAGACCAGTCAAATACCAGGGGCAAACGTACCCCTTGAGTGATGAGATGAGCTATAAGCCCATTAGGATTATGTTTGAATAATCTCTCCATCATGTCTTGATTGTAGGGATTGTCAACAAAAGATTGGACATGTGGAGAAAGCTCGGGTTGGTCAACAAGTTGTTCTTCTTGTTGCGGATCTTGATCGAAGTCGTGACTAGTCTCAGGCATCTCACTACCTTCAGTGACCTTTTTGCTTTTTGTGAGCGAGTCAAGACCATACACAGGTAACCTTAAGGAAGGAATTGATAGATGTCGAAAATGATTTGGAGGGGATATTTGGAGGACTTAGAAAGTTTGATTGGATTTTGATTTGGATAGGATTGATTTTGAATAAGATTGATTTGATTAGGATTTAGGTGAGCGATTGATGATACAAACCACAAGCAAGGTGATAACCAAGCTAGGTAAAAATTTAGACCTTATGATATTGATAAAGTCCTCTTCTATTTAGGGTAGACTAACATCCCTAAGAAAAATTAGACAAAGGATAAGAATTTTGATCAACCCAAAATGTTTAGACAAAGGTACTTGGGGGAGATTCTTTCCCAAGCACAAAAGCCAATTGATTAATTGATTAAAGAGAAGGTATAAATCCAACTATTACAAGGTATTACCCCTATGATGAGGTTGATTGATTGATTGATTAAAATGATTTGATTAATTGGACTGATGATTGATTGATTGTGCTAAGTCCTTAAAGATTGAATGATGAAAATGATTAGAATATGACAATGATAATGGTAGAAAGGAAAATGATTGAAGAAAGGAAAATGTGATGAAATGCAAGGTTAGCCTAGGTGGATCAAGACTCAATAAGTGATTGGTGGAGAAGGAAAGTTGGACAAAGGGATACGACCACCCCTATTGATGGATTGCGACAAGCTTGACCTTTGATGGAAGGCGTTTTCTCTTAAAGACTCTTCATCAAACTCATTGTTGTGACCATGGATATAACCATGGAAACGATGTAAAAAGGTTCTATGTTTCAACAATAGTGTTTGATTAATGTATAGAAGCTTTTGACGCTTGAGGAGTTGTTTGTAATTTGGTTTTTTCTTCTTGACTTGATGATATATGGACCTTTTTGGATGCTTGAGAAATCTGGCATTATGATGCATGATAAAAAATGACTAGATATTTGAATAGCGCGAAGACTCCGAAACTCAGATTTAGCAAGGCGGAGACGCTGAAGGACAAATTTTGATAATTTCTTGAAATTTTTTATCAAAAGTTGGTCAAATTTGGTCAATTTGGGAAAATGCTTGATAGTTGACTACTCTTGGCAAGAAAACATCAAACAATGAATACACATTGGCCAAGGGCAATGCTTGATGATAAGCACAAAAGTGATCGGGGGCCTAGATTATCCCAACCAAATTTTACTGGTATTTCACAAAATGAAGACACACATTAAACATACGACTTAGGTTGGAAAGTGAAAACCATTTGATAGACCTCTCGCACAAAGCGATACCTCAAATAGGCGGATAGATAGAGATTATGGTAGTAGTTGCTCAACCTTACAACACACTCACTTCTCGGGCATACCAGATTCTCTTACCCCAAAGATTCGAGGATCTATTATATGGGGAATTCCTGTCTCATCCTGAGTGGGTACATGAGAGGTAACTTTGGGGTATGATATGCATCCCCTGCACCATCAAAGGTAGGATTTTTGTTATGACAACAAGGTTCTTAATTATTTTTTGACTGGTTTAGTCCAACAATGAATCCATGAAGTAAGCCACTAAAGACTCTAACTAAGCTTATATATGCAGAGAATGCCTCCACATACATCGAATTCACTAAGTACTCTGGTCATCTGACCAAGTTTTTTATATAGTGGCTCGAAAACAAACTGCTTGAGATCAGGCTAGGAAAGTCGATATCCTCGACATCTCCCAATTCAAGATATCCTTGTGAGGTGATGAAATCCCCAATCAAGAATAGCCCTCAACTACAAAAGAAAAAATAGGGTGTTGTCAATCACCTTTCTCATCACCCAAGGTACGTGAAGGAGAGGGGTGAGGATAATAAATGTGACAATGGGTCCACCCTACACAAGCACAAGCACACAAAACATGGAAAACAATGGTTAATTTTAGTCCCACATGATAATTGTTGTCTAATCTAGGAATGTGAAAAACAAACTAATACTAGTGGAAAAATGAAATCTTCGATAAATGAGCTACAAAAATAGGTTAGTAGTTTGAAAATTGATCTTGGACACATGAAGAGAAACCTACAAAACACAATCTTGGATCAGTAAACAAAACCCTAGTTACCTCAGTGTAGACATCGAAGTACAGGCATAGATGCTGAATGTCTACGCAGATGTTGGACGTCTGTGCAGGTGCTGAAGTAGGGCCTGACTATGAATTGAAATGCAGAAAACAAGAAAATTTGAAAAAAATGAATTTTAAAATTTGATAGGAAATTAATACCCACAGAGATGTTGTTCTATAGCGCGAACGCTACTCATCTACGCAAACACCGAAATAGAAAAGCCAGAAAACTGTTAAGATAGAAGATTCAAATTTTTAAATTTTTTGAAATGAGGTGGGAAATCAAGCTTGATGGAGACACCGAACCAAAGTGCAGACGTCGACCATCTGCATAGACACTGATGCATCAATTAACTCACAAAAACTAAGTTAGTGTAAAAATTTGTTATTTCTACCAAAAACCATAAACTAGAAATACCTAAGTTGTTTTTGTGATTTTTAAAAATGCAAGAAAAACTCAAGAAAAGGTGTCAAAAGACACTAGATGCAGAGATGCCAGAAAAAGAGGGAAAATATTTTAAATTTAAGATGCAAATGTCGATTCAGGACAAAGACATCAATCTAGTGTCAACGGAGATACTGTTGTGTAGGCAGAGATGCTAATGTGAGAACCTGCAACTAAAAACTTACAAAAACTTACAAAAAACTCAAGAAAACATTAGTTAAAAGGGACATGGGTCCCACTGGACGTGCCAAAATGAACAAAGGGAAATCAAAGGCAATGGTGAGAAGGTTAGTTTAAATCCAAATAAACATGAACATTCAAACAAAATATAAAAATAACCTTATACCTTTGCAAGTGAGTTCACTTGTTCCTCCAATTGGACCTTGGATGAAATTGAAGATGCGCCCCTCCTCAAATTGTTTGGATTGGTCCACAATGGATTTATGGATTTCTCTCCACACACAACAATACTAAGATGAATTGATAAATGGATGGATTAGGTGATAGAAAATCACTAAGTATGGGAGAAAAATGACTATAATGGTGATTTTATGGATGGCTCTAAGCTTATACTAACAACATGTATTTTCCTAAAAGATGGATGTCAAATGAAGAGGAGGAGACCCCAATTTATAGATTTTAGGAGGGAGAAATGGAGGGCCAATATTGATTGAGTGGAAGGATAGGATTGAAGGAAAGTGATGGAGAAGATTGAGAGTACAAGGTTAGAGATTCAAGAGATTTATCATAAAGGCATTTCTTTTCTCCACACACCTCAAGGTACATGCTGAAGAGATCCCCAAGTACATTGGGAGAATAAAAGGGACTTAAAAATTCCTTGGGAGAGGATAAGAGAATTAAAAATTGTCAAATAATGGGTTGCATGGGAGAAAGAGGAGAGAAAAGGAATTATAAATTCCTTGGGAAGTGAGGGAGCATGGGGAAATGAGAGATTTTGAAATCCTTGATATGACCAAAGTTAGTGCATTTAAGGTTTGGAAGGTGAGAGGGGACAAACCATTTATGGAAAATGGTTGAATTGCTCCTAATCATGGTGATTAGGATTGTGCAAATGATTAAGAGAGGAGATTAGGTGGATTAATGAGAGATAAGAGGGTAAGTGGGCAAGTTAGGAGGATTTGGGAAGAGGAGAGAATGAGTGGAGGAATTAAAAATTGGGGATTAATGATAACCAAGCTTCTAGAAGAATTAATTAGATTAAGTGGAGATGGGAAAGTGATTTGTAGGAATCACTACTTAAGTTAATTAGATAAAATTAATTAACTAAGTGAGACTTAGAGGAATTAATGATTTAATTGACTTTAGAAGAATAGGGGAAATAATTTATTTATCTAAAAAATTAATTATTGGACTATAGTGACAAAATTAATTAAATTAAAATGAATTAATTTTGAGAAGAATAAGGATAAAACAATTAAATGAATTAATTATGTATAAAGGATAAATTAATTAAATATTCAAAATAATTAATTTTAGACGTCTGCAGAGGGAAACCTTCTCATGGTGTTTCATTTGGTAATATTAATTTCTTAGCACTAATCTAGGTTTTGGTGATTATTTTGAGGTTGTTTAATGAGTTTAAACTGTTGGATATTGTTGTTGCTAGGATATGTTGTCATTGATGTTAACATATTCCTGTGTTTTGGTGTTGTAGAGAAATCTTTTGGTGATTCGGTGATTGCAGTGAGTTGATCTAGTTGGTTAATCTGTTTAGGATGTTGAATCAACTAGAGATATTTAATTCTTTATTGATTCCATGATGCTATGTGATGATTTGATTGTGTTGTGGATTCCGGTATGGAGACTAGTTTTCAATGTTCAGTGTTGCAATGTTCTGATGTTTGATATGTTGTGCTCCGATATGATCATATATTTGGTTGCGGATTTGGGAGAGTGTTTTGGATGTTTGTGTGTATCTTAATTTCAAATAGTTCATGATTTGATGCTCTGCAAGCTATCTTTCTTGTCTGAGTTGTTGTTGTTAAGTGTTCTTGAGTGTTAGCATGATGATCGATGAAGATTTGAATAAGTGGTGTTTGTGTAGCTATTGCGGATGGTTCTAACATGCTTGTTGGTGTTTCCTAATCATGTCCTATTTTTTTTTATGGTCCACATTGATTATTATGCATGTTGTTGATGATCTTATGGGTCTGTTGATATTCTTTGTGTTATGTGGTATTTTGGTGGTGTAACGTGTTGCGGTTGATCTTGGCGGGATTTCTGATGCTGGTGCATGTTTAAGGAGTTGATTTAGGTCCATGCTATGTTGTGGTTGATTTAGGAGTGGAGGGTTTGGTCGACCTTATAGTCAAGGTTGATGATTTGTATAAATGGGTGCAATATTCATGTAATTTGGTGGTTGTTGTTGAATTTGCATTATAAAAGAGTGGTGTATGTGTGATCAAGTAAATGCATCTTTCAGTGTGGTGTGTTGAGTATAGATTTGTGAAGGGTAGACATATGCGCTTAATCAAAACTGTCATTAGGCATTAGCAGATGCTATTTTTATAGTTCATCTTTTCTGGATTGTAGTCCGATCATCTTTGTAAGGTAGTGAACCTTCCCTAAGGTTTGCAGCCTTCTGGGTCATTGTAATTTGAGTAGTGATCTCTAGATAGTGTGCCTAAATGCATGTGCATTCCCTATTGCAATATTTACACATACTACTACAGAGTATCATCTCATTGTGGGTAGGTTCCCAGCATGGTTTTTCCCTTAATCAAGTTTTCCACATCAAAAATATTGGTGTTATGTGTGTTCTTGTTACTGTTGTTATCTTTCTTTTTGCTACTGTTGATTAGATCTGAGATTGTTCTTAATTTGTTTAATCTGGTGAAAATTGATTCACCCCCCTCTTAGTTTTCCTTCCTTGTTGTTGCCAACAAGTGGTATTAGAGCTAAATCCTCTAGAAGAAGCTTAACCGCTTAAGGAGATCCTGGATGGAAACCTATGTGTTCAAAAAAAGGTACTAGATTTGATGGAAATAGTTACATTGTAAGGAAGGACTAGATGAAAGTTTATTTGAAGTGTGTTGGAGAAGATTATTGGAAGATTACAAAGAATGTCTATAATGTTCCTCCAAACAGACCGGTTACTCTTGATGAAATCAAGGAAGTTGACCATAACATAAGAGATAAGGAAGCATTGTTGAGTGCTTTGACTAATTCTGAGATGACTAATGTGATGGGACTATAGATTTCACATGAGATATGGAAAAAATTAGAGGTCTTGTATGAAGGATATGCACAAGTTAAAGTTGCTAAGTTGTAGAGTTTGAAAGGAAAATATGAGACATTGAAGATGAGAGAAGATAAGAATATAACTTCCTTTATGGCTAAAGTAAATGAGCTTGTTATGAACATCAGATGTGTTGGTGGGACTCTTGAGGATGATGAAATTGTTGCTAAGGTGCTAAGATCTTTGCCTTCTTATAAAGCTAAAGTTGTTGTTGTGATGCTAAAAATGTGGTAAATAGGAAAGGCATACACATATAATGAGACAATAAAACATAATGGAAAGCTTAATTGAAAACTAAATTAAAGATGCAAACCATAAGCCTCCCTTGAAATGTCCCATTTTCCTTTATTCTTGAGGACCTTGAAGGTGTTGGATTGTTTGGCTCTTAGTGGAGAAATGACTTCCAAAGTGGCAACTCAAGAGTTGAGTAGCTACTTGATCATGATTGATTATGTAAATGATATGAAATGCATGATCTAAGAAACTAGATTAACATTCTATGATTAATCCAAAAATATAATTACTAGATGATTGAAATGAAAATTTCCTATAGTAATGATGCTAAAAATATGAATGCAAGGGATCCTTATTTCTCCAAAATGAGGGTTATTTATAGAAATTCCAAGGCCAAAGCTGAGGTGGCAGGAATCAACGGTCCAAATTTGATCTGAAGATATCAAGGTTCAAGATTGAGGAAGTTGGAGAAGAGGTTGGAGGAAAGAGACACTTGTCATATTTGTGGCGACAAGTGTCAAGGAGCCTTGCTCATGAGAGGGCAAGTGTCCAAGGAAGGAGTCATGTGGAAAAAGTGCCATGTGTCTCAAGGGGAGAATATCCACACCATAGGAGGTTAGAATAAGGAGGTTAGGATGTGCAAGATAGGATAAGGTTAGTTAAAACCAGGGGATAGTTAGGTTAGAGGTGGTTAGGTTAGGTGGTTAAAAGTTAGGAGCCATGTGCTCATTTGAATTTAGAAATTCAAATAATTGGAAAATGGTAATTAATCTCAACAAACTTGAGTTTGTTAATCTTAATTAAGAATTAGAAGAACTGACTAATATGAGGGGAATTAATTAAATTAGAATTAATTAATTAAAGGGGGATATGAAATGAAATATATAAATAATTCATGTAGATTTATTTACTAGTAGATGAATAGAGAAATTAGTCAAATTGCTTGTGAATTCAATTAATTGGGAAGAGGGATTAATCAAATAACTGTGTATTTAATTAACTATCTTCAAACCATTTTAGGTGTAAACATTTTGCCCCTCTTTGAAGCAATGTGTGATGATGCGTTGGTTCCAAGAAGACTCGATTGATGATGTTGTTGATATTGATTTTGATAGGATGCAGATTTGATCTTGATTTCGATGCGGATTCAGTTTCGATATGATACTAATTCAATTTTGAGATGATAAATCTCGATATGATGTGGATTTGATGCGATTTTGATTTTGAGATGATAAATATCGATATGATGCCCCAGGTGTTGACTCATAAATATCGATGCGAGGATGCCCCCTTGGGAGATGAATCAAATCATTTTTTTAATGTTTTTGAATTTTTTGCGATTTTTTTATTTTTTTTTATATTTTTACGATTTTTAGATTTTTAATGATTTTTCAATTTTTAGATATACTTAGAGGTGATCTGATTCATTTCCCGATAATAAATTTGAAAACGTTTCCCTGCCAGAATGATTAGTTGATTAGATGATTAAAAATTAGTGGAATAAAAATCCCATATAAATGCCCCATTTTGAGTTTAAAAAGGTGAATTCTTTTTATCACTCTTCATCTGTGCACTTTGATTGTTTGGAGAATTTTTGCTATGGAGGAAGGAATGACAATCTCATACCACCAACATAGGTTCGAGTGAGTTCAGCGACATGAGCGTCCTTCGGCCTACGATCCACCGGTACATTCTTCGAGAAAACCCAACTTTGTCAATTTTTAAGTGATTTTAAAAAAATTTAGCCATTTGTAGAAAAAATCATTTTTTAGCATTTTTTCCATGTGGGTTTGAAAAATATTTGCATATTGACATGGGTTTTTCGAATTTTAAAATGGATTTTTTGATTTTTTTAAATTTTAAAAATTTTCAAAAAAAAAATTAAAATTTGTGCTTTTGGGCGAGGGGGAGGGGCAGGGGTGGGTGGTAGTGCCATGACAACACCACCACGACCGCGGTGGACGTCGTCGGTGCCACCACGAGTGCCACGGGCGGCACCGTGACATCTTTAGACAAGATTTTCATGATTTTTGGCTTGATTTTTTCAATTTTAGATTATTTAGTTTTTGATTGCGATCAAAATTTGGATGATCTGATGTAATTTTTTAGATGATTGAATTTGATTATTTTGATAAAAATCTTGTTGTCCCACTGACCCTTAAATGTCATGATTTTTGATAAAGATTTTGGAATGTGGCCAATTTGATTTGATTTTTTTTATTTCGATAGGGTAAGATAGATTGAATTAACTCTCTAATTGATAAAATTTGATGATTAGTTCTGATTATCTCAATGTACATGTGAGATGAGATAGGATTGATAATGACCTCATGATAGACGAGTATCATTGATAGGGGCTCAATGAGATTTGATAAAAATCTCAAGTGAGCAAGATAGACTGATAGATAGATTGATTTGATAGATAGATAAATCGAGAGACTGATATGATGAGATGATTTGATTGCAGGAGCACTTTAGTGTCCTCCAGTCTCGGGAACGCTTCCCAAAGACATGGATGATGATACCTGATCTTAGCCAAGCAGAGCGAGACCACATTGACATGTGTGGTTTATCTTCCCTTCTTGACATGCCCTGACCTTTGATTAACTGGGGATTATTAACAGCCTTAGCAGAGCATTGGCATAGTGAGCACAATACTTTTCACTTACTGACGGGCGAGATGACAGTGAAACTCCAGGATGTATACCAGATACTGCACATCCCTATGATGGGAGAGATAGTGTATTACGATCTTCATGAGTAGGGTGGGATAGATGCACTTTGTCGAGTGTTTGAGGATGATGAGATAGGCGGATATGACATTGTGTGGTAGGAGATGCTAGAGCTAGGTTATGCCACATTACCCACTGTTCTTGCTGGATTCATCAGGGGTTTCCTTTATCCCGATCAAAGGTAAAAGGAATTATTCATTGGATGGGGTCATCTCCTTGAGCAAATGGTGACACAGGGGACCCGATTTGCATGGGGGTCATGCATGTTGGCACACTTGTATCATGAACTGCACCGAGTTGCGTACTAGAGATCGACTGCATTATTAGTAGGGGTGATTGTTCTCCAGATATGGGCCTGGGAGAATATGTATATCACACAACCATTGGCTGATAGAGATAGACTTGCAGGTAGGCCTTATGTTGATGGGTATCCAGGCATCATTATCCAATGAAAGTTGGGTGAATTGGAGTATTGGCAACGGACACTAGATGATCTAGATATTGTGATATGGAGACCATACAGAGATTGTGAGATCTGGCTTAAGGATGCAGTGGAGATGTCATATGTATTCTTGATGCAATACTTGATCGGATCGACACCCTATGTTATCGAGTGATTCCTTTGTATGAGGGTGTTGAGACAGTATGGTAGGATACAGGGTATAGCTCATTATGCTCGCAAGAGACTAGATGTGGCCACTTGGGGGCCCTCTATTTCATATGACCGAGCATGTGCAGATTATCGATCATTGGAGCCATTGGATTGGGATTATCTATCAGGTGTGATAGATAGCGGGATGACAGATGAGTACATCGTATATTTTACTGCACACAGGTTTCCTAGGCTGACATGTCTGGATGAGCCAGAGCCAGTTTTAGATGAGGATGATGAGAGGCTATGACGCAAAGCTCCTAGACAACCAAGGGATGGTGGGGGGAGAGGAGGTGGGGGTGAAGATGATGGCGGAGATGGAGGGGATGATAGAGATGGAGATAGAGGGGACATAGGAGATCATGGTGTTGGAGATCATGATGGAGGAGATGATGATAGGAGAGCTAATGATGGGGGAGATGGTTGAGCAGTGACAGTGGCAGTGGCAGGCACACTAGGAGCCAACAACTCTAGATCTACTAGAGATGTATATATGGATTGGATGACTTGGACGGTCAGATGGAGGAGATCAGGTCTAGTGGATCAGGGGCATCAAGTCCCAGAGCAGGAGGCTCCCCAAGTTGAGCAGGTACCTATAGGAGTATCACAAGTTGAGTAGCCACAAGAAAAGGTACCTCGACGGATCCTCATTAGGATGTTGCCTAATCAACAACAGGCTTAGATTACAGACTTATAGGGTTAGGTTCAACAACTAGAGAGTCAACTAGCAAAGAGAGACTCTTAGATAGCCTAGCTAGAGGTCTAAATGACATGGTTACAAGTATAGGCACAGGCCCAGATTGTCCAGGTAGAGGCCTAGATGGCCTCTCTCATGGTCAAGAGAGATGCATCTAGGGATAGGTTTTGGTAGGTCGAGGTATGGGTATAGATGTCAAGAGAGTCTAGTTCAAGGAAGGCTGCCCTGAAGATGATGCGTCAGGCAGTCCGAGAGGCTGAGTATTACAAGACATTATACTATATTGTTGTTCTTTTTGATCGGAGGGCTCCAGGATTTTTACAGTTGAGCAGGAGATCGGGACAGAGCTAGTCTGAGAGTCGAGGAGTGACAGGGCCACTTCAAAGAGATCCCCCGGGTGGGGACCCAAGTACAGGGGTATCAACTGGTGTTACTAGACCTGCCGCATCAGGATAGAGTTTTGCTCTGTGTCCTAGTGGTCACACTGATATGGTACATTGATCCATTCATGTACACACCTTTTGTGATGAGATATTGAAGATTCCTACTATGTATATTTGTGATGTATCTCATATATTTTTGTGATATCATTGTACCTTGGACAATGATCTTTTTGATGATATGATATGTAGTCGATCCTATTCACTCTACATGACCTAATGAGATGATGGACGCATTCTATTTGTTATATGATTATGTTGTGCAGTTACTTTCACGATGTATGTTTTATTTTTGATATGTTTATGGATTATAGATTATGGATGCATGCTTCTTATATGATGATGCAATATTTACATGATGTTATGCAAATATGAATATGTATGGTGATGCTTATAAATACTATGTGATGTATGTGCAATGTAATGCTTTCTATCTTCATGATGTTTTTATTATTTTCTCATGCATGTTAATATGAGATGGATGTAATGCAATGCAATGATGCTACTTTATATGATGGATATGAAATGGATACAATGCAATGATCTAACTAAATGAATGAACGATTGGATGTTCTATATGAATATGTCTTAGTATGCAATGGTTATATGAGATGAACTAACTTATTATGCAAAATGAATAAATTGATTATTTTTGTTACTGTCCAATGTACTCAATCATGTAATAAGAGAGATAACACCATGCAAAATGAAATACAAATCTACTTTTAAAATGCAAATAAAATGCGATGATCGGACTAGTCATTTGGTCATTGCTTTGTTTCATCATTGAGCCTTTAAAATGTGGGAAGTGAGTGCAAACATCAATGGTATAATTGAACCATGATGACCTGAGCACTACTTTTCTGGGTTTTGATATTGCAAGTTAGCACAAGCATCGAGGTATAATTGAACCAAGATGACTTGAGTGTTGCTTGTGTAAAACAGGCAGTATTAACCATTTCTATATGCAAGTCCAAAATGTCTTCTATGATACTCTGATGATCATGTCCTGAGACAACTTTGCACATATTAACCATTAATTTACAGACAACAAACAATAAAATATCATGTTCCTTCCTTGTTCCTCTAGTCAAAGACATCTTGGAGTCACTTAGAGATCATGATAGCAAAAAATCAAGATAAAATAGTTGAACCATTATTGTCAAAGTGTTAAAATCATTAGTTAAAAGATATCATCCATTGATATGTGTTTGTCATGTTTAGACCGATATTTGATAGTTGATGGTTGACAATGTGAACATGCTTTCAACATTTGATGTGTCTTAGTTTTTGATTGACAAGTGTTGCCTAATTGTTGTTCTACCTATTGGATTCAGCTCAAAACAATGAAAATTTTGCCCCCAACTAGGTTTAGGATTTTGTCCCCAGTCTAGAAACAAACTTTATTATAATATATACAATGATCCAAACCATGGTGAGAAATCACCTGTTATGCCCGCATATGTATAAAGGCTTTATTATGGATATGACCAGCGTTGATGGAAATGAATGCAAGAAGAAGGATGCATGAACCAATAGATGGAGGAGCCAACTGACAGATAGCGCTTGTTTGCCAGGTTTTCACCATCTGTTTTTATTAAAAAATTTCTCATATTTGATTTTTTTTTCACTGTTTTCGTTGTTTTTGTATTTTCTGTGTTTTTACTTTTTGGGGATTTTTCTGCTTTTCCATTGTTTTTGGAGTTTTTCTACTTTTCCACTGTTTTTGGATTTTTTTGCTTTTCCACTGTTTATGGATTTTTCTTATTTTTCGGTGTTTATGGATTTTTCTGCTTTTTCAAAGATAAAACTTCTTCAGATGCATACTATTGATGGGTTCCTCAAGTTGATCCCCATCTTGTGTTGATAGCTAATATGCTCCTAACCCAAATACTATTGTGACTACAAACGGACCTAACTAGTTTGGTTCAAACTTCCCTTTCTTTTCTCGATTTGACTGGTTTTATGGATTTTCCTTTAGTACTAGTTCCCCAACTTGAAAGAATCGTGGTTTGACCTTGCGATTATAATTTTAGCACATTCTTTGCTGATATACCTTTAAATTATCAAAGGCATTTTGTCTAAGTTCGTGGATCAATTCTAACTCTTGCAATCTAGATACTCGTTGTTCTTCATCTGGGATAAAGCCTTTTAATGATACTCGTAGAGAAGGTATCTCTACTTCTATTGGCAGTATTTTTTCTGATCCATAGACAAGAGAGAAAGGTATGGCACATGTTGGTGTGTGGATACTGGTACGGTAGACCCATAGAGTAGGGTTCAATTGAATATGCCAATCTCTATTAGCATCATTCATTGTCTTTTTGAGGATTTTCAAAATAGTTTTGTTTGATGCTTCTGCTTTCCCATTCTCTTGTGGATAGTAGGGTGTGGAAAATCTGTGTTGGATTTTGAATTTCTCACATAGCTCTTAGACATCCTTGTTCTTGAACGGTCTCCCATTATCAGTGATAATGGTCATGGGTATTCCATAGCGACAGACGATGTAGTTCAAGATAAATGCAACAATTTTTTTTCCTGTGATATTGATGAGAGGTACTGCCTCAATCCATTTTGTGAAATATTTTGTAGCTACAAGGATGAATTTGTGACCATTGGATGAATAAGGATTTATCTTTCCTACTAGATCAAGATCTCATTGGCAGAAAGGCCAAGATGTTGCCAAAGCATGAAGTTCTTGTGTTGGTGCATGAATTAAATTACCATGGATCTGACATTGTTTGCATGTTTTAGCTATTTGAGAATAATCTCGTTCCATAGTTGGCCAATAATAGCCCAAGCATATGATCTTTTTCGAAAGGGTAAGACCACTTAAATAAGTGCCACAAATGTCCTTATGGACTTCATTTAAGGCCTTCTTAGATTCTTCTTCCTCGAGACATCTTAAAAGAGTACCGTCCAGACCTGGTTTAAAAAGGGTATCCACGATAAGAGTATAATGGGAAGATTGGCGGATGAAATTCATCTTTTGATTTTTTGACAAGTCTGGAGGGAGTGTGTTATCAAGACAATCATGTGCAGGGTAAAACAACTCTTCCACCAGGAATTTGTAATGCTCTTTATTTTCTTGTGTTTGAAGGAGAGAAGCAAGTGTTGCCATGGCCTCTGCTTCTTTGTTGTCATTTCTTGGAATCTGCTGAAAAGTTATTTCGAAAAAGTATTTCTTGACATCATCAATCATCTTCTTATAAGGCATTAGATTTTCATCCTTTGTTTGATAATCATCATTGATTTGATTGATGATGAGCTAAGAGTCTCCAAAGACCTGAAGTTGTGTAATGTTCCATTCTATGGCCATTTTGATTCCTGTGTCCAAAGCTTCATATTCTATTGTATTATTGGTGCATGAAAAGTTTAATTTGTACACTTTTGGAATTGTATCACCTTGTGGTGTGATGAATAGAATTCTTGCTCCTGATCCATGTTGTGTTCCTTTATTGATGCCTGCTCATGGACTGATATTCAAGTGATGTATTATAAGATCTGGATCCAACCCTGGAATGTCTGCATATGACCATCTTTTGATTTGCCTCCTTTTCAAGAGTTCCAAATATTTTTGCCTTTTGAGTTTTGATAGAGAAGTTGTTGGATATAGATCAATTGTGCCAATGTTAATCACCTCTATCAGTTCTATTAGGATAGATGACCTCTCTTGATAAAATTCAGGTAAGCTGTCAAACCTCCCATCTTCTGATGCCTCAAGGAGGTTTTCACCATTAGATGTGTCCTTTATTTTTACAATTTCTCAGTCTAATGTTGTATGTCTTTCATTTTCCCAGTCCATAGTTTCAGGGTGGATTAGAGGTAAGGGGTCCTCAGGTTGAGATGTTTCGAGGGTATTTAGGGTCATGATAGAGATGTCAAAGTTTTCAATATGTACTTCAATGTCTAGAACGATACTCTCATCAGAATGACCTCTTGCAAGTAGCTCCCGATCGTCCTCGATTAAGTCCAAGTCAACCGAATGTGATCCTGATTCAAGTGGGATAGTTCCTAACATTTGTCGTACATACACATGAACTATATTGACATCTACATCTTCTTCTTCCCTTTCAATTGCAAGTTCCTCTTGTTTGCTATCATGTTCAACTTTTTATTGCTTAGAAGATGTGTCCTCTTGTAGAGTAACTCATCCATACCCTAAGCCTTATTTGTTTGTAGCTTGCTAAGTATGAGGTTGTATAGGTTTTGAGATACCTTCTTTTCTTTTTCCTATAGGACCCGTTCCAATGTATCCCATTTTTTGAAGAATGTTAAATCCTTTTTCATATTTTTTTGTAGGTATTCTAACATTATTGATCTTTTGTTGGACTTCTTCATCCTTGTATAGCCATTGTAGCACATCTTTATCTTTTGTTTCCTCTGATAAGGTCCCAACACTAACAAATGCTCCATCAAATATTGGAAGATGTTTCACAATTGGTTTTTGTTGAGAGTTTGATGGTTCTCCATAGGATTTAGGAGAAAGTGGTAACTGCGATAGTGAATATTCTCCGTTCCCTCGATCTCTTAGCTGCATTTGTTTTTCCATAATTGACAAAATTGAGGAAAATGATTTTTCTTTGGATTGTGTGTTTAAAGATGATGTCTCTCTATTATGTGGAACAATAACCTCTCAATCCAGTTTCAGATTACTACAACACTATAATGGATTTGAGTCTGTTGAGATCGCAATTTCTTGCCCATTGTATGGAAACTTCAGGCACTGATGATATGTTGATGGAATAGGCTGTATGTCATGTATCCATGGTCTTCCCAAGAGTATGTTGTATGATAAATCCAAGTCTAGGACTTGGCATGCTGTGTCTTTCTGCAAAGGTCCCACTCTGATGGGTAATATCACAATTCCTTTAGAGGAACGTTCTTCTTCATCATATGCTTTGAATATGATATTTTTTCAGGGATCAACTACATCTTCAGAATAACCTAGAGCATGGAAAAGACTCAGTGAGTAAATGTTTAAACCATCTCCCCCATCTATTAGAACACGTTTAACGAGTGTACTATAAATGATGACTTCAATTTGCAAGGGAGCATTATGGGGATGTTGCAAGGAATTAATGCTTAGATATGAAGGAGATGGGCTTTGAATAGGATCCTCTGAAATAGGTTTGATGGACATTATGGATATCCCTTGGGGAACTTCATCCTTGGGTGTATTGTTTGGTGAGGATGATATGGAAAGTTCTTGCAAGTTTTTAAGAGGTGTAGAAATAGATGCCTTTGGAGAGTTAATTTTATTATGCGGGGATGAGCCATTGCTAGACATAGGTGGGCAATTTTGATCTTCCTCAGCAAAATCCTTTAGGGATCTCTTTAATAGTTACATAAAAAAGCCACCTTTCTTTGGAGATACATTTGAATCCTTGTGAGGTTTTGACATAGTTGGCTTTTGATTTTGGACTTGTTTGATTTCTCTGATATGTTGACCTGTTATGTATTATTCTTGTATTTTGCTTTGGTATTCCATGTTTCTATGATCTTTAGTCATTTCAAATGCTTCAATTTTTGTTTCTTCAATCTTTCACCTCTGGGCCCTGGTTAAAATGGGCATACACATGTTATGAATGTTTTGCAAGGTGTAAATCTTCTATATGTGTTACAATAAGTGATAAATTATTGAGGTAAATTTTATAGATGGATAAGACACGAAATGATCTTTTCAAGTATTTGCTTGTTTGCAAGTTTTTCGATCTTAGTTTTTGGAGTGCAAATTTTATGATTTTTGATATGACCAGGTTCAATAGGAATCAAGCATTGTAGTTTCGTGATAAAGGATGATAGATCTTGATGAGAAATTATGTTTGAACGATCAGTTTATCAAATAAAATGTGATGTTGCACTTTAAGATGTTAGATCTTGAACTTGTTGGAGATGAATACTTGAGAATATTTAGCGTGTCTAGTCTTGAATCTATTTTGATAGAAGATAACCTAATTGAGAGACCCAAGAAGATGACCTAGTCTCTATGTTTGACGGTCTAAGAAATGGGTTGTTTTTGTTTTCTGATTTTGGTGTAGTTTACTAGAAATACTAACAAAATAACCGGAAACGCTGCTATACTGACCAGAAACACTGACAAACTAACCAAAAATGCTAAGGAACAAACCAAAAATGCTACTATACTTACCAAAAACAATGACAAAATAACCAGAAACGTTGAGGAACAAACCAAAAATGCTAATAAACTGACTAGAAATGTTGAGGAACAGACCAGAAACACTTCTATACTAACCAGAAATGCTGACAAATTGACTAGAAATGCTACTATACTGACCGAAAACGTTATTCTGCAATGCAGTGACTCTAAAGTTCAAAACAATGATGTTTAGACTCAGCAAATTTGGTGTTTGAACTTAGGAGATTATTATTTTGACCCAACTTTGTAATTTTCAGACTCACATAACTGATATTTAGACCTAGCAAGTGCAAACTAGGAGATCTAGTGTTGAAACATGAGTAATTTGATAGTCAACCCAAAAGAGTTATTGATTAGACCAAGGGAGATGACATTTAGACCAAGAGAGCTACTGTTTAGACTAAGAACTATGTTGTTTATACCAGGAACTCTATTGTTTAGACCAAGAGAGATATTGTTTGAACTAGAAACTATGTTGTTTAGACCAAAAACTTTGTTGTTTCAAATCAAGATGTTGGAACTTAGACAGTGGTTGTTTTGACTCCAAGAGTTGATGTGTAGACTGATAAATTTAATGCTTATACCTAGCAAGCTCAACCTTGGAGAGTGGTTGTTTTGACTCCAAGGAAGGAGACATGTGGCAAAAGTGCCACGTGTCTCAAGGGGAGAATATCCACACCATAGGAGGTTAGGATAAGGAGGTTATGATGTGCAAGATAGGATAGGGTTAGTTAAACTCAGGGGTAGGTTAGGGGATGATTAGGTTAGAGGGTGGTTAGGTTAGGTGGTTAAAAGTTAGGAGCCATGTGCTCATTTGAATTTAGAAATTCAAATAATTGGAAAATGGTAATTAATCTCAACAAACTTGAGTTTGTTAATCTTAATTAGGAATTAGAAGAATTGACTAAAATGAGGGGAATTAATTAATTTAGAATTAATTAATCAAAGGGGGATATAAAATGAACTATATAAATAAATCATGTAGATTTATTTACTAGTAGATGAATAGAGAAATTAATCAAATTGCTTATGAAATCAATTAATTGGGAAGAGGGATTAATCAAATAACTGCATATTTAATTAACTATCTTCAGACCATTTTTAGGTGCATACAATTGCTATTAATAAGATCCAGAGTGTGACCACTATGACTAATGATATGTTATTGTTGGCATTCTACACTCTTATGAGAATAGTTGATGTTGTCATTGATGGCAACCAACCGGCAGATACCGGCATCGGCAATAGATTTCTACATACACCGACAGACACTGGCACCGGCAAGCACTTCACTGGCATCGACAACAATGCATACCGACACTTAGGCCAACATGGAATAAACTTTTGTTTATTGTATTTTAGTATAAATATCTTTTGTAAGCTGACATGGTACATTGTAATAGACTCATATATGTATGAGATCTTATAGTTCATTTTAAATATGGCATGAGAGATAGAGAAGAGTGAGATATGATGTATAATTTTATATAAGGTGATATAGTTGACAGCGAAGGTTTTGGTTATTGTCTGAGCTTAAACCGGTATTGAACCTGGCATATGCGATGTTGTTTTGAGAAGTACATTGTATTGGATTTGATAATCCATTTTGTAGTCAGTGTGACTATTTATTGAGCGGTGAGCTCTAGGTTGTTGGCCTCCCTACATGTGCAGGCCCCTCATTGTAAGTAGTAATTATTCATTGGCCTGTGAGTAAATATTGTGGGTCACAAATCTCATTGAGGTTTTTTCGACACCGATTTTCCTCGTTAAATATCTTGTGTTATGGTGTGTTTTCTATGTTGTCTTTGTTATTCTTATTTGCTGCATTAATTCTTCTTTACCGGTATACTGTTTTGGGATGTAATGTTATTAATAAGTTCAAATATTATGTCAACCAGTTAGACACTGATTCACCCCCCCTCTCAGTGTCTTTGGGACTTTCATTAAATCTAATAGTTATTTGGTAAGCTGGTTGCATTTGAGTTGAGCGAATTTGGAGAATCACATGGTAAATCTGAGACTACAATTAAAGCCTCTATATCTGGGAAGCAATTGTATGATCTGGTAGAGAGATCAACTAGAGTTTTGAGATATGAAAGAGAGATGGAAGAGTGGGAAAAAGAGTTGGATGAGCTTGAAGCACTTATCACTCAAAGATTTCCTAAGGGAGTCGATAAGTATGATGGAAAGTTACCTTTGAAATGTTTCTCTTGTAATAAGATAAGTCATTTTGCTTCTAGGTGTCTTAAAAGAATGTCTAGGTATGATAAGCATGAAAGACATGATAGATATGATAAGTATGATAGATATGAGAAGCATGATAAGTCTGACTAGCCCTACTGGAAGTACAAAAATTAGAAGAGGCTCTATTTTATTGTTAATAAGGTGTGACAAATGAGGAACCAGATAATGGAAATTTAGGAGATGAATTTGTATTTATTGTAGTCAAGGAAGATCATCTAGTACCAATGAATCCTACAAGATGCATCATTGAGAAGAAAGCTTTGGATGCTACGATTGAAGGGAAAGATGAATGGGTAATTGATAGCGATTGTTCACATTATATGATAGGTGATAAAAGTAAATTTGTGAATATGGAAAAGTATGATGGTGGTATACTAAGATTTGGAGATGATAAAGCTAGTGTGCTTCATCGAAGAGTTTCTATATCTTTTGATGGTAAGAATAACACTAATGATTTCTTACATGTTGAAGATTTAAAGTATAATATTTTGAGTGTTGGATAGATGGTTGACAAGGGATATGATTTGCAATTCAATAATGGTAAATGCAAGATTTTGAATTCTTTCGTTATAGAGATTGCAACTAGGACTAAGACTAAAGGTAATATCTTCACTTGAATGCTGGTGATAAAAGTTGTTTGATTGCTCAGATTGATGAAAGTTGGTTATGGCATAGGAGGATGTCATGTTAATTTGACTATATGATAAGGATGATCTGTACTCAAGTTGTTAGGGATTTTCCTAAGATTGTGAAGCCCTCTAATCCAGTACATAAAGAATGTCAGTTGGGAAATCAAACAAGAACATTATTTAAAAGTAAGTTGTATACATCTAATGGACTATTAGATCTTGTGCAAACTGACTTATGTGGTCCTACAAGAGTGAGAAGAATGCAAGGTGATAGGTATTTCATGTTGCTAATTGATGACCACTCTAGAATGGTGTGGCTGAATTTTTTAAGGGAGAAATCAAAAGCATTGGATAAATTCAAGATATTCAAAGAAAAGGTCGAAACCAAGATAGGGTTGAAGATGAAGTGTCTGAGATCTGACAGAGGAGGAGAATTACGTCCAATGAGTTTGATATATTTTGTGAGAAAAATGGAATTACAAGACAGTTATATGCTTCTAGACCCCCCTGTAGAATGGAGTTGTTGAAAGGAAGAACAAAACAATCTTGGTTAGAACGATGTTGATTGAAGGAAATGTTGCTCAAACCTTTTGGAACGAAGTTGTTAGCACTCCTATTTACACATTCAACTAGGTGCATATAAAAGGTGATTCTGGTAATACTCCTTATGAGCTATGGTTTGGTCATGTACCTACAGTTAGATATTTCAGAGTTTTTGGAAGCAAATCTTATATCAAAAAAGACGAGGATATAGGAAATTTTGATACAAGATGTGATGAAGGAAACTTCTTGGGATATTCTACTAAGATAAAGGCCTATCGGTGTTACAATAAGAGGTTGAAGAAGATAGTGGAAAGTGAAAACGTGAAGGTAGATGAATGTTTTGGGAAGAAGATTAGAGCATGTAGATATGAGATTGATGATCGGGATATTGTTTGTAAGCCTACACAAATTGAGATCCTGAAGTAGAATGCTTAGGTAGAGACAGTTAATCTAGATATTTCTACTACCAGTGATGAAGTTCAAGAGACTGAGAATCAAAATAATCCAAAGACTTGCTGCTGAAGAGATATCACTAATTTCTAAGATTGAACCTAAAGATGTTGTTGAAGCTTGTAAGGATGAGAATTGGATAAAAGCTATTGAGGAAGAGTTGAATCAAATTAAGAAGAATAGCACATGGGAGCTTGTTCTAAGACCTAAATACAAGAATGTAATTGGTACTAAATGGGTGTTCCAGAATAAATTGAATGAAGTCGGTGAAGTGGTAAGAAACAAAGCAAGATTGGTATGTAAGGGATGCTCTCAGATGGAGGGAATTGATTATGAGGAAATTTTTTCTCTTGTATCTATAATTTAAGCTATTAGATTTCTGCTTGCATATGCTGCTTACAAGAATTTTAAGGTCTATCAAATGGATGTCAAGTCATCCTTTTTGTATGGTGATCTTGAGGAGGAAGTCTACATTGAGCAACCAGAAGGATTTTTATTATCAAATGAAGGAGACATGGTATGCAGATTGAAGAAAGCACTTTATGGACTAAAGAAAGCCCCCAGAGCCTGGTATGCAGATTGAAGAAAGCACTTTATGGACTAAAGAAAGCCCCCAGAGTCTAGTATGCAAGATTAGATAATTTTTTGATGAAGTTGGGATTTTGTAGAGGTATTGCTAACACTAACTTATACTTTAAGGTTAAGAATGATAACATTTTGATTGTTGAAGTATTTGTCGATGATATTATATTTGGAGGAGATGATGATTTGAGTATGAAGTTTGTTGATGACATGCAAAAGGAATTTGAGATGTTTATAATAGGTGAAATGAAATTCTTCTTAGGATTGCAGATTACTCAAACTGGTAAAGGTATTTTCATTTATAAATCTAAGTATGTGAAGGAATTGTTGAAGAATTTTGGGTTAGTTGATTATAAACCTGTTGGAACTCCTATGGTGACTAAATGCAAGTTGTCTAAGCATGATGAATCTCATAAAGTGAATCAGACCTTGTATAGATCTATGGTTGGTGGATTGTTGTACCTGACTCAGACTAGACTAGATATCATGCATGTTGTTTGTCTTTGTGCGAGATTTCAAGATGATCCTAAAGAGACTCATGTTACTAATGTGAAAAGGAATTTCAGATATTTGAAGGGAACTGTTGATTATGGGTTGTGGTATCTGAAGGATGATGATTTCATGCTATGTGCCTATACTGATGTTGATTGGGTAGGAGATGTAGATGACCAAAAGAGAACAAGTGGTGGAGCTTTCTTTTTGGAGAAGAAGTTAGTTTCATGGGCAAGCAAGAAATAAGATGTTATATCTCTATCTATTGTTGAAGTTGAATACATTGTTGCTGCTAGCAACTGTAATCGAGTAGTTTGGATGAAGCAGATCCTGAAAGACATTAGAGTTGTGTATGATGAGCCTACTATTATTTACTATGAAAATTAAAGTGCTACTAATATTTCCAAGAATTTAGTGTTGCATTCTAAAACAAAGCATATATCAATTAAGTATCACTTCTTGAGGGAGAAAGTCAATGATGAAGAAGTAAAAATGAAGTATGTATCTACAAAAGATCAGATTGCAGATATTTTCACTAAGCCTTTTCCTATAGATACATTTGTGTATTTGAGAGAGAAGTTAGGGGTCTTTCACCCTCCTGATGAGAACTAGGTGCATTGAGTTGCATCAATCTGGTGGACTTCATAGTGTTGTCTTATTATCTGGGTTGATGAGTTGGTGTTGCTACTCAGCTGAGGTAGTTAGTATGTTGCTCAAAGTTGTTTGATTATCCTAGGGGAGATTTTATCTGGTTTAGGGAGAGAAGATTGATCATTTTCTATCTTTGGCATTGTTGTCAAAGGGGGAGAGAAACATGTGAAAAATTGCCTTATCTTTGGAGTTTTGTGTTCATGATCTTAGGGGGAGTTTGTTGGTGTTGATTTATTCCTTTTAATTGATTGTTTTTCACATTCATATGTTTCCATCAATGCCAAAGGGGGATATTGTTGGATATTGTTGCTTCTAGGATATATTGTTGTCATTGATGTCAATATATTCCTATGTTTTGGTGCTGCAGAGAAATGTTTTGGTGATCCAGTGATTGTAGTGAGTTGATCAGGTTGGTTTATCTATTTAGGATGTTGAATCAACAAGAGATACTTTATTATTTATTGATTTTATGATGCTATGTGATGATTTGATCATGTTGTGGATTCTAGTATGGAGATTGGTTTTTTAGTGTTCAATGTTGCAGTGTTCTGGTATAATCATATCTTTGGTTGGGGATTTGGGAGAGTGTTTTGGATGTTTGTGTCAGATGGTTCATGTTTTGATGTTGCACAAGCTATCTTTCTTGTCCGAGTTGTTGTTCTTAAGTGTTCTTGAGTGTTAGTGTGCTGATTGATGAAGATTTGAATAAGTGGTGTTGGTGCAGCTATTGCGGATGGTTCTAATGCACATGTTGGTGTTTCCTAATCATGTCCTATTTATTTTGATGGTCTGCATTTATTATTGTGTGTGTTTTTGATGATCTTATGGATTCGGTGATATTATTCATGTTATGCGGTATTTTGGTGGTGTAACATATTGTGGTTGATCTTGGCTAGATTTCTAGTGGTGGTGCGTGTTTAAGGAGTTGATTAAGGTCTATTCTATGTTGTCTATAATATTGTATTGGTCTGGTGGTTGATTTATTTATCGTGATGTAATTTTGTAAATAGGTGTTAAGGGTTTGGCTGACCTTGTAGTCAAGGTTGATGACCTATATAAATGGGTGCAATATTCATGTAATTTGGTGGTTGTTGTGGAGTCTACATTATTTGAGTGTGTGCGATCAAGTGAATTCTTCTTTTGGTGTGGTGTGTTGAGAAGAGATTGGTGAAGGGTAGACATATGAGCTTAATTGAAATTGTCATCAGGCATTAGCAGATGCTATTTTTGCAATTCATCTTTTCCAGATTGTAGTCTGATCATCTTTTTAAAATAGTGAACCTTCCCTGAGGGTTGTAGCCTTCTGGGTCATTGTAATTTGAGTAGTGAGCTCTAGGTAGTGTGCCTAAATGCAAGTGCATTCCCCATTGTAATATTTAAACATACTACTATAGAGTATCATCTCATTGTGGGTAGGTTCCCACTGTGGTTTTTCCCTTAACCAGGTTTTCCATGTCAAAAATATTGGTGTTATGTGTGTTGTTGTTATTGTTATTATCTTTTTTTTTGGTTGTTGTTGATCAGATTTGAGATTGTGCTTAATTTGTTTAATCCGGTGAAAACTGATTCACCCCCCCCCCACCTCTCAGTTTTCCTTCCTTGTTTTTGCCAACATAAACAATGCAATATAAATGAAAAAATAAACAACTCCTAGATCTCTCTAATGTAATATACCATCATCTTAAGTTCTTATTTTTTATAACATTTTGGCTTAAAATTGAATGGCTCTTGACATGTGTACCAATCTAGCATGCTTTTAAAATATATCAACTTTCTTAGGTATCTTTATGTAAACAATAAAAAAAATACTAACACCAAGTAATAGAAATACCTACCTTTTCTTGTGCTTTATAAATATTCTTAGTTTTTGTTATCATTCATAAAAAAACTCAAGACAATTAATGTTTTAGTCATTGTGAAGTTTAATATTCATATCAAGAACTCCTAGTGGTATTTCTCTACAACCACTTTATATTTTCTTTCAACCCTTCAAGTATTCTTTACCTCATGATTGGAAGGAGGCCTGTCAATATTATAAACCATTAATGATTCTCCACCATTAAGATATACTATCTTCAACTATACTTTATATATCAATTTTGATAACATGATAAATAACAAGATTGATGCATTTGTTTTGAGTGGCACCATGTACTCAGCACTATTTTCATCAAATATAGATGGTCTCTAAAATAGGTTATGACTACTAATAACAAATAAAAAATGAAGCACAACTTAAAAATTAAAGAGAGTAAAAGTGTACCCTTAAGTGGATATACATGTTCACAACATAGGAAAGATATAAACTAGTATGTAAAAAACATAATATAAAAGATGGAATAAGAATGAAAGAACAAGGAAACTCATAACAAATGAGGAATACTTAATTCCAATTTTATGTTTATTGTATTAAGTGTGTTATTATCAATGAAAAGTCTATAACTAGTGTAGTCCCTCTTTCCCACATCATCCAAATTCATAATGCCCTCTTTTTTATTAATTAGATATATGATTAATAATGACTTATGGTTGAAGATGGTGAGTGCAAGGAGTGAGGAGATCAATCAAGAAGGAAATATAAAGGGAAAATGTGGTGTGAAGTTTAAAATTGTGAACATCTAAATGGGAAATACACCAGAGGAGGATTGAATGAGAAGAAAGAACACACATCACCATGGGTTTTTTAGAATGGTAGATGGGTGGACAAATGATTTATTCAAAAGTAGGAGATGAGAAGATATGAAAACACTTGGGAATGACATGGAAGGAAGAAAAGAAACAACCCCAAACACTTTGGGTGGGGATTAAACAATTGCAACAACTACACCTAGAAGAGATGGCCAAAGCCCTTGGTCAGAGAAGAAACGGTAACATTGTAGAGTTTTTAAGCCATAATAGAATTAGGAAGGAAGGTTGTAGCCAATATTGGAAAAATAAAAGGAATGAGGTGAACATCCCATATAGACAAAGATGGGACAAAAATGGTGGAGGAATGAATCAAACACATGGAAGACACTATAATGAGAAATAAAATGGGTGGCCTTGGCAAGATAATCAAAATAATACAGACTCTTCACTGAATTAGTGAACTACCAATCAGGGCAATAAATAGACAACAAAGAGAGGAAGAGTTAGAAAACCCTAGAAAGGAAAAGGGATGCTCTATTCAGAGATGACACCAATGCCAAACTAGAATAATGACAAATTTATGTCGTATGATCCTAAAAACCCCAACAAAATCACTGCCCATTTTTTGGATCAAAATTGAATTAATATTTTGATAAAGAGGTTAAAAGAAGTAGGGCTTTGTTTTAAGCGGAGGGGCGGATGACCTGCATATGAGAAAATTAGGGCATGGTGCAATCAACATTGGGGAGAATATTATCATATTATAACCCTAGCCAACAACTTCTTTTTAGTGGGGTTTAGATCAGAAGAAGAAAGATGGATAATCCTAAATCATGGTCCATATTTGATGGATGGATCTAGGAACTATTTTAAAGAATGCTGAACGATTTCAACCCATGGAAGCATAGAATCAATGTAAGACCAGTATGGATTTGACTATGCAGTCTACATGCAAAGTACTGGGAAGAAGAAATCCTCAAAGAGATATGGTGAAAGAATAGACCCCTCATCTAGGTGGACATAAACATGGAAGACACGTGCTTCAACACCCATGCAAGAATTTGCCTCAATCTCATGGCATACACCCCAATCCCTAAATAAGTTGATATTTACATAAAGGGATTATGGAAGCAAAATTTAAAAGAGAGGACAAACTACTAATATGCCCCAAATGCAAATCCAAGGTACATGACCAGTTAGAGTGTTGGAATGTTATCACAGCTAATAAGGTGAAAAAATATGTGAAATTTGATACTATCCCACAAGAAAAGAAGAGGAGGAGAGTAATATTTGAAGATGAAGTGGGTGCATATAAATAGGAAGAAACATTAAAGGGAGGGAAAATAATGGAGAAAAGCACAAGGAGATGATTAAAGGGGTCAAATCATTGCCCAAAGGTCCCAATAAGAGGAGACAATAGATAAAAAGGAAGTGGATGGGATAAGAAATGTTGAGCATGCAGTTTTGGGGAAAGATATTGTACCTTATCAAAGATGGCAATCAACGACGTGGGGAGAGATTCTCATCAAATAACACCAAAAGTTGATGCACTTTTCTCATCTCCAATAGGGGGTACACAGAGTAGGAGGTGACTATATTAGAGGCACAAGATAGAAAGGGAGAAAATCAAGACAAGATTGAGGAAATCCAAAAAGAATATACTAGGATTCTAACTTTAGAAATAAAAAAGACCATACTCAACAAAATGGATCTAACAATGGAAGCCATGCAAAAAGTCACTAAGGGAAAAGAAGATATCACTCCCTTCTAATAGCAACATTTTTTTTATGAAAGACTTGACATCAGTAGTTGAAGAGATAGGAATAGAGGAGGACACAAAATATAATGAAGAAGAAGATGTAGAGGAGGGAGTAATTATGGAGAAAAGAATGCTAGAACAAGCTAGATCCAAACTAAAAAAACTAAACCTCAAATCTAATGGCAAACTATGTTTCAAACCAGCCAAGGTCAAATTGTAGATGGCAGCTAATGTAGTATGTCAGAGGAAATTGAGATCAGGGAAAGATATCCTCCTTCCTGAGTGGTAATGAATATCATAACTTGGAATGTTAGGGGCTTAAATGTGGGCCTAAATGCCCCTAATAATTGGCTCTTAATAAAGTGTCAAATTGATGAATCCAAAGCATACATCGTTCTCATTCAAGAAATAAAATTGGAGTAAGAAAGAAAGTAAGAAGAGACTGAAAGATTGGAAGCTATGGACAAGGCACTTTGTAAGATTTGAAGGAGCCTTAGGTGGTTTCAAGATTATATGGAATCCTTTCAGGTTGGACTGTATAGTGTTAAAGGAGCATAAAAATTAAACTATGATAAGATGCATGACCTTGAAAAGGAAGGGAAACTACGTCATAATAAATGTATACAACCAAGTATCAACAATAGACAAAGAGAGACTTGGAAACAAATAACAAGACAATTGAGGAATTACAGGATGGAAAAAGTAATCCTTGGGGGGGATTTCAATACCACTTTAAATAATGAAGAAAAAAAGGGGGGAGGCTTAGTAGAAAATAAAGAATTCAGCCAAATTTTTAGGAGTTTGTGGATGATAATCAACTTATGGACATAAAAACTAAGAATGAAATGTTTATGTGGAACAATAGGAGGAAAGACTTCACTAGCATCTCAAAGAGGTTTGACAGATTTCTAATTGTTTGGGATTGGGAGGGTCAGGATAGAATGCACAAGGCCAACATTCTATCCTTTACTGAACTAGATCACTTCTTAGTTAAACTTGGTATCACACATGAAGTAACACTAACTGGTTTCTCTTTCAAATTTGGGAACATGTGGCTTAAGGCCAACAAATTGAAGGACCCAATTGGAGGATGGTGGGAAGAAGTAGATGTGGGAAATAATTCCAAGCTATACCTTGAATAAACAAGAAACTCAAACATGTTAAGAACAAACTAAAAGAATGGAACATAGAACACTTTAGGAACATCTTTGCATAAAGGGACGGGGTGGAAAAGGAACTATCCACCTTCAATGAAAAAGATATATATAGAGGAATTACCTTGGTGGAATATGAAGCTAAGAAAGCACTTAAAGAGGAGCTCATGGAGATTTAGGCAAGAGAGGAATGTTGTTGGAGACAAAAAACAAAAGATATTTTGTTGAAGGAGGAAGACAAAAACACAAATTTCTTCCATAAGAATACACCAACAAACAAAATTAGAAGGAATGTCACAGAGATTATGAAGGAAGATCAAGAGGTAGTGCAAACTATGGAAGAAGTTACTAAGGAGATGGTGAGATACTATAAATCCATCCTCAATAAAGAAACACAAGCACACAGAGAGGAAAAAGAATATATCCTAAGAATCATCCCAAATATTATTAGTAAAGAACATATTAAAACCCTATTCAAGAAGATGTCCATAGAAGAAGTTAATGAAGCTATCTTTCAACTCAACCCTAACAAAGGACCAAGGCTTCATGGATTCCCAATAAGATTCTTTAAAAACTTTTGGGATATAGTGGAGTGTGATTTGGAAAAAGCAACAAAGTAATTGATGAAGAAGATGACTATGCTTGGTTTCATCAACCATAATTTCCTAGCCCTCATCCCTAAGAAGAAGATGACTTAGATCATGGGAGACTTTAGATCCATTTCCCTATGCAACATATCCTACAAAATGGTAACAAAGATCATTGCAAATAGGCTAAAGAGCATTTTGAAGACAATTATATTTGAGGAGCATAGTAGCTTCTCCCCAGGGAGATCAATTGTAGAAGGCATCATAGTTGCCCATGAAGCAATACACACAACAAGGAAGAAAAGAACTGCTAGCATGTTATTCAAATTGGACATACTCAAAACATATGGCATTGTCAATAGAAAATTTCTAGTGGAGGTCCTAGAAAGATCCAGTTTTGGACAAGATTGTATCAAGTGTGTAAGAATCTACATATCTTCTCCTATGTTCTTAGTTCTAATGAATGGGGTTACACTTTGTTTCTTCTCCACTATAAGAAGAATAAGACAAGGTGAACCCCTATCAATTTTCTTGTTTATAATTATGACAGAGGCCATAGGTAGGGGCATTAAACAATTTAGGGAAGAAAGGATATATAAGGGAATGCAAGTTGTGGTAGGGTTGGAGAAAACTACACACCAAATTTGTAGATGATACCATTTTATTTAAGGAAGCAAGATGGATGAAGGTGAGGATAATCAAAACTTACTTGGATAGATACTGCAAGATATCCAACCAAAGCATCAACTAGAGAAAATCTGAGGTATATTTCTTAAACACCCATTTGAGACTACATAGAGATATTGCTAGGAAAAATAGAGTTGCACATTCCCTCCTTCGCAGGCAGATTTTTGGAAACATCATTATTTGCAAGTAATGAGAACTACTAGGAAGGATTAATAAATAAATGTAAAAACAAAATGAAAATGTGGAAGGGAAAATGGTTAACCTAAATAGGAAGGCTTTTGATTCTCAAATTTGTCCTCTCAACCATTCCAATTTACTCCATGGAATGCTTGAAATTGACAAAGTGATAAGAGAAAAATATAAATCTAATTATGAGGAAATTCTTCTGGAGTGGGAAAAATGAACAGAGAAAATTCCCACTTGTTGCATGGGATAAAGTGTGCTCCCCAAAGGAGGCTAGGAGTACTAGCCTAAGAGAAATAGCACTAATGAATCTGTCTATGGAGACAAAGATTATGGAATACAAGTGAAAACAACAATTAGAAATGGGTCAAAATTCTAAGAAGGAAATACTTGGACTTAGATGAACTAATAAGAATCCTAACAATCAAGGAACCCACAAAGGATTGACCATATAGAACTACATACTGGAATGTAGATATATAATTATTGCGAGCATCTTTCAGATTTGTAACAACATTCCTTCTATATTTTAATAAAAGAGTAGCCATTTTCCTTTTCAATACTTCTTTTATTATGTGTTGAATGAAAGATTTGATGATGTTTTTGTGATTCATTCTTAGAATACTTTGATGTTGTCTCTTTTAATCACTAATAATTCAAGAAGATACATAATTAATACATGTCATAGATTATGTTCAACTAGTATTAGTATTTTGAATTTGTGAGAATACTTTGTTCCCCTTCAAGAAAACTCTGAAATCAGCCCCTTTCTTATAAAATACTAATGTATTACATGCTTATTTGAGTTGTGACAAATAGGGTTTTCTTTTCTTGAGCTAGTTGTGAGTTAGTGCAACCGATGAGGTTTCTAAATCATTTGGTGCATCACCTCTTAGGACATGTTTATATTCTATAAATTCTTCCTATCCTTTTTCCCATTAGAGTTTAGATTGTAGGAGGTCCATCAAAGGAAACTAGCACTCTCTAGAGGTTGATTTCCACCATAGGCAACCCGTAGGTCTGGAAATCATCCCATGTTTCAAAAGATTGTTGAGATTTCAATTTATCACCATGGGTGAAATATTGGTGATAACAATAATATCATACCATGTCACTTGGGAAGTTAAGAATGGTTGCAATGCTTCCTCTAGATGGATTCCTAGGCAAAGGAATTTTGAATAGCATGTCAACCCAATTTGGAGAGGATTAAATCAAAAATATTGATACTATGGGGAAAGAAGATATGTAACTATGGGGAATTATAGAGATGAATGGAGAAAAAGTGTGGGAGTGGTGGTCATTCCAAGATATCAATGCTCCATATGATCAAAAAGAGGCCCTTAGCCACATGCATTTCTCACGATCAAATTGTTGAACATTCAAAATACTGAGAGGGCGGGGGTGAATAAATATTTCCTTACATGAATTAAAACTCTTAAACAACCATCCACATAACATAATTAAATATAGTAAGGAAAGGAAACTATGAGAAAAACACATAACACTTGACACTAGTATTTTATGTGGAAACCCATAAGGGAAAAACCACAAAGAGGGTTAAATGTTAATATCTTATAACAAGTTATAAAATATTACAATAGTGCTCATTACATGACTAAATGTTGAAGGGGTCACTACCCAAATAAGGCTCACTGACATAGAGCTTACTTCTGAGAATTACATACAAAATGAACTGTTAAAGTTCTGATTGATTAAAAAATAATTTTTAAGGACCCGAAACCTTTACATCACAGAAAGAGAAAGAGCAGCAAAAGGATTAAAAGTCTGCATACATAACGACTGGCCAAAAGACCAGCGAACAAAAAGAACAGCAAAGCAACAAAACAACAAAACACAACAAAGAAACCGGGGAGATGCTACTCAGCAATTTTCTTTAGCAGGTCCTTTGCCTTTATCACCAACTCATCATAGGTAGCCCTGATAGCTTTCAGCTCTTCCAGATCCTTGTTCATTTTCTTTTCCTTCCTCTTACATTTGGTACGGGTTTTGGGACCTTGAGCTTCCCCTGTACCTTCAGCGTCCAAGTCAATTTCCTAGATTTCCTTGTCATCATCAAGCTTACTGATGAGGGTATGAGTATTATTGGCCGAGATTTTCAAAATACTAAGGCTCTGCTCTGCGATATTCTTAAGGCACTCCTCAATTTTTTCCACTTTAGTGACAGTATCCGAGAGTGTTTTTTCACTAGTTTCCGCAAGGCTTTTTCTGTCCAGCATCTCCTTTTCAATCTTCTCAAACCTGGGGTTGAAAGCATCTCTGATGTCTTCCGCTTTAGCAATAGTGTTTTTCAGATCCTGAATATAGTCAACCATTGTATTCCCCTCCCCTATATTAATGGTCTCCAGAATCAGGACTCTGTTGCATAGTTTTTTATACTCATCCACAACTTTCTTTTAACCATCAATGAGCCATTCCATAGTTTTCATAAAACCATGCAAGCCCTTGGGAGGAGGGCCATAGGGGGGAGTCACTTTTCCAAGGGTTACTAGTCCATCTTTAGGGATATGGAGGGTGGAGATAGTGTCGGCAGCCCTGAGAGTCTCTTCCATTGTCTCCTTTTCCAGGTTGTGCTCGGCTTCCAAGGTCCTAGCTTGCTTGTCAGCTTCCGGTTCCTTGCCAGTCTCCTCTTTTTTCTTATGCTTTTTTTGAGTCTGGGCTTGGTTTTTTATTTTCTTCTTTAGCAACCCTTTAGGGTTCTTCTTCTCCTCAGAATAATCTGAATCCTCTTCTTCTCCTCAGAATAAAATGAATTATTAAAGTTACATCTCAAACATGCATGGAGTATAGTTCCAATTAGGTTCGATAAACATACTCAGCACACTTCATAAGCTCTTCTATCACATATCACCACATAGCATTATTATTTCTTCTTTTGTCTTTATTTGTACCAAAACATCATACATACATATATATCAATTCATATTTGACTCATGTTGACTTCATATCCTTCAAACCGCTACATTGTGCATGCTACAAGATTCATCCACATAAGCCAATCAAAACATGATACAAGAGATTGTCCATTGGAATTTACACACTATGACTAATATTTAGTCTTATTCCAAAATCACAAAACAAACTATGACCATTTATCAAAATGATGACCCTTTGAGCTAACTTTCCTATTTTGGACAAATAGGATAACTATCAAGCAGGGCTTCTAGATCAGTATCTTTTTGACCTTTCCATGCCAACATGAGAAAAATTGAATATAGATACTTTAAAAATCTTCAATCTTACTTAAAAAAACCACAAACCTATATAATTAATTATAGAGGAGTGTCGACCAAAATAGGCTCATGTATGTGTAGTCCAGCTTTTCAAACTTACCCAAAACTACCCAAGAGAATTGAGCTCATGTTTCCCACAAGCATCAATGGAAATATTCTAATATTCTCCCCCTTTGTCATTGATGGCAACATGCAGAAACATGTTACCAAATCTATCTCCAAAAATTGCAAACAATATCTCCTTATGTCTCCCAAAAACTATAAAAAATTGCCAAAACCTATCCCCTTATGTCTCCTCCTTTGACATTAAGGACAAAGGAAGTATACAAAGAAAAAGGCAAAACTGCATGAAATGTTCTCCCTAAATGAAATGCAAAAATAATTCTATATAGGCAAAAAAATTACATACTTTTGCAAGCAAGAAGGTTTTCAACTAGATGTGGAGCCTTTGATTTTTTGTAGATATGACTTCTAGGTGTCTATATTTCCATCCTAGGCTTGGACATCATCATCAAGGACACTGTTGTGAATATCCAATGTTTTTAACATGTTCTCTCCTTCTTCAACAGATGTAGGGGTTGGATCAAAATGATTGATTTGTTGTGCTCGCAAAAACATGCATAAAAACTCTAATTCGAAAATCATAAAAAAATAATATTTAAATAACAATTTTAAATTATTTTTTAAATAAAAATCCCCCCCAAAAAATAATGATTAAACAATAATAATCAAATATTAAATCACCAATTAAAAATCCCCTAAAAATAGTTAACTCTTCCCCATTATCAGATGTACTCTACTGTATTGATAAATCCATCTCAGAATCTGCCTTGGCCTTTATTTATTAGGGCCTTAGCCCTAAATGCACTTTTACTTTGTGGGATAGTTGGGTCATCAGGCATTGGTCGGCTTTGCATTTCCTTCCTATGAAAGGGGTCATTTCTAAGAAAAGGTCTCCCCCAATTAACAGAAAAGAAGTGGTTTGGTTACCCCCCTCCTTCCAAATATAAATTAAACTTTGATGGGGATTCTCAAGGCAATCCAGGGAAGTCTGCCATTGGGGTGGTGGTTTCTGATGATAAGTCCAAAACCATCAAAGCCCAGTGTCAGTGTATTCCTAATGGGACAAATAATATGGCAGAGTTGCACGCTCTGTCTGTTGGGCTTGATTTGCTTCTTTCATTACACGTCTCAGATGTGGTGATAGAAGGAGACTCTTTAGTTGTCTTTTATGCTATCACAAATTTCTCTTCTAACTCTTGGCATCTAAAATATTGGTTGGACAAGGTTCTATTGCAACTTGAGTTCTTTAATTCTTTCTCTATTTCTCATTGTTATAGGGAAGCTAATAGTGTTGCGGATTTCTTGGCAAATAAGGCCTTAAATAAAAATATTCAATATTTGGTTGATATTGAAGAGAGTTTCTTGCCTCCTCATCCATGGAAGCCTTAATTTTTTCTATTATTGCTGCAAACTCTTTGGCTTTGCCTCGACCTCGCATATTGTTCAGGATTGCCAACATGTATGTAGTTTAGTGTGGTGGTGTATGGGGCCTTCTTGGTCATTTTATATCACCTCATTAATTTTGCATGTTTGCTTGTAAGCTTAACCATAGTGCTGGCCAGTTCCTACCTTTTGGGTTGTCATACTGATCTTGATTGTATATGTATGCAATTAGTGTGAGGGTGTATGGGGCCTTCTTGGCCGCTTTACATCATCATATTGATTCTGCATATTTGCTTGTACTTTTAGTCATGGTGATGGCTGGTGTCTAGTTCTTGGGTTGTCTCTAGATGTCGTACTGCTCTTGATTTATTTATTCTTTGCACTGTACTGATTGATCAGTACTTGTTGTTTACATGGTTTCTCTTTTAGTTAATTATGTTGCATTTATGATTAATTATGTTGCTTTTATTGCTTGATATTTGAAGTGGTGATTTGTGTATGCTTATTAACATGGTCCTAAGGATTTGGCTCATGAAAATATATTGCATTCATTATGGGAATTACATGAATATTATGTTTGTGGTCTAACGAGGAGCTTTGATAGTTTTTTTCTAAAAGGTGGTGGCCTGTGGAAGCTTGTTGGTATGGTGTTCTATGAATTAGCTCATGTTGATCTTTGATCTGATATCATTTTAATTCATTCAGAGGATGTGCTTCTTTATTAATGATGGCTTATTTTTTCTTTATAAGCTTGCTTCTTATGTTGGGTGCATTATTTTCCTTTGTGATTTTTTGGTGATGGAGGTTGCTAGTTATAGAATTTTATTGCCTGTTAAGCAGTATGATTTTTAGGATCCTCACATTTTTGATGATGAGAAACTTGGTCGATTGTTTAAAGTTCATTCTTTGAAATTCTCTCTTTCTTTTTGCAAAGTGGTGGGCAGACAGTGGTTGGTGGAGAATGCTGATATTTTTCTTGTTGAAGTTGCTTCTCATTTTACTACTGTGTGTATCGACATGCTCTTGGATGCTTCTCTAGTTTGGGTATTATTGGATGCATACGTTCATCCCTCTCTTTATTTTGCTTCTGATATGGATTATACTTTGTCTCTTTATCATTTTGAGTTTGGTGCTTTTCCTTATGGTGGTTTTGTACCTCGTGCTGAATTATTATCTAGTGGTTGGTACTGTGAGCTACTTTCAGTTATAAGAGGTGGTTTGATTTCTAATATTTATGACGACACTATGTTTGCTCTTGTAGCTTTTTTAGATCATGTGTCTCCAGATATCTTGGTTGCAGTTGTTAATGTGTTTTCAAGTATTCACTTTCTTCTTGACTAGTTGAAGGTAGTAATGTCTCTTCCAAGTGCAGTTGTGCCTCTACAGTTGGTAGTTCCAGAGGATTAGAATGAGGGGACTTCCCAGTTATTGTCTCCTCCTGAGGAAGGTTCCAATACATGGTTTTTGCACTCCTGATGTTTCAGGTTCTCCTTCTGATAGTTTTTGTATCGACTTCACATATTCTGGGTGGTTGGGATTTATTCATGTAGTTGGCTTTGTTGGCCCTTATGGTTTTTTGGGGATGTTTTGGGGCTGGTTTGGGTTATTCTCTTCACATCTTCGATTGTAACTAGCTGTACTATTTTTCCATTGGGACTTTATGAGCAAGAACGAAGTTTTTCTTTACCTGGTTCTTTCCTACTGGTGCTCTTTAAACCAGGTTGTAAAAAAATATAAATATTAATAAAATTACTAGTTTTCCACTTTTATTGAAGATAAAAAAATTAACTTCCACTCAAAAAAAAAAAATAATAAAATAATAAATAATAAAAAATAATTTCCACGAAAAAATAATTAATTTCAATTAAATACAATAGAACAACTAGTTCCACCAAGAAAGAATAATTAGTTCCACCAATAATAAAATAAAATATAATTTCCACTTCAAAATAACTCCACACTAAAAATATCACATGCACAATAATAAATCACTCTTTAAATAAATGATAATTAATAAATCAATTAATAAATAATATAAGAAATAACATTTATTTAATAAATAGTAAATGAGTTAATAAAAATATCCAATAATAGGAATATATTTATTATTTTAAAAATACAATTAAAACAACAATAAATAATATTTAATTATTAATTAATTTATAATAGTCAAGTTATAATTAATATTAATAATTAAAATAAAATAAAATCCCACGCACTCAAATAAATCAATAAAACAAGAATGTTAAATTAGTATCCTTAAAATAATAATTACTTTCCTCTCATAAAAATATATGGATTTAATAATAATTTCCAATCAAAAAATTAAATTAAAATAGAATAATCAATTTCACATAAATATTATTTCCACAAGAATAAATTACCAAATATATGGTATTTGTGAGGAATCGGTTATTACTGAGAGGGGGGGTGAATCAGTAATAACATTAAACTTTAAAACTTTAACAACAACCACAAACTTATTTCAAAACAACTCATAAAAAGTACTAGTAATAACTGAAATCATACTGTTGATCAGATTTATCAAACTATTCTTCTAAGTGCTCATATACATGCATGTAATAGAAAGATATCACCTAAACACATAAGAAATCAAACACATGAACACCAGGATTTTTCACGTGGAAACCTAAATGGGAAAAACCATGGTGGGAATTGGTACCCACAATATTTTTGCACTCTTTCAGAATGTGCCCTTTTAGGAGCCTAGCCCGATTAGGAGTAGACCTTGTTAGGAGTCCCTCGGTTAAGGGATTTACCTCAGCCCTGTTATGATCTTTACTCTGTTAGGAGTAACCTTGTGAAAGTATTTAGAACCCAAGCTAATGAGTCACCCGGTGAAGGGATTTATACAATCAGGCATGTTAGGACCTACCCGGTTAAGGGATTTTGAGTTTGTTGCAACTGTTAGGGAACAACAAATGTATGATCTAAAAATAGCACTCTTTGCTTGCTTGTATAGATCCTTTCCTGCTCCAATATGTTTCTCTCTTGTAGACACACACACTAGTTTGGCCACAAACTCTTCTTTTGATCACCGACATAGTAAATCATCACAGACTTACCCTAAATAGACTTTACAACTTAGTCGATTACAAAACCCTAAGATTTACATCATTAATCATCACAGAACTTTACAAATCATTACAGATCATCATATGGATCATTACAACAAATTACAAATCAATTACAATTGTTAAGTGATCACCACACATCGATCAAATACACTTTCAAACCCTTAGCTCATTCTACTAAGCACTTCGCTCATTTCCAAAAAATTCGCTCTTTGATCGCACCAAAATAACATCTTATCACTTCATAGGGATTCAACCATGTCATCACCATCTTACAAACATAATGTAATACACCGCCGAACTCAAAATCATTACCGATTATAAGATTTGAATACCAGTTCTTAAACCCTACTAAAACCTTATAGAAAATACATCAGTCAATCACAAACATGACTTTTGGTAGCCAAAACATGATGCGGTTCTAGTCATAACCTCATTACAATGTTACCAACACATATTCCAAACCGCAACACTAAACTCCTCATCAATCTCAAGATCCAATTACTTAAGCATAACACAGTTTCACATTTATCGATTAAAGTCCTATTTGCCAATTAATTGTCAAATACATTCCATAGCTTTCTGGTCAATCATAGATGACTTTGATAACATGATAGAACAATGTAACCATAGTTTCCATCAATGACAACACAAACTGATCATCAAGTCATAAAACAACATCTCAACTATATCATCACCAACAGTCCTTATAACGGTTCATTAATATCATCAACAATTATGTCAATATCCATTCACATTATCAGTTATGCCAATATGCCAACAATATATAGTATTTAATAATAAGAATATATTTATTTTAAAAATATTAACACAATAAAATAATAAATAATTATTAATATAATTTATAACACTAGGCTATAATTTATATCAATAATTTAAATACATCAAATAACACTAAGACATACTAAATTCACAACATCATCAAAATAATACCAAAGGTAACAAAACCAAGATTCATACCCAACCCATTGATGATAGGGTAAATGGATATCATCTCCATGTCAAATCCAATAGGGTAAATTAAAGGCTAGGGTAATTATCCCTAAATTAGGACAATGGTTGGGGTTAGGTATGATTTTGGGCCTTAATGTTATCTCCACAACCACCATTGGGAATAAAGACACACTTAGACTATGATACCAGGTGGAGTCGATGTCTGGTATTCCATTCTACATTACACAAAACATATTATATACAAACATACATATATATCTTTAATCCCATCTAGTGAAAGGAAGTCGTGACATTGTATGGAGCTCACGAATGAGTAATATGAAATCATTATTTTCACCCTAATCATCAAACACTAAATCAATAAAGATATATTCTTCTCATCAAATCCATAATATCAAATAAAAATAGTAACGATATACCATACCCTATAGTATCACCTAAAACATAGTTTAGCACATGACAATAACAATAATATACAAGATCATCATCATTTACCCAAAATCACAAGTAAATCATTATTGCAAACATTGCACTTTACTAATATCAATATGTCCCCTAAGATTAAATATAGTAACCACTAGATCTAATAGATATCTCTATCTACGTTAATTATCATTTCAATACTCACTTTATTTATATCTTATGTGTAGGTTTAGTATCATAATACTTGCTTTTCAATGCTAGGGTTAGAGTGGTGTTACATTCAATATGTGCCTCTAAATCGATAAAATATTTTACAAATTTTTTGACAATTGTTGCTTTGTCCACCTCATCAGCCTTTCCATAAATTTCACTAGCCTCCTTCAATTTGTCATATGTCACCATGTAGTTGAACTAAGTGTCCAACTTCAAAGGCTTCTTCTTTTTAACCTTCTTCTCTTTTTCTTCTATCTTCCTTTCTCGAAGTACCTATTTTTCCTTTTTAGCCTCAATGACTTCTTCCTCTAAAGATACTACTAGATTCACTTTCTTGTCCTTTTGAATGACAAATTCTTCCTTTACTTCAAACTCAGCCTCCATTTTTTATTCTTCTTCTTTTGATTTCTCTTCTTCTTCCTTATAAGACTTTTCTTTAGTGGCTTTTTGTTTTACTCTTCTTGGGGTAGAGGAAGGGGTTGCTCCTTTTTGCCTTTTTCCAGACTTATCCTTAGATGTTGAAGGAGTCTTTTCTTCTACTGGAGCCAACTTCTTCTTCTTCTTTGGGGTAGATATCTAGAATGGTTTCAGAGGTCGCAAGTGTAGCCAGAGAGGAGGAGATTCTAGTTCTCCTTGACCTCATTGCAAGACCTGCTCTTTGTCTCATCTGATCAATATCCTCTTGTGAAAGGCCAATTTCTTTGGCCATTTCATCAACCTTCTTCCAGACCCTCTTCTCAATGATAGGCTTCATTTGTTCCTCATGCGTTGCTTTGGATTTTTCTCCATAATTTTTATGTCTTTCTTTCGTTTCATCTTTTGGGCCACTTAAAAGTAATTCAGCTAGACCAATCACTTCTTCCTCTGATACTTCATAACCAAGATTTGGCATCCATTTATTTCTAGGCTCTACCACCTCCATAATACACTCATACGTGGTTGTTAGAAAACTAAAATCATCATGATATTTTTCAACAAGACTTTTGGGTATCCTTTCTCTCTTCTGCATCTATTGTTGAAAGACAATAAAGAATACAGTAAAAGCTTCAACTTCTTGTGTCAAATTTTTTAACTTGTTCATATATTCACATATTTGATGTGCAATCGATCTGCCAGAAATCCAACCTACATTCTTGTGACTAGGAAGTTTGCCCCAAAAGTAGAATAGTATACACAAAGATAATGTACCATACCAAAAATCATGTTTCTTCTCTTTTGTTTGCTTCAAATTCTATAGAAAATTTTGTCTCAAAAATTCACATAGGTCATAGTTTGCATTCTCCATCACCATCTCATAAGCTACATTGATAGTCATTGTAGATACACAGTTCTCTCTATTAGTGAAGTAGATTTTGTTTCCAATCAATAATGATCAATGCATACTTTAATGCAAGGTTAGTAATTATGCTAACCAACATAGCTCTTCCATCTAGGGTAGTTCTAGTTAAGTTAGCCACAACTATATTCTTTACTACCCTCATTACCAAAACTGATCTAATAGACTACAATCCAGTAATATGTTCAATCACTTAGTTATTTTGTACGGTCAGTCTAACCACACGTACTCATCATGGAATCTATTAATTTCCATGTACAACCATTTGACATCACAATAGTAAGAGGGAAATTGGTTTGAGACATGCAACTTGTTTTCTATCAGGGTATTGTATTTTGGTTTCAACTCATGTTGTCATCAGTTAATTATTTATCCCATATGTTAGAGAGACAACTCAGATAACCAGTGAATAACTAAGAGGGGGGGTGAATCAGTTGTTAATAGATAATAGAACTTTAAGAATTAAAACCTTATTACTAGAATAGCATATATAAAAATTAAGTACAAATATAAACCACATAACATTTACCAACCATCCACAAAAGATAACACCAAGATTTGTACGTGGAAAACCCGGTAAAGGGAAAAACCATGGCGGGAAGCCTACCAACAGTCAGATAAAACTTCTAAAGTAAGTATGTGATTACATAAAGAGGGGCTTGCACATGCAGGAAGGCCAATAGCTTAGAGCACACTGCTCATCACAAAAGGAGCCTCATTGACTACAAAATAAATCCATACTACAATCTGGAAAGAAGAGGGAACTACAAGAATAACATCTCCTATTTTTTAATACAGTTTCGATTAAGCTCAGTACTGAAGGTCTTAAACCTCTTTCACCAACCCAATTCAATCACCTATGATCAACCAAAACCTCTTCATATGATTACAACCTTATTCGCACATAGATAATCCTATAACCTTAATCCCATGAATATGCCCATGATCTACAAAGAGATCTTACATCATATTTATACCAACCCAGGACCTAAATAATTAGGTCGGCCACCCAAAAGATAATACAATAAATTCATAACATAGACTCGTAATCCAATGATCAACCAAGTTGGCCTAAGACCGAAACAACATAATCCAATTAATAAACCCAACCGGTAATGCATTGAGATCATCCACCAACACGTTACATAAACCGGTCCATAACCTAGCCGAATAAGATAGCATTAGGTCTGTACCCAAATCCAACACCACTGATCAATAGGAACACAAACAAGATAACCATCTACATCCCGAAAGCCATCTAGAAGCCGCACCAACACCACTTATCACATGCATCAAAAGATCTTCAACAAAGCTCTGTCGGTAGAACCCTTACCAATGACCAAAAGGCTTACTAAAATAAATGATATCTCCTGAGTCATCAAATCATGAACCTACTGTTCATGATACACATCTGAATATCATGAATGATAGATCCAAACCAATTCCACAAACCAAAGCATACCAAATCAATATCATAATCCAACCGCTCTATCGGAACCTACCAGAAATTGGTAAACAACCAAAACAGTCGGTGTTGCCATCAATGACAAAACATCAATGCAACACATAATCAATTCCACCAATTTACCAACAATCTCCCCCTTTGGCATTGATGGCAACATTAGATGTGAAAAACATCAAGTGCTAAGAAATGTCAAACAAGTCTCCCCCAAAGGAAGACAACCAACAATATCCTATAAGATGATATTACAATGAAGTTAACAAACTCCCCCTATGAATGATATCCCTATTAAGCTCTATTTTTCACAAACATATCTCCCCCTTTGAAATCAATGCCAAAAATATGACATAAACATCAAATAAAAATCATAAATCCACTAAACCACACAATTGACTACTGCCCCTAAGTAGTAGCACCAACACATCAATTTGGAATGAATAGTAGCTCTATAAATGCATACCAAATTGATGCCAATCAACATCACTTAGGTCTCTACTGGAGGGGCAGAAACCCCCAATTTGTCACTAAAGTACTCAAATGATTCCTTAGGCAAAGGTTTAGTGAAGATATCTACAATCTTCTCTTTAGTGTTCACATAAACTAGTTTGACTTCATTTTCTTCCACCTTCTCCTTCAAGAAGTTGTACTTGATAGATATGTGCTTTTTCTTATAATGAAATATTGAATTCTTTGATATGTCAATAGCAGTAGAGTTATCACAATGAATAACTACCAGTTCATTACAATCCACCCATATATCCTTCAACATTTGCTTCATCCATAGAACTTGTGTATAGTTAGTAGCAACAAAAACATACTCAGCTTCAACAGAAGATAAAGAGGTACATGATTGCTTCTTGTTGATCCATGAAACAAGTTTCTTTCCAAGAAAGAAAAATCCACCAGATGTGCTCTTCCAATCATCATCTCTAGCCCAATCTGCATTTGTATATGCACATAGTATAAAATCATCATTTTTAGGATACCACAAACCAGTTGTTCCTTGCAAATACCTGAAAAATCCTTTTCACCGCACTCTCATGATTCTCTCTAGGATCACTCTGATATCTTGATACGATACAAATTGCATTCATTATATCTAGTCTAGTCTAGGTCAGATATAACAAACTTCCAATCATAGACTTGTACCTTGTAGGATTTATTGGTGTTGATGCATCTATCTTAGTCAATTTCTCACTTGTAACCATAGGAGTACCAACCGGTTTAGAATTTTCCATACCAAATTTCTTCAACAACTCCCTAGCATACTTAGTTTGACAAATGAAAATACCTCTATCAGTCTGAGTAATCTGCAAACCTAATAAAAAATTCATCTCCCCAATCATAGACATCTCAAAGTCATTCTTCATATTATCAGAGAGTTCCATAAATAACTTATCCTCACCTCCAAAAATGATATCATCAACAAATACTTCAACAATCAATATGTCATCATCACTGATCTTATAATATAAATTAGTGTCAACATTACCTTTAGTGAAACCAACTTTAAAAGATATTTATCCAATCTTGCATACCAAGCTCTAGGGGCTTGTTTCAATCCATATAAAGATTTCCTTAACCTACAAACCATTTTTTTGTCATCTGAAAGTGAAAATCTATCAGGGTGCTCACTGTAAACTTCCTCTTCAAGATCTTCATTCAGAAATGCACACTTAACATCCATCTGATAAACCTTGTAGTTATTATGGGTAGAATAAGCAAGAAATAATCTCACAACTTCAATCCTAGCTACCAGAGCAAAAGTCTTATCATAATCAATTCCTTCCTTTTGAGAATATCCTTTACAAACCAATCTAGCCTTATTCCTAACAACTTGTCCATCTTCATTAAATTTATTCCTAAAAACTCATTTAGTCCCAATAACATTCTGATTTTTAGGTCGGGGAACTAAAGTCCATGTACTATTCTTTTCTAACTGATCTAATTCCTCTTCCATATCTTTTATCCAACATTCATCTTTATGTGCTTCAATTATTGATGCCCGTTTAATTCGAGAAATTAAACATACCTCATCAGCTGCCAACCTTCTTCTTGTCATCACTCCTTTATTATTGTCCCCAATGATCTAATCTTCTGAATGATTTAACCTAACATACTTAGGAGTCTTCTGATTTTCTGTTCCTCTACTCTGATCTTCAATTACTATTGAATTTTCTGATATTGTCGGAGTAACTGGTTCAACATTTTGTTCTGGTGTAGGTACTACTAGTTTAGTTATGATTATTTCCATTTTCGGTTCTCTCATAAGTTTTGATTTGACTTCTGTTCAGCTCATCCACCTTGACATTAGTGCTCTCCACAATTCTCTGCAATCTTTTGTTATAACATCTATATGCTTTTCTTTCATTAGAATAACCAAGAAATATCCCTTCATCACATCTAGTATCAAACTTTCCAATGGAATCATCTCTTTTGATATAGAATTTACTACCAAAGATTTTGAAATACTTAATTGTAGGTGTATGACCAAACTATAACTCATAAGGTGTCTTACTGGTGTCTCCTTTTATATGAACTCTATTGAATGTGTATACCGTCATCCTCATAGCTTCTCTCTAGTAGATATGAGGCAGATTATCTTCCATCATCATAGTTCTAGCTGCATCCAAGATACTTATGATCTTCCTTTCCACAACTCCATTCTGTTGAGGTGTCTATGGTGCAGATAACTATATCCTTATCCCATTCTTTTCACAATAACGATTAAATTCACCAGATGTGAATTCTCTACCCTAATCAGAACTTCAGCATTTAATCTTCAATCATGTCTCTGTCTCAACTTTATCTTTAAATATTTTAAACTTTTTGAAAGCTTCAGATTTTTCCCTTAGAAAAGTAACCCACATCATTCTAGAATAGTCATCAATGATTAGCATAAAATATCTATCACCCTGAAAAACTTTTGATTCTAGCAAGACCACATAAATCAGTATGAGTAAGATCAAGAACATCATTAGATTTTTCTTGTATACAATTAAAAGAAGTTATGACTTGCTTTCCCATTTGACATTCCTTACATACCGGATTATAGGGCTTCACAATCTTAGGTATATCTCTAACTGCCTTAGTAGAACTGATCTTTATAATGCAATCAAAATTCACATGACACAACCTCTTATGTCATAGCCAAATCTCATCAATTTGTGCAATCAAACATGTCTTCACACCAGAGTTCAAGTGAAAGATGTTACCTTTAGTCTGAGTATCGGTTGAAATCTCCAATCTAGATCTGTTGATAATCATGCATTTTACATCCTTGAACTGTAACTGAAATCCCTTATCCACCAATTGTCCTACACTCAAAAGATCATGCCTTAAACCTTCAACTGAATAAACATTATCAGTATCATCCTTACCATCCAATGATATAGTTCCTCTTCCCTTGATCATGCATGCTTTGTCATCTCCAAATCTAACCAAACTATCATCAAATTATTGCAAAGATAGAAACTTACTTTTATCTCCAATCATATGATGTGAACATCCACTATCTATCACCCATTCATCCTTGTCTTCAACTTTAGTAGCAACAACCTTTTCTTCATGTACCAGATCACCTTCCTTGATAGCCAAGATTACCCATTCCTTTCCATTGCCGGATCCACTAGCTGAGTCTTGTGTTGGTTCATCATCAGAATCAGTCATACCTTCCTCATCCACATAGTAGCATGATTTGTATGTGTTCCTCTTGTACTTATACTTGTTCTAATAATAATGGTTAGGCCTAAAAGATCTTCTAACTCTTTCCTCAAATCTTGAATTCCATTCAGGACATCTAGATGGAAAATGACCTATCTCATTACATATGAAACATTTAAAAGGTGATTTTCCTTCATACTTACTTCCTATTGGACCTTTAGGTACTCTTATAGCAAATAGGGCCTCAAGTTGCTCAAACTATTCATCTTCTTTCTTCATTTCCTCTAGTTCCTTGGCATATAAAGCTTTCTAATCACTCTTGTCAGTAGATGATGTAGATGCATGAAAAGAAGGTTCAAATTTTGCAACTCCAGAAGAACCAAATTCCTCAAGCTCAAAAGCAAATAACTTCCTAGCCAAGGTATCCCTATTAACAAATTTGTTTGTCATTGTTCTCAACTCATTAATTGTAGTAGCCTTCATTTTATAAGCCAGTGGCAAAGCTCTCAATACTTTAGAAACTATTTCATCTTCGCTCAGAGATCGGCCACAACACTAAATTCCTAGAAAATTTTCATTTACTCTCTCCATAAAAGTAGTAATCCTTTCATCTTCCTCCATCTTCAGGTTCTCATATCTCACCTGGTAACCATCAAGTTTAGCAATTTTAACAGTAGGGTCACCTTCTTTTAGAGTGTCCAATTTATTCCATATAGCGTTTGCAGTTGATTTGTCAGTTAGTCTCATAACTTGCTGATCAGAAAGTGCACACAAAAGGGCTTCTCTAGCTCTACAATCATTTTCAATGTCCTTATCCAAGACTGTCGGAGGAGGATTTCTAGATGCTAGATTTGAGTTATATATCCTTTCTCAGTGATCTCCCAAATCTCCTTACCAAGACATCTTAGATGATTCTCCATCTAAATCTTCCATACTCTATAATTTGTTCCATCAAGCCTAGGGATTTCTCTCCAGAAAATAGTTGCAGATGAACTTGATGAACTTGCCCTACTAGGTGCCATAGGATCTTCCTAGAGTGTTTAATCTTCTATAGAGAGGACCAGGATCTGATACCAATTGTTAGACAACTCAGATAACTGGTGAACAACTAAGAAGGGGGGGTGAATCAGTTGTTTAATAGATTATAGAACTTTAAGCATAAAAACCTTATTACCGAAATAGCAGATATAATAGTTAAGTACAAATATAAACCACAAAACATTTACCATCCATCCAAAAAAAGTAACACCAAGATTTGTACGTGGAAAACCTAGTAAAGGGAAAAAACATGGTGGGAATCCTACCCACGGTCAGATAATACTTCTGCAGTAAGTATGTGATTACATAAAGAGGGTCCTACACATGTAGGAAGGCCAATAGCCTAGAGCGCACTGCTCATCACAAAAGGAGCCTCACTGACTACAAAATAAATCCAGACTACAATCTGCAAAGAAGAGTGAACTGCAAGAATAGCATCTCCTATGCTTGAATACAGTTTCAGTTAAGCTCAGTACCGGAGGTCTTAAACCTCTTTCACCAACCTAATTCGATCACCTATGATCACCCAAAACCTCTACATATAATTACATCCTTATTCGCACACAGATAATCATATAACCTTAATCTCATGAATATACCCATGATCTACAAAGAAATCTTACATCATATTTATACTAACCTAGGACCTAAACAATTAGGTTGGCCATCTAAAAGATAATACAATAAATTAATAACATAAACCCGCAATCCAATGATCAACAAAGTTAGCCTAAGACCAAAACAACATAATCCAATCAATAAACCCAACTGGTAACACAACAGGATCATCCACCAACATGTTACATAAACCAGTCCATAACCTAGTTGAATAAGATAGCATTAGGTCTGGACCCAAATCCAACACCACCGATCAACCGGAACATAAACAAGATAACCATAAGCATCCCAAAAGCCATCTAGAAGCTGCACCAACACCACTTATCACATGAATCAAAAGATCTTCAACAAAGCTTTGTTGGTAGAACCCTTACCGATGACCAAAAGGCTTACTAGAACAAATGATAGCTTATAAGTCATCAAATCCTGAACCAACTAATCGTGATACATATCTGAATAGCATGAATGATAGATCCAAACCAATTCCACAAACTGAAGTATACCAGAGTATATTGGATCGATATCATAATCCAACTACTTTACGGAAACCCATCCGAAATAGGTAAACAACCAAAACAATCAGTGTTGTCATCAATGACAAAACATCAATGCAACACATAATCAATTCCACCAATTTGCCAATACTTCCCATGATTGAGCTCTTCTATTTTAACATGTATAAATATTGTAACATCTCCACTTAGCAAAACCCATATGAATGGTTGATAATGCACCCATCAAGTCATCCTTGGTTGATTTGTTAGGGTATCATTTAAACTTAAGAAGGATCTTAGCATTGATATCAATAATATTTGGTGTCGCCATTGAAATAAACTAGTTGCAAAGACTAGGATTTATAAAACTAGGGCAAAAAAATAGCTCTTTGCACTTTGCTAGAAATTTTGAACTTTATCTCCTTGATCTTCGAATGAATGAATGACTTAGAAAAATCCCTTTTAAGAGTTCATCCAACTTGACAGTGCATACAGTAAATATTTTGTGAAAAAATTGCTAATCAATCCGTCTAACACAATCACCAAGTAAAGTACCACAAATCTCTACATTTCAATGTTTCTTACCACAATCTTTGTCAAAAGGTAAAAATTCCATCATTCTACACATTATATCTTCATGCTATGATGACAATAATCTCATTCTTCAATTGTGGATGATGATTTTTATTTTAACTCCCCCTAAGCCAAAGCTCTTTGATTCATTTTTTGGAGGAAATTTCTACAATGTAGTTGGGTGTAGCTATATCTTCCTTCTTCTTCTAGATCTTTTTCATCTCCCTTTTAACTTCTTCCACATTGATCTTTTTCATGGATTTGTCTCTTTTCATCAGATTATCTTTTTTAATACTTTTGTTTCTGCAAAATTTTGCAAGATGTCCAAACTTATTGTAGTTGTAATACTTATCATTCCTTTGTCTTGTATTTCCTTTATTCAGTCTAGATTTTCATAAATTAGCCTTATGAACAAAACCATTGTACACATAATAGTGACCATTGAATGGACTAATTCTTCCATAGTTATTTATAACTTAGCTTCTAGATTGACTAGATTTATGGCCAAACTTTTTGCAAGTAAAACATTGTCCTAAGAATGATCTTACATTTTGATTTATCTTGCTTCTATATTCTATCACTTCATGTCAAACTCTATTGAATGAACAATAATAACCACTAAAGTAAATGTACCATTGATCATTTGGTTTCTTGATTGAAGGTTTTTCTTTTTAATTCCAAGTCCGCTTTCCTTTAGCGGGCTAAATAGGTTATGTCTTCTCATCTAAACTAACTTCGATTTTATCTTCAAATTTCTAATGTGAGAATTCACCAACTTCAAATCCTAATCCACTCCTGTCTTTTAGATTCTTTTGTATATCTAACATCTCATCAAGCTTTGTTGAACTCATTCTAAATTTGTCTACCTAATTCTCTATTTTCTTTAGATCAACTTTTAGGGATACTACTTCTTTTTCCAGTTTCTTGCATTCCTTTATTTTTCCTTCAATTATGTCATTGAGTTAGTCCTTAGTCTTTTTATCTTCTTCAATATATATCTTTAGATTCACAATCATATCCTTAGCTTGTTTTAATTCTTCACTAACCACCTTATGTCTTTCCTTAAATTTCTTGATTTGTTCCCTCGGCTTCCTGATGCATTCATTCGCTTCTTTTAAGTTTTCTTTTAGATCTTTATTCTCATTTTCTATATTTTCAAGACCTTAAAGAGTTGCCTTAAGTTCTCCATTTTTTCCCAGTTGGCATTCTCTTAGTATTTCTTTCAAAATAGATTTAGGTGCCATATATTCAACCTCCAAGATCTCCTTCAAGCTGTTAGGCTCATTCAAAGGACAGTGCTCTAATACCAATTGTTGAACATTCAGAATGTTGAGAGAGGGGGTAAATTAGTATTCCCTCAAATGAATTAAAAATCTTAAAAAACCATCCAAATAACATAGTAAATGGATTAAAGGAAAGGAAACTATGAGAAAAACACATAACACTTAACACCAGTATTTTTATGTGGAAACCTATAAGGGAAAAACCACAAAGAGGGTTAACTCGCAATATCTTCTAATAGGTTTTACAAATTATTAAAATAGTTCTCACTTCATGATTCACTATCAAAGGGCTCACTTCCCAAATAAGGCTCATTGTTGAAGGGCTTACTACCCAAAATTACATACAAAAATGAACTGTTAAAGTTGCATCTCAGACATGCATGGAGTAAAATTCCAATTAGGTTTGGTCAATAGATTTTACACACTTCATTAACTCTTTTGTCACATATTACCACATGCCATTATTATTTCTTTTTCTAACTATATTTGCACCAAAACATCATACAAACATATATCAATCCACATTTGATTCATGTCAGCTTCATATCCTTCATACCGATACACTTTACATGCTAAAAGATTCATCCATATAAGTCAACCAAAACATGATGCAAGAGAGTTTCCATTGAAATTTATACACTATGACCTATTCTTAGGCTTTTCCCAAAATTGTAAAACAAAATGTGATAATTTATCAAAATGTGAAGCCTTTGAGTTGACTATACCATTCTAGAGAAACAAGGTGTAGCATCTTAAATTGCATTTCCTTACAATTTTGAATGCATTTGGGTCCTCACTTTAGAATTTGCACCTCTAGGATTGACTAGGGCCTTATTCTACTTACACCATGAAAATATGACCTCATTTTGACCTTTCGCACCATCTTAGCCCCTTATCTTAGCCCAAAAAATGGGTAGGACCAGGGCGTGGCACCTTGGTCCTCAATAGGACCATGATGCCATGCCTTGGTCCTCAATAGGACCATAATGCCATGCCTTCGTCCTCCCTATTTGGGCCCCCCTTTAAACCCTTTTGGAATTTCAAAATTTGAGCGAGAAACCTAGCCCCATGTCGGCTCATGTTGAAAAATTATATGTTTTTCAACTAGAAAATATAAAAGGAGGTTTTCCCCTCTCATTTTGACAACATGAAGGACACAAACACAAATATACATGATCAATCTAACAACTACATTCTAGCATTCAAGTAATCGAGCAAGTAATTAGTCTTCCTTAAAGCCTTGGATCAAAAATAGACTCAATATTCACACATTAAAGTAGACATTCACATCTTATTTTATTGAAGACTTCATGAAACCCTGATCCCATGTGGAGATAAACAAAACTTCACAAGGCGGTGTATTATTTGGTTTTCAATCATTATTCAACATCTACCTCAAAAGGAGAATCTTCCATTACAACAATTCAATTATCTTTTATCTCTATTTCATGGTTAATTACAAAACTAAATTCTGAACTAAGGAAAACCCCTATTCCCAACCCTTTTCCTTTCCTAAATGTGTGGTGTAGGTATGGAGTTACAATCTTTAGGATAGGAATTATTTACAGTGATGAACCAATCCCCCTTTGGTGTTTGAAAAGTTCAGAGGACCAGAGTGGTGGGTACTACGGTCTCCACATTTTGGGAGATCCTTTGGGGATCTGATTTGAATCTGCTTATATTTCTTAGTTCCAGGTTGGTGGTTCAATCTCGCATCTATAACTTGTTGTTTCTATGTTTTTACTCTCATTTCCAACACTTTTACCCTAATTTCAACAATTTAATTTAAAAGGAGGTTTAATTCATGCACATCTCTTTAATCCAATTAGTATTCAGTCCTAATCCTTGCTAGTTAGTGACTAAATCTACTGGTTTTCAACCACTATTTTTAAAGTGATTGGTCCCTAAGCAAAAATTAGTTGTTTTACTGTATCTTGTGGTGAAACCCTAATTTTTCACCACCTCACATTTCTATGAACTTGAAATTATTACACTTCAATTTTTAATTTATGTTCTCAGATCTAAGTGTTTATGCAATTTAAAATTCCAATTTTCAATTACAAGTTTGATTTCCAAGTGAGTTTCAAAAATTTTAAGGTTAATTTCAAAAACCCTAATTTTTAAATTTAAAATTGAGCTTGTGGGTTGCATTGTGTGCTACACAACATGCCCTATTTATGTAATAAATGGGGACTCTTAAAAAAAATTGCAAAATAAAATCTTAATTTTCATAGATAAGTGAAATGGAATAATCAGACATCGAAATAAAATGGATTTCAGGAAGAAGCAAAAGCCATGACAAAGTTAGGCTTTTCCTCACTAACAAAATTGTCCACAAAATGGTTTAAAGTTGAGGTGTGCTAAAGACTTTGCAGAGGATTTTGAATGTCAGGTGTTAAATAAACATGATGTTATGAAAAGATTAGAGATCAAAAGTTGAAATATGTCTACAATTCGATATTCCCCAAATGAATTAAAAATTTCTTATACCTATCGGATAGCATAGACTTTTACAGAATAGAATAAAAGTGAATTAGAATAATGAATATTGAATTGATCCAATACCCGATAGTGGACTAAAAGTAAAATTATGTCATGGCACATTTTTGAGTATTACAGAACGATGAAACATTTCATTTCACATCTTGAAATAATAAGTAATAGTTGCTAAGAAGCTCAAGATTTAAATAGTGAGGGAGAACATGTGTTCGCATCTGCTAACAAGTTACACTCTGACATAAAGTATGATGGACATCGTTAAGACCGTTAGATGAAGGTTTTGAAATTCCCCACATCTAGGTTTTAGTGTGTTTTATTTCCATATTGACTGAAGTTTTGGCAAACATCACGAAATTGCAACTAATGTTTAGCGCTTGTGGCGAAAACCCAGTAACAGTACATTTCATAATAATAGATTTGCAGAGGAGAGTGAAGGAGCTTACATGAAATTGTCAGAGGCCTTGAAACTGGTGCAATATTCAGACCCTATACGTGATTCATGTAGTGAAATAGGTAAGTACCCAGTAACTATTCTGGTTATTTCATGACATATTAAAGGTTAAATAAACTAATGAAAATAATATGAGTTGGGTGTAGAATAGTTTAGGAAATATTGAGAATAGGATTGTGTTAATTTGTAGAAATAGCGGTAATTTTAGAAATTTTGGTAGGAGGATCGAAAGTTGATAACATGGCAACCCAGAAGATGGAATTAAGAAAAGATTTCGAGTGGAAATTCCCATAGATAGTGCCTAGTACCATATTCTACTTGGATACCCATTTGGGAGATTTTAGTCTAGTCAATATTATTGATAGAATGAGGGAGCTCATTGCTACAGAAGAAATGTAGAATATGGAGAAAAGTGTATTGATTCAGGCGATAGGGTTTCCAATTGCAACAAAATTCCATGATCTAGTTAAGCAGTGCATTCATTATGACCCAAACTTGAGATAGGTAGTATATAATCATAGGGTATATGCAGATTTGACAGTGGGTGGATTAAAGGATTTTTTGGGGATTCCCACTCTAGCAACATGGATAGACAAAACTAAGGAATTCGTCGAGCGAGAATTTAATGAATCTAGACAGGCTTGTGAGTGAAAAATAAGAGAAGAATGGTATATCACAAAATAGGGTAAAGTATTATCTAAGCTACCCACCTTAGTATTGAGAAAGGAGTTATACCCAAAAGTAGTGGCAACAATTACATTCTTGAGCAGTATTGTTGGTTTGGAGATTAGCGGTCAGTTTCATGGGTGGATGGTCACCTACATACAGAGCTTATAGTAGAATTCAAGGATGTTTGATTGGGTGAAGTTCATCAGTGATTCCATTTACCATTATATAGAAGAGACATCCAGAAAATTCTATATGTCATATTACCTAGCGTACACCTGTGCAGTCAAGGAAAATATTCAAGGATTGAATACTGTAGGTACTTTGGGCACAACTGTAGGACAAAATCCCATTTATGTTTATTATCCATAGTTGGAGAAAGATGAAGCAATGTTATATTATAGAGAGCTCAATGGTTATTTTATAATGAAGATTACCCGAGAGTTAGAAGGAAGACCTAAAGAGAGGGTGTAAAAAGAAGTAAGGGAAGTGCTTCAGTATTTTGGAGGATGGTACATCCAGTTCCCTACTTGGTTCTATTTGAGAGCACAAGGGTTTTCAGGACAACCTTTCAAGTTGCCTCGGTATCCTTCATTTTGGGCGTGGTTGACGAAATATTGCAAACAAATGGTAGAATATCATGATACTTACCTAATCTCACAAGGGGATATTGGGATTCAATTTCATGGTGAAGATGAGAGACTACATATGTATGTCCTTGCAGAATGCTAAGAAAACAGAGGAAGATTTGTTAGCGAGGCATTTGCAATATTTTAGTATGCCAGAAATTATAATAACCCCTTGGAGAACATAGGAAATTAAATAGCCAGGAAGGTGAAACATATTCCTAATTTTGAAGGTTATTGGATGGATTGTGAAAATGAGAAAGAGATTAGAAAGAGAAAATTCTATCAGAGACTAACGTTAAGTCACCATAGAAGGTTGGGCCCTGATAAAATAGGAATTGAAGTCCCTCAAGAAATCACATATGACGATGAAGAAATTGTAAGGCTTGATTATGTAACAGACAATATAGAGTAGAGGCCAATAGTCGAACCCAATCCTAACAAACCCGAGATGGTATCTATGGATCAAGTCAATCGATCAGTTCTCGAGTCTAGTAGGAAATGGTTAGAGGGATGTAAAGTTAGTATGATTCAATAGAGCAATAAGATTTCCATTCAAAGGACATAGAAAAGGAAGGAAGTTGATGATAATGTAGATTTATTAGTTCATAAAAGAAGAATAGATATGACTAAAATATCGGAACTTGGACTTGTGCTAATGGAAGAAATAAGTCAAGAAAGGGTTGAAGTAGTAACTACTAATGTTGATCTAAACCATATGGAAAGGAGAAAGATGATGGATCTATAGGATCAAAGTAGTAGGAATGTACAACCATCAACTTCAGGAGAATTTGGTGAAAGGAGGATGCCTTCTGATCAAATATTGACAACCGTTCCAATAATTGTTTCTCAACCCGCAACTCGATTATTCACATCTCCACCTTCTGTAAACAATGCTCTAGGAGCTATAATAGGAATGGTGAATCCAAGAAAGGAAGATGTAGACTAGGGATTCTATGATGATTTGGAGTATTTGTTAAAGGAACACCATTAAAGTGACTTAGAGAAACTGCAAAATAAACTAGAACATAAGAATGTCCCGCAGAAGTCAGCAACTGAAATCCCCTATGTAGAAAAAGGGATAGGTCATAGCATGGTTGATAAATTCAATACAATAGACTCTCCGTCTACATAATATAAGGGACAAAAAGAAGAAGAACAAGACACAACATCCTTGAAGGAATAATCACCAACAAAAGAGAAAATAAAAGAACAAGAAAGACAAATAGAAGTAAGCGGAAAGATGTTGACTTCGAGAGAATAGAAGATGATGGAAAAAACAAATAAGGATCAAACAAAAGAAATATATAAATCCCACAAAACCTTCTAAGAAATCAAGGTAATGAAATCATGAGGGCATTTGAACTCCTACCAAATATAGCCGACACTAGAGGGAATCAAGATAATGGAAAAGAAAATGTCAAAACAGAAACATCTCAATAGGCTGCAAAAGATAATCCCACAATGGACAAAGGTGAGAAAATGGCACAAGAGAATCCTACGATGAGGTCATGGGAAGTTTATGAAAAAGGAGAAACCCCAAACAAGAAGTAGTTCATAATAAGTGCTAAAATCGGGGATATTCCCGAATGGTTAAAATAGAAAAGGATACCTGAGGAACAAGTGAAGATAGTCCCTTTGGATTTTAATAGTTTGCAAGCAGAAATGCAAAATGTCAAGAGAAGAAGAAGAGCCTAAGTGAGGTATATTTCTCATTTGAATAAGGATGGGGAACATGAGTTACATATTGTAGAACCCATAGTTGATAAGGATGAGGAGGATTTAACGACACAAGACTATCAAATAACTATAGTACAGTTAGGCAAGCCATCCAAATTTGAAGGCCCAAGAATCACTAAGGAGGGAATTGAAATTTGGGAAGATAGACTATAGAGAGATAACATCAAATTGAAATCTCAAAAGGATCAAATACAACAGTTAGCTCAATTCATCAAGGGCAGATGTCATAAGAGGAAACTGAAGTAGTAAGTACCTTGAAGCGTAAGGCAGAAATGGTAGATGAATGGGTTAGGGAAAAATTAGCACATGCTAAAGCTTCATTAGAATTGGCTCTAGTTTGATACCATGCATGGGATATGCTGACCAAGAAGATAGTCTGTGTAGGTCCTGGGGACAACTGAGAGGGGGGGGTGAATCAATTGTCTAATAAATTCAAACCAAAATCTTATTAACCAACTTAATGCTTAATACAAGTAAGACAGTTAAATGTGTCGGTAAATAGTGTTAATAGGAAATGTTGTACCGGTAAGAAGTAATGCATGAAACATAAGCACAAAGTCAACCACAACACATGACACAAATATTTGTATGTGGAAACCTTGTAAGGGGAAAAACCACGGTGGGAAACCTTACCCACAATCAGATGATACTACTACAGATAGTAAGTGTACAAAGAGGGGTCTGCACATGCAGAAAGGCCAATAGCCTAGAGCTCACTGCTCAAACACAAATGGGAGTCACACTGACTACAGTTGGATGGTTAAATCCAATGAGAATGTACTGCACAAAATAGCATCTTCATATGTTGGATTCAGTACCGATGTAATACTGATATGCTTTTACAAAAACCTAACTTCACCTTCAAATGATGTCTTCGTGTATATCTCTGCTTGATCTCATATATATCCTTCCTTAAATATTTTTCGCATTCCACACTTGATCTTACAAATAAGATCTTACATTTATACCATACCCTAAGACCAATTTTAGTAGGTCGGCTCTACAAGATATTACAATAAAACATTTTACAAATAATACAATATCCGATGCAATAACCGATTGAACATGTCGGCTTAATGCTTTTATAACAATAATAAATCATCTCCATAGTGTGCCATGCTGATCTGGAAAAGATAAACCTGCTGGTGTAACCCTAGATAACCTAGACCTATTTGTCGGTAAAAGCAAATATGCAAATAAGAATATAACAATAATATTACTTTAAGGAAAAGTGTCCACATGATGTCTTTGACATTACCAAGTGTCTTCCATGTCATTGCAGGTACCAGTGAACATTATATCTTGCTAGTTAACCATATACCGGTGATTGTTTGAATAGTTTACTGATTGTCGGTGAATGTTGCTGGATCTCCAAAGTAGGTGCGTTTAGTAGGTGTTGACATCAATGACAAAACCATACCAAAATACCAACAATCTCCCCCTTTGGCATTGATGGCAACACAAGATGGAAAAACCATCGAAGTGCCAAAATAGAAATGCCAAGTACAAAAACCAATTCTCCCCCTGGGAGTAATATGTGTTTATACAAAGATTTATTTACAATACCAATCTCTCCTCAAAAAGATAATGCATTTTTCCATATATTTTTCCTTAATGTTTTTCCATATATCTCTCCCACTTTGACATCAAATGCCAAAGTCACAAAAAGGTCAAGTTCATACAAAATACCAACCAATTCAATATACCAACTACTCCCCCTAAGAAGTAGCTTCCTCATCAAATACCAGAATAAAAGATTTATCCATTTAATTATGTCGGTTGATGACAATCATCAACTATCTAAGTCTCTTCCAGTGGAGGTAAGACTCCGAGCTAATCTCTGAGATACTCAAAAGTTTCCTTAGGCAAAGGTTTTGTAAAAATATCTACAAGTTGTTCTTTAGTATTCACATAAACCAATTTTATTTCCTTTTCTTCAACTTTTTCCCTTAGAAAATTTAGTTTGATAGAAACATGTTTTGTTTTAGAATGTAACACTGGACTCTTAGATATATCAATTGCTGCAGTGTTATCACAATATATAGTAATAGGTTCCTTGCATTTTACCTTTATGTCTTTCAACATTTGCTTAAGCCAAAGTACCTGTGTACAATTTGTTGCTACTGCAACATATTCTGATTCTGTTGTTGATAAAGATGTACATCTCTGTTTCTTATTTAACCAAGAAACTAATCTCTTTCCAAGAAAGAATGCTCCTCCAGTGGTGCTCTTTCTATCATCCACATCTCCTGCCCAATTTGCATCTGTGTAAGCATATAGATCAAAATTTTCATATTTAGGATACCATAATCCAAGATTTGTTGTGCCTTGTAAGTACCGGAAAATCCTTTTTACTGTTGATTCATGATTTTCCTTGGGATTACTCTGAAATCTAGAAACTATACATACTGCATTCATAATATCAGGTCTGGTTTGTGTCAAATATAGTAAACCTCCTATCATAGATTTGTATCTAGTTGGATTAATAGGTGTAGATTTATCCCTTTAAGATAATTTGTCATTTGTAGTCATAGGTGTGCTTACCGGTTTAGAGTTCTCCATCCCAAGTTTCTTGAGTAGTTCTTTCAAGTACTTATATTGACTCAAAAATATGCCTTTATCAATCTGTAAAATCTGCAATCCTAAAAAGAATTTTATTTCTCCAATCAAAGACATTTCAAATTCATGTTGCATTTTAAGAGAAAATTCTTTGCATAATCCATCTTCTCCTCCAAAGATTATATCATCAACAAATACTTCCATAATCAAAATGTCATCATTAGTTACTTTGTAATATAAATTGCTATCTGCATTTCCTTTAGTAAAACCAATTTTTAAAAGATACTTATCCAATCTTGCATACCAGGCTCTTGGAGCTTGTTTTAGTCCATACAGAGCTTTTCTTAATTTGTAAACCATATCATTGTTATCTGTTAAAGAAAATCCATCAGGTTGTTCAATATAGACTTCCTCTTCAAGATCTCCATTCAAAAATGCACATTTAATATCCATTGATAAACTTTGTAATCCTTGTGAGCTACAAAGGCCAAGAATAATCTAACTGCATCAATTTTGGCTACTGGTGCAAAGATTTCATTGTAATCAACTCCTTCTTTCCGAGAATATCCCTTACACACTAGTCTTGCTTTATTCCTGACAACCTTACCATCTTCATTGAGTTTGTTTCTAAATACCCATTTGGTTCTAATTACATTTTTATTTTCAGGTCGGGGAACTAATGTTCAAGTATTATTTTTCTCAATTTGTCCTAATTCTTCTTCCATAGCTTTAATACAAAATTTATCTTCACATGCCTCATTGATAGATAATGGTTCAATTTGAGAAATAAGACATACTTCTTCAGTTGCCAATCTTCCTCTTGTCATGACTCCTTTAAATTTGCTTCCAATTATCTGATCTTCAGAATGATTCAATCTTACATACCGAGGTGTCTTAGTCTGTTGTTGTTCTTCAATTACTATGGTATCCTCTGATGATACCAAAGTAAATGGATCATCATTCTGTACCAGTGGATTTACTGTTGGTTCATTTGTCATAATTTCTGTTACCGGTTCAGAGTCTATATACCTTGAAGTTCCTCTAAATTGTTCATCAATCTTTACATTTGTACTCTCAATAATTTTCTGTAATCTTTTATTAAAGCATCTATAAGCTTTACTCTTAGATGAATAACCAAGAAATATTATTTCATCACTTCTAGGATCAAACTTGCCAATATACTCATCTCTTCTAATATAACATTTACTTCCAAAAACTCTAAAATAATTAAGAGTAGGAGTATTACCAAACCATAGTTCATGAGGGGTCTTACTGGTTTCACCTTTGATGTGAACTTTGTTGAATGTATAGACAGTAGTGCTTATTACCTCTCTCCAGTACACATGTGGTAGATTTTCTTCTGATAACATACTTATTGCTGCATCCAAAATAGTTCTGTTTTAACTTTCAACAACTCAATTCTGTTGTGGTGTCCGAGGTGCTGCTAACTGTCTTTTGATTCCATTTACTTCACAAAATGTATTAAAATCTCTAGATGTGAATTCTCCTCCTTGATCTGATCTTAAACATTTAATTTTCTTACCGGTTTCATTTTCAACCATTGCTTTGAATAGTTTGAACTTCCCAAATGCTTCTGATTTTTCCCTAAGAAAAGTAACCCAACACATTCTAGAATAATCATCAATAATTAGCATGAAATATCTATCACCTTGTAAGCTTTTAGTTCTAGCCGGACCATATAAATCAGTGTGAATTAAATCAAGAGCATTATTGGATTTTTCTGGAATACTTTTGAAACTAGTTCTAACTTGTTTTCCAAATTGACATTCCTTGCAAATTGTATTCTGAGGTTTCATAATTTTAGGTAGATCTCTAACTGCCTTAGAAGTACTGATTTTTACCATGCAATCAAAATTTACATGACATAGTCTTTTATGCCATAGCCAACTTTCATCTATATGTGCAATTAAGCATGCCTTTTCACTGTTATTCAAATGAAAGATATTACCTCTAGTCTGATTACCGGTTGCAATTTCCAAACCAGTTCTATTCATGATTTTGCATTTTCCATTTTTAAATTGTAATTGAAAACATTTCTCAACTAATTGACCAACACTTAAAAGATTATGTTTTAATCCTTCAACATAGTAAACATTGTTAGTGTTATGTTTACCATCAAGAGATATTGAACCCTTACCTTTGATTGAACAAGCTTTGTCATCTACGAATCTTACTAAACCTCCATTGTATTCTTGAAAGTTCAAGAATTTGCCTTTGTCTCCAGTCATGTGATGTGAGCATCCTGAGTCAATAATCCATTCATCCTTTGATTCAACTTTAGCTGCTAGGGCTTGTTCTACCGGTGGAGCAATAGGTACTGGTTGATCTTCTATTATAGCAACAAAGACCCATCCGTTGTCTACTGGATCCTCATCAGAATCATCAGTCACACCTTTATCAGCAATGTAACAAGATTTATCTTTGTTTTTCTTAAATTTGTATCTCTGATATTTAGGATTAGGTTTGTATGTCCTTCTAGCTTCTTCTCTTATTCAGGGCATCTTGAAGCCATATGACCAATCTTATTGTAGTTGAAACATTTAAAGGGTGCTTTACCTTCATACTTTCTTCCAATTGGACCTTTTGGCATTTTTCTTGCAAATAGTGCTTCAAGTTCTTCAAGCTCTTCATTCTCCTTCCTGGTTTCTTCAAGTTGTTTTGCATAAAAGGCTCTCCAGTCTGATTTGTCAAAAGATGGAGCAGATGATGTTGATGCTTTGAAGGCCAAATCAGTTTTTATAGTAGCAATAGGACCAAATTCCTCAATTTCAAAAGCTGAAAGTTTTCCAATCAATGTATCCCTAGTTACTGATGTATTAGGCATTGTTCTCAACTCATTAATAGCAGTAACCTTCATTTTATATGCCGGTGGTAAACCTCTTAAGATTTTTGAAACAATCTCATCTTCACTCAAGGTTCCTCCACAACATTTGATACCTAAAACAATTTCATTTACTCTTTCCATAAAAGCAAAAATTCTTTCATCTTCTTCCATTTTCAGATGTTCATACTTGACTTGGAAGCTTTCAAGTTTTGCAATTTTGACTGTGGAATCCCCTTCATTCAATGTTTCCAAATGATCCCAAATAGCTTTTGCAGTAGATCTATCTGATAATCCCATGATTTGTTGATCTGATAATGCGCTCAAAAGTGCTTCTCTTGCTTTGCAATCATTTTCTTCATCTTTAGCTAAAGTAATAGGAGCAGGCTGACCAACTATAGCAGTAGTATAACCATTCTTAGTAACTTCCCAGATGTCTTTACCAATGCAATTCAGATGTGTCTCCATTCTGATTTTCCATATTCCATAGGTTCCATCAAGTTTAGGACTATCCTTTCTGAATAATTAGTAGACATTGGATCTCCTCAAGTTGTTAAACTTCTATAAAAAAGAGGACTAGGCTCTGATACCAATTGTAGGTCCTGGGGACAACTGAAAGGGGGGGTGAATCAGTTGTCTAATAAATTCAAACCAAAATCTTATTAACCAACTTAATGCTTAATACCAGTAAGATAGTTAAATGTGTCGGTAAACAGTGTTAATAGGAAATGTTGTACCGGTAAGAATTAATGCATGAAACATAAGCACAAAGTCAACCACAACATAAGACACAAATATTTGTATGTGGAAACCCTGTAAGGGGAAAAAACATGGTGGGAAACCTTACCCACAATCAGATGATACTATTGCAAATAGTAAGTGTACAAAGAGGGGTCTGCACATGCAGAAAGGCCAACAGCCTAGAGCTCACTGCTCAAACACAAATGGGAGTCACACTGACTACAGTTGGATGGTTACATCCAATGAGAATGTACTGCACAAAATAGCATCTTCATATGCTGGATTCAGTACCGGTGTAATGTTGATATGCTTTTACAAAAACCTAACTTCACCTTCAAATGATGTATTCATGTATATCTCTACTTGATCTCACATATATCCTTCCTTAAATCTTTTTCACATTCCACACTTGATCTTACAAATAAGATCTTACATTTATACCATACCCTAAGACCAATTTTAGTAGGTCGGCTCTACAAGATATTACAATAAAACATTTTACAAATAATACAATATCTGATGCAATAACCGATTGAACATGTTGGCTTAATGCTTTTATAACAATAATAAATCATCTCCATAGTGTGCCATGCTGATCTGGAAAAGATAAACCTGTCGATGTAACCCTAGATAACCTGGACCTATTTGTCCATAAAAGCAAATATGCAAATAAGAATATACCAATGATATTACTTCAAGGAAAAGTGTCCACATGATGTCTTCGACATTACCAAGTGTCTTCCATGTTGTTGCAGGTACCGGTGAACATTATATCCTGCCAGTTAACCATATACCGATGATTGTTTGAACAGTTTACTGATTGCCGGTGAATGTTGCTAGATCTCCAAAGTAGGTGTGTTTAGTAGGTGTTGACATCAATGACAAAACCATACCAAAATACCAACAGTCTGCACTCATAGTAAGCATGTGGATTTGTTGGAAGGAATAGAAAATAAAAAGGATGATTTATAGAGAATTGGAAACATGACCCCAAGAGATGAAGTTGAGCGGGGAATAACAACATCGAAGTAGGTACCTATTATTAAAATATGGGTTGCGGGCAATGCGTGGCAATCTGAAAGATTGCAGGATGACATGGAAAAGTTGTAGAAAATAAAAGATCGGGCATTGGATAATTTGGATAAGAATGCAACATTAATACAGGTGTTGATGGAAATGTTGATTGAAGATATTGTTAAGTTAGGGAAAATAGAATGATCGAAACATTCGAGGACATATGGGATAAAAGAATGTATGCCCCAGACAAATATAATAGCCCATAGATTTTAAAAGACATATGACAGCTGTAGAATAGAATAAGTGAATATGATGAAAAAGCAGTCTTGGAAGATCAAGATGAAGTTCCCTTGAGGATGAAGCATCGTATCCTATAGCACAATTTGTCTACTATCGAAGATGTTGAAGATGAAGAAATGACTCAAGTGTTGTCAGGTCTCTAGAAGTATCTAGAAGCTAATAAGAAGCTCTTGGACTAAGTTGACTAATATTAAGTTGTCACTATTTTGTCTTTTACTAAAGAGTTCATTATACAAACGAACTATGCTCTCCTTTTGTAGAAGTTTTGAGAATTGTAGACTCAATCTAAGCTCTATGTATCCAAAGTCTTTGCTTCTTGATTCTCTTACATTATAGTTGTCATGGTGATGTCTTATCTTTACAAATGATTGTGGTAATGAAGTGTGAAGGACAATTAATGAAGCATATCAAACTATAATTCATTGTTTTTGGTAAAGTAGTATATGATTTTGCGTAGTCACTCTAGTGTGTCATGTTCTTTTCTATCAATTATAATTTCTTTAAATAATTACACAATATTATGAATAATTGTGAAATGTCTAGTTATTCATAAGGTTGTTCATCATTATTGCAATTTGTTTCAGAAAGACATTGTGTCACGGAACTACCCATAGATAAGAAATTTATTTTACTCTGGTTGTCTATTAATTTTGTTCATTTTGACAAAACTACTTTTATCAATTGCTCCAGGTTGTGAAAAATTCATTGATTTTGAAGGTGTTTATTTAGAATCCCCTCATGTAATAGTTGATGCATGTAAACTGAGTCAAAACCACAAGGTCTAAACAAGACATCACGGGCCTTGGGATATATTTTTCTATCTTTCAAGAAAATGAATCTAACTGAAAGGTGAAAGTTTATCACTGGCGAGTGAACTCAAACCTCACATCAATAGATTCTAGCACTAGAAGGAGGGCCTGAAATATTTGTTACACCTTTAAATAGTCAAAGTTGTTAAACTAGAGTATAGAAGAGTAACTAAATCTAGGTCATATTATCCTAATTTTCAATTTCTTGAGTTACCCTAGATATAATTTTGTAGGACCATCTCATGTGTCTAGTAACAGAACTGCATCCCAGAAACACAACAATATCTTGAATCAAGTGCAGTTACCTCCTCCACCTCCACCAATGACCTTCTTTAATGCTAACTCACCTATTAGATTTGCTAATTATCATGATTTACCTAAAAACCCTAATAAGTTGTGTCCAAAGTTCCAAATTCATAGCGACACAAAAGAACATCTTAGAATTTTCAAGGATATGTGCGGTAGGGCCATAATTCAACGTGAGGATGTGGTTTGCAGACTGTTTCATTATACTTTGAGTAAAGAAGCTTATGTTTGGTATATTAACCTGCCTACAGGGTCCATAACTAGTTGGGATTTACTAGAGAATGCTTTCCTCTCAAGATTTAAAGCCCCTATCGATATAGTGACCTTGTAGCATCAGTTTGCTTTAATTCATAGAGAGAAAAATTAACCTATAACTTGTTTCAATGGTAGATTTGATAGGCCTTACTCCAAGTTAGAAGCTCCCTATACTTTAGCAAAGCCAACAGCTTTGTTTGTATATTATGCAACATTAGATCTGCTAACTTCAATGTTTGTGACTAGAAAAGCTCCTCCAGCAGACAATCTCTCTGAAGCCTATGCTAAGGCTATAAGTGTGAGTAAAGAGATGAGGCAAATTGGATATGGTCCAACCAAAGGACCAAATAATCAGATGACATAGCCTATAGCATCCCGAGTTACACCACATGCCATGATCCCTCAACATACACTCCCCAATCAAGTTGTCACAGATAATAGAAAAGCCATAGTTTTACATCCAGGGCCTGCTATTATCCACATTCTAGCTAACGAAGGATCCTTTTCCTCTCAAACTCCCGAGAATGGAGATAAAGAGAATTCAAGCATTAAAGAAGAAATAAAAGAAATTATTGAAATGTTAAGGAAACTGACAACAAAGGTGTCCTACTTGAGAAATCAAACCTATAACAATAAGAATGTAGAACAAGGGAATTTTAATCCACAGTCAAGGTTTAATGCAAATAGGCCTCTCAAATCATAGAATACCAAGCCTAATAATGGAGGAATAGTTTCTCCTCTAGATAATCCTCTTTTAAGGGACATCAACCAACCGAGAAGGGTTAATTTGCTTGAATGTTATTTAAGTGATTGGTGTAGGATTCATAATACTAACAACAATGTTGAGAAAGATTGTTTGCAGTTCAAAATTGCTACTGATATTTTTCAATCTAAGGTAATGGCTTTATCACACATGGATGAACCTAGCAAACAAAATATTTGTAGAGAGATAGTTCCTACTAATTACAACACTGCTATGCTACTAGAAAGCTTTGTGAGATCTAAAAGAGTATCTAGTCCCAAAATTGCATCTAGAAAAGCCATTGATAATGGCGAATTCTCTGCATTAGTGGTATAATCTTATGTGTTTCTTTTGAATGAGAGGAATCCTCTAAATAAAAAATTGAGGAGATATATACCACTCATCAGTTTAAAAAAGGGAATAATTACAATTTGAGAAAGAAGTCATATAAAAAAAATAAGGAACCACTTACCACCTCTATACCTCCTAATAATTATCAAACACCTCCCGATCCTCAGGCTAGCAACATACTTGAACCACCAAAGGATAATGATGCTTATAAAGCACTTACGGTGCCTAAAACTGCCAAAATGGAAATCCAAGCTCGTAGTGGTAGTGTTGATCAATTAATAAGCTACCTAATAGAAGAAATAAAGAAAGTTAAGGTTAGCCTATCCTTGACAAAGTTTTTAAAAAACCCCATCATCCAAGTTGTGGATATACCAGATCAATATGGACTATTGCTAAGTAGAGACTGGTTAAGGATGTTAAATGGATATATAAACACAGACTTTTTGCATGTGTGGTTACCTTGGAAATGGGTGCCCAATTAGATAAGGATCGAGTTAGAACCCCAAATGAAATTGATGGTTACAGACTATAATTAGGAAAATGAAGTTTTGCACCTAGAAGTTTAACTAGGAGTTTATAATATTAGATAAACAACGGTTCAAATTGATGAAATATACACTTGTGATATAAAGCACAAAACTAGAATCATACCATACACAGATGTGTTGATTGAGTCTCATAAAGAATCTTTTGATGATGAGCATGATATTCTAACTATGTTCTCTGAATTAGTGAGTAAAGGGATAGAGAAGTGTGTAAAAGAAAGCATACCACTAGAGTCTATATTATTGACAGAGTGGTGTAGAGTACATAATAAAAAGCATCCTAAGAGCCAATTTTGCTTGTGTCTAACCATTTTGGATGATGAGAAAAGTAGAAGAGGCATGTTGACTCAAAGTGAAACACTATCTACCATTGAAAACTCAGAAACTGAAACTAAGAAAATAAAGAAACGAGAAAAATATGAAAATGTTAAAATGTGTAAGGAATTACAAGAAAATAAAAAATGATAAAAGAAGTCTAGAGAACCTAAAAAGAGTGGATGTCACATTTGGACTTTAAAGTTTGATGGATCAAATTATAAAAAAGGTATTGGAGTTGGAGTAGAACTAATAAGTTCTAAAGGAAAATATTCCTTAGCAGTGTATAGACTCTAGTTTCACTGCACTCACAATGTTACTGAATATGAGGCTTTGATACATGGTCTATTGTTGGCACTAAGAAAAGGAGTCAAGATATTGAAAGTGATGGGAGACTTAGAGTTGGTTGTAAAGCAAATAAAGAAGTAGTATGTGTGTAGATACAAAATATTATTGAGTTACAACCACCGAGTTTGGGACTTGATAGAATGGTTTGATGCCTTTAATATTGAGCATGTTCGTAGAAATTTTAATTAAAAAAAGACACTTTAGCAGTAGTGGCTAGTACTTTGGAACCATTGGAAACATCTAAAGTAAGACCTTCCATTCCAGATAATGTCACCAACTTACAATTATTTGAAGATGACCATCACATCAGGTATTTTATCACTAATTCAAGGGTCTTTGAGGCACAGATTATAGATGAGGTTGATCCCCAAGAAGAAGGACTAGAGGAAGCCACAAAGTTTCAAAGAGAAATAATATTCCTAAAGGTATAATAGAGATATTTTTTGATATTGATCAAGTGTTTAAATAAAGAGTTTTTCCCAAAATAGAGGGGGATAAGTGTGAACCATATAATCTAGGAACACTAGATGACATAAAAAAATGTGTTAATTGGGAAAGTTTGCACTGAAGAATAAAGAAAGGGCATAGTGCAAGCACTGAAAGATTATGGGCATGTCATTGTATGGAATTATGAAGACCTAAAGACATATGATACACCCATCATAACACATACTATTCCATTGAAACCTGACACAAAACCATTCTGACAGAAATAGAGACCAGACAATGCTCTTATAGAACCCCTGATTCAAAAAGAAGTGATGAAATTGTTGTTCAACTGAATTATATTTCTTATTATAAATTCAAATTGGGTAGCCAATTTGGTTCCAGTCTGAAAGAAGAATGGAGATATATGATTATGTGTAGATTTCATAAATCTGAATAGAGCCTCAGAGAAGGATAATTATCCTTTACCGTCTCTGGACGAAGTGTTGCAAGTTGTTAATGGTTCACAGATGATGTTATTTTTTAGATGAATTTTTGGGGTATAATCATGTTATGGTTGAGAAGACGGATAGGCTAAAGAATGCAATCACTACTAAGTGGGGAACTTTCACATACAAAAGAATGACTTTTGGATTAATCAATGCAGGGGCAATGTTTCAATGAGCTATGGATATTCCTTTCTAGGATTTAGTAGGGAAGTGAATCATAGTATATATGGATTATCTTACAGTGTTTTCAAAGACTAGAATGGAACACATACAAGATTTGAGAAAAGTTCTAAAGAAATGTGAACTGTATGGCATATTGTTGAATCCCAATAATTGTATGTTTGGAGTAACTAAAGGAAAGTTGTTAGGACATGTAATTTCAGAGGCAAGGATATCCATAAATCCTGATAGGGTCAGTGCCTTGATGAAGTTACAACCTCCAAATAGAAAGAAAGAGATAAAGTCCTATTTCGGGAAGATCAACTTTGTCTGCAAATTTATAACAGGCTTCGTTGAAATAGTGCAACTGTTGAATACAATGTTAAAGAAAGAGGCTAAAATTGAATGTACTAAGGAAGCCGAAGAGGCCTTCAAAAATATCAATAAATCCATAGCTGAAGCCCTAGTGTTGTCTATCCCAGACTATAATAAGTCATTCTATATTTATTAATTCGCTTCAAAGCACACTTGTGCTACAGTATTAACACAGAAGAGTCAATTGAAAGAAGAAAAACCCATAACATTCATGAGTTGTCCTTTCAAGGATGTAGAATTAAGATACATTAATATAGAAAAAGCATGCATATGCTCTGGTGAAAACCATTCAAAAATTTAGGCATTATATTTTGAGAAGCAAAGTTATAGCAGTGGTACCAGATGCCTCAATGAAGACCCTTTTAATGTAAAATTAGATAGGTGAAAGGCAGTCCAAATGGATTACTATGATAGAAGAATTTGATATTGAGATCATCCCTATGAAGTTAGTTAGAGGGAAATCCTTAGTACAAGCTATAGTGGAAGAGGATCCACGTCTGGTTAGCCAACAATATGTCTTGAATGACACAGAACGGGATGATTGGTACAAAGATATTATGAAATTCTTAGTGATAGAACATTGCCCTGAATAGTTGAATAGGTTACAACGTAGAGCATTGAAAGTTAAATCAAAATTATATGATCAAGAATGGCCATTTGTTCAGAAAAGATTAGGCAGAGATATATCATAAATGTGTAAGTCGAGAAGAAGTGTAGAAAATTCTCTATGATTTTCATGACAAGTTTGGTATAGTTAATGGCGGGCATCTAGCTACTACTCATGCAATTCTACAAGCAGGGTTTTCAAAGACATCTATCAGCATATCCAACATTTCCATGTTTGTCAAATACAGGCTAATAAAGGAAAATATTCAGCACATCCCTTGCAACATATAATTGAGGCAAGACCGTTTGCGCAGTAAGGAACGGATTTTATTGAAGTTATCAACCCACCTTCTTCAGTCGAACACAAGTATATTCTCACCTTAACAGATTATTGCACTAGGTGGTCAGAAGTAAAGGCATTCAAGACATGTACTACAAACACTGTCATCCAATTTTTGGAATAAAATATCATCACATGTTTCAGAACTCTGAATTTTTTGATATGTGACAATGGCCCCGCTTTTACTTCGTTAAAATTTACTGTTTGAGCATTTGAATTAGGTATTATCTTAAATTTTTCTTCAAATTATTACCTGCAAGGAAATGAATTAGTAGAGTCCACTAATAATAATTTAATAGATGTCATCAAGAAGTTATTAGATAAAAACCCTAGAGGGTGGCATGCCCTGTTAAAATACGCACTATGGATAGATAGGACTAGACTCAAAGCTAGTTTGGGAAATTATCCCTATCATCTCATTTATGGCTTAGACCTTGTGTTACCCATGAATCTGAAAATACCCACTTTGAAGTTCATTTGAGAATTCCTAAGTTTTGAAAATGAGAAGAAGCTAGGTTGTCATTGTTTTGTCTTTTACTAAAGAGTTCATTATAAAAATGAACTATGCTCTCATTTTCCAATTTTTTTGAGAATTGTAGACTCAGTCTAAGCTCTATGTAACTAGAGGTTTTGCTTCTTGATTCTCTTATGTCATAGTTGTCATGGTGATGTCTTATCTTTGTAAATGATTGTGGTAATGAAATGTGAAGGTCAATTAATGAAGCATATCAGACTATAATTCATTGTTTTTGGTAAAGAAGTATATGATTCTACGCAGTCACTCCGGTGTGTCATGTTCTTTCCTATCAATTAAAATTTCTTTAAATGATTGCACAATATTATGAATAATTGTGAAATGTTTGTTTATTCATAAGATTGCTCTTCATTATTGCAATTTGTTTCAAAAAGACATTGTGTCATGGAACTACCCGTGGATAAGAAATTTGTTTTATTGTGGTTGTCTAATAATTTTGTTCATTTTGAGAAAACTAGTTTTATCAATTGCTCCAAGTTGTGAAGAATTCATTGATTTTGAAGGTGTTTATTTGGAATCCCCTTGTGTAATAATTGATGCATGTTTAATTAGTCAAAACCACAAGGTCTAAACAAGACATCTCGAGCCTTGGGATAATTTTTTCTCTTTCAAGAAAATAAACCTAACTGAAAGGTGAACGTTTATCACTAGCGAGTGAACTTGAAGCTCACATCACCAGGTTGTCTAAATTTGGATTAATTATTTCAGATCTAATTGTAAATGTTAATTCAAATTCAAAATTGCAATCTTAGATCTAATTTCAAATTAAGTTAAAAAAAAAGAGGTTATTTTCACAAAACCCTAATTTTTAAATTTAAATTCATAGTGGGTTGCATGATCCTTCAAAATTGGTCTCTATGAATGCATCTTTACAAATCAATTTGCTTAATTAATTAAACAGTCATTTTTACAAAAAAATTTGCATTGTTTAATTATTTCAAATTTCAAATTTATCTCCTTTGTGCATGAGTTTTACTACTATTATTCCAACCTATAATATCCCCGTGAGAAGAAGTTATAGAATTAAGGCTTCCCAATGTTTAATTACCTATGAGATGGACCCTAATTTGCATAACCTATTCCATGAGGATGTTGGTGGTTCTTATAATCCAACGAATGATGTCATTTATCCTCATTCTTTACATAATTCTCATGATGTGGATGAATCACTAACTAGGGTTTTCGTTGACCAATTGGAGAAGATTGACAATGAATTTGAAAATCTTCAGTGATGATTGAGTCAACAATACATGAAAAGTGAGGCTATCCCATTGATTTAAGGATTAAAAATAATGGTTCAAAGTGATAAAATTGGCATTCATTTGTTGTGTGGCCTTTCTCATATTGTTGACACTAATATCATGCCTATGAAAAGTTGTGTCGAATTCCTTGGTTACACTCAAGCTCCTAGCCAAGTTAATCACTACATTCTTATTACCACTACTATGGCTAGTTTTCCCATGTTTACATCAAAAATCATGGATACTACCACACAAAATCCTCCTCATGTGAGTCTTCCATTTGTCACACAATTATCTCCCATACCTACCTATAATACTATTCTCAACCTCTACCTTCATACAGAAATGTTACTCCTTCTCAATCCAACATGTCCAATTTCAATCCATCTACCGAAGCTACCATCAATAATCTAGCCCAAACTATGTCTTCCTTACAACAACAAATAGCTTCCACGAATCAATCTAAGTATAATGTGCCCACATTTGATGTAGCGAACCCATTCTCCAATGACATTGCTCATGTTGTCCCTCCTAAACATATAGAAGTCACTCGATGGGAGCTTTATAATGGAAAAGGTGATCCCTTGACTCATGAAAACATTTTAAACTTTGTGTAGTGACTTTGCACATGATCAAAGGCTTCTGGCTAATTGTTTACCAAAATGATTAGGGATAAGGCTTTGCAATGGTGTTTTTCTTTGCCTCCTTATTCTATTACTTAATTTCAATAATTACCTAATGCTTTCATTCAACAATTTCACAATAATATTGGTCTGAAGATTACTTTGACTGATTTAATGCATTGTAAGCAAGGTGTTAAAGAAAAAGTGACCAATTTTATTGGTAGATATAAACATGTGTATTCACAAATTACTTTTCTTGTGTCTAATCAAAATATTCAAAGAATTTTCATTTCTAATTTTCAAAATGATATTAGAGATAGACTTCTCTTTTTTGAGTTAACTTCATTTATGTAGTTGTGCATAGTACTTCACAATTATCACCTTATTGTGGGTCAATTGGAACAATCTCCTTCAATGGCTCCGACTAATAAAATTGAAAGTGCTCAACAACCTTTTGTAAATTTCAAACCGAACAAGGGATTCATCAAGTTCAATGACAACAATAACACTCAAGTAGCAGCTACAACAACATGTGTGCCTCTTTTGTCCAAATATTTTAGAAAATAATTCACTCTTCTTAATGAATCTTTGCATACTATTACATTGCAATTGTTACAAAGGAATATGTTAAAGATTTCTCTTATTAAACCACTTGATACATCAAGTCCTTTTTCACCTTACTTTGATTCCAAATCTTTTTGCCAATATCATCATCAACCCGATCATGACACTTAAAAGTGTTATTCCTTAAGAAGTAAGAGTCAAGACTTTATTCATAACAATACCATATTTGTGGTTGGTGTGAATGATAAAGGAAACAAATCTTTAGCTCCTCCAAATCAAAATATTCAAATCTTCACTAATCCGTTACCTTCCGATTCTACTAATGTGATTGAGATTGATCATCTTGCCTTCTCTCCTACTGATCTTGGCCTTGCTTCTAATAATGTGGTGAATCTTATAGATAAAATTGAACCACCTAAGGACTTATACATTACATTTGATCCTAGTGAGACAATTGAAGCACCTGATGACCAATTATATATCACTGCGAGAATCAAATTAAGATATACCCTTATGAGGGGTGCTCATTGATCCAAATTGTAGGGTTAATGTTATAACTGAAGAATATCTTTTTACTTTACAATTCCATCAAGTGACATGATAAACTAATGTGATAGTTAGAGTTTTTAATGGGTTCTGTTGGACCCTTAAAAATGAAAATTTTTAAGGTTCCGGATTCACACTAGGAAGCAAATCTCTCTCTATAATTATTTAGATCAAGTATCTATTCCACTCCGAGTTCCCTACAACTTACTTTGATGCATGAACAAGGTGGTCGATTTCTAGGTATGTATATGGTTGCAAATACGGAATCAAGTCAAGTATGCCTTTTTGAACCATAACTTCTTCTCATCTGAACTCTGTTATGTCAAATTAAATATTCCTCTATATTTTATGTATATATGAAGACCTATGTTTCAAATTTCAAATTCATACAATATTGTTTGATATGTTTTATGAGGCTAATCTAAATACAATTTTTTCAAATTTGTAATATACAATTTCAAAATTTTGTCAAAATGATTATAGTAGAATACTAATAAATTTCCTTTTGGAGGAGTATCATGCTGAATGAATTATGAAAGCCGTTTTATTTATATTTGATAATTATTTTTCTTGATTATAATATTAATTAGGAAGTGTTTAATTTTGAATATTATATTTTTCCTCCAATTAATATTATAGTATTTAAATTATTTGTGTTACATGAAATTATATGATGCTTTTAAAACTAACACAATTTTTGAGTTTGTATAATGTGCAGGATTATTACAAAAAAGAAATAAAAGATTTTACGTTTGAGCAAATCAAATGATCAAATACTTTATAGTTGGTAGAAGGAAGTAAAAAGTTTCTATCTCAAAAGGTGAAATATTAAATCATTTTTTTTTTTAAATAAATGATTGGGATACATTGGGGCCCAACGAGTAAAAGCCATTGAGTATCGGCATAGGCATTTGAGAGCCCTCTCAATCCCCGATAGGGTGGCCATTGTTGTACAACGGGTTGACAATGAACAATATATTCATTAATAAACAACATATACATGTTTCCTTAATAACCTATTGAGTGCTCAAGCTGAAGTATTATATATACATAATGTTGTGAGCTTTTACAGTACCTCAGCAAGAAAATGATTGGGGTGATGACAAGCAGCAATGAACTATTAAGTATATGTGATCTTCATACAAAGTCAAGTAAGCTCAGCAAATATTAGAGAAGCGGAGAGGCTATGATGAGAAGTATCACCAACAACAGCAAAACTTCATTCACGTTTTTGCATTTTAGGCCATTTTTTGGGCTTGAATATGAGTTTTAAATGATGATTTTTGTCTCTCAACAGAGGCCCAAACCATCCACATGCTGATAAGCTCAAAAATGGCCCAAATTTGAAAGTGACGGCCAACATTTCAGTAAAATATATATATTGTTTCATCCTTAACAAATGATTTCTGATTTGTTAGTATATCTTACTATATTTCTTTTTTTTGTGCAGGATGTTACACATGGGAAAAATTAAATTTCTAGGCACATTAAGGAACATGGAGTATATCTTAAGCAAATATATTTTTGATTTACAATAAGATTACATTTTGCATATAAATAAATGATTTTAAAATATATTTTTACAAAAGGACAGGGAGAGGGAGTTGAACACTCAACCTCTCAACCCGACCTTCCTAACTACCCATACCTACCCTCCCCTTTTACCAATTACTCTATTGTATTATTTGAAAATGTTTGTTAGGGTAAATTAGTATGGATAATAATTTGCAAATATTTCCACAATTCCCAAGGTAATGTATTTTTATCAAGCGGAGGTAGGTATGTTTTAATCATTTTCTTTTTATTATTTTAAAGGTAAAAGTGATTTTAAAAGATTATTAATTAATATTTTGCCTTTGAATTTATTGTTTCCTAAAAATAAATGATCTCAAATGTTACTTATGCAATATTGTACATTTTGGGATTTTTCAAATATTATATGAAATGATTTGTATTTCTTTATAGATTTATTTTTTCAATCACTTAATTATTCATTTGGGGAACATTTTTTGCCCTTATTTTATTATATCCTTATGAAGGTTAATTGAACATATTTTCTTAGGGCAAAATATTCTAACATTTTTTGCATAGGGAATAGTTTTTTAAAGATGAATACTTTGAAATTTCCCTAGCTAATGAGGATATTATTTTTATTATTCAAATTCCTTATTATGTGCCTTATGTGTGTAGGATAGGATGACAAATTATTTCTACTAAGTGCATATTAAGGAAGTATTTTTTACCTATAGGCATTAAATAATTATTTTTAATTATTATAATGGGTAAAAATACTTTGATAAAGAATAGCCTTTTTTATAATGTTTGATGGTGAAAATCTAACATTTTTATCTTGAATCATCTTTAAAGTATTATTGATGAAAAAGATTATTATATCAAGGATAAGTGATTATTAGCATTCAATAGTTAATTTTTTACTTTTTTGGAAAGAGGTAATTAGAATAATATTCTTGCTTTTGGAAATGGTTAAAGCGAGAGTAAAAAAATTTCAAAACATTATTGATCTAATATCTTCATTGGGATGTTTTATTCTAAAAAGGTTATTCAAAGGAAATTTCATTTATTTCTCAAGCTTTTTATTAATTATTATAATATCATATTTTTTAGGAACACTTTACCCTAGTTATGTGCAAAGGTTATATATCTCTTTAGGGGAAAGTATTCTTATTTGCATAGGGAAGATTTTATCAATGATTTTAAATATATCCCTAGAAAGTAAAAAATATGAGTTATCAAGTTATTTGATTTTCTTATGTTTTGTGCAGGATATTTTATTCTTTAGCTTACACGGACATAGGAAGTATCCTTTACTTAAAAAATTTTAATATTTTGATATTGTCATTCATCATTTGCAAAAGCATTTTGGTAAATAAAGACTTGTTTACAAAATTTGACATGATAGTATTTTGACATTATCCTTTTGAGAAATTATAAAGGGATATATTTTATCACAAGGAAAATTACATTTTGCAAGTGCTCTTACCATGAATAATGTTTTTGATTAAGTAAAAATAGGTTTTAAGGGACCCGACACCCAATTACATTCAAAAGATATTCAAGAAGGAAACAAAACAAGACAGCTACAAAAGACCAGCAAAAAAACCAGCAACAGAGAAAAGGACAGCAAGAGGCCAGCAAGAATTTGACCCCAAGCCCAGCATTACAAGATAATTAAAAACTCTTCATAGTTTCCTCAGCATTCTGTACCAAGAGCATCATTGCCTTGGCCGCTTCCCTCAGGTCATTGTTTTCCTGTCCAATCTGACTCTCTTTCATTTTGGTGTCCTTCTCAATAGAGGTCTGCCTAGTTCTACACCCAGGGTTCTGGTGGGTAGGGCTGGAGGTTGGAGCATCTTCTATAATTACTAGGTTCTTATCCTAATTTTTCTTTTCCAAATGATCCACCAGCGCGTTCATATTTTGGGAAGAAACTTTAAGGACCTGGAGGTTGTGGTTCATAAGGCCTTTCAAAGCCTTCTCATTACGAGCAATTCAAGAATTGACATTGTCTTTGTCCTCCTCCACCTGCTCTTTCATAGTTCTAATAACATCCTCCAAATGTTTCAGGTCCCCTTTAATCAAATCTTTCTCCAACTAGTCCTCCATCTCCATTTCCTCCTCTGCTTCACTATTTTCCATATCCTCATTCTGTTTCCCAGAGTCAGACCTCTTAATCAGCTTATTAATCTTTTCTTGTAGCTCCCTTTGCTTACCCTACATACTGGTGATGTTTTCAACAACCCATTTCTGGAAATTGAAGAATTCAAGAGTGCAGTTGAGGGCGGTGTCCAAGATAGTGTCCGCAGAGTCCTTGCCCTGTTCGGTCTCCTCAGCATTAGGGTTGTCATACTCCTTAGGATTGAGAGCCTCATTCTCGCTTTCCAAACCCTTAGGGTTAGAGTGAGGGTTTTCAGAATTATCCCCTTCCTCCCCTTCACCATAGTTCTCATCCTTATTTAGCTCCATTTCAATATCAGTGTCCTTATCCTTTTCCTCTTCTTCATCACAATGCACCTCCTTTTCTTCATGCTCTGTTTCAACCTTCCTTTTTTTATGGGTAGGGGTGCTGGGCTGATCCCCATTCGAGTCAAAGTCTTTGCAGCTCTCAGATATATGAGCATTAATGATCAAAGGATCATCCTTGGTTGCCCTAACCTTATCCTTAATATGTTCGTATATAAGCAGAATGAGCCCCTGGTGGGCTAAAGGGTAAGAATTAGGCTTTTTAGCATGGTCTACAAGACTCTCGTTTAGAGAGGATGCTAAATAGAAGGGCAGGGAAATTTTAGCCCCATGACGGAAATGGTTCAGGATAGCGAAATGATAGTTATAATTTTTTGTAAATCTGTTATCCACAGTCAAATATTCCATTAAAGCCCTAAGAACTTTTTGCCAAAAAGGCTTTACCTGTTAGGGAGTGTAGTAGGAGATGTTGTCCTTCTTTGCAAGCTTTCCCTTCTCATCCTCCATCTTCAGGAAATTTTTGAAAGCTTCAGCTACATACTTCCAATCCCTATAGAATTTAGTCCCCTCCCTCTTGAGCCCCATGACCTCTGCAATCAAGTTTTCATCGATTTGCCAAATCTCCCCAAACTGGGTGGCTCTGTTGTTACTCCAACTTTTAGCAAAACCGTAAGACACAGAATTTCTACTTCCGTGAAGCTTTTCCATATAGTCAGTGAAGTCATGTCTGTGGAGCCTTCTCTAGACCTTTCTTTCACTCTTCCAATTCTCACATCCTGGAGGCTCGTGTAATGCCCCGCCAGGAAACCCCTAAAGGGTTTAAGTTAAAAACACTCAAATAGAGTGTAAATTTTTTATTTTTTTTTTTAAATAAGAATTAAGAGCGTTAATGAAAAGTTACAATATTAAGATAAATTGAAGTTAACTCAATTCATTATTAGACACGACATTAAAATACAATGGAGATTATCTGTCAACTTAGATATCACAGCGGAAGGCTCAGCCAATCCTAAGGAGTTTCCTAACGCGATTACACAACCTTACACCTAACTCAACTTGCATCATCAGAAGCATTAATCTGGATATCTTATTTACGAGATACTGCATAGCTCTTGGTTATATATGTGTTCAATGGTTTGACATCTTATAATTTTAGGAAGCGTTCAATTGCTTTGGTTGATGAGGAGACCATCGAGAGGTTAATTACTCAAAGCACTTTAATTCATAATTTCATTAGGAGGTCCCCAATTAGGTTCAAGCGTTTTAAATATAACAAGGTTCATTCATTAGGTTTTTGAAATAACCATCCACACTTGACATCATCCTTTAATACTATAAGCGTGCTTAATGAGATTCATTCGTTTAGGATTAAGCTACAATTAGTAAAACGAGGGTTCCATCACTTGATTTTAAAGTATTCACTCACATTTGATATATTTATTTATTTATTTTTTTTCAAATATTAAAAGGTATGGTTAGTAGGAAGAATTCGTTACTTAAGGATTACCTACTATTAATAGAGTGAGGTCCCTTTTATTTGATTCCATGCGTAGCCAACTGATGGGTTGAAAATTCTTATGATAGGTATAGTGTGAGTAGCCATGGGAATTCACTTGAAGTTTACAAATAATACTACTGGATGGCTAGAATCATTACATGAAAATTGCATTTGAGCCACAAGAGTTCATCCTTTAACTTTAAGATATAGTTAGGAAGATAACATTTAACATTTCAAGATTAAAGTAATAAGATCATAATGGCGTTCTTCTATTCGGATTAAAATACAATTATCTTTTTGCATATCTCTTGTTTTGTTCTCTTCTTGTTAAATGATCTTAAAATGAGAGAAATACTTTTATGAGGATTTAATGTTTAAACAACGAATCAATTACTTTTCCATTTTAGTTTAATTTTAGCAATCATGAGGGATTCCTTTTTATAAGGGATTAAAAATATGGATATCCAATTGAGCTCACCCAATTATAAATGTAATCTGGTGAGGATTATTGATTATAATTACAACATGGATTATTGAGTATATCCATCCAATATACAACATGGATGCCTAGTTGAGTCCTCACGAATTATCAAATTAATCTGATGAGGATTATTGTTAAGATTTAAACGTGAAATAACTTATCGAGTTCATTCAATGTAATGAAACATAATTGACATGGCGTGATTCATTTACTAAGGTAAGCAGATAGATATTTATATGATGTTCATTCTTTAGTTTTAAATCTAGGAATTATGACATGAATTTTAACTTTATTTCTTTTTTTTTACATTAATTCCATTGATATACTTAATATCAAGTTAATCCAATAAAGTAATTCTAATTAAATTTCTTCCACTATTACATTTTAAATTAACATTACCAATATACTTTTTTTTCCACACTTTAATTTCAATATTTAAATACCATGCCATATTCTTAATTCACAACGTTTTATGAACTTAATTAACTACGTTTATCCATATGAAAAATGTTATACATTTAAATTTGAATTCATTTAATTTACACTTTACACTATGCAAGAATACAACCATTCAAGATAATTTAAATCATAAAACAAAGTACGCTATAAACATCGCATGACACAGAATATGATCTCGGAGTTCACCCCGGATGGGCTACATCTCCGGGTCTGCTCAACTGCAAGACCCCCTTTTGGTATTATATTGTTAGGAATACATAGTTTATAAATCTTTTACATCTTGCCACTTAGGTGAACACATACACTAGTCAACATCTACTTTGATTGATTATTACATAGTGATCCCCTTTTGAAAACGGGTCAAATAGAATCATAACAAATGCAAGAAACAAACAATTCTGGATTCTTTTTTGAACGGTATCCTAATTAGGGCTTGACCCACTCATGACCAATCCCTATCATATCAAGTCTTCCATTACAACCAAATTCAATAATAGAAATTTAATTCATCCTAAGCACAATCCGGTAGAGATATTCGTTTCCCATATTGCTCTAACTATTAGTGTTGATCCATTGGTAGACTTGCAAGGTTAGCTTTTATTCTAAACTCATATTAATTCGCCCTTACTATTTATTCCATGTTATTAATAAGTAGTACCCCGCGTATGATATAATCAATATGAAGTTAATTAACTTGTTCATTAGTATAGATTTTCTAAATGATAGATCTCTAAAATCCAATTATACTATTTAGCGATCTGAGATGAGATATTAAAACAACCATAAAAGAACTGAATTTAGAATTAAATAATATGAAGGACTAAGTTTAATTTTCCTTATATTAACTCTAAATTCTCTTATCATTCCGACTCTTCTTTACTTTTACATATTGGACACAACTTCATGCTTAACATACCCTCGCACATAAATATATATATATATATATATATATATATATATATATATATATATAACGCTGTTTTGCAATTAAAAAAATAAATAAACTAATTTAAATACGATAATCCTACCCACATTTTACTGCAAGAGTCTCTTTTTTTTTTTAATATATACCAAAACAATTTTAAACTTAAAATAATTTAAAACACACAAAAAAAAAACTTAAAAATCTCGCTCATGCGAAGGGCACTGCCCTCACGGTACCCGCAGGGTTTTACCCTGCGAGCCACCGTGGACGCAGGGTTACCCTGCGGACACCGTGGTCGCAGGAACCCTGCGGCCCACGGTGAACGCAGGGGAACACCCTGCGGCCCACGGTGGACGCAGGGGGAAACCCTGCGTGCCACTGTGCACGGGAAGGGAAGTGGGGAAGGGGGCGGCGGCGGCGGCGGCGGGAGCCGAGCTTCGGCTCCTCCGCCCACCAAACCCTAGCCCAAAAAAAATAATTCTTTCTCCCCTTTTTTTTTTTGATATTCTTTATTTTGTGTTCTCTCTATTTTTTTTTTTTATAGATTTGTTTGAAAATCACAGTTTGAACTAAACATCTCTTTTTTTTTTTGAAAGAACATTGAAGAAAACTCACACACAGTTCACAGCCATTGCTTAGTTTTCCTATTTATTTTTTTTTATATATTTCCAACACGTATAAGCAAGTATTGGGGAAGGTTTTCTCCCTACTAAATGTCCAAGTAGCCATGTCAAAGCTTGGATTCAAGAACAACAAGCTCCCAAAACTGAATCTAAAACTATTCTTCAAGAAGCTTCATGGTTTTCTTTTAAAACAAAACATTTCTTTCCTTTCCTTTCTCAACATCTCATGGAGATCAAAACAATAAACAAACGGGTAGATAGAATCCTACCTCCAAATGCATTCCGGGAAGGGATTTCTTTTACAAAGAGCTCCACCTGCAACTCCCATCCAAATCTCTCCCTTTTTTTTTTTTTTTCCCAAAAAGCTCCCAAGCCCCAGAACCCCCAAAAATGACTCCAAAACTAGGTTAAAAGTGAAACCCTAATTTTGCCCTAATTTTCAATTTTGAAATTAGGCATTTATTTTTGAAATAAAATGAATGAAAATGAAATGGAAGTCATTCATTTACCTTATTTAATACATCTCATTTGTTTTCCTTATTAAAATTATAATGCTTCTATTTCTTTTTAAATTTTTAATTTCTCAATATCGATTTAGTTCTACAATTATATTTTGGAACTATTGACCGGATAAGGCGTTTTGATTAACTTAATTTTCTAAAAATCAAACTTTTATATTATATCGACTTTACAAGTAAAGAGAAAATAATTTCATTTAAATAATAATAGTTTACCCCTTTTCTTCCAAAATGCGAAAATGAGTAATTTAATTCTATCTCTCCAATGACTTTAAAATTTTTCCTTTCTAAAATGCATAACTCAATAAATTTGTTATTTTAAAATTAGCTGTTAAATTAACTCGCTATAACATAATAAAGCGACATTTTTTGAATAATTGACTAATCTAATGCAAGAGTCTTGTTTCTTCTAATTTCTCAACTATAAATGCATAAATGTTACAAATGCATAAATGAGCACACTAACCCCAGTTAAATACCTTAAGCTTGCTACAATAACAATTTAAAACAATCTCTTTAAATTAATGATTAATCATATAAAGAAACTACCTATTTAAATTTCTAAATTTCTAATGTGCTCGTCTACTCATAAATTTAAATTTAATACTTAGGATCACAAACCTCACTTACCTCGCGCATGGCATGCAAATCGAGGAAGTCCTCCAAGTCTCTCGACACGCATCCCAATAAAATGCAAGCCCCACGAATCCACACACGATGCTCACCTAACCATGGCTAAGGCAAGACGAGAGTTATATGACCACTAAATCCAAATCCAAAAGATGAAGAAGCATACTCAACCTTGCAAAATCCAAAGGGGATGAACCTTGCCCTAAGCGGTGTTGTACCTGCAATCTCCTGCACTCATGAATTCATACAAGCATGCATATACAAATACATATTCCATGAAGACGTTAGCTCAAGATTTATCACAAGGGTTAGGAACAATTACATTTACACGAGAATAGATGCAAAAGCACAATAATAAGTATGCTCAGTTTATTTATATTATCTAAACTACACATTGCATATCGGTTAATCTACCATTCGAGAATGCCACATAGGAAGTCAATCAAGGTTAAACGGGTTTTAAAAGTCCGACTAGGGTATGGGCATTACAGCTCGTTCCTGTTTAGGTTACCGCCCATTCTGAGCTCCAAGTAAAGATACCCACTGCTACAGTTCTCAATCCGTAGATAAAACTCTAAAGACTTGTTATTTCTGGACTTCCCATGTAAAGACTCTTTTGTAGTTTTGATATTGCTTCTTATGGCCGCACAAACCCAGCTATTATTACTATAATCTTTCACACACATATGATCTTGGATATGATGCCAAAAAACACTCATAATCTGACAGTTAATCCGCCCCCAAAATCTAACTTTGGAACTCGTTCCCTAGAAATTAATCATGAGATTAACTTGACCCATTGATGCAGTTAAAGTATAATTGCTCTTTAACCTCCCATTTGATGTGAGTTTCTCCAATGTATTTGACATCCTTCTCCAAATTGACCCCTTCATTGGCTAGGATATCCGCAACCTTATTGCCCTCTCTAAAGGTATGAGTTATACTAATGCTAACATAGTTATTTAGAATATCTTTAGCATTTTTAATTAAATTGGTAATATTTCAGGAAACAGAACTTGTACCTTTGAGGGCTTGTATGATGTTTGAAGAGTCCCCTTCGAGCCAAATTTTTTTGAATTTAAATTCCTGAGCTAGCTATAGGCTCTTTAGCATTGCCAGAGCTTCAGCCACATGGTTATTTTGGACCCCAAAAGGAGAAGCAAAAGCAGCAATGCAAATTCCTTGAGCATTTCTAATAACTCCTCCTCCACCAACCTTTCCAGGGTTCCCTTTAGTAGCCCCATCAAAATTAACCTTTATCCAGTCATATTCAGGAAACCACCATACAATGTTATCTCTCTTATTCTTATTTTCCGATATGTAGACCTTATGCATTAGGTTCCATTCAGTAAGGATATCTCTTTCCATATCATTCATATCAATAATAGACCATTCCTGATTATTCTTGTGAGGAATGTTGATGTCCTCCTTTATAGCCTTGCATATTTTTTCAAAAACCACCTGAGAATTACACTTAGCTTCCCTAAATATCCTATTATTTCTTTCTTTCCAAATGCCCCAGCAGATCATGGGAGGATCAAAGACCAAAGTTTCTTGATGATTTGGCATTTGGTTGGAAAGTTCCATTGCTAGATAATATCATTGATGCTCTTGTTCATGACCCAATTAACTTTCCATTTTTCCTACATTTTACACCAAATATCCCAGGTAAAGGAGCAGTGAAGAAAGAGATGATCAACTGATTCACCCTCCTTCTGGCAAAGCTCACATCTATTAGGGAATTTGAAACCCCTTCGGATTAAATTGTCAAGAGTAAGGGTTCTATTATGAGAAGCAAGCCAAAACAAAATGTTGACTTAAGGGATCATAATGTTGTTCCAAACTTTACTCCAAATGGGATTACTGGTTTGAGAAAAAGTGTTTTTATAGGTGGAGGCAATCGTAAATTCACCTTTAGGATCACTTTTCCAGAGGAAAATATCATCATAGCCTTTGTTAGGAGAAAAGGACAACAACTCCTTCTTGAGAGAGGAAAATCTAGAATTGATGTCATCAAGCCTGACCCACTTGTCCTCCTTCCAGTAGTCACATACCATAAGCCCAAACCTCCTTTTACACTCCTCAATAATTTGACTATTGTTTTTATCATAAAGGGCTTCATTCTTCATCTAGGGGTCTTCCCAAAACCTTATTCTGTCACCTTTTCCAAGGACCCATCCAGGCCCAGCTTTTGCCACTTTTATAGATTTGGTAATGCTTTTCCAGATGAAGGATCCAACAGGGATATCTTCAGAGTTGAGGATCCCTTGAATAGTCTAATTCTGGATGTATTTGTCAAACCAAATTTGATTCCAATCTTTCTTAGTATCATAGGCTCTCCATAATTGTTTAGCAAGAAGAGCTTTAATCCCCAACCCTCCTTTGTTCTTTGGTCTACACACTTTGTCCAAGGCAACCAAGGGTTTTTTTTTTTTTCTTCCACTCCTAACCATAAAAATCTCTTCTGGATTCTTTCCATAGCTTCAGCAAATTTAACCGGGATACCAAACAAGATGAGAGCATAAACAGGGAGATTTTGAAGAGTAGCTTGAAGGAGCTGTAGTTTACCAGCCTGAGATAACATTGAGCCTTTCCATCCAGAAAGTCTTTTATTAATTTTATCAATAAGCATATTCCAGAAGGAATTTGGGGGAGCTAACCCCAAGGGAAGGCCCAGATAGGTGGAAGGGAGCATTTCCACTGTGCACCCAATAATTTTAGCAATTTTCTGTTGTCTTATGACTAGAGTATTGAGGAAGTACATAGCCGATTTGTCCCAATTGACTTGTTGACTAGTAGCCAAAGCATAGGAGTTAAGAGTTGTTTTGAAGGCATCAACCTCCTTGACCAAAGAATATCCCATGAGGATAGTGTCATCAACAAACTATTGATGAGTGCAAAAAATATTAGCGGAGGAAGGTTGAAGACCTTTGATAATTTTGCTTTGTTTCAACTTATGAATCAATCTGCTCATACTTTCAGCCAGTATGGTAAAAAGGATAGGAGATATGGGATCTCCTTATCTAAGCCCTCTTGAAGTTTTAAAAAAGTTTGTAGGAGATCCATTGATCAGTATAGAGAACATAGGAGTAGTGATCAAATCTCTAATTATTTTGATTACCTTATCATCAAAACCAAAAGCCCCCATGATTTTGAAGAGAACATCCCACTCAACTCTGTCATAAGCCTTCGCCAAATCCAACTTTATCAAGAAACCTTCTTTTTAGCAGCATTGAGGGAATGAATGTTCTCATGAACAAGAATAATTGAGTCCAGGATCTGCCTACCAGGAACAAAACCTTTTTGCTCCTCAGAGATGATGAAGGGAAGCACCACCAAAATTCTAGTGGTCATAAATTTGGATATGATTTTGTAGAAAGAGTTGTATAGGCTAATTGGCCTAAAGTTTCCCATAGAGTCCGCCCCAACAACTTTGGGGATTAAGGCTATAAAAGTGGAATTAAGTTCCTTAAGGATTCTTCTAGATCCAAAGAATTATTTGACCGCATTAACCGTGTCTTCCCCCACAATATGCTAGAAATCTTTGAAGAAGAACATAGGGAAACCATCAGGACCCGGAGCTTTATCCCCTTGAAATGAAAAGACAACTTTTTTGATTTCTCTAGCAGACAGGATAGCAGTAAGGGCCTTATTCTGAATAGGGTTAATGACCTTAGGAATAATATTAACCAAATTGAGTTGATGGGTCTGATCAATGTCCTTGTTACTAGAAAGGAGCTCCTTGAAGAATCTGATAGCTTCATCCCTGATTTCATCCTTATTAAGCAGAGTGTTGTTTTCAACAATCAATCTTGTGATTCTATTCGCTGCCTTGTGTTTTAGGGAAGTCATGTGGAAAAATTTAGTGTTTTTGTCCCCTACCTTCAACCATATAGCCCTAGATCTTTGCCTCCAATAGATTTCTTCCCTAGAAATAATGTTGTGGATTTTGACTAGAACATCATCTTCCATGGCTTTGGGGTACTTTTTGTAGCCTTCTTTCTGAATTGAGTTTTGTATCTGATCCAGTTCCTCCTTTAATTTTTTCTTTGAATCAAAGATATCACCAAAGACCTTCTTGTTCCAACTCTTAATGTTGGTTTTGATGTTTTAAAGTTTTTTGGTAACTTTATACATGGCAGTTCCATTAACATCAAGATTCCACCAGTTAGCAATAGATTTTTCAAGATTAGGGTGAGAGGTCCACATCTTTTCGAACCAAAAAAGGAATCTCTGATTATTCTTAAAATTCTCAGCAACAAAAGAGATGGGATAATGATCTGACCCAATTCTATTAATAACAAAAAGGGAGCATCTATGAGAAAGAATCCAATCATTAGAAAGAAGGGATCTATCAAGTCTTACCTGGATGAGATCTTCACCATCCCTTCAGTTAGACCAAGTGTAGGAAGCTCCGTTGAGATCCATATCAATGAGAGCATTGTCATTAATAAAGTCCATCAGGTCAGATCTACTGTCTGGTTGAGCTTGACTGCCTCCAAATTTTTCAATGTCTTGCAGAGGAGTATTGAAATCTCCCATCACAACCCAGCTGTTTAGAGGGAAGGAATTTCTTTTATGCTGAATTTTATTCCAGAATTTGCTTCTAGCGGATTTGGAGTTAGGGGCATAGATATTAGTGATAACAAAATCCTTACCATCAAAGATGCTTTTAGCTTTTAGGGATAAAATATTGCCATCAACATCAATCATATCTCCAGAGATTGTGCTTTTATTCCAAAATATAGGAACCCCTCCTGAGGCTTCATTCGAGCTACTACCACAAGCCCCTCCATTTTTGAAAAACTTTAATTTCTCCACTTTCTCTTTACTCATTTTGGTTTCCTGAACTAGGATAATATCCAGATTTTGATCTTGAATGAGGTTCCTTAATATATCCTATTTATTGAGACCATTTAGGCCTCTGATGTTCCAAGATATTACTTTCATTTTGAAACCTGAGGGCAGGAATCCTTGATAGTTCACTGCCTTCCATCAGCTATATTTTGCTTACTCTCTTGGTCCCTATGCCATTTCATAGTTTTGCATCCCGGTGGGGATCTTGAAGCCCCAAAATCATCCTTGGATCTGGTTCTGGTTTTTACTCCATTAAGGCCTCCTACCTTCTTGGTTTTAATTTTCTTTCCATTTCCTATTGTGTTTTCTTCTTGTTGTTCTGCTCTAGACTCATCTTGCATGTTGCTCCATAGGTCTTCTCTTTTATGGGATGAAGTGGCCATATCGACTTCTATATTCTGGAATAAGGCATTTAGGTTTGCTTGTGGCAACCCAAACTTGTTACTCCTTCCCAGTTTTATTTCATGTTCTTGAAACTCATCCTCTAAACAGTGTTCATCTTTTTTTGATATAGGTTCATGAAAATCCTCAGGATGAGAATCAATGATATTCTCAATCTCACCATCTTCAAGTGTCTCTTCACTGATTTCATTCTCCTTCACCTGTGACTGAAGAGCCTCAAAGGTATTGCCTGTTTTGATCTCAAACTCCCTAGTTTCATTCTTTTTATTCCCCTTCAAGGGGGGTTCTTAGGAGGGTCAGTGCTATCTACTTCTAGGTGTTATGGTATATTCACCAAGTTTCCACTTTTTTCTTCTAACTTGTTGTAGTCTTTGTTATTATTTTTTTCTTTTCATACCGGTTTGTGAATATTTTTTTCTTTCATCACAGGTTTTTTAGGGTGGCTGGGGCAAGCCTTAGCCCAGTGACCTACTTTTTTGTAAGAGAAGCAAACAAATGGGAGAGATTCAAATTCAATGGATTGTTCCCATAACCCAAGTTTGGAGTTTATGTCAATAGTACTTGGGAGGTCCATATTTTGTGATATGTTGACGTAGATGCGTGCATACACCAATCTCTTGCAAGTTGTTGTCATTAGGTCTATCACAACAAGCTCCCCAAAGGAGTTAGTGATTCCTGAGAAAACATCCTCCACCCAGTATTCCAATGGTAGCCTAGACAACCTAACCCACACCGGAGAAGATTCAAAGAAAGAATCATTGAGTTCCATGTTAGGGGACCATTTTCTAATAGAAAGAGAGGATTTCCCAAACATTTAGGGGCCACCACTTAAAGCAACTTCCATATCTTCCCCGCATGAGAAAGAGAAAATAAAAAAGCCTCTAGGCAGGGCAGAGACATCAACCTGTCCTTTCATTCTCCATTTTCTCTTAACAAAGGACCTGACATCCTCAATATTAGGTCGGGGTCCACCAAATTTCCCCACCAAAGAAAAAGACATTAAAGAGATGCTATGATCAATAACTAAATCAGGAATCTCAATCGCAAGTTTACTTGTTCTATTATTTGATATATCCTTCACAAAGGGGAAGGATGATTTACCAGTCGGTTTACCAAATGTTTGTCTTGCAAAGAGACTATTACTGGGTTTAGGTATTCGCCCCTTCTTGATATTTTCTGAGTCAATCTTCACCGCCTCGGGGCTTGAATCTTGAGAATCTTTTAAGTTTTTGGGATTGAGAGGAGAGTCCTATATTTGTGGGTCCCCATCCTACCTTCCATCCTCATCATTAGATGCTTGTCCTTGAGCTACAGTGGAATCAGAACCAGAGGATCCAGCATCGTTGTTCCATCCATTTCTCGATTTCAAATTTTCCACTGCAATCGCTGTTCCCTCCATTTTCTTTACCATGAATAATGTTTTTAACTCATGATGACCTAATATATTTTAACATTACGTTATTATTCTTTGCTTGTAAATATTTTCACCCTAAGTGAATAAATGATACATGTATGTATTAGGGTTGATTTTATGCAGAATCAAAGTATGAATTTTTGCAAAAGTATTTTCCCAGAGGGTTAAATATTTGGATCAAAGTGAATTACGATCAAATTTTACGTATCTGAAAAGATATAGTTTTTAATGAAAAACTTAATCAAAGGTAAGTCATGATCTATTTTCTATTTAAGGAACTTGACTGGTTCAATTTATATGCAGGAACTTTTATCAAAGTTTGTAAATGAGGAGCTTAAGCAAGAGCGGAAGTGGAATTTTATCGAAGTGGAAGTGTGTATTTTAGGGATTCAAATGTAATTATCTTTGTAAACCAAAGAGTGTGTCCTTTGGAAAAACAACTGTCTGTAACTCCCTCCTATATGCGAAAGGGTGTGTCCTTTCACATATGGCTTTTGCATCAGGTATTTATAGGGAGTCTTTTTCAATTAAAAAGAGGAGACAATTCACAATCTCTCAGGCTACTAGTAGGGGCTATGGGATGTCTGTATTGGAGAAGTCTTTAGGAATGGAAGTATCATTTTGAGCAATCACTGTGTAATGGAGTATATGTAAGTGTAGCTAATGTATGCATTCACTCTCCAAAAATTAATATACAAGATTCGTTGTTTCAATTCCAGAATTTGTGTATACTTTTGTGTTGATGAATTTCATTTTGTCCTCTTGATAAATCTAATAAAGGGTTTAATACAGTGTGCCACCACAAGTTGTTATAATTGAATATAAGATTTGCTTCTTCATGTTCTTATAGCGCTTAATGGAACCTCTGTATTGATAGTCTTGTGTTACAAGTTGCCTGAAAACTGTCTCAAGAGTTTAATTCAATTATTTGTCCACAACGTATCGTGCATATTCCTGGATAGAGGCACTGGTTTGTTATTTATTTCGGGGATTTTGATTTGTATGCATAAGGTCCTTACAAAGAAATATTCTTCCATATCCTATTTAAACTAATCCTTGCAGATTTCATTCAAGTCCTGAAAGCATTTCATTTTCAATATACAATATCTTTAACATACACTTTTATTCATATTCAGTTTTCAGTTTTCAAAGTATTCAGCTAAAGCACATGATATAGCATAGTTGCAGGACACTAATTTGCCAGTTGTGTAAAATTTCTTAGAGGCTTAAATCCACATTTAAATAACTCTTTTGTGCTTGGGAGGGAAGGGTACACCCACCTAGGTCTTGTGGAGCCTAAAGTGCAGAGGGATTTGGTCTTAGACCATCCCTGTTTGTTGGCCAACGCTGATTGGATTTCCTAAGGAGTTGGCAAGTCTTTGAGTTTTCCAATCTACGGTTTTGGGCACCAACAGATTGGTGACTCTGTTGGGGAGGAATTATTAAGATTCTACTAGGGAGTTAAATTAAAGATATTGGTAAAATATAATCTAGAATCTCTTGTGATAGATCATTGAATTAGTAACTAGTTGAGAGTTCCCCATCCGAGTCCCACAACCAATAGATTGGTGACTCTGCTGGGAAGTTGTCATACATAGTTTTACATTCACCTAGAAGCTCTGGTGTTTTCATTGAAGATTTGATAAGTTTTGTTTTCCCCATTCGAGTCATACCAACAGAATGGTGCCTCTGCTGGGGAGTTGTCATAGAAGGACTATTCAGAGTTTCTGGTGTGTTGTATCAGACTCTATTGGAGGAGAGATCCCAGAAGTTCAGATAAGTTAGGAACAAGTTTTTCCTCAAATTTGAGGTGGTGACTCTATTCAACAAAATATTTTAGTAAGTGACTTTGCTAAGGGAGACAATCCAGAAGGAAATGAAAAATTTGTTTTTAGTTGAAATTAATTCAGGACGTATCGAAATGCACAACCATTTCAAAGAAAACCATTTATTCCAGATGGCATCAGACCATTGGATCTCAGAGGATTTCAATGTGTCCCTACTAAGTGCATACTCCCTAAACTTTCACCACTGGTACCAAAGTTTCATGGAGAATGGGATGAATCAGCGATTGATCATTTAAATGCATTTTACACATTTGTAAAAGATTATGAAATCGATGCAGAGGATCTAGTGATGAAGCTCTTCATCGGGACATTATGGGGTTATGTGAGAGAAGCTTATGAATCATTACCTACACAGAGTATTTCATCGATGAGGGAATTTAAGCAATGGTTCTTATATGAGTTTCATGTTGAAGATGATGAAGAAGATGACATTTTCTATAAAGAGGATGAGGAACAGATTTGCAATATGCAAGAAGAATCATGCATATCCCCTTTGGATGCCTTCTTTGATTTAGAAAGATACGAGGGTGAATCTATAGTGGGATTGCTCACCAGGATGATAAACATTTATGTAAAAATATCTGTAGATAGCATGCCTTCATTTTCAAACAAAATGGATGAATTAGGGATATCTCATGATCCTGAATTAAAGCGTATATTTAAATCTTTAGAAAGACATGGTATTATTTGGACCCCACATGAGGTAGAAAATATAGGTTTAAAAAAGGAAGAGGGCATGTGTGTAGCTAAATACAAAGGGGAGGAAGAACCATTTCTTAGTACAGAAGAAATTTCTTATCTGTTAGAAAAGGAATATGAAAGGTATGTTCAGAAAAATGGTCCTATTTTTTTTCAAATAAAGCAAAGTAATGGATTAGGGCACATTCAGGGTGTGTTTGATGAAGTAAAATATGATTCCCATGGAGATAATATATTAGAGGAAAAGATCAGTGAAGATAGTTTTCTTGTGGACAAAACAAATGATGATTCTCAGAATAATGAGAAATACATACATAATGATGAGTGTAATAAGGAGTATGTGCTTGAAAATCCTTTTGAACTTTTTTTAAATCTTCAGTATCATGAGACTTCACTGGAATGTGAGGAAATAATCTCTAAATGTGAATATTTTTTTAGTCCCTCTTGTGAAATAAACATTTACCATCTAGGATGTGAAGATGAAATGGATTTACATTTGGTATACAGATTTGAAGAAGCTTCAGCAAAGCACAATGATGAAGATTTTCAGGAAGATACTTTCAGTAAAGGTATGTATTGTGATTTGCCACATGATTTCTTACATATTGAAGCACAGGAAGATTCCGAAGGAGATAGGAAGGATTTTCCTATGTTCTTAAATAAATTAGTTAAAGAAAATACAAAAAAGGTCGTGTTTGGAAATAATTTTAATTTTTCAACACTATATAGTGAAACTAAGGGAGAAAAGCAAATAATGTCTCTGCATGACATTGTTGAAAGGGACATGTGCCCTAAGTCTTTATGTGAAAAGGGTAAGTTATTTCCAAAACACAAGGAAAAAGAAAATGTGTTTAAAGATGATATAAATTTTTTATCAAGTTTACATTATAGTAAAATCATATGTGATGGCTGCCCTAATTTAGTATTTGAGGAAAATAAGATATTTTTCAAAAATGAGGATACCGTAAAAATGAACTATATGGAACATAATCCCAAAGGAATAAAAAGTTTTAAAAATTGCAATATAGGTTGTGTTAATCCTAATTTAGACATTTCATTGGCAGGCATGAATACTTTGCAAGAAAAAGGAAAGGAAAAATTTTTACCAAGTATTTTCCCTCAAGTGAATGTTGCAGAATATAAAAATGGAAATTTTGAATGGTGTTTTGAAACTCATATGCAAATAAAATTCAAATATGACAAAAGAGATTTCAAAATTTTTCAGGAAGAAAAGAAATATAAGAATAAGGGTAAAATACTATCGAGATATAATTTATTTCAATTAAGGTTGATACAAGAGGATGAAAGAGATTTTGTGTATCACATTTTAACCCAAATAACAAGGAAGTTAATTAAATATATTGGAAAAAAGTTTTATAGCAGGAAAAGAAACATTATATCAAGCAGTGGAAGTGGTAAAGCAAATAGTGTTTTCAGAAGGTGCATATTACTGCATGACCAAAATCAAGTATTTGACAGAGGAAAGGGAATATCGTTATTTTGGGGGGGCCTCGGGCCACCCAATTTGATTTAGAGGAACCTACAAAAGGGGTGCTATCTAATGGTCTGCTTTTCTAGAGATAACTGAGATCTCGCTATGCTCACAGGGAGCATATGTCCCCAGAAAGAGCCACCGTTGGACCCTTAAAAACTAAAATTTTTAAGGTTCCGGATTCACACTAGGAAGCAAATCTCTCTCTGCAATTATTTAGATCAAGTATCTATTCCACTCCGAGTTCCCTGCAACTTAAGTTCATGCATGAACAAGGTGGTCGATTTCCAAGTATGTATATGGTTGCAAATACGGAATCGAGCCAAGTACGCCTTTTTGAACCATAACTTCTTCTCATCTGAACTCTGTTATGTCAAATTAATTATTCCTCTATATTTTATGTATATATGAGGACCTATGTTTCAAATTTCAAATTCATACGATATCGTTTGATATGTTTTATAAGGCTAATCTAAATACAATTTCTTCAAATTTGCAATATACAATTTCAAAATTTTGTCAAAATGATTATAGTAGAATACTAATAAATTTCCTTTTGGAGGAGTATCACCCTGAATGAATTATGAAAGCCATTTTATTTATATTTTATAATTATTTTTCTTGAGTATAATATTAATTAGGAAGTGTTTAATTTTGAATATTATATATTTCCTCCAATTAATATTATAGTATTTAAATTATTTGTGTTACATGAAATTATATGATGCTTTTAAAACTAACACAATTTTTGAGCTTGTATAATGTGCAGGATTATTACAAAAAAGAAATAAAAGATTTTACGTTTTAGCAAATCAAATGATCAAATACTTTATAGTTGGTAGAAGGAAGTAAAAAGTTTTTATCTCAAAAGGTGAAATATTAAATCATTTTTTTTTTAAATAAATGATTGGGATACCTCCCGATCCTTGATAGGGCGGCCATTGTTGTACAACGAGTTTACAATGAACAATATAATCATTAATAAACAACATATACATGTTTCCTTAATAACCTATTGAGTGCTCAACCTGAAGTATTATATACAGCACCAAAAGTTCATTCACGTTTTTGCAATTCAGACCATTTTTTGGGCTTGAATATGAGTTTTAAATGGTGAGTTTTGTCTCTCAACAGAGGCCCAAGGGCAGGGAGAGGGAGTTGAACACTCAACCTCTCAACCCGACCTTCCTAACTACCCATACCTACCCTCCCCTTTTACCAAGTGCTCTATTGTATTATTTGAAAATGTTTGTTAGGGTAAATTAGTATGGATAATAATTTGCAAATATTTCCACAATTCCCAAGGTAATGTATTTTTATCAAGCAGAGGTAGGTATGTTTTAATCATTTTCTTTTTATTATTTTAAAGGTAAAAGTGATTTTAAAAGATTATTAATTAATATTTTGCCTTTGAATTTATTTTTTCCTAAAAATAAATGATCTCAAATGTTATTTACGCAATATTTTACATATAGATTTATTTTTTCAATCACTTAATTATTCATTTGGGGAACATTTTTTGCCCTTATTTTATTATATCCTTATGACGATTAATTGAACATATTTTCTTAGGGCAAAATATTCTAACATTTTTTGCATAGGGAATAGTTTTTTTAAAAATGAATACTTTGAAATTTCCCTAGCTAATGAGGATATTATTTTTATTATTCAAATTCCTTATTACGTGCCTTATGTGTGTAGGATAGGATGACAAATTATTTCTACTAAGTGCATATTAAGGAAATATTTTTTACCTATAGGCTTTAAATAATTATTTTTAATTATTATAATGGGTAAAAATACTTTGATAAAGAATAGCCTTTTTTTATAATGTTTGATGGTGAAAATCTAACGGTTTTATCTTGAATCATCTTTAAAGTATTATTGATGAAAAAGTTTATTGCATCAAGGATAAGTGAATATTAGCATTCAATAGTTAATTTTTTACTTTTTTGGAAAAGAGGTAATTAGAATAATATTCTTGCTTTTGGAAATGGTTAAAGTGAGAATAAAAAAATTTCAAAACATTATTGATCTAATATCTTCATTGGAATGTTTTATTCTAAAAAGGTTATTCAAAGGAAATTTCATTTATTTCTGGAGCTTTATATTAATTATTATGATATCATGTTTTTTAGGAACACTTTACCCTAATTATATGCAAAGGTTATATATCTCTTTAGGGGAAAGTATTCTTATTTGCATAGGGAAGATTTTATCAATGATTTTAAATATATCCCTAGAAAGTAAAAACTATGAGTTATCAAGTTATTTGATTTTCTTATGTTTTGTGCAGGATATTTTATTCTTTAGCTTACACAGACAAGGAAGTATCCTTTACTTAAGAATTTTTAATATTTTGATATTGTCATTCATCATTTGCAAAAGCATTTTGGTAAATAAAGACTTGTTTACAACATTTGACATGATAGTATTTTGACATTATGCTTATGAGAAATTATAAAGGGATATATTTTATCATAAGGAAAATTACATTTTGCAAGTGCTCTTACCATGAATAATGTTTTTAACTCATGATGACCTAATATATTTTAACATTACGTTATTATTATTTGCTTGTAAATATTTTCACCCTAAGTGAATAAATGATACATGTATGTATTAGGGTTGATTTTATGCAGAATCAAAGTATGAATTTTTGCAAAAGTATTTTCCCAGAGGGTTAAATATTTGGATCAAAGTGAATTATGATCAAATTTTACGTATCTGAAAAGATATAGTTTTTAATGCAAAACTTAATGAAAGGTAAGTCATGATCTATTTTCTATTTAAGGAACTTGATTGGTTCAATTTATATGCAGGAACTTTTATCAAAGTTTGTAAATGAGGAGCTTAAGCAAGAGCGGAAGTGGAATTTTATCAAAGTGAAAGATTATAAAGAATATTAATAAAGCTTTATTTAGTGTGTATTTTAGGGATTCAAATGTAATTATCTTTGTAAACCAAAGGATGTGCCCTTTGGAAATACAATCGTCTGTAACTCCCTCCTATATGCGAAGGGTGTGTCCTTTCACATATGTCTTTTGGATCGGGTATTTATAGGGAGTCTTTTTCAATTAAAAAGAGGACACAATTCACAATCTCTCAAGCTGCCAGTAGGGGCTATGGGATGTCTCTATTGGAGAAGTCTGTAGGAATGGAAGTATCATTTTGAGCAATCACTGTGTAATGGATTATCTGTAAGTGTAGCTAATGTATGCATTCACTCTCCAAAAATTAATATACAAGATTCATTGTTTCAATTCCAGAATTCATGTATACTTTTGTGTTGGTGAATTTCATTTTGTCCTCTTGATAAATCTGATAAAGGGTTTAATACAGTGTGCCACCACAAGTTGTTATAATTGAATATAAGATTTGCTTCTTCATGTTCTTATAGCACTTAATGGAACCTTTGTATTGATAGTCTTGTGTTACAAGTTGCCTAAAAACTATCTCAAGAGTTTAATTGAATTATTTATCCACAAAGTATCGTGCATATTCCTGGATAGAGGCACTAGTCTGTTATTTATTTCTAAGATTTTGATTTGTATGCATAAGGTCCTTACAAAGAAACATTCTTCCATATCTTATTTGAACTAATCCTTGCAGATTTCATTCAATTCCTGAAAGCATTTCATTTTCAATATACAATATCTTTAACATACACTTTTATTCATATTCAGTTTTCAACTTTCAAAGTATTCAGCTAAAGCACATGATATAGCATAGTTGCAGAACACTAACTTTCCAGTTGTGTAAACATGCTTAGAGGCTTAAATCCACATTTAAATAACTCTTTTGTGCTTTAGAGGGAAGGGTACACCCACCTAGGTCTTGTGGAGCCTGAAGTGCGGAGGGATTTCGTCTTCGACCATCCCTGTTCGTTGGCCAAGGCTAATTGGATTTCCTAAGGAGTTGGCAAGTCTTTGGGTTTTCCAATCTGTGGTTTTGGGCACCAATAGGTTCTCTTGTCTTTCTATTGGTTATATTACTCTTCCTATTGAGGTTGGTACTAAGTTCTTAAATGTTTCCTTTTCTATCATTCGTACATCAGATAAATTTTGTGTGAAGTTGGAACATCCTTGACTCTCTTCCATGAAAGTGATCACTTCTAATGTGCATAAGTGTTTGAAATTTTCTCATAATGATAAAATTATAACTATTAATCATATCATATACTAACCCATGATTGGAAATGGAGATGTTTGCCTTGACTATCTTTGGTTCGAGCAATTCCAACCTCTTCGGCCTAGAAGTGCTGCTCTTTTTAAATCTTATCAAAATTGGAAAAATGACATGATTTTGTCCTTGTGTAAACCAAGAAATCCATCACTTAGTATTTCTCCTAGACATGACCATATTCCTTCTCCTAAGTATAATCTCCCTCTTCCTCCTAAAGATAAACCCATTCTTGTTCCTAGGGATAAACCTATTCTCCCTCATAAAGATAAACATATTCTCCCTCCTAAGCATAAACCTATTCTTCCTCCTAAGGATAGACCTATTCCTCTTCCTCGTGATGGGTCTGGTCTCCTTCCTAGACCTTCCATTCCTCCTTTATATGTTGTGGCTCCACCTCCTACATCTTACCAAGGGAATCACTTGACATATCCTAATGTTCAATCGAAAAGACCTTCTCCTATGCATCCTTCCTTATAAGAAGAAATGAATTTTATACCTATTGATCCTAAACCTTCACAACCTTCAACTAAAAGTAAATGAAACTATTGTGTGAGAGAACATTGATGGAGACGTCATGCTAGGGCTCATGAACTTGCTTCTCAACCTATCTCTTCCCTGAAGACCCTGAATGTTGACATGATCCCACTTGTCTATTCTTCACCTAAACCTAGGGAGGAAGCTCATCCTAATTCTCCAAGGTGAAAAATGCTTAAGAAAAATGATGGTTCAAGTTCTATTCCTATTAGAGCTCCTAATTTTATAAATCTTGATGAAGAAACAAGTGAGAATATTGTTCATGATAAAAAATTTGATGCTAATAATTCAAATGATGAATAAAAGTATATTGATGTTGACAATGGTTTATCTAAACAGTTTTCACAAGCATTAATCCTAACTCTTAGTAAGAGACAAAGTGATTCATCATTAGAGCATGGTCCTTGTTTGGAACTTGTGATAGCTCCATCTACTATGCTCAGTGTGGATCCTCTTTCATATTGTCCACCTTCTCAAAATAATGATGAACAAGATTAGGAGGTAGATGAGTTGCTTGATTAGATTCATTCATGTCGTCGATTCTCTCTCTCTCTCCTCTCTTGCTTGTTCATAATCTTCCTGTATTTGTTTCTCAGTTCTTCTATTTTGTGTCCCTAGTGTTGTCTACTTGAGGAATTGCAAAGCATTGAGATCTCTTTTGGTCTCTCCCATGTTGACTAAAAATACACATGTTCCCTTCTTCCATTGTGGATCTACTTTCTCTGGGGGAAGAGGAAAATTCTATGCAAATATACATACATAAATATGTATTTATCATAAAAAGCATACTGACCCCATAGTTAAGTAGAACCACTTTGTTTTTTGTGATCATTATCCATTGATTCTCCTTTTCTTGGGGGCATATCATTGCAATAACATGCTTGTCTTTTTGGGTGTATCCTACCTTAAAGCAATTTCTCCCGATAAGGCATGCACAATCGCTTTAATGTGGGAGCGTACTCTCTGTTCAATGATCTCTCTCTTGCATATCTTGATACTTAAGTTACTTAGCAAGCCTTGTCTTTTGCTTTGTAATTTCTTGTATTTTTCTTTTTCATGACTCATAGTAAGAGAACCTTACTATGCTCGTAGTCACTCTTTTCTCTTTATTTCTCTCATGATATCCCTTTTATCTCGTTATCAAAGTTGTAAGATCCTAAAGTCTACTAGGGGCTTAGTGTATCTTGCTTCCTTGGTGACTTGGTGAAAGTTTTTCAAATTGAAACTTTGTACTTTATCAAGAGTATGATTGACTTCATACTCCTACTAAAGTGGAGACTAAATGTAGCATCCTAAATTTTACTCCCTTACAATTTTGACTGCATTTAGGTCCTCACTTTAGCATTTGTGCCTCTAGGCATGACTGGGACCTAATTCTACTAACACCATGCAAATATGATCTCATTTTGACCTTCTGCATCATCTCAGCCCCTTATCCTAGCCCAAAAAATGGGTAGGACTAGGACATGGCACCTTGGTCCTCAGTAGGACCATGGCACCATGCCTTGGTCCTCCTTATTTGGGCCTCCCTTTAAACCCTTTTTTCATTTAAAAATTTGAGCTGGAAACCTAGCCCCGTGTCAGCTCATGCCAAAAAATTAATATGTTTTTCAAATGACAAGTATAAAAGGAGGTTTTCCCCTCTTATTTTGATAACACAAAGGACACAAAAATAGATATATATGATCAATCCAACAAATACATTCCATCCTTTAAGCAATTGAGAAAGTAATAAGGCTTCCTTCAAGCCTTGGAGCAGCAATGGACTCAAGATTCAAGTATTGAAGTAGACATTCACATCCTATTTTGTTGAAGACTTCATGAAACCTTAATCCCATATGGAGACAAACAAAACTTCACAATGTTGGTTAACAGATTTGTCCTTTGATAAAAACTAACATAACACCAATCTATTGCCCCTTAAAAGAATAAACCATTAACCAAACAGTTGGGAAAACTAGTGAAGGTTTCCCTCTAAATTTTCCTCAAGTACAACTCCCTCTTTATATTTTCAATGAATGAAAATAAGAAAATTAACTACGCATATACTTTTAAGCAGAAAGTACATAATTTATTTTTCACATCTACACATCACTATGTTGTAAATGCAATTTTTAAAATATAGTTCTCAAATGACAAAGCTCACAAACTTTATTATGTTTTGCACCTCTCATTCAAAAGAAACTTTTAAACTATCCTTCACCAAACACATAGATTTTAGACTCCAAAAAAATCACTTTCATTCATTCACAGATAAATAAGCATTTATTTTGTAAACATTATGTAACTGTAAAATAAAATGTATCAAGTCTAAAAGCCAAAAATTCTCGGACCTTCACATAGTCTTTTAAAAATATATAAACAGCCACAGATTGGCTAACTGTAGTTTAGGAAATACAAAGTTACATAACTCTACCCTTGAGTCAAGATTCATTTTTTTAAAATATAATCAGAAAAAAATAACTTGTGAAACTATCATATAATTTATCACTAAACAATTCCAAAATGCCTGCAAGACCGAGATCATAGCTACGGAATGGGATCCTCGGGCTAGTTCTGCATTGTGTTGGTGACGTGTTTCCAATCTAAATGAGCAAGTGAGAAGTTTTTTATAACGGAAAAGTTTGGAAGTCCAATGTGAGAAATCCTTTGATGCCACATCTCCTTATCTCCCCAGAATTGAGCATCAAAAATCCGCATGACTTCCCAAGTGTTCTATGCACAGGAAAAGGAGGGATTCAATCTTCACTGTAGTTGAGAAGTCATTTGTTTTTAGATTCTTTGTTTCTCTAACATAATTAATTTTTCCTTCAAAAGACTGAGTAATGACTTCCAAACTTTCTATCGTTTTCCTATCCTCTTTTAGACACTTCATTTCAATGCATTTCAAATCATTCGGCATAAATACAACGAGTTGAGCTAACTCATCCCGCAGTTTAGAAAATTCTTCACATCCCTGTTCTACTACAGAATTTTGTCACTCAATGTTTTTCCTACATACATAGAGGTTATTATCATCCAAGCCCTATACCGGCTTTTCCGACATAAACTTCATGATGTCATACTTCTGTACATCAACCATTTGAGCTACCACATCTCTCCAGTTGGTTTATTCCTTCTTCCAATTGGAAATTTCTATCTCAAGCTCTCTCTTTATAGTTACGGCATTATCGTACACCTTGCTCAGATTATTGAAGTATTCTATGCCAGTTTGAGTGATCCCCTCCAACCATTCCAAGAAAATCTTTGTCACCATCTTACTTCTTTGAATTTTACCTAGAAGTTTTTTATTAACAAGCGACTTAGGATCAAATGACATGGGCAACTGTGAAACTGGTTGGGCATTAGGATTATGAATAGCATCTATATACTCTAACATATGCTTTAGCATCTCCTTGAGATCCTTTCTATCAATTTCATCCTTCCATGTCCTACTTATTATTCTTTTGGTGGAGGCCTCCAAATGGTGTACATCTATCACATGTGTTCTAGTACCCAAATTAATTCTTTGAACACTAAAATCCTTTGTTGAAGGGTTTTCTACTTCCTTGTCTGAAGCAGGGCGAGTTATCTTAGCAATCCAATTACCTGTATCTTGATCAAAATCTATTTTTGAAACTGTCTTCAGCCTTTTGGACTTTGGAGTTTTACCCAAGCATTTACTAACCATATATTCAATAGGAACCAAGGCACAAACCACATTTCTCTTTTTGCTACTAAGAACAATGTCTAGCAAATGATGAGTAATGGAACCTACATCCTTCTTTGCTTGGGATTGCTCAGAACTTATATTAACTAAGATCAATGAACCTTTGTCTTCTTCTTCTTTTTCAAGCTCTTTAGTATTTCCAACTTCCATGGAAGGTATCTCAATGTTTTGTTTTGCCATTTTATTCTCAACTTCAGGAGACCCTTCCAAATCAACCACTACTGTAACTTATGACAACTTTTTGCCCTTACTTTTTGTCCTTTATCTGGTAACATGAGTTGGATGCTAGTTAATAAGGGGCTTCCTTGAACCTTTGACAACATCTACCTCAATTTTAACCTTGGCACAACTTGCAACACAAGTTTTAATAGATTTATTAGACAAAATGTTTTGAACGGGAGAATCTTTGATTACCAGTTTTCCCAATATCTTCTTTCATAACCACTACTCAGTTATGTGGATAACAGGGAATGTTCCCATTTGAATCTGATCTTCCTCCTCCTTATCCCATTCTATGTAAGGGATTGGGGAACCCTATACTTTCTCTAAATACTGTGGATCAATTAAATCTTCACCAACTTCCACAACCCCCATTACATTCATTATGAGCTGAGAAGTAATAATCTGATCCACTGTAAACCTGGAAAATCTTCTCCTCCTCACTTCAAATTCATCTCCACGATCCTCCCAGAAATCTTCAAGTTGTGAAACATGAGAGAAGTACTCTTTAAGAGATAAATGTGCCTTAGCATAACCTTTGCTATCGAAATTAGGTCGAGCTACATAGTGTTGAAGGTTAAGCTTTTGAAAATCAACTTCCAAGTTCAAAGCATCAGAAATAGTATGACAAATATAATAACCCAATTCAACTAGGAAAGAAATGACTAAATCTTGTCTGGCCAGTCTTGTTGTTGGTGTGACAAAGTTTCCTACACAGTTCAATTTGCACAAAGCGATCAAGGGAAAACCTTCGTAATTTAAATGGTTCTCCTTAGAACCCTCCAACCCTGATGTGGGTGAACTGAGGATACTGAATGAAATAGCCTCCATAGGTACTCACTAGCTGCATAGCCTCATCAAATAATCACATATTTATATTTCCTTGAAGTTAATAAACCGGTCTCACTGCAAACACATTGTGAACTCTTCAAAAATCCTCATGACACTTATGTAGTTGCAGGTGCGGATGGTAATCATAAATTTTCATTCCATCAACCCATTCCTCATGATGCAGACCTGGCCAAGGTCTGACACATGCCAAATAATAAAACAAGTATGAGCACATATATAAGTTCTTATTTCAGAGGTAATTACTTATCCCTTCATACAATCTCTTAGCAATTAACTCTACCCAATCTATATATCACTTTTCATCTAATATGACCTAGATGAAAAAGTACATCCACTCTTCCCAATAAAATGCATGTTGGCTTCCTTTCACCTTGTGCATTAAAATAACAATGTCCCTCACCTCTTTGATCAAATTCTCTCTGGTTAAGGGTTGAGGTAATCTAGAACCACCCTTCTGAAATTTCAAGAGCCAATTTCTAGCTATAACACTTTTATACTGGGTTTTCTTCTCTGAGAAAAATCCATACGAGGTAGTTATCATCCAATCTTCATACAGCTCTGATGAATACTAAGAGGGGGGGGTGAATTAGTATACCAAAAAATACTGTAATCAAACTTTTAAATAGTTTAGTAGATAACTGGTGCAACAGATTCACTAATAAATCAGTTAAGATAAGTGCAAACCAAATAGCAAACAAAGCATTCACCCGCAAAAGCACAATCACCATAACACAAGATATTTGACATGGAAACCCAAATGGGAAAAACCACGGTGAGTAGAAACTCACAAGTAACTATCTACAGAATAGTAACTAGACTGGTTAAGGTTAGACCAATTAAGGTCATACAATGTTCTTCACCAGAACAGATCTTGTTAGGAATCTAGATCTTTGTTAAGAGATAAGTACTGTTAAAGACTACCTTGGTAAAGGATTTCAAATCCACAGTTGTGAACCACCTTGTTAGAGGATTTACAAAGGCTTTGCTAGGCCTACCTGGTTAAGGGTTTCAGACTTGTCGAAGATATTAGTAACAACAAGTGAATGATCTAGATAATAGCACAGTATGATTAATTAGATCCTTGACAACTCATTGTTAATGCATATCAACATTACTTCAGTCTTCAATATCTCCACACTCTATCTCTTCACATAGACCTAATCTTCTCTTCAATGATCTCACATAACCTTTTCTATTCTATGTCTCACATATGCAAACACTAGACATGATGTCCTTATAAAGGAATATGATTTCATGTAAGTCCAATATAATTAGACTACAAGTTCCTAGGTATAGTGCATCTGGACACATTTGGTAACATGACACAAACACACCGCCAAAGTGTCAGTGGATGATAACTCATCACACATTACAGTAAAACTGGTTGGTAACTCATCACAGATATATATCGGTTAATACAATATACTGATTACCGGTTGTCAAAAATGAAGACTGGAAGATCATAGTGTTTCGATCAAAAGTTAACTACTGCTTGGGTCCTTTGCACCACTTGAGATCCTTGAACCGCTTGAGGTATTCATACAATCTATGACTGGTAAACCATCTTCTGCAAAATATCGATAGTCTAAAGACTATTCAAACAATAATACACAATACCGGTTGGAACAATTACCGGTTGCGCATAACTCATACATCAAGAAAGTGTGTGTCCATCAATGACAATCAAAACATCATCAAAACGCCAATAGGCTATTTAGCGAGAATTTTAAAGACAGCCATAACAGTTTCTTCACATTCAATAGGACACCCCCATTTGCATTTCTAATACATCTGTGTTCAAGGTCATACTTATTCATGCACTCGAGCACTAACTCAGGGCACTGTATAACAGAAGTGAAAACTGAAGCTTCTATTAACCTGCTATCAACAATCCTTCCCATCATGGGTGAACTAGAGGGATTCTTAGCTCTTTCTAAAAATTCATCTAAATCAACATGAGCTAGGGACGTGCCCCCAAATTCTACAACAGAGAAAATAAGGCCTGATTCTGACCCTAATTTTGGTGGAACAGGTCTCATTTTCAATACTAAACAGGCTGTAATAACACCCACTATGGCTACTACAACAAAAAATAATAGTTTATTCCTTGAAGCACAAAAATGATAGAGATGGCGAAGCTTTTCAACTCACCTTTCATGCAACTAAGTGTCTACTAATTCTGACAAAATTAACTCCAGTACCGAACCTCCACCTTTCCTAATTTAGGTTCTTCATGAAGATACAAATTATTTTTGTACAAAGTCGATATAAATGGCTAAAAATTAAGTTTCATGATTACCACAACTCATTCACCTGTGTTGAGTGACGGCGGAAATTACACTTCTGACACCTACTTTTATTACAAAATACTTCATGTGATCCCTTATCAAGAAAATGATTACCAACTTAAGTGAGGATTTTTCAAACAAATCACTATGATGCCTAGAATATTCTCCTTCAGGCCGATCACTTTCCTCCAGCCTCCACTTTTACAAAGCTTCCATTTCTAATGTGGAATCATTGAACCATTGAACTCTTTAATTCTTGAACAAATGAAGGTTCAATGGTTCAAGTTCATTCTCCGCATGAGCCTTTTGCACAAGTTAGACTTGCCGAAACTAAAACATAATATAGAAAGACTCAATGAACCAATGAACCTATGAACTATTGAACTAAATGTGAGGTTCAAACAAAAGGTTCAAAGACATGAACACTTTGAACATAAAGATGCATCAGCCAAGACAAACTGACTATGCTAAAGTTGACACACATTATCTCGGGACGAATATTCCTATACAGGGAAAAATCAATGAATGCAAAAAAAAATAGGGGGTAATAATTGGCTCTGACTGGGGACTAGGATTGTAAAGGACTATGAAATGAACTTGGAATCTCTAGTTTCACATCAACTTTCAAACATGAAAAGAAGGACCAAGACAAACCAAAACTCATATGACCAAAACACTAGAACAAAGCAACTAAACTAAAATTATATATAGAAACAGGGGACTCCTGCTTTACAATTGATAAAGTTTTAGATCATGTCCATTCTAGGATAGAGGCAAGATCGTTCCATCTGGATATCTAACTTGAAAGAGTTAGGGCCCAATACTTGATGGATTCTGAATGGTCATTTCTAGAGAGAGTCAAATTTTCCATGAGCTCCTTTAGATTCTATCCTTTTATCCCACAGCAGAGCTTGGTCTCCCTGCATGAATTTCCTGGGTCTGGCCTTTCATTCAAACATCTTCTTAACTTGAGCCTGATAATCTGTAATATGATCAGCTAGCTCATTCCTTTCCTCCTCTATTTTGGTTAGGTACATCACTCTTTTTTTTAAGTAACTCTGAAAATATTGATCTTCAATCATTGTTTGCAATTTGGTTGTTTCCTGCTCCAATGGAAGTGATAACTGAGCTCCCATTCCATATACTAACTCAAAATGCACCATCCCTATTACCCTCTTGGGTGATGTTTGGTCAGCCCACAATGCTTCATACAACTTTTAATGCCAATCTTTGGGGTTGTCACTCACTAGCTTTCTCATAATGGCTATCAGATTTTTATTGTTGGACTTTGTCTGTCCATTCTTCTATGGGTAGTAATATGATGAATGAGAGAGTAAAATTTTATGATCATAGTAGAACATGGCCAATTTTTTTTAGGAAAAATTGGAATCATTATCAGTCACAATCTTCTGGGGGACACCAAAATGTACCAATATGTTTTCCTTCAGAAAATTACACACAACCTTAGAAGTAGTTTTCTTAACTGGGATGGCCTCTACCCACTTGGTGAAATAGTCGGTAGCAGTAAAGATATGGGTATGCCCAACACTTGAAGGGGGTGAAAGGGGCCCAATGAAGTCTAAACCCCATTGCTTAAAGGACTCTTCTATTACAATAGGTCTCAATGGGAGCGTTGCTAACTGTGTCCTTCTAGAAAACAATTTACATTTCTCACAAATAACTACCCACTTATATGCATCTTTGAACATCCTGAGCCAGTAATTGTGTATGTGAAAAGTGGTAATTTGTAAGTTGTAAGGAACAAACACTTCAATAAATCATTGCATGCATGGTTAGACAGATATAATCAATGATTATAAAAACCATAACAAATCGACCTATTTCCTTCTAAAAGATATGAGTATAGACTTCCTCTCAGATTTATCTAAGCAATACCAGTGACTAGACTACACCAAGACGAAGGATTTAATCTATATGAGAACAATATTAAGCTAAATGGATGCAAGATTATGCTAGATAGATGCAAGATTAAGCTATATGCAAGATTAAGCTATGAATGATTAAACTAAATATGCAAAAAGCTAAGATGCAATAATCTCAAAGCACAATATTCTCAATGAACCTAGAGAAAAAACAATATAATAACAATAAATCTCCAGGCTGTCTTGAATGAGAGATGAAAGGCTGAATTTATAGAGAATCCAAAGAGAGACCAACAGTCAAGATCAATTAATGATGAGCGGTTGAGATTCTTCAAGAAAAAGCACAATCCAGGTGAATTAAAATAAATTGATGCTTTGATTCAGTTTCAGAGAAGATTAGATTGATTTAATCTTGAGATAAATTCCAATTAAAGCTTGATTGAATGCATTGAGATTATAAGTCTGAGTTTGTATTGGAGATAAAATTAGTTGATACCATGCACTTGAGATAAAATTAGTTGATTCCATGCATTTGAGATAAAATTAGTTAATTCCATGCACATTCATTGTATTTGCTCAAGATTTTTATTAGTAAAATCCTTTTCAATGCAACTAAACTTCTTTCCTCAAGATTTTCTTTGGATTTTTAATTTTAGAGAAAATGATTTATTCAATTTAATTGCTCTTCTTACTTTTCTGAGATTTCTCAAGTTATCTCAATTTTAGAAAAAGAAATATCTCAAGTTGATTTCTTTTCTCAATTTAATTCCTTTTTGTAAATTAATTCCTTCTATAAATTAATGGCAAATTTATTTATTAATTAAATATGCTAGGATATTTAATTAAATAAATAAGATAATAGATTAAAATGATTTACTTGGAATGATTAAGTAATTAAATAAATATTTAATTAATATGGAATGATTTATTTGCCATGTGACATTGATGATTGAGGAATTAATTAATTAGATGCTCAAGATATATTAAATTGCCTTTGGTTAGGACCTTGGTGATGTTGTCAAGATTAGGGGCCCATGGTTTAGGTGACCATTTTTAGGGTATTACATTTGCCCCTCTTTGAATTGATGTGCGAGCAGTGCATTGATTCAAAGAATAATTGATATCGAAGAGATATCAGTTCTAAACTTTATGGATCACAAACCGATGAAGAGTGAGATGTTCAGCTTGATTTGAAGCGATGAAATTGAACAGGTTGATTAAAGTGATACCGTTCTTGAACTTGATTGAACTAGTACTGATGAAGAGTGAGATACTGATCTTGAACTTGATGGATCAAGAATTGAGCACCGATCTAGAACTTGATTGAACTAGAATTGGTTGAGAAGAGAGATAAAATTGATTCCAAACTTGATTGAACAAGAATTGATTACCAAAATAGAATGTCCAGCTTGATTTGATGCGATGAAACTGATTTGAGCGTGTGATCATTGTCAAAAAGACTCTTTAAACTCTTGGTTAGGTTTAAACAAATAACCCGCTTGATGAGATGTGATGAAATTGATTACCGTTAAAAGACTGATTCAGATGAAGACAATATCAGCTTGATTTGGTGCGATGAAACTAATATGCCCCTAGAGATTGATTGAAGTTTGATTAAGCTTTGATTTGAAAAGATTTGTTTCTTGGCATTTGATGAAGATTTGAAAAATTTCTTGACTTTTTGATGATGTAATAACTGATAATGATGATGTAATAACTGATAATGATGATGTAATGAGTATGCCCCCTTGGGAGAGAAATCAAAATTTAGCGAGATCGCAATGATTTTAGGCAATTTGAGTGATAGAAAGATTTATCGATGATAATCTAAGCATGAAGATTAATTTGAGAATTAAATTAAGACCAGAATTGATTCGAAAAAGATTTAAATGCAAAATGATATAAATATTAACGTGAAAATGAAAGTGCCAAGTGGTCAAAATTGTCAAAATTTGACTAGAAAATTGATGGTATATTTCGATTTCAATCCAGAAATTAACGAAGAAATAATGATTATTTCAAATTCAGACTCTTATTCAAAGGATGAAGAGAATAATGTTATCATGTGAAAATCACTTCAAATGCATAAAGCTTAGTATGAATGCAACTTAAAACTTAGACACTGGATTTTGGTATGCTTATTTATCATCACTGAGCATTTTACAATGTCGGAGATAGACATAAGCACCAAGGCATAAAGAGCCAGGATGACCTAAATGCCATGTCCTTTTGATCTAGCAAGTGAACATAAGCACCAAGGCATGAAGAGCCAGGATGACTTGAATGTTACTTGCATGAAAACACACCAGACAGAACATATTTCCTTCCTTTTCATATACAACATTAATTATCTTGTCTAGAATTACCCTTTTATCGTTCATATCCGAGGATAGATTAAGCATGCATCCGGATTGCATAATAAAGAAATTTACTCAAAACAAACATGGAAATAATTCCAACATCCCTGTAGCATACAAATAAACAGATTCGAGGTATGTGTGGTGATTTCACCTTGATGTGAAGGCACTAATCACAGACACCCAGCTTATGAGATGTTTCCAGATCATCTGAATCACTCCTACAAGCAGAAAATAAAGAAAAGTATTATGCCCCCAGTCCTTGCTCCTCTTACTCAAGATAGAATTCCTTGAGATACTCAGAGGGAATAATAAATGAAAATCAATTTAAAAGACAACACACAAAAAAAATGTCAATCTTATCTCAAATAGTAAAGCAAAGATGCAGGAAAGCGGGAAATAAAATAGGAAATGCCAAATTTGCGTTGATACAATTTTTAGGAAAAAAAATTTCTCAGGACATTTTATGATTTTATTTTTTTTTTAAACTTTTTATGATTTTTTTGATTTTTTTCTCATCTATGCCCCCAATATGTAGACCTATATGACAATATGATCTATAGAATGCATGTGGAGACAATGAATTTTTGATATGACTTATGTTAATGCAATATGTATGATGAAGATGCATTTCCTATTCGAACAAGGGTGATTGTGTTTGTTTAGCACTTCGTAATACACCAATTGAATTGGAGGTACAAAACATTTCATAGATAAGCAGTCAATCGATCCTTAATGTCCCTTGAAACATCAAAATTAACACACTTAGTGACTACAGTTTATAAATGGAGACACAGAAAACTTCCCCATTGGTTCTTGAAACTTTGATCTTCTTTGGCCCATGTGAGTGCAAATGAGTTAATTCCCACTCTTGTGTTCACTAAAGATCCTTAGCATCCTATATGACTAGCTATGTGGATTATTCTAACTTCAAAAGCATCCTGAAGAGAGCCTTGCAGCCAGCAAGCTTTTAGAGCTCCAACGCGGTTATAGACTATAATTTCTCAAATATTGCTCCATTGCCAATAGACTTCCATAGCCCTGATGGAGTTACTCATATGTTCCCATAGTCAAGCTTTGTATCACACTTGTATGCATGATATTTCAGTTATATATCATTTCTCTTTTGCCTTGAGATGAATATTTGGCATAGCACTTTTTCTTTTTTCTTTTTCTTGCCTTGACTTGTAAGTAATGAAACCTACTTGGGTGTGACAATAATAGTGGCGCTGAAGTAGAATTTTAGATTTTTAACTAGTCATATGATCAACTAGGTGTCTAGAATGAATTAGAGATTTTGTTAATGTGTTTGAGATATAGCAATTGATTGATTTTGGGTTAACAAGTCTAAAATAGTGAAATCACTACCCAACCATAAGTAAAGTATCGTCATAGGGTGATGTTGAAAATGAATGACCTTATGACCTCAAAGACTTCATGTCTGAATATCTAAGAAAGGAGACGACCCTTGTTTCTCTTGAACGCAAACAAATGATAAGCTTAGACAGTTGCCTTGTTTTATTAATGTTGATATATGCAAATGCAAAAAATTGGTGAATGCGATGCATTTAAAAAAGAAACTATATATGATGCAATGCTTTGAATAAAATGATATGCAATGCAAAAAAACTTGTTTTTTTAATTTTATTTTTCTAATTTTTACTTTTTAGTTGTATAGGTTACTAGAGTAGAGAATGCTAAGTGTAGAATTTCTTCAAGTGGATAGTGTTAATCAGTTCACGAAGCTATTATCCTTTTGGTGTTGAGAGTTGATAAGCGCCAGAGCCAAAGACTACAGTAACAATGTAGGGACCCAGCCAATTGGGTTCAAACTTCCCTTTTTGTTCTCAAAACTGTTGATTTTTAGGATTCTCTCTCAAAACAAGGTCACCAACCTAAAATTCTCTTTGTTGAACTTTCTTGTTATAACCTCTAGACATTCTCTTTTCATAATCTCTTAGATGATTAAAAGCCACTTGTCGAAGTTCATCCAACAACTCGAGTTCTTTCAATCTAGATATTTTGTGATCTTCATCAGTAATAAGACTTTGCAAGGAAACTCTCAAAGAAAGAATTTCCACCTCAATAGGCAAGACTGCATCATCCCCATATACCAAAGCAAAAGGTGTAGCCCCAGTAGGTGTTCTGATACTCTTCTATAAGCCCATAGTGTAAGATTGAGTTGCAGGTGCCAATCCTTCCCAGATTTGTTGACTGTTATGTGCAAGATAGTTAATAGAGTTTTGTTAGATGCTTCGGCTTGTCCATTACCTTGAGGGTAATATATAGAAGACCAATGTTGTTTGATTTTAAACTTGTCACAGAGCTCATCTAGATTCTTGTTTTTGAACTTCCCTCCATTGTCAGTCACAATTAAAGAAGGGATTCCATACCTGCAAATGATATAGTTAAGAATGAACATAGCCACTTGTTTGTTGGTTTCTTTGATTAGTTGAATTGCTTCAACCCACTTAGTGAAGTACTTAGGGGCAATTATGATGGACTTGTGTCCATTAGATGATGTAGGATAGATTTGGCCAATGAGGTCAAATGCCCATTACTAAAAAGACCAATGTGCGATAAAAGGTATTAGTTCCCTTGCTGGAGAATGTATGAGATTCCCATGTAGCTCACATTTCTCACAAGTTTTAGCAAATTTTATAGCATCTTTTTCCATATCTAGCCAGTAATAACTAGCCCTTAGTAGTTTCCGAGCTAGAATTAGACCATTTGAGTTAGATCCATAAATACCTTCATGAACTTCAAATAACGCACGTTGGGATTCTTCAAGTTCTAGACACCTAAGAAAAGTGCTATCCAAATCTCTCCTATATAGATCATTAGCAATGATGACATACCGTGAAGCATTTTGAATCAGGTTTCTTTTCTCATTACACATAAGGTTATCAGGGATAATTTGGTCACATAAGTAAGAGTAGATATGGCTATAGAAAGATGAGTCATGTCCAATGGTAGAACAAACTATCTAAGACTCGGGTGAATCATAAGCAATATAATGTATCTCTTCCACCAAGAACTCATAGCGGAACTCAAATTCTTATAGTTGTGGTATAGATGCCAATGTAACCATAGCATTTGTTGCTCTATTTGCTGATCTAGGAATCTGCTCAAATGAGACAAAGATAAAGTATTTCTTAAGGTCGTCAACCATTCTTTTATAAGGAATCAATTTCTCATCCCAAGTTTGATATATATCATTGATCTGGTTGATTATCAGCTGAGATTCTCCATAGATATATAGCTCATCAACTTTCCATTCAATAGCCAGCTTGATTCCATTTACCAAGGCTTCATATTCTACAATATTATTTGTACAAGGAAAGAGGATCTTGTACGCCTTTAGGATTGAGTATCTCTGAGGAGTTATAAAAATGATTCCAACACCAGAACCTTGTTGAGTAAAAGATCCATCAAAGAACATTTTCCAGGATCGCTAAGTAAGATGCATTATGGATCCATCCAAAATTTTATGTGCAAAGTTTGAGTGTCTTCAAGCGGAGCATCAGCAAGTTGATCTACAATGACTTGTCCTTTGATAGCTTTGTGCTCTACATACTCAATGTCAAATTTTTTAAGTATCATAACCCATTTAGCCAATCTCCCTGTAAGTATTTCCTTGCTTAGAAGATATTTGAGAGGATAAATTTTAGCCACCAGTTTGATAGAATGTGTTAGCATGTAATGTCTTAATTTGTGTGATGCAAAGACCAATGCCAAACAAGCTTTCTCAATGATAGTGCACTTCATCTCATAGGACACCAACATCTTGTTGATATAGTATATAGCTCTTTCCTTTTTGTTCTCATCCTGTTGAGCCAAAAGTGCCCCCAGTGATGTGTTGGTAGCTGATATATAAAGAATCAAAGGATTGCCTTGAATTGGTGGCATCAAGATAGGTGGATTAGTAAGATAATCTGTGATATGCTTTAGGTGTTGTTCACATTTTGTATCCCAGTTGTATGTAACTCCTTTGTGTACTTCTTTTGTCAATGGTTGAGCCTTATCTGCTAGCTGAGAAATGAAGTGTCTTATTGATTGGAGCTACCCTTGTAGAGTCCTCATTTGACTGACATTCTTTGGAGGTGGCATTTCCATTATATCTTTAACTTTTTCTGGTTCCACTTCAATCCCTTTTTCTAAAACAATGTATCCTAGGATTTTTCCAGATGTAACTTCAAATGCACATTTCTTAGGATTTTGTTTGAGTTTAAATTTTTCCATCCTGTTTGAGATTAGACCCAATTCTGAGAGATGTGTTGACCTTTTGATATATTTGAGTAAGGTATCATTGACATAGTCTTCCATGTTTTTGTGCATCGAGTCATGAAAGATTGTTGTTATAGTTCTTTCATAAGTGGCACCCAAATTCTTTAAGCCAAGGGGCATCACATTCAGTAGAAAGTTCCCTAGGCATAGGTGAATGTTGTTTTCTCTTGATCCTTAGGTGCAATTTTGATTTGATTGTATCTGGAAAAACCATCCATCAGAGAGTACATTTCATAACCAGAAATCATGTCCACTATCATATCTATGTTAGGTAGTGGAAAATCATCTTTTGGACATTCTTTGTTTAAGTCTCTAAAATCTGTGCAAACAAATATTGATTTGTCAGGTTTGGAAATAGGTACAATATTAGATATCCACTCAGCATAATCAATTGCTCAGATGGCTTCTAGTATTTTTTCTAACTCACCCTTAACAAGTAATGCAACATGAGGATTTATTTTTTGGAGCTTTTGCTTAACAGGTTTAACTCCAGGAGCGATAGAAAGATGATGCATTATGAGGTCAGAATCTAGACCCAACATATCAGCATACGTCCATGCAAAATTGATCTTTTTCTCCGTTAATAAATTAGCAAATTCTTTTATTTCTTCTGTTGATAGGGATTGAGCTACATGTATGATATGTTGAGTTTGTTTTGTTCCGATGTTCACTAGTTGTATAGGTTCAATCAACACTAATGATCGCTCTTGAAAGTGATCAGGAAAAATATCAAGTATCTCACCTTTAGGTGCCTCAAAGAGGTTTTCACCGTTAGGTACGTCTTTTAGTTTTACTATTTTCGATTTTGAGACCGCCACAGCATGGTTTTTGCCATCAGAACACTTATTTTTTCTTTTTTTGATTTTGAGACTAAGATACCTAACATCTGCATCTATCATGTTCTCACTTTGTTCATTGCTGGAAGAGTTCATGCGTTCAATTACATTAAGAAATCATGCTAAATTATAGTCATTGGAAAAGGTAGGGATATCTATGGGTTGATCTTTCAGAGTATGGTCAATAAGCTCAGGGTGTACCAGGGATAAAGATTCAACGGGTTCAAGGGAATTCACGGTATTGTCATCACCACGATGGACCAACAAGTTGAGTTCCAGAAGAGTACTTTGCATAAGCATCTTGAGATCAAGAAGAGTGATAACATGAGTATCAAAGTTTATGTTAGCATTTAGAGGATCTAACCCAGCAGACTTGCTACTCGCACCTTATTCTACTTTAGACTGGACTAGGTATTGTGGTTCAACAGCAACAGGTTCTTTAGACAGAGTTTTGACATTCATGACAAAGTAGTCATAGTTTGGTGTCGAATAGGTAATGTCATAAATAGATCTTATTTTAGAGTGATCAAAGTCAGGAGATGAAGCATCTGACTTCTCTTCAAGTGGCTCAGTAAAAGCATGCATAGTATCAATAACATCTTTTATGCTGCAATTTCCTTCATGTTCAGGTTCAATAATCACTTGTAGCTAACATACCTGCTGACATGTCCCTGTTAATCTCTGTCTTCTTCTCCATTCAGCTTCCTCTAGACTGATGGTCGGTCCTTCTTGTCTAGCCTCCAGTTCTTCACTTGTATTACCATATCTGATTTTCTTTATCTCATTAAATAGAGATACATTAGGTGAGGAATTTTCCTATGCTTTTTCTTCTTTCAGCTGTTTCTCATAATCTTCTTGTCTTTTTAGTCTGATTTCTTCTATTTCTTGTTGCAGATTCAAATGTATTATCTCTTGTGCTTCATCTATGATATCATTAGGTTCTTTAGGAGTTTCTTCGATAGATGCATCTAATGGAGGCTTTAGAACCCATTCATACTCATTTGATTCTATTTCAGAATCTTCTTCTTGCATCCTTCTTGTATATGTGACATGAATGTTTAATGGTGCAAACATTTATTTAATTCCTTCCACCTCTTGTCTCATGTCTTCTGGGATTTCTACTTCTTGTAGTGTTATTGTGGATACATTTGGAACTTGATTACAAGTTGCTTCTTCTCTCTTCATTGCCAGTTCTTCTTTTTCTTTCTCATACTCTTCTTGAGTTTGTTGAGTGTTTACTTCTTGTGATGTTTAATGTAGTATCTTTTTCATCCACTCAGGGAGTTGATGAGAACTACGTTTTTTATTTGATGACTCCTCTAGATGGTATCCAAGTCCATTTTTATCATTTATCGACTTAGTTTGTAGCTTGATAGATTCAATAATTCCTTATTGATGCTTTCCCAAAGGAAATGTACCTAAATATACAATACGTTGGATTATCTGATAGCCTTTATCATATTGTTTAGGATAAATTTCACAACGTTGCACTTCCCTATCTTTATTTTCCCCTTTGTAAAGCCATTCAAGAACAGTCGCCTCTTTTATTTTATTTGCAAGAGAAGCAGAGGATTGCACAAAAGTACCATCATAGATAGAATTTTCCATTGAATTTTGTGGCTTCATAGTTTCAGATGGTTTTCCAGACTGTCTTGGTGATGGAGGAAGATTCATTAGTGAAAGTACGGGTTCTATCTTGTATCCATCCATGCTTGTACTTGTGATTATCAGTTTCTTTTCTATGTCTTTCATCAAAGTTTTTGAACTCTCATCCACAGAGGCTGCTCTATTATGAGGAACAAGGGTATCAACACACTATTTTAAAGCATTACAGGTGTAGCTTGTATCAAAAGGAACACTAAATTCAAATCCATTATAGGGAAATTTAAAACACTAATGGTATGTAGATGGCATTGCTTGCATTTCGTGAATCCATGGATATGGTCAAGAACATAACAAATAACATCTCTTTCCACAGGTCCCACCCTGATCGGTAATAGTACCAGACCTTTAGAGATTATTTCTTCTTCATCATAAGCTTTGATTGTTATTTTTTTTGCTGGATCAATGACATTCTTAGAAAATTCCAACTATATCAATAAATTGTAGGTACAAATATTCAACCCAGTGCCTCTATCTATCAAAATACGTTTGACTCGGTGTGTATGGATCATAGCTTCAATGTGCAATGGCTGGTTATGTGGATGATTCGGGGAATTGTCATCTTCTTCAGAGAAGGACAGGTAGTGATGTGAGGTTAGGTGACCCACCATAGATTGAAACCAATCCAAATCTAAGTCTTTAGGGAAGTTAGTAGTGAGCAAATCTTTGTCTAGGATCTCTCTATGACCAGAAGAGATCATAACCAATTCAAAAATGGAGATTTGAGTGGTAGTTTATTTTAATTGTTCGACAATGTTCTAACCAGAAGAAGATGATGAAGCCAGTTGTTTAGATTTAGCTATGATCATATCTAGTTGTTTGTTTGAAGAAGTCAGTAGGTTTGATGTTCTCAATGGATTTGATGATGTTTGATCAAGAGATGAGGAACTAGCTCCTTTGAGAGTAACCTTTTTTTTAGTGCAGGTCATGACATTTATAGTTCGCGGTTTGTTTTGCTCACCTTTGACTATGATCACATTACAATTTTTAGATTGGGAAGGTTCAAGCATGTTGATCATATTATCATTGTTGGTATAGGTGTAATTGATGTTGGCACCTCCCTTGGATTTTGAGGAATCACCCTACTCATAAGCAGGTAATGGATCTTTGAAAGCTTTATGATCAGCATTGGTTGCATGATTTCCAACAATAATTTTTCCAGCATCGATAAGGTCTTGAATCTTGTGTTTGAGTTTCATGTAGTTATTTATTGTATGACCCTATTTCGATGATATTCACAGTACTCATTTTCCCTCCACCATTTGGGTTTGACTTTAGGATCAAATGGTTTAGAGTTGTCAGGAAATTTGATTAGATCATTTTCCAATAGAGTCTTAAGAGCCGACTCATAGGATTCTCCTAGAGGATTAAAATCGTGTTTAGGCTTTGAAAGCCAAGGCTTCTCTTTAAACCACTCTTTTGATTTCTTAGGAGTGTTTTATGTAGCGCTTTCAGCTGCTTTGAGGACTTGTGTGCCACTAGTTAGATTAAATACTATTGGTTTTAATTTTGGTTTACCAGTATCAACCACTCTATCATTAACAACATTTATGTTATTATCTTTTCTGTATTTCAAGTATTTCTTTTTCTCTTTGGAACTAGAGCCTTATTGTGTTTCTTTATAAAGTGATATATCTCCTTTCCTTACAAGAACATCTTCAATTTTGAGAGCATTGTCCACCATCTTGTTGAATGAAGTGTATACTTGCATTTCGATATTATATTTCAACTCGGGAATCAAATTATTAACAAAGATGTCCATCTTCTCAGAATCATGAATGGGTCATGAATATATAGAGAGCATCTTTCTCCAATGTTGAAGGAAAGTGAGAAAAGGTTCTCCTGTCTTCTGTTTGGTATTATAGAGCTCAATCATGGTGACTGGATGGCGAATGTTATAGGAGTATTGTTGGACAAACAATTCAACCATCTCCTCAAAAGATTTAATTCCCACAGGTAGGCTTGAAAACCACTCCATGGCTTGTCCTCCTTGCCTTCTTGAAAAGAGATGCATGAGATATGTTTGTTCATGCATGAACTCCATACATAAAACACAAAATTCTTGAACATGGTCTTGAGGATCTGATTTACCATCATATTTGTCAAACTTAGGAATTTCCACTCTTGAAGGAAATGGAGGCATGTAAAGGTTCTTGTCAAATGAGAATGGGCAGATCATATCCAAAGTATATTGCATAGATGATTTATCCTTGTTTTTAATTTCCTTGATTTCAGTTTACAATGCTTGCAATTGTTTGTTTACCAATGCTAGTGGTGTCTCTTCTTCTTTAGTGATAAGGCTTTGAATGTTATAATCAATGGGAAGTCTAGCACCTTGTTTTTCCAACTCTAGAAAATTCTCTTCTTCTTTTTTGGCCATGATAATTTTCATCATTTTTTGGAAATCCTTATCCTTTTGATATCTATTTATAATAGCTTTTGTAAGTTCAAAAGATTTAGACTCGCTAGATGAGGAGTCACTATCAGTAGCATGGGTGCTAACATTTATTATGTGTTGTGTTTAGCAGCTTTTCATTCTTGCCTTTCTCCAGACATGTTGGGAGATAAGGGTTGATCAAAATTTGGTATACTTGACGATGAAGGTTTGTTAGAGACGGGGTCCTCTATAAAGAACGGATTAGTCTGCAATAAAAAGGACTGTCCCTTACCTTTCTTATGAGAACTTCTGGTTTGAACAGTCATTTATAATTTATGTGACCGAGAGCTAGAAGTGATACAAATGTCAACATCAAATCAGAGCTAGTTGTATGTTTGAGGTAATGATTGAGTAAAGTGATTGAGACCAAGTCTGGTTTCAAGAATGATCTATCCTTTATAAGATGTGATCTAAACAAATTAGGTTGATTAGATTGATGTAGGATTGATTGAACTAGCTGAGATATAATCAACAAAATTGTGTAACACAACGACAAGGGTACACTATCAAGATTGTTTATGCTCAAGATGAAAAAGACCAGATATACGCTTGTTGTAGACTAATTAGGCAAGTATGACAGATTAGGAAAAACACACAAAAAGATAGGCTTTCGGACTAACAGAATCAAAGGCTCGCACTACATAAGACTACATTACAGATGACAATTTAAAGGATATGAGACAACAAACAGGGAATTTTGTACAAGTTGTTGTTTATACTCGCACGAGAGTTTAATGCTTATCAGATGAAAAACTGACAATGATGAACTTCACAAATGATAACTCATACAGTAGTTTGATATTAACCAGATGACAATTTGCGTGGACCAGTATGACAACTCTAAGACTCGTATGACAATTAGAGGTTAACCAGATGACAATATACAGAGACCTGGATGATAAACTAGAAGATTTGTATGCCAATTGGACTGGACAGGTATGAGTTTCTGATAAGGATAGAGTTTTGACCACTATGTTTTTTATGTTTTGATTATTTTCTAGTTTTAGGTTTCAATTTTGGTTTCCAGGATTTAAGACACAACAAACACACAAGATGTAAAGTGACTCCAAGCACATCACACTAATTCTAAGGAAGTTGGTTGAGAGAGAAAACCTTTGCTTGCAGACTCAGGTACACACCCAATAGCTAATCATAATACGGCTGTTGAGTCTCACGCAATGGATTCTCAATGTCGTATTAGCCTACTCCAAATGCTAATGGGGGCATGATATGGCAAGTATCTTGGGAGAGTTACTATCTCTCTTAAACAAAGATTATCCCCCTTTTGGAGGTGAACCGAGTAGCTTCTATCTTAAAGTTATTAGTAAGGATTTTCATTCAAAATTACCCCTTGAAGTCATGCAAGCACAATTGAGGCCTATAGCCTGACAAGGTACCAAAACAAGATGTAGTCATGCAAGCGTGATTGAGACTGCAAGGCCCTACAAAATGCCTGATATGAGAGATCTCAAAGAGAAAACTCAAATAATCCCATCCTATGAGACTTTAATCCTGAAAGGCCTATTATTATAGTGAGTCAGAATTATTGGGTCTAGTTGTACTCACTTGGGTCGTTCTCATACAATGATTACTTTTTCCCACTGTGATAGGCCCGCTAAAGCAACACAAATCTCAAAGCTAGAAAACCTTCAAGGGCCTAGATTTTTTATTGTTTGTACAAACAAGAGCATACTCTCCTATCTTTTAGACTTTTCTCAAACATGAAAGATAGATTTGTTCATTTGCCACGTTGCAATTTAAGTGCCTATAAATTAATTAAAGAATACACAATGGTTACTTGAATCTCCTTAGGCAAACTAAAAAAACAACAAATTATTAGTCATATTGTTTTTGAGCGATGGCGTGTTCTTCAACAAACGTTCTGCAAAAATTGGTTAGGCTGTAAAAAATATTCTCTCAAGCAAATAGAAAACAAGCCAAGGTTAGCATTAGTATTGTATGCACCTAAAAATGGTCTGAAGATAATTAATTAAATAAGCAATTATTTAATTAATCCCCCTTTTTCATCTACTTATTAATAAATCTAAGGATTTATTTAATAGGTTCATTTCAATAATCCCCTTTGATTAATTAATTCTTCCCCATCAAATTCATTTCTTCTAATCCTCTGATTAATTAAAACAAATCAATATTGAGTTGTTGAAATTAATTAACCTTTTCCTATTATTTGAATTTTTAAAATTCAATTCTCCTAACTTTTAACCACCTAACCTAACCATTCCTAAACCTAACCCATCCTAGCTTGCACATCCTAACCACCATATCCCCTTTCCTTGAATACTTTACCCTCTCATGAGCCAAGCTTTGTGATACTTGTCACTAAGTGTTCCCTTTCATCCAACCTTTTCTAGAAGCCTCTTGACACTTGTCACCATGGAGGTGACATTGTCCCCTTTAATCCATCCTCTTTGCCAACCTCCTCCAATTTAACCATTGATATCTTCAGACTTAATCTTGACCGTTGATTCCTACCACCTCACCCCTAGCCTAGGAAATCCTATAAATAGACCCCATTTTGGAGCAATAATCATCCCATCTTATTTGCATTCAAGCATTGTTACTATAGTCATATGTCTTTTAGTTTATCATTTTTAGCATTGTTATCATGTTCAATTTTACCTTAAATCTAGCTTATTTCTAGCTTAATTGCATCTCATTTTAGCTTATTTTCTAGAATAATCATAGAATCATGTAGCTTAAATCATTATCTCATCTAGATCATGCATCTTCATCATTTAAAACCTCCATTTAAGTGTAGTCAGGTTATTGAATTTGCATAACCAGATCTTAGAGCAAAATTCATACTCGCACTTACTAGGAGGCAATAGATCGATTAGCTATGGTTTTATCTTTTGTTGATTAATTTTCTAACCATTGCTTGTAATGATTTATAGAGTGTTTTGTGTTGGAGCTACAGGTACACACTTCACAGATACATGACAAGTACCATCAAATATCAATGAGTAAACCCTAGAAGTCACTCTGCCTTTCAATACGAGAAACCAGAAAATCCTATGAGTATTCTCACCTAGTGGTACGATAATTTTCCACAGACCATATGAGAGGATACAGGTTATCATGCTACCCCCTGTAAAAACTCATATGAGTTTTAGCAGCAATTGTATGAAGAAAAATCCGAAGAAAAAAAAATGCACTGATCTACAAGGTCGAAAATTGTAGCCTTCGAGTCCCACGAGGGGCACCAAAAATGTGTGTGTGAAAAGTGATAATCTATAAGTTGTAATGCACAAACACTTCAATAAATCATTGCATGCATGGTTAGATAGATATAATCAATTAATATAAAAACCATAACAAATCAACCTATTGCCTTCTAAAAGATGTGACTATAGACTTGCTCTCAGATTTATCCAAGCAATACTAGTGACTAGACTACACCAAGATGAAGGATTTAATCTATATGAGCACAATATTAAGCTAAATGGATGCAAGATTAAGCTAGATAGATGCAAGATTAAGCTAGATATGCAGGATTAAGCTATGAATGATTAAACTAAATATGCAAAAAGCTAAGATGCAATAATCTCAAAGCATGATATTCTCAATGAACCTAGAGCAAAAATAACATAATAACAATAAATCTCCAGGGTGTCTTGAATGAGAGATGAAAGGCTGAATTTATAGAGAATCCAAAGAGAGACCAATGGTCAAGATCGATTAATGATTTGTTGTTGAGATTCCTCAAGAAAAAGCACAATCCAAGTGAATTGAAATAATTGGATGCTTTGATTCAGTTTCAAAGAAGATTAGATTGAGTTAATCTTGAGATAAATTCCAATCAAAGCTTGATTGAATGCATTGAGATTATAAGTCTGAGTTTGCATTGGAGATAAAATTAGTTGATTCCATGCATTTGAGATAAAATTAGTTGATTCCGTGCATATTCCTCTTATTTGCTCAATATTTTTATTAGGAAAAACCTTTTCAATGCAACTAAACTTCTTTCCTCAAGATTTGCTTTCAAGTTTTAATTTTAGAGAAAATGATTTATTCAATTTAATTGTTTTTCTTATTTTTTTGAGATTTCTGAAGTTATCTCAATTTTAGAAAAAGAAATATCTCAAGTTGATTTCTTTTCTCAATTTAATTCCTTTTTGTAAATTAATGGAAAATTTATTTATTAATTAAATATGCTAGGATATTTAATTAAATAAATAAGATAATCAATTAAAATGATTTACTTGAAATGATTAATTAATTAAATAAACATTTAATTAATATGGAATGATTTATTTTTCATGTGATATTGATGATAGAGGAATTAATTAATTAGATGCTCAAGATTAATTTAATTGCCTTTGGTTATGACCTTGGTGATGTTGTCAAGATTAGGGGCCCATGGTTTGGGTGACCATTTTTAGGGTATTACAGTAATAACAATTTTTGAGAAATTTGGAAGCTGTGACGGTAGATGAGAAGTGACCCCCACATGCCTCATCATGAAAAGACTTTAAAAGATTTTCTTGTTGATCCTTATCCAGAAATCTGAAAAAGGTTCCATCCAAACCTTTTCTGTACACGCGCTAAAATGACCATATTCCTAAATGAATATTTAATGTTCATTTTATTCTCACTTCTCTATTTAGTTAAATCTAATTTAATTAAATCACCCACATTCTTCTATTTAATTAAATAAATTATTCAATTTATTTATTTAAATTCACTTAAGCCCTTGATATCATTTAATTGAATAAATCGTTTTATTTAATTAAATCCCTTCTCTCTACTTTTTAATTAAATTTACATTTAATTAAATTGTTCACCCCAATTAAATAAATCTAATTTATTTAAATCCCCAACTTGCAACCGAATTGAAATAAAGCAATTTATTTTAATTAAATCCTATTATCCCTCATCCACTTGCATTTTCCTACATCTCCCACTTGCCTCTTAACCCTCTTCCTAAATTCTTCTAGAATACCTCTAATCCTAATCAATTAAGCTTAACCCATCAATTATCCCCTTTCCCTAAATTTGAGGAGGTCACTTCTCAAATTTGGAGTAAAGTCTTCCAAAGGCATTAAAGCCTTTATGCCTTCAACAAGCTAACTTGTTCAAAATCCCCAAATTTGGAAGGACTCTTACAATTTTGTCCCCAAAGTCTTCAAAGCATTAATGGTTAACTAAACCCTTAGTGAAATAGTTAGAGACTTTTTGCCTAACTCAACCCTCATCTAACCTAGGGGTCTCATCAAGCATTCATTGATTTGATCATGGTTATCCCTTTAACCTTTGCACAAGAGTTTATTCTTTGGCTAAAAGCTTTATCCAATGGATAACCTTAACCTAACCTTAACCTTTACCCTCTAAGGTAACCTTCATGTCTTCTCAAGCATTTAATGCTTCTTATCTCTCCTCTCAAGCAATCTTATGTTGACAATTGTCACCATTTCATTGGTGAGAATTGAAAACATGGATTGATAGCTTTCAATCCTGACCCTTGATTAGATCCTTCAATCCTGACCATCCATTTCCCTATTTCTTCTATAAATAGAGCTCTCATTCCTCCATTTGAATCATCCAAGTCTTTAACATCACACTTATACTTAATTTTAAAGCATTTAGCCTCTCTTTGCAATAGAAATTAATCTAATAAGCATTTTAGAGTATTTCTATTATCATTAGCTTAAATCATATAACTAGTATATCATGTTAGGATAGTATTTTTACTAACCTTGTCATCTTATCATCTAGTTTAGTTCATTTACTAGAATCATGCATAAATAGGATGCATTCATATGAAATTAAATCAAAAGCATCCCTCATTCTTGCATTCGTCATCCCTAAGTCACTTTGCTCAGTGATTTGACAGCAAAGGCATTGGCTTGAGGGACCTTGTGAGATAGAGAACCATGGAACACTCCTTGGGAAGTTGAGCCATTCCTCATGGCTCCATAACTTGCACCAAGAGTTTTGTGGGTGTGTGGGCAAGTCCTTGAAATATATTTTTGGTGCCCACCATGGGGCATAACCGCATTAATCAAATCGGTTTTTGAATCTGACCACTTTTGTAGGTACGTGGGAAACAAGAATCATCGTGTGGGGAACATCTCTTAGTACATCTAGTTAGCATTCCAGTGCATCCAGTATACTGTTTGGTGCATGGGACTCATATCCTAGCACGTGGAGACCCTCACTTAGCACATAGCATTCTTAAAAAATTTCCTAGAGGTTTCGGCGTGGGAACTTAATAGTATAGCGCATTTGGAAAATAGCTCAGTGCGTCGGTTCTGTCTGATAGCACATCTGTGTAATTTTGTAGCACATACAGAGTATTTTGTAGCACATCATAGATAGAGAACAAGAAATACTTTGTAACCAAGATCAAAATTAGACTTGTGAAAGTCCACAAAGCCAGTATTTTGCTAACAGATTTAATTGTTGTTTTTGTAGGATTTCTGACAGTTTCATTGCAGGTTTGGGAGTTCATTTTATTTTAAAGTTAGGATTTAAAGTAGTTTGAAGTTTTTACTAACTTGTTAGGATTCCCACAGATACTGAGAGGGGGGTGGTGAATCAGTATCTAACCGGTTTGATGATTTTCTTAACTTAAAACATGTTGAACATATTAATACTGTATACCTGTAAACAAGAAGTAATGCAATAAATAGAGACAACATCAACCACATGAAAAACACACCATAAAACAATAGTTTAATGAGGAAACCCGGTGTGGGAAAAACCTCAGTGGGATTTGTGACCCACAATATTCACTTACTGGCCAATAAGAGAATATTACTACTACAAGAGGGGCCTGCACATGCAGGAAGGCCAAGTGCCTAGAGCTCACTGCTCAATTACAAAATGGATTATATAAATCCAATGTCTTGTTCTGCTTCAAAATAGCATCTACTATGCCAAATCCAGTACTGGTTTATAGCTTTGCTTCATACATAAACCCTTAACTTATAATTCGCATAATAGGTCTGCCTTATTTCCCCTATATATTTTCTTCCATCTATTTCAAAATGTTCTACAATTATCTCTTATATATATGAGTCATGTTACAACTTGCCAAGTCGGCTTACAATGATTTTAAAATAATTAACAAAATATATTACAAACAAAATTCTTGTCGGCTTCTATGTCGGTATGCTTCCTTTTACTGTCGGTGTCGATGGTCTGTGTGCTGGTGTAAAGTCTGATCTTGCTAGTGCCGGTAAATTGTCTTGCCAGTGTCATAGGATTGTAAGGTTGCCATCAATGACAAAACCTTCAAGCACCTACAATGTCTCATTGGAGTGTGCATTTTCCAACAATCTCCCCCTTTGGCATTGATGGCAACACTCATGAGAAAAATCCAAAAACTGTCATCCAAAAAGAATCTGCCAGTATTGTCTTACCAAAAATGTTTACCAAAAGAATGTGTACTCCCCCTAAGTTGATGAGTCATTTTACTAATTATTTTTCTCATTCCACTACTCCCCTTTGGCATCAATGACAAAGGTTCTCAAAGTGTCAATGAGTGTGGTTTCTTGCTTCATCCTTGTAACTGGTTGGTTACAATCTAAAAAAGATCTGCCAAAACCAGACTCAAGCTCTCAATGAACTTTTTGTTGTCTTTTATTGTGGCCTCTGTCCTCTGAACTATATTGGTGAGGTATTGCATTCGCTCTGCCGATTTTTTTTGTCCTTGAATCAAGGCATCAGATATTTCTTTCCTTAAGGAGGCGAGATAGTCCAATTTTGGACTAAGTCTCCATTTAAGATCATTAGCCTTTCTTTTTATTCTTTCTTTGTCTCTTTCCAACTTTAGTAGTTCTTCCTCAAGACCTGTTATTTTCTACTCAAAAATTGATAATGAATCAGATGAATTAATGAAATTGTCAGCTAGTTGATTTATTTCTTCCTGTATCTTGCTAATTTTCTTGTCTATATCAACTGTCAAAAAGTTAGTTTTACATGTATCCCTTTACAAAGTTTTGAATTCCTTCAATGTGCTACATAGTTCCGGTAGAAGTGTGTCAAATTGCCTTGTACACTTCTTTATTTCTTCCTCAAAGAATTTGTGTTTTTCCTTCTCTAATCTCTCCTTGAATGCTTCCTCTTTTATGTGTTCAACTATCACAGTGTTTTCAGTAATATACTTAGACAAAGTGTCAAGTTGACTCAAAGAATCTTTATTATATACATTACATTTTGGTGCTATCATTTTCAAAATTGGAATGGTGTCATCTATTGCCTTGTGACCCTATGAGCTACAATCTGTTATCTTCTTTATGGAATCCAAAAGAACTTATGTTACATTAGTTGGTTTGAATTTTGTACTTGAAGAGCCAACACTCTATATTCTATCGGTGGGAGCAATATCCTTGCTTGTGGTGACCTCTGGTAGGCCAGTTTGTGTTTCCATTTCTTTAAGCAAAGGTTTGTCTTGCTCAGCTGTTGTCGGTGGCACTGACTCTGTGTGAACCTGTTGTGGTGATGGAGCCTGTTGCTCTTCTTGTTTCTCTATGTTATTATCTATCGGTTTACCTTTTATACCATCAGTTACCGGTTTCTCATTAGCCATATATGTCTTCTCAGTTGTATCCTTATCTACCACAATATTGACCTTTTGAGTATCAATGTCCACTGTGTATAATGCCTCAGAGTTAGGATTTGTGTCCTCTTGTGGTATGTCCATGCTCTCACTATCCGGTTGATTATCAGTAGTCACTATCGGTGGAGTATTCAGAGGCGGTGGGGATAAGTTATCTTTTATTTTTATGCTAGGTGGTCCACCAACCTTGCCTTTTCCCTTATCCTTATCCTTCTGATATACTTTGATGGGTTTGGGTTTTCTATATTCTTCCTTCTTTTCCTTCTCTACAAGGAATATGTCCCATGCATTGGCAGTTTCCTTTGCAACCCCATTTACTCTACCAACCATAAGTGCTACATGTCAGTGTGTAGTTGAAAATACTGATCAGATAGCCTCTAAGATCAAATCATCTATCTCTTTTGGTGAGTTGACAGGATAAACATCAAGTAGTTTTTCAATTTTCATTCTCTTATCAAGCTCTACAACAACTTTCCTTCTAGCTTCAAGTCTTTTAAACAATTCTGTCGGTAATTCATCTACAACTTGCATTAGAAATTTCTTGTAAATGTCTTAGTGTAGAATTACACTATTTTCAAATTTCTCCTTGTCATCAACTGATAATGAATCATATATTTTATTGATGTTTTTCAGCTATCCATCCTACGTTATTTCATCTAGTAGTTTGTCAATTGGAGCAATGTTTTGTTGAGTCTTCTTCTTGGGTGTTCACTTCTTCTTCTTTGGAGTTATCTTCTTAGTCAGGGGCCTTACTATCTGTTGTTTCTATCTGGTTCTTCTAGGAGAAGGTGTAGATACCGGTGAAGGTTCTCTTTTCCTCACAACTCTTTTAAATGCAGCTAGTATATCACTTTCTAAAGAAGTTGCTACCGGTGAAAGGTGAGTTTTAGGCTGTAGTGTTTCTAACTCATCTTCAGTGATACCGATTTGTTTAAGTACATCTTCTTTGATAGCCTTTGCTTGCCTAGATCCTCTTCTTACTATTTCTTCTACCTTCTTTACCCTTTTCTTAGATTGAATTTGATTCTCAATAGTCTCAGCACTGCCAAATACCTCTTCTTCAGGTTCCTTGGGTGCTTCCAGAAGGGCTTTTGCATATGTTTCAATTATGTGGTCATTAGTTTCATAGCCCATTTCGATAACCCAAATGGTTCTTGGGATAACTGCCTCCATCCAAATCTCATCCTTCTTAATAACAAAGCATATTTCATCCTTATACTTATTTACAATTGCTTGTGAAAGTCTGACTCTAGTATTCATCTGGGCCTTCAATGCCTGAAAGTAGTCATTTATATTCGTTTCTCTGTTTTCACCCATGTTATTTAGTAAATTAGATAATTGTTTGCCTACCGGTATACCAAAACCAAGATTCTTATTACCGATACCGAGCACCTATTTTGTTATGTGCAGCATTAAACAGACAAGTAGGTTTCCAAATCTAAATGTCCCCTTTTTGTCTTTCTTAATTTTTCCAACATTATCAATAAGCTCATCTTTCAACCATTCACACACATCTAATTTTGCATTATCCTTGATCATATCATAGGCACTCTTTATGCATAGGCTAGAGACTGAGTTTAACCTATTTGCATGAGTGGTTTTATAGCTTAAAATCATGCTAATGAATCTGACATTGATGTCAGTTACATCATTCACTCTTAAAGATCTCTTGTCAGATGTTGCACCTGTTAGGTTCATCACCAGGTCATTTGAGACCTTCTTTGTCTTATCAGGTCTGTTACTGGTGGAGGGTAACCCTGTCACAGCCTTTACTGCCTCTTTAGTAATTTTGTGAATTGAGTCTAACTAGAAGAATTCACCATGAACCCTGCTTAGAACTATCCTTATAACATCCTTAGGAATATCCAAAATACTGAGAATTTCAGTGAATCCTAGGGTTTCAACTATTTTGTGTTCAGGTTTCACATTACCAAAATCGTCACAAATTACAGTCTTATACATGCTCTTGATTTCCTCATCGCCTAATTCTTCTATGTGATAATGAATGTACATTCTAGGGTCTAGGGTGTTTAATCACTTCGACTATAGTAGGGTTTGCTATGAATTCAAGAACAGATGAAGAAGCCATGATTATAAATACCTTTATCTACCTTAGGAAAGATTGCTTGTTGAATTGCTTTGCTTCTTTGCTTGAAATGTCTTTGCTCAGGAATTTTTGCACTCTTTGATTGTTTGAATGCTCGATGAAATGAAAATGGAGCTTAAAACACTGATTTATAATGTTATTTTTGCCAACCACTACATTTAATGCTTGTTGGTTAAGTAATGACTTAACTTATCTACTGGTATAGAAGTAATTTCAACTTCTCACCATCAATCGAGGGAATAATAGCATGTTTCACATTTGATTGCTAAACCCTCAAGGAAATTTTCTTCAGTTAGATGAAGGCTCTCCTTCCGGTGGAATGTTACTCTCTTTTGTCGGTGGAGGAGTATACCTATCAACATTTAGTTCTGATTTCCTGATCCATTGTTTTGAGAATTCCTGCTTTACTTCTTCAACCTTTTCTTTACCTTTCAAACTAGGACATTTGTTATTTACTGGTGAGGACTTGCTTCTACAAAATTTAGCAATATGTCCAATTTTGTTACAAGCATAACAAGTCACATTATTTTTCTGAATAGTTTTTCCATATCCTATGCCGGTTTGTGTTTTGCATTGATTAGATAAGTGTCCAAATCTTCCACAAACATAACATCTCACATTCATTCTACAATTTTCAGAATTATGACCAACTTTGTTGCATTTTGAACATTGACCAGTGGGTGTATTGGTATTCTGATAATTTCTAGATCTACATTGATTTACTCTATGACCATACTTGTTACAGTTAAAGTATTTGCCATTAAATTTATAAGCAGTAGGTTGTCTTACCGGTTTGCCATGATCCTATGTGTTTGCAATACCGGAGATTTCACCAGCTTCAGAGCCAAGACCATTAGTGTCACCATTAGGTTTATGATTCTTCAACAAGTCACCAAGTTCTTCTAAGCTTTTCTTGAATTTTTCTTTATGTTGATTTGCAGCAGCTAGTTCTCCTTCCAAGATACCTTTTTGTCTCATGAGTTCATTTGAGTCATTTTGTGCATGCATCAAATCTTCTTCAACATATCATTTTCATAGCTAAGTCGTATGTTTTCATGTGCAGCTTCATTCAGTCTCCTAATCAAGTCTTCTTCATTCTTCTTTCTATCTTCAATTTCTTTACAAAATCTCATGGCAATATCCTGCATCTCATTCTTTGTTGTCATGTTTTCTTGTTTCAGCTTATTCATCATATCACTAAGAGTTTCCTTTTTATCATTCTCATTTTGCATCTTTTCACAAATTTCTCTTCTCTTGTTTCTTGTAATGGTAATATTTTCTTGAAGTGCTTGAATAATATCCTATGCAACTTTTAGATCATCTTCAAGTTTGATATTTTTCATTTTTTCTACATCATAGTCTGAGAGAGCTGCTTCTAATTGCTTCATCAAGTTTTCCATCTCTACCGATGTCAAGATCTTCCTCAAGCTGTTAGGCTTCTGAAAAATAGAGGACCAAGCTCTGATACCAATTGTTAGGATTTCCACAGATACTGAGAGCGGGGGGGGTGAATCAATATCTAACCGGTTTGATGATTTTCTTAACTTAAAACATGTTGAACATATCAATACTGTATACCGGTAAATAAGAAATAATGCAATAAATAGAGACAACAACAACCACATGAAAAACACACCATAACACAGTAGTTTAATGAGGAAACCCGGTGTGGGAAAAACTTCAGTGGGATTTGTGACCCACAATATTCACTTACTGGCCAATAAGAGAATATTACTGCTACAAGAGGGGCCTGCACATGCTGGAAGGCCAAGTGCCTAGAGCTCACTGCTCAATTACAAAATGGATTATATAAATCCAATGTCTTGTACTGCTTCAAAATAGCATCTACTATGCCAGATCCAGTACCGGTTTATAGCTCTGCTTCACACATAAACCCTTAACCTATAATTCGCATAATAGGTCTGCCTTATTTCGCCTATATATTTTTTTCCATCTATTTCAAAATATTCTACAATGACCTCTTATATATATGAGTCATTTTACAACTTGCCAAGTCGACTTACCATGATTTTACAATAATTATCAAAATATATTACAAACAAAATTCATGTCGGCTTTTGTGTCAGTATGCTTCCTTTTATTGTCGGTGTCGGTGGTTTGTGTGCTGGTGTGTAAAGTCTGATCTTGCTAGTGCTGGTAAATTGTCTTGTTGGTGTCATAGGATTGTAAGGTTTCCATCAATGACAAAACCTTCAATCACCTACAATGTCTCATTGGAGTGTGCATTTGCTAACATAACTTAGCTAAGTTAGTTAAAAATTTAAATTCTTTTAATTCTTGTTTAAAGCTAAAATTGAACTCACACCTCATTTGGGCACTTAAAAAGAACCACAACAAAAATATTTCCTTACTTTTATAGGAGAAAACTTTCCTTTGGGTTGCTAAAAAGAACCAACAAACTTTCTTTTTTTTGCAAAAAGAGCTTGGAAAAGAACCTCACCATCCTTTGGTGCATAAAAGGATCAATCTTTTAAATTTTTGCAAGGAAAAAGAATCGCACTTATCTAAATTTTGTTTTCAAGTTAAAGAGGGAAGTTTTTCCCCTTTTATCGATCTCTTTTGTTGACCACCAAAATCAAAATTTTGCTTTGTTGACCAAGTTCCTTTACTAGCTTAGATAATCACTGATTTGATGGGATAAAATGAACACCATGTTTTTGTGGAGAAATATCTCCATATAGATTTTACCAAATCATTGCAATAAAAGGTTAAAAAGAACACTTGTGTGTTTTGATTCGAAAGTGGAAGGAATATGCTCTCCCCTTAACTGGGTGATCAAAAAGCCAGACCACTCTTATGCTTTCACTATTTTTAAGCATTAAAACCTTTAGCAAGCCTACCCTCCTGAGTAGTTGAAAAACTCTTAAAGTCATTCTTTGGTCAGTATGAGGGGAACGACCTAAGTGGGGAAGGACTTTGACGTCAAGTGTTCCAACCCACTATAATCAAAAGTGGAAAGTGACGAAAGTCCTTTTCAACGGTTGTGCGCAGTGATTAGCCTTCCCCCAGTATCTTTACGATACATAAAGCCTTTGTTCTAAAGGTTGGGAAGCCTCCTGAGGGATTTTATCACTGACGGCCGAACGGGAAGCCTGATTACAAACTTTAGCATTAGAAACATTGAGCCAAGTCAGTATCCAAACATCTACAGTATCATAGTGCAAGGGTGGGGAAGAATCTGCCCCCAAGATTACTCACCATATATCTCCCAAGATAACTACTCAATTGTGAAGCAATTCACTTTGGTTAATTTCTAGCAAAAGTCAAAAAAACAGGCACCCCCTAGGGGGTGACAAGGCTATTTGAGCTGACGGAGTATCGTGACTAGTGAGCTATGGTATTGTCGATGAACTTTGAATAAAGAGTCTGATTGATTTGTATTTTTTGTATCCAAACCTGTTGAAACACTGAGGATTTGAACACATCCTCACAGAACATACACTCATCATTTAGACTAGGGAAAATGGTTATCTCTTTTGTGATGTGCATTCATTTCTTACTTCACAAAATTATCCATCATCATTAAAGCAAAATTCAAAAATCCTAGAAAACCACCAAGTCAAAATTATCAGGGCAGCTTAGCGCATAAGAACATCTTAGCACTTTGGAACCATAGTTTAGTGCATGCAAGCTTCAACATAGCGCATTTCTTCTGAACTTTAGCGCGTAATCAGTCCAAAACATTAACAGTTTGAAACTTAGTGCTTTCTGAGAACTTTCTAGTACGTGGAAGCAACAACTTAGCGAGTTGAATTCAACAATTAGCGCATAAACCTTTCAAAGAAAAACAAACTCAAAAAATCTAGTTAGCACATCAAAAAGGTGGCTTAGCACATGGAGTCCATTCTTTAGCGCATTGCAGAAATTCAGTAGTGTATTGGGTTTCTATCTTAGTGCATAGCGGAAACTGAGAAAACAGGGAGCAAAACAGAAGCTATTTTTGAAAAATCTAAAAACAGTTTAGGAAGCCTTCTTTCCTCATCTTGGACTCCATCAAATAGAAAATCAAAATCAAAGTATCAAAACTACTCCAAAAGCAAGTTTCCGTAAAAGAAAAATGTCAAAAATCCAAAAACTAGTCAAGAGAGAAAACACATCTCTCCTATCAAAATCAGGAAACACCATCACACGTATCAAAAGGTCCTTCAATCAAATAGATTTTTATCCAAAAACATACTTGTTTTAAACTCAAATTTGTCAAATCAAGTTTCCATATTGGGAAAGCTCTTATTCCATATTATTTGACACACTTTGTCGGGTGGAGGCATCTAAACATTCATTTGATAAAGTAAAACTTAAGTTTCCAAACAAGATATCTTGAATCCAAAACAAATCAAAGGAAACCATTGATCACTTGTGCATGACTAATCCTCATATTCTGAGAAGAAAGAGTACTTATTATAACACTAATTTGAGGAAACAACAACCCAGTTTTTTGAAACTTGCCAAATGGAATAAATTTTTATACATCAATCGCCAACTCTTCAAATCTTATCGAACACTCCTCTGTCATATGCGCTTGTATCTTCAAGACAAAACAAAAAAAATTGACAAGGAACCATTGAGGAGTAGAGAATTCTGTCAAAAATCAACATTCAGTCAACGCTTAAATCAAGGAGGAAAGATCAATCCAGCTTTCTTCCTCGAAGTGTGCATCACTTACAATATACCTCGATTTGAACCACCAACCCCTAAGTAAAACAACAAAGAGGAGTTTGTTCCCTTTGTCACAGAAATTTTCTAGTAGATGCATGTTGTTACTCGCTCTCAACAAAACAAACAAAGTGAAACACAACCAGAGTCCATCATGGATTGAAGATTATCAAATCCTTTTGAGTATCCAAATCTAGAAGACACAGAAATTTCTGAGGAACTCCTCCAAGAGTGTCAAGAAAGCACTTCATTTCAAAAACTTGTGGAAAAACTCATTGAAAATGACAAAGAAAAATACCTACTCATGCTCACAAGCAAAGGAGTTAAACTCCCTGAAGACTTCAATACTGACATGTTTAGAATAAGGTATCAACATTATGCTTATCAAGAATGACAAAGAGAGGAGGAGGCACGTGACTATGAACAAAACATACCTGAGCAAAACTTACCTAAGCAGAATTTACCCGAGTAAAACATATCATTGCACATGCCATTCCCAACTAGAAACAATGGGAGGGAAGAACTCTTCCCTTAGCAAACAAATGCACCCTTGGTTGCTCTTACACAGCAAATACAAATGCTGCAAAATCAGATGCAAGAATGCAACAAGGATCAACAGTACGGTATTCCTTAAATGAAATTTGTCCTTATCCTTTTGACAAGAGGTTAAACATGGTACCTTTTCCCCCAAATTCAGACATCCCCAAATTTGACAAATATGATGGGAAAATCGATCCCCGCGATCATGTCCTAGAATTCTGTGCCATGAGCCTAGAATTTGCCCATAATGACACTTATTTAATGAGATTATTCCCAAGAAGCTTGGGAGGGCAAACAATGGAATGGTTATCCAAAATTACACCTCCTGTCAGATCCTTTGATGAGTTAGTCAACAAATTCATTACTCAATATTCCTACAACATTCAACATGCCATCACCATGCTAGATGTTTTTAATACAAAACAAGAACAATGAAACATTCATGGTATTCCTTCAACGTTGGCAATGAATGGTCTCAAGGTATCCTTGAGATGTCCCTGAGAAGGAAAAGATGGAAAATTTCATCGACAATTTAAATAGCGAGATGAGTTACATACTCAAACTCCAATGCATACCATCTTTTGCTAAGTTGATTGAGAATGACATCCAAGTAGAGGGGGCATGTGTCAAGAAAGGAACATTGAAATTTTTCAAAGAAAGGATGAATTCATCCAACTCTAATTACAATAACCAAAGCAACAACAACTTAGACAAATCTAGGTTCAGGAGCCAAAACAAAAACACTGGAAATGAAGGAGGAAACAATCCCAATGATATGAAGTCCAAACAACCAGTGTTAGCTTTATCAGGTAATCCTCAGGCTACCAAAAATTAAAAAGGTGCTAACCAAGGTACTAACACTTATGCACCAACTACCAATCAAGATCATTTTAACAACACCAACAATACCCAAGACAATAACACCAATCGAGGACCTAATGCAAACTCATGAGGTAACACCAACAACTTTCCAAAACGCGTCTACACACCATTAAGGCAATCATTGGAGTCAACATTCAGAGAACTCCTGGCAAACAAAATTATCTCCTTACCAACAATCAACAACTTTGAACCACAAATCAAACCACCCTGGTGGAATGACTCACACTTTTGTGATTTTCATTGAAACAAAGGCCATCAAACAAATGATTGCCTGAGACTGAAGAACATTGTTCAAGACATGATTGATAGAGGCGATTTAATAGTCAATGGTCTCAATACAAATGGTGACCATGGTGCCTTTAAGAATCCTCTTCCAAACTACAACAAAGATGGAGCTTCAACCTCAAACGATACACGTGGAGCTCATATCAATCACATATACAATAACACCATCAATCATATATCAGCTGAGAATAATCAAGTAAATGTCATTACAATCAAAGACAAGCATGAACATGAATCCATTAATGTAGCCACCAGAGCTCAAAAATATGTCTTGAAGGGACATACATCAACAACAAACATCATACCCAAAATTCAATATGATCTAGTCAGTCAACTGTGCAAAACTCCTGCTCAAATATCTATACTGGAGTTGTTGAAACTTTTTCCAAAACACAAAGACATCTTGGAACAAGCACTATTAGAAACAAATGTGCCTCAAGATCTGAATGCTGACAAATTCCAAGCCATGATGGCTCACATGACAAGGCCTCATAACCTCACCTTTTCAGAGCATGATAATATCTCATTAAGCCATCCTTATAATACTCCACTCCACATTGAAGTCTTGGTCTACAAACATCGAGTCCAAAGAGTATTAATAGATGGAGGAGTTGGACTCAATATCTATACCTTGAAACTTATCCATGCATTAGGCTTCTCTGAGCAATATATTGATCCACGCAAAAAGATCACTATCAAAGAATATGATGATGAAGAAAGATCATCCAAAGGAATAGTAATGTTGCCAATTCAGGTAGGACCAATACAAAAGGACACTATGTGCCAAGTCTTAGACATAGACCTCACATATAATATCTTATTGGGTCAACCTTGGATACATGAAATGCAAGCAGTACCTTCCACTTATCACCAATGTGTTAAGTTCCCCTGCAATGGATAGGAGATTTCTATATCAGTAGATCATAACCCTTTTCAACATTGTAATGCTATGGGGGCAGCCCAAGATAGCTTGGTTCCACATAATAGAGAAAAACAAAGTTGCTCAGCACCGGATCTTCAGCAAGAAAACTCTAAATCACTATCTATGGATTTCAAGCAGAAAATAAAAATCAAAGAGCAAGGCATGGGAGAATACTCTTTGCAACCCTTGTGTTTAGCCAACTTACCAGCATCCCCTAAATATCATGGGTTACCTTCAGTATCAACACATCAAGCAATGCAGCCCATCATCAAGTTTGATGGAAAATTTATCCAACTAAGCACACTAGCACATGAATCAGAGGAAAAGGACATCCTTAGTTGGCTATACAAGGATGAGGAAGAAGATAGAGAAGCTACTATGGAAGTAGTTATACAAACACACCTATATGGAAAAGGCTACTTGATCATGCAACAAATGGGATACAATGGCAAAGGACCTATCGGCAAGCGTCAAGAAGGCGTCACAGAACCATTAGATCCTCCTTCACAATTTTATAAAAATAAAACAAGACTAGGCTATGAACACACTCTATCACCAAGGAAGACAGCAAGCAAATACCAAAAACCTCAGTGGAAGGCAAAGAAGAAATGCAAGGAGGACTCATGGCAGGAGGCACTATTTGAATCAGCAAAAACAATACACAAGGAATGTGAAGACCAGGAAAAAAAGAAATATCAAGAGAAATCAGTCAATCAAAAGATAGAAACACCTTGTGCAAAAGTGCATCATATTCAAGAACTAGTTTCAAAAAAAAAAAAGAATCCCTCCCTGATCACATCATTACTCCCTGAGGAGAGACAGTATATGACCAAATGCAAAGAGTAGAAGCAAGATTTGATACAGAATCAGAGAAAACTATCTGGCTCGTATCAATCATCAAAGACCTTTTTTCACCCTACAATATACTAGTCCACAACACTGCCAGAATCTGGGATAATACCTCTGAGACTAATTCAAATGAATATGAATGGGGTAGTTGTTCCAATGTCACTGAAGATATTGCTGCAAATGATAGTCATACACCCATTTCTCAAGAAGAACAAGGCACAAAGCCTAGACTACTTGAATTTGGTCCACATAATATCTATGACGCCAAGGAAAATGAGCAGTGACATTACGAGCAAGTTTATACGGAAGATGATACCATCAAAGACCTCGACAAAATCATTGACTTATTTAATATCCCAGCCAACCACGATGATATCTCCATCCTGACACTTACAGCAGCTAAACTTGACCCACCCAATGACTCTTTACCACTCATCTTTCCTGACCTCATAGACTAGGATGAACCTGAAAATCATGACATACCAATTTTCCCAAATGATGATTCCATTATCCATTACTTATGTACCATCAACCCACAAATAGACTCTACCAGTGAACAAAGTAACGACATCTGCAATCAAGGGAGTGTTGAGTCTCTCAGTCACAAAAATGAATGAAATAAAGGATCTACTGCTGAAAACCAGTCAATGGCAGCAATAGATCACAAAAAAGTAAAAATAAAGGATGCATATGCAGGTGAAAACCTTTTTAATGCACCTAAAGATGGGAGACTTGACACTCTTCCTAAACATTATTAGGAGTGATCACCTATATTGATTGAGCCTACTCAATCAATCAACATTGGTACAATAGAAGCAACCAAAAACATACATCTAGCAGAATCTCTGACAGAGGAAGAAATATTAGAGTTTGTCCAATTTTTCAAACCAAAGCAGATCAATTTTGCTTGGTCATATGTATATATGCCTGGGATTGATCCACAGTTAATCATGCATCACTTGTCCATTGCTCCAGGAGCCAAACCAATTAAGAAAAAACTAAGAAAAATGAATCCACATGTAGCACTCATGGTCAAAGCTGAATTAAAGAAACTATTAGACGTTGGATTTATTTGACCTATCGACTATGTTGAATGGATTTCCAACATTGTGCCAGTTTCAAAACTATATGGTAGCATCAGGATATGCACTGATTTTAGAGATGTAAACAAAGCCTGTCCAAAGGATGGCTTTCCTTTGCCTAGTATCGACATAATTGTAGACCTCACAGTAGGCCATGTAATGATATCACTAATGGATGGTTTTTCGGGCTATAATCAAATAAAGATAGCCCCAGAGGACCAAGATAAAACAGCATTTACCTATCCTTGGGGAACATACTATTGGAATGTCATGCCATTTGGCTTAGAGAATGTTGGGGAAACTTATCAACATGCAATGACAACAATCTTTCATGACATGATGCATACCTTCATGGAGGACTATGTGGATGATTTACTAGCTAAATCATTTACCCGAGCAGAACATCTAAGTATCTTAGAAAAGATTTTTGACAGATTGGAAAAATTTCAAGTTAGACTCAACCCTAAGAAGTGTGTCTTTGGGGTTACATCAGGCAAGTTATTAGGCTACATAGTCTCAGAAAAGGGCATTGAAGTCGATCCAGCAAAGGTCCAAGCCATCATTGAAATGCCACCACCTAAGAACATCAATCAGCTTAGATCCTTGCAAGAAAGGCTCCAGTCAATCAGGTGTTTCATCGCTCAACTATCAGATAAAATTCTACCATTCAATCATTTGCTACATAAGAATGTACCATTCAAATGGGAAGCAAAATGCATAGAATCATTCTACCAAATTAAGCAATATCTAATGAACCTGCCAGTTCTAGTACCACCAATAGCAGGGAAGCCACTTATTCTATACATATCAACAATAGACATATCACTAGGGGCACTATTAGCACAGGAAAATCAGGAAGGAAAGGAACGAGCTATCTATTACATCAATAGAACTTTAAATGGATATGAGCTCAATTATACATTCATTGAGAAAGCTTGCCTAACAGTGGTATTTGCTTCTCAAAAGTTCAAACACTACATGCTAGCTCATACAATCAAGCTAGTAGCAAAAATTGATCCTCTAAAATACTTACTCAAGAAAGCAACTCTCATAGGCAGATTGGCAAAATGGTTAATGATTCTCAGCAAATTTGATATCCACTACACAGAGCAACGAGCTATAAAAGGACAAGTGATTATAGATCAGTTGGCAAATGCACCATTACTAGATAAACAACCAATGGAGATTAAATTTCTAGATAGGGATCTTCTTACTATAAACACCAAGCAATGGACCCTCTACTTTAATGAGTCCTACACTCAACACGGCTCAAGTGCTGGCATTATGTTCATCACTCCTGATGGGCACACCATACCAAGATCATATAGGCTCATGTTTCCATGCAGAAATAACATTGTTGAATATGAGGCACTGGTTATAGGGATCAAAATGGCTGTGGAATGGAGAATCACAGAATTGAAAGTCTACAGAGATTCACAACTAGTCATCAATCAGATCAACAATGACTATCAAACGAAAGACGACAAGATGCTACCATACAAATGAATGGTGGATGATTTCAAACAATATTTTATACACATCACCTTTGAGCAAATACCAAGGTTAGACAACAGAGCAGCCGATACAATGGCTACTATCGCTTCACTACTACAAATTCCAGAGCAACAGAGTCGTTACGAGTTTCTAGTAGAGAAATTATTCTCCCTAGCCTATGACCATTCTGAAACCCATGTTATCTATGCCTTGACCAATTCTGACTCTCCATTATACGGACCGATATATGACTATCTTAAAAACAATATCCTACCCATTGACCTATCTCAAAACCAAAAATGCAACTTTATCCAGCAAGCCACCCGTTATACTCTCACTGCTGATACTCTATACTACTGAGGTCTAGATGGTACTCTTCTTCATTGCCTTGATCGTAATGAATCTGACTCTGCTTTACAAGAGCTTCACAAAGGTATCTATGGCACACATTCAAGTGGTCCTACTCTTGCTAAAAAACTTCTACAAATGGGATATTACTGGCCAAAAATGGAAAAGGACTCTTATCATTTTGCAAAGAAATATCCTAAATGTCAAATCCATGACAATCTTATACATTCGCCAGCATAGGAACTGCAGCCATTCACAACATCCTGGCCCTTTTTCCAGTGGGGATTGGACTTAGTTGGCAAAATCCATCCTTCATCTTCAAATGGACACAAGTTCATTATCACTGCAACAGAATATTTTACCAAATGGATTGAAGTAGTCCCCATGACCACATTGACTGGGAAACATGTCGCCTCTTTTATTCTTAATTATCTAATCTGCAGATATGGCATTCCAAGTTCCATCATCACAGATAATGGACGACCTTTCAAGAACCAAGATGTATGAGAACTATGTGAAAAATTCAAAATCCAGCATCATTTCTCTACACCTTACTACCCACAGGGGAATGGTCAGGCCGAAGCATCCAACAAAACAATATTAAAAATCCTCAAGAAAACAATGAATGATGTAGGCAAAGATTGGCACGTGCAACTCAATCCACAACTTTGGGTATACAAAACTAGCATCCGCACATCTACGGGAGCTATGCCATATTCATTAGTGTATGGATCAGAGGCAATTTTACCCCTGGAGGTAAAGATTCCATCTCTTAGAGTATCTTTGAAAGGCCTCATTCCAGATGACGAGTATCGAGTAAACCGACTGCAAGAGCTAGAACTTCTAGATGAAAAATGCCAACATGCCTATACTCACCTAAAATCATATCAACAACACATGTGCCAAAGCTACAATCACAAGGTCATCCCTAGAATTTTTAAAATTGGTGACCTAGTCCTTAAAGAAAATCCTAGAAATCAACAGGATCAGGAAAAGAAAGGGAAATTTGAACCTAACTGGTTAGGTCCCTATGTTATCATATCATCCTATTGATCAAGTGCTTATCAGCTAACAACTTTAGAAGGAGATGTGCTCGATGAACCAACTAACAACATCCATTTGAAGAAATACTATACTTGAGTAGTCTAATGCACGAAAAATCCAAAACATCAAAAAATATCAAAAAAAAAAAGGTACAATAAAAACAACTGGTGAAAACCTAGCAACAGGCGCTATTGTGAGAGGATAGCTCTTCTATCTATCTCTACTCGCAAGACTTTTATATATACAATCAAGCACTATTGGCCATGATCCAACACTTTATCAAAATACCATTCTTCAGGACATACTTTGCGTAGTCACTATCCTTGTTAATCCAAATATGATTTCATCATTTACCATGGCTTGGTAATCACTGTGCATATCTGCATCAAGAGGTAAAATTAGCTAGGTTCAACATTGATCAAAATTTCATCCTAAATCAAAACTTGCAACAAACTCAAAGCATCCTATCCAACAACAAATCAACAATCACGAGAACAAACATTGATCACTTAAAAGGATTCACAACACATCATGGATGATTTTCTGAAGTATCAAATTTTTGCATCTGGCATGAAGTTTTGACTATTTTTGCACTTAAACTTTTTTGAACTATTGGATCCTCTACATTTTCTCAACGATGCATCGAGCTAGAGAAAGTCATGGGGACTCCAATATTTTTTAGTTTTCTGTCTATGAGGCGATCACTTGTACTGTGCAAATACTTGTCTCAGACGTGATTCAAAGCATATCACTAAAGACATGATTCCACTTTGCGCATACAAATGGTTTAATCTTGTCTATTTATACACAGGCCGCATTCAAGTCATCTTGGTTCAATTATACCTCGATGCTTGTGCTATCTTGCAAAATCAAAAATCATGTAAATTTTTCTCAAGTCATTATGGTTCAAATTATACCATTATGCTTGTATAAATTTTCAACATATCCCAACAAATCAATGCTCAATGATGATAACTGCAAAAGAAAGCAAAAACATGTGACTATATAGGAATGACAAAATAGAAGAATGAGGATGCTCAATTAGTTGCATATCATTTTACAATTCGTTGCATATCATTTTACACTTAGTTGCACATCAATATCATACATATCATTTTCAAGATACATCTCACAGCATATCATTATCATACATCTTATTTCCAAGATACATCTCACAGCATATCATACATCTCACTTTCAAGGTACATCTCACAGCATATCATTATCATACATCTCATTTTCAAGATACATCTCACAACATCATGCATTATCACAACATATTCATCACATATCAAATCACATGCATCTAAGCATTACATCAAAATCATATATAGAAAGCATCATCCATAACACATCACATGAGGATCGAGGAAAATGGTGTCGTATATATATCTCAAAAATGATCAAGTACAAAATATGTCATGTCCGTCCCATAATACAAAAAAATGATCAAAATACAAAGGAGACAAAGTCTCTTAGGTATGACTATCTCCTGAGGGTGATGGTCTCGTAGTAGATATCCCAGCACCAGGATCCCCAAGTGGATTCTGACGAGTAGGCCCAGTCACGCCTCTACTTTCTGTCCTTGACCCTGTCTGCCTAGATCAACTAGATCTCGTCACTGCGAAACTAGGAACTCTGTGCTCCCAGGCACCACATCCTCATAATGCCTCTGATAATACTCAGCCTCCTTGGCTATATAAGATAACTCCCTCAGGGTGTCTCTCATCGAGCCACCCGCAACCACTCTGTCAAAAGTCTTTGCTTGAGCCTCGGCTCGACCCAATCGCTCCAAAACTATATCCCGCTTAGTGGTCAGGTGTGTAATCCGCCACTCATGCACCAGTAGCTATGTCTGCAGGTGCTACACTCATAACTGTAAGGACCTAATCTAAGCGTCCTCCCGGTGAGTCAGAATCTGAATCTGGAGGGGTTCCTATGAAGTGGTACCCCCTGTCCCTCTCCCTATCCTTGGTACTGGTGGGGGTAAAACATCTGACCTCCTCCTCTGGGTTGGCCATCTAAAATCATCTATCTCTCCCACAGCTACTATCACCTCTCCTACCCACTCCTCACCCCCAGCTCCAATAGCCAAACCTCCTCTCCCTCTATCCTCCACAGCCCACTACACTACTCTCTCCACCTGTATCCCTCTGTCACCACCAACTCCACCTCTATCCCCTCTCCTCCCTCAATCAACTCTCCCCCTATCCCCACGCTAACCTCGGCCACCTCCTCTACCATCTCCACCATCCCCACCTCCCTCATCCAGCTCCTCTCCCTCCTCTCCCCGTCTCCCTAGCCTCTCGGGCTACTCATCCTCCTCATCACCAAAAGCCAGAATCATCTCCTCTCAATCTGATATCCTAGCCATGGTATGAACTGCAAAGAGTATGGTGAACTCATTGGTCATCCCCGCATCCACTATCTCGTAGGCATAGTCCCATATCTAGCTAGCTAGGTGAAAGAACTCCTCAACTGCCACCATGCTATCAATAGTGGGTCCCCACTTTGATACATCCTACCTCTGTCAAGCATACAAGAATGCTCCCTTTGGTATCCCCTGTTGTCGTCCATACTGTCACAACAATCGGTTGTGCAAGAATCTCTCAATAACAAAGGGTGTCTGCCCTATTAGAAATCAGGACATGTAGACATAGGGCACCTCCATCCCATCCTCTGCCCACACCTCACAATCCGTATACGGTCTTTGGATGACCATATCAATATCGTCTAGCACTCGCCTCCAATGCTCTAGTTTGCCCAGCTTATGCTGGACAACTATCCCTCTATATCCATAGGCATACGTGTGACCAACTGGCCTATCTCTACCCGCAAGTGGCCTATCTATGGGAATATGCTCCCATGCCCATACCTATAATAGTGTGACCCCAGCTGATAGACTGTTGTATCCCAAGTAGACCACCTAATGCAGATCCATGTATAAGTGGGCCAACATGGGCGACCCCTATGCAAATCGGCGACCCTGTGTCACCATGTCCTCCAAGACCAACCCCCATCCCACTCCAGTCCCTTTGACCTACGGTCGGGACATAAGAAACCACCTATAAATCCTTCTAGCACTGATGGTAGAGGGGGGTAATCCAAATCAATGAACTCCTGCCAGGGGATCTCATACCCGCAAACCGTATCATCCTATATTATCCAGCGAAGAGCCTCTATCCCTTCCTCCTCAGTCTGCTCATATGGTAAAAGTGCACCTACCACAGAAATCCACGGAATCTGGTAGCAATCCTCAGGTGTCACTATCATCTCACCTGTCACCAAATGGAAGGTGTTGGTGTCACTATGCCACCTCTCGGCCAAAGTTGTCAATAAACCCTGGTTAATGATATACCGGGGCATCTCCAACAAAGAGGATAGTCCACACCTCTCAATGATATCCCTATCTACTTGTGTCAATCATGGTATCAATGACCACGATCTCAGAAATCGCTCTTGTGACTACACAACCCCAAGTTGCTCCTGTCACAAACAAAACATGTCCAATATTAGTTTCCTCATCAAAACAATTCATCTCAAAATCAAATTCATATCATCTTGAAACATTGAAAATCTAATCAAGTTGTACATCATATCAAATCCATATCCATATCAAATCATATCAACTTGTAACAAAACTCAAGTTCCACAATCATATCAACTTGTAACACAACTCAAGTTCCACAAAAATATCAACTTGTAACACAACTCAAGTTCCACATTCATATCAACTTGTAAAACAACTCAAGTTCCACAGCCATATCAACTTGTAAAATAACTCAAGTCCCACATTTATATCAACTTGAAACAATGCATATCAAATCAAGTTCATATCCCATCAAAAATCCATATCAAATCCACATCATATCATATCAATATATCAACATCATCTTGAAACATTGCAAATCAAATCAAGTTATCTCCAAAATCCATATCAGAAACACCATATTGGAACTCATATTGGACACATGATAGCAGACACACAACCTACCTATCACACCCATCTCGGCAAAATTGGCAAACACCTACATATCTTTCTTCATCTCATAATCCTCACCAAATTCCTACTTTCCCCAAATTTTTCTGCCCACATGTTGAAAAATTTTATCCACACGCTACACTACTCTGAGTGCGCTATCAAACGATCTCCATGCACTACCAAATGCATCCTAAGTGCTAAAATGCACCTATGTGCTACCCTGATCTATCAATGTGCCACCCAAAGCACCCTAAGCACTAAAACCCCCTATGTGCTATCCCAATCTGACCCTACGGTGCAAACCTACCCCTATGTGCTAGGTCACAACTACTCGCTACCCTAACCTACCCATGCATCCACTGGCTAACCCTAAGCGCTAGGTCTAAGTGATGCACTACCTATTTCCCTTTGCGCGCTATCATGTGAACCCCCTGTGCTAAACTCTGTTTATGCGCTATCCTAATGCCCCCTCTGCGCTATCCTAACCTACCCAGACACTACCCTAGTTCCTAAGACACTACGCACTACATTTTGTTTTGTATGTGCTACGTAATCAACCAGATGCGCTAAACCATTAATTTCCACGACAAAAAATGAAAAACCTGACTAAAAATGATAAAACAAAATCAAAAAGGGGGCAAAAATGATGACTTATCGGTGGTCCATACATGGCGGGCCTCTGATACCTCTAAACGCGCTCGAATCAATGAGAAGCAAAGGGAACCGACATCTTGACTTTCTCTCCAAGTGTCACTTTCTCCAAAGTCAACAAGCACAAATGAGACAAAATAAATCACTTTTTACCTTTTTATAGGGTAAATGGAAATTAGGGTTATGTGGCGGAACATTAAAATTGCTCGTGGTCTCACTTCTAACCCTAACAAACATCATTATCGGGAGATGAATCAAATTAACGCATTCAACATACACAAAAATTCAAAATGCAATCAAATTTATCAACTCAAATCAAATTTTTAAATTTTTGATTCATCTCCCGAGGGGGCATTATCAACATCATTTATACAATCTGGGGCACAACATGAACATCTCGATATGACATCACACTGATCATAATCAACATGTGCACACACGTCACTTCAAAGAAGGGCAAAATGTAGACGTATAAAAATTACCATATTCCTAAATGAATATTTAATGTTCATTTTATTCACATTCCTCTATTTAGTTAAATCTAATTTAATTAAGTCACCCACATTCTTCTATTTATTTAAATAAATTATTCAATTTATTTATTTGAATTCACTTAAGCCCTTGATATCATTTAATTGAATAAATCATTTTATTTAATTAAATCCCTTCTCTCTACTTTTTAATTAAATTTGCATTTAATTAAATAGGTCACCCCAATTAAATAAATCTAATTTATTTAAATCCCCAACTTGCAACTGAATTGAAATAAAGCAATTTATTTTAATTAAATCCTATTATCCCTCATCCACTTGCATTTTCCTACATCTCTCACTTGCCTCTTAACCCTCTTCCTAAATTATTCTAGAATACCTCTAATCCTAATCAATTAAGCTTAACCCATCAATTATCCCCTTTCCCTAAATTTGAGGTCACTTCTCAAATTTGGAGTAAAGTCTTCCAAAGGCATTAAAGCCTTTATGCCTTCAACAATCTAACTTGTTGAAAACCCCCAAATTTGGAAGGACTTACAAGTTTGTCCCCAAAGTCTTCAAACCATTAATGGTTAACTAAACCCTTAGTGGCATGGTTAGAGACTTTTTGCGTAACTCAACCCTCATCTAACCCAAGGGTCTCATCAAGCATTCATTTCTTTGACCATGGTTATCCCTTTAACCTTTGTACAAGAGTTTATCCTTTGGGTAAAAGCTTTATCCAATGGATAACCTTAACCTAACCTTAACCTTTACCCTCTAAGGTAACCTTCATGTCTTCTCAATCATTTAATGCTTCTTATGTCTCCTCTCAAGAAGTCTTATGTTGACAATTGTCACCATTTCATTGGTGAGAATTGACAACATGGATTGATAGCTTTCAATCTTGACCCTTGATTAGATCCTTCAATCCTGACCATCCACTGCCCTATTTCTTCTATAAATAGAGTCCTCATTCCTCCATTTGAATCATCTAAGTGTTTTAGCATCACACTTATACTTAATTTTAAAGCATTTAGCCTCTCTTTGCAATAGAAATTAATCTAATAAGCATTTTAGAGTATTTCTATTATCATTAGCTTAAATCATATAACTAGTATATCATGTTAGGATAGTATTTTTACTAACCTTGTCATCTTATCTTCAAGTATATCTAGGGAAAAATGACTATACAAGATTCGCCATCATTGCAAGAAAGTCACTAATGGTTCACCTTGCCTTTGCTTGGTGTTGTATAAATCTGACATGGTCACTTCACTGTCAATGTTGAATGCGAAGTGAGATATAAACTTTTGAGTTAATTCTGACCAAGTCTTTATATTCCCTGGCAAATAGGAATACCAATCCATGGCTTGTCTTGTGAGAATTTGTGCGAATAAGCGCATCAAATATGTTTCCTCATAACTCACTTCAGTACATGCTGCGAAAAATGCTTGAATGTGGTCTTTTGGATTGCCATTCCCTTTATATTTCTCAAAATTAGGTACCTCAAAATGCTTAGGGAAGGGAGGCATGTACAAACTCTTGTCAAATGGATTAGGATATAAATCTTGATCTGTGTACAATTTCTTTGTTCCTTTAGTTTCCAATGTGTCGACTTGTTGTTGCAACTTCTCAAGCTGTTGCGCAATTGTGTCAGATTTTGGAGGTTCATCATTGATCCTGGTGCGTACTCTTGGTCGATACATCGTGTTTCCCATCGGTTGTTGATGCTCTGAAATTGTTGTCTTTGGTGTCTCTGGCATATAATGGTCTTGATACAGCTCTTGTTGTTGTGGTTGTGCCCTGCCTTGACCTTGAGCATTTGGCAAATATATTGAACTTAATGGGACATAGGAACTTTGTTGCTTTGTGGAATTGTTTTGGACATTGGTAAGATCAGGCATTCCAGTCGTAAAGCTTTCTTGCATCTTAGATTTTGATCCACTTGTAATTATTCAAGGAATCATTTCTTGTTGAGGGACAGCTATCAATATTTGTGTGGCCTTCATTTGATCTTGTGTCAAAGGTGTTGTATTAAATAACGGATTGTTTATTGTTTCAGATGGTGACTTTTGTGGAATAGTCATTGTCAGCATTTTTGAAGCATGTTTACTCATCAAGATGTGTTGAGTTTCTTGTTGCACATTTTCTTTGTTTGGATGTGGAGAGAAACTTAACAGTTCACCACCTTGTTGTTTTTACACATTGATTTGCTCACTTGAGGAGGTCACATTACTCATCGTGTCAAGATATTTTTGTAGGAACATCTTAAAGACCTTGTTCAAGAATTTATCCATCTTTTTAGTCAACTTTGGATCTTTAAGGAACATATCGACATCATCGGAAGCATCGAAATCTGATGAAGAATCTAGTAAAACATTTGGAATATTTCTTGTTGAACGCCTTGGTTTGAACCAAATCCTTGTGAAAGAGTTTGTTCCTCATGTAATGTTTGAATTTCATGTTGTAGGTTCGGTTGATTCCAGTCAAAAGGTGCACTTTCTCTTGGTGTTGGTGGAACACTCCCATATCATGGTTTCATGGGTACAAACACTGGTTCATATAATGGAGGTGGTCCAAGTTGAACCATTCCATATGGTGGTAATGATGTGTTTGACGAACCTTCAATGTGTAATGATTGACTAGATTGAAACTGTGAGTTTGATACGTTGTCCATGGGTTGATATATTGGTTCACCCATCTTCTTAGACTTTGACCTTGTTTCAATAGGCATGTCACTATGCAAATGCAATATTTTTTTGGATTTTTTGATTTTAGAAGGATGATGTATGATATGCAACTAAATGCAACCTAAATAGATGAAAATGCAATCTATGGCAAGAGTGCAACCTATGTTTTTTTGTTGTTTTTTAAAGATTTTGACAAACACATGAATGCAATTCTAAAAATGAAAACCTATATGCTTGGATACTAAGCTAGGTTTGACCAAATGACATTGATGACAAAAAGACAAAAGTTTGATAAGGTCTAGACTTCTTAACAATGACTTAGGGTTTATTCAAAGATTTGGATTATCCAAGTATGACAAAACCTAGTTTTTGAGACTACATGCAAGAAAGCAATGATTATGACAATGACTTAGGATATGATATGAAAATGATCTAAGGATATGATATGACAATGCAATGATAAGGCTATGCGAAGACCAATGACTCAGAATATGCGAAATGCAACCTAACTGGAAATTTGTCTTGGATAGGACAATGAAATGCAAACTTAGGGAAAACAATCTTGGACCTAAGTGCAAAATGAGGACGCTTGAAATGAAAAGGACTAAAATGAAAGAAGATGACAATATGCCTTAGGACCTAAATGGGACTATGCAAAACCTAGCCTAGAGTGACATGAATTTTGAAACAAAGACATTCTATGTTCTAACAAGTCATGTTCAAATGTTGGATGAATACTTGGACAAATTTGGACTTTTGTTCGAATAGTGTTTTGAGTTGAATGTTGTTAATTTTTAAAATCCAAGTTGATTATGAGCACTTTTGAAAGTTTGTTTTTAATTTAACCTTTGACAATCACGGAAAATAAAATGTTTGTTTGACTTTGACTCAAGACAATCAAGCACATTTACAACAAATCCTATGGCTAGCAAGGGCAATATCTATTGAATCCTCTACTTGAAATACAACACTTAGTCGGATAGCTAGATGCTTGGTAGCACTGGCTCCCCCTTACAGTGCACTCACTTCTCAGGCATACCAAGCTTCGAGTTCAAGTGGCATCACTTCCCAAGAACTTGCTATCTCTAACTAAGGAGTACATGAGAGGTGTCTTCGCCATGCACGTATCACAACACCTGAGCCAACAGATAGAAGGATTTTGGCCTCTAAAAATGAGAGAGTCTAGTAAGGGCATCCGTCCGGGTGGGTATTGATCCGGCGAATAAATCGTCACAATACCATTCTAGCACCCGTTGTCTACAACTTTCATTACATCCACAGTTATTTAGAGTGGTTTGGAAGAGCTTGGCTTCAGCCTGTCACCACTTAGGGTCATTCCCTATCACCAATGCCTGTGCGAAGTGCCAGGAAAATCGGGAGGCAGGCCCAATTCTAAGGGTTAAAACATGCAAACAAATTAAAAGCAAACAAAGCATGCATGGTGTTCATTAACCTTTAAGAAACTAAATGTGCAACTACTCTTAAAATCACATGCAAGATGTTTTAATAAAAGTCTTTCACCGCGTCCTACATAAGATTTGTTAGTAGTTTCATTTTTTTGTCTTCGTCACACATAACGCCAAGGTGATGCACAGAGAATTAGTACCAAAGAAAAGCAGAATATAAGAACAAAATGAAAACAAAGTAATTTGCAAGTAAAAACACTGATTTTCACCTTTGTTTCTGGCCTTACACAGGCGCAGAATGACTCAACATAGGAGCAGAATGCCTTGACATAGGCACAGAATGCTTTGACATAGACACAGAATTCCTTGACACAGGCGTAGATCCCTCCTACATAGATGCAGAAGTGTCCAGAAAGCTCTGGGTCGCCCTGTTTCTTGATTTTTCACCTGCAAATCAGCTCAAAAGCACTTAAAAACATGATTAGGGGGGGTTAGTTCACGTCGGGTTCACCAATTAATGTAAGATAGGAATTTGGAAATCATGAAAACAAATAACAAATTAGACTAGCTCAATCATGAAAACTAAATTGCAATGATAAGAAAATCCTAAAAACATTCAATAAAGATATGAAAACAAGACATTCAAATCAAATGCAAACCATTACACACGTGAATGTCTCCTCCATAATTCTCCATTTTCCTTCTTTCTCCTTCAAATTAGTGTGTTTGTGGATCTCACCTACAAGTGCATAAGCATAATATGAAAGCAAGATTGACAAGACAGCATAAGGATACTAGAAGCATGATTGATTTGGATCCCTGATTGAAGAAATTCATCCAATTTATAGACAAATTGGAGAGATGACAAGATTAGCATGAAGAGATTTGAAAGAAAATTTCAAATCAAGAATGACAAATATGACAAATTATGACAAAATTGACACTTTCTATGCAAAATTGATTGATTGACAAATTATGACAAAATATGACAAGATTGCTATGTCATTCTCATGAAAATAGGGGAAATATTAGAAAAATAGGAGAAAATAGAAAATTAGGTTAGAAATGATGAATTGGAAATTAGGAAATTAGAAATTGATGAAAATTAGCAAATATGGTGAATTAATTAGCCAATTAAATAAATATTTAATTGTGACAAGAAGAATTAGGATAAATAAATAAATTATTTAACCTAGAGGGAAAATGACAAACAAGATTAAATGAATAAATCATAAAACCTTAGAAGATGAATTAGAAATGCAAGGATGACAATTAGGTCTTGACAAAAGATAATTCATGTAGATTCGATCATGATTCTGATTGACAAAGGACCAATGCTGATAAATGATTTGATTGATAAATTGACCAAGATTGATAAAGAGATCAAATTGACATGATTAAAGAGGACAAGGATCGATGACAAATCGATCACAAAATGACAAGATTGACAAGAGAACAAGGACCGATGACGAATCGATCACAAGATGACAAGATTGACAAGAGTGAGGATCGATGATGAATCGATTGCAAGATGACAAGATTGACAAGAGGACAAAACCCTAATTCTATCATCGATTACGATTGACAATGTCCAAAATGATGATAAATGAGCACGCACATTGATGCGACAGGATAAGATCAACCAAAATCATGACTGAAGATTATTATCGACAAGACCATATTCAAAAGTGAGACAAATGAAGAATGCAGAAGAAGGACTCAATGCTCGCAAATGATAAAGACCAAGTGCGCAACATTGAAGAAATGTTAATGTGCCGCAAAAACCCTAAAATAAGGCAATGCGTAAATGTTAAAGTATGACTCCGCAAGAGTTGACCATTTTTAGATGTCTACATTTTGCCCCTCTTTGAGATAATGTGATTCTAAGCGTTGTTTCAAAGAACAATAATGAAAAATGCCCTAGACAATAACAATGACATATGCATGTAAGATAGGAATTTGGAAATCATCAAAGCAAATAACAAATTAGACTAGCTCAATCATGAAAAAATTGCAATGATAAGAAAATCCTAAAAACATTCAATAAAGATATGAAAACAAGACATTCAAATCAAATGCAAACCATTACACACGCGAATGTCTCCTCCATAATTCTCCATTTTCCTTCTTTCTCCTTCAAATTAGTGTGTTTGTGGATCTCACCTACAAGTGCATAAGCATAATATGAAAGCAAGATTGACAAGATAGCATAAGGATACTAGAAGCGTGATTGATTCGGATCCCTGATTGAAGAAATTCATCCAATTTATAGACAAATTGGAGAGATGACAAGATTAGCATGAAGAGATTTGAAAGGAAATTTCGAATCAAGAATGAAAAATATGACAAAATTGACACTTTCTATGCAAAATTGATTGATTGACAAATTATGACAAAATATGACAAGATCGCTATGTCATTCTCATGAAATTAGGGGAAATATTAGAAAAATTGGAGAAAATAGAAAATTAGGTCAGAAATGATGAATTGGAAATTAGGAAATTAGAAATTGATGAAAATTAGCACATTAGGTGAATTAATTAGCCAATTAAATAAATATTTAATTGTGACAAGAAGACTTAGGATAAATAAATAAATTATTTAACCTAGAGGAAAAATGACAAACAAGATTAAATGAATAAATCATAAAACCTTAGAAGATGAATTAGAAATGCAAGGATGACAATTAGGTCTTGACAAAAGATAATTGATGTAGGTTCAATCATGATTCTGATTGACAAAGGACCAATGCTGATAATGAATTAGAAATGCAAGGATGACAATTAGGTCTTGACAAAAGATAATTGATGTAGGTTCAATCATGATTCTGATTGACAAAGGACCAATGCTGATAAATGATTTGATTGATAAATTGACCAAGATTGATAAAGAGATCAAATTGACAGGCGCCAATTGACATGACTGAAGAGGACAAGGATCGATCACAAATCGATCACAAAATGACAAGATTGACAAGAGAACAAGGATCGATGATGAATCGATTGCAAGATGACAAGTTTGACAAGAATGAGGATCGATGACAAATCGATCACAAGATGACAAGATTGACAAGAGGACAAAACCCTAATTCTATCATCGATTAGGATTGACGATGTCCAAAATGATGATAAATGAGCACGCACATTGATGCAACAGGATAAGATCAACCAAAATCATGACTGAAGATTATTATCGACAAGACCAAATTCGAAAGTGAGACAAATGAAGAATGCAGAAGAAGGACTCAATGCTCGCAAATGATAAAGACCAAGTGCTCAACATAGAAGAAATGTTAATGCGATACAAAAACCCTAAAATAAGGCAATGCGCAAATGTTAAAGTATGACTCCGCAAGCGTTGACCATTTTTAGATGTGTACATTTTGCCCCTCTTATAGACAATGCGATTCTAAGTGTTGTTTCAAAGAACAATAATGAAAAATGCCCCAGACAATAACAATGACATATGCATGCCCCCTCGAGGAATTGGTCGGAAACATCTAGAAAAGAGGCCAATTGATCGATAAGAAAGATAGAAAATGATAGGATCAAACGGATGAAAGATTAGATGTCGGATACACAAATGACAAGCAGTAGAAGGTGCAAAAGACCATGACCAGCATAAGATGGAGAGGATACACATCCATCTAGGCACTAACAAAGATCTATAAATGAGACAACGAGAAGGAAAAGAGCTCATTTGCACTAGCCAATGTGGGGGAATTGTTGCTCTGGAAAGGACCCTTGCATAGAGATGGCGAACATTCCAATGGCAGATCACCTTGGGGAATGTGTATGCACCTACAGATGATCGAACAACATGGGAGCAGTAGTATGTAGCTCAAAAACCCATATGTCAAATTTCATTAATTCTTCTTGCTTGCAGGACATTGCGAGGCCCACAGGGAAGGGAGTAATTGACATCTGCGTCAAATTTCATGAATTCTGCTTGCTTGCGGGACATTGCGGGGCCCACAGGGAAGGGAGTAATTGACATCTATGCCTATGTGGGTGCATTATGTGCTTGTGTGAGGATATTTTGTTCTTGTGTAGGGTACACAGGTGCAGCTTGATGCTGCATAGGCGCAGGACAGGGTACACAGGTGCAGTTGTGCACTTAGGACCCTAATTTGACTGAAAATAGCACGTGGATGATCCTGAAAAGGGGGATAAGGGTAGGATAGGTCAAAATAGATAAGAAAACACCCTAATTTGCGCATGAAACAAGGAAATGCAGCCCTTAGGAGAAAACCCTAAAACTGACAAATTTGTGCCCAATTGTGATGCAGAGTCAACAGTATCCATTGATTACACGGGAGAACAGACCCGACTAATTCATGTTGCGACATAGACTCAAAAGTATAGATAGAGATACATTAGCGAGACTTGGATTATACTATATTACATTCATGCCCGAGATTAGGGCAAACATAGGACTGCTTACCGCATTGGCAGAGCGATGGAATTCAGAGACTTCTTCTTTCCATCTGCCAACTGGAGAGATGACTGTGACACTAGAGGATGTGTGGCATATCCTCCACATTCTGATTCATGGGGAGATGATAGAATATGACCTAGTGACAGGGAGAGATGCTTTGTGCAGATTATTTGAGTGTGATGCAGATGACCTAGATATCTTAGAGAGGGAGATCCATTGGGAGACCATGGCAACAGAGTATGAACTGCGATATGTGGTGATAGCAGTGGTTATTGCATGTCTATTAGTAGGGGACAGACAAGGACATGGATTCCCTATTTGATGGGGAAGAGTGCTAGAGTAGATGGTGATGGAGGGGACTATATACGTGTGGGGACCATGTGTTCTTGCTATGCTATATTTTCAGCTGCATCAGATAGCATATCAGAGGGTGCAAACTTTGAGCTGTGGGGTCACACTGTTACTGGTATGGGCATTTGAGCACATAGCCATATGTCGACCAATTGCAGAGAGACAGGTAGTACCACATCGACCATATGTGTACTACTATGGGGGTACATTGAGACAGGGTCCTTTCGGATACATATTGTATTGGCGACATGAGCTAGACAGATTGAGAGAGTTCACATGGAGGCCATATCTTGATTGCCCTAGATGGTCAGATGATAGTAAGGAGCTACTATATTGCAGACCAGAGAGATACTTGATTGGGCAACCAGTGAACTGCTAGAGAGTGATTGAGATGTACCTTCCAGAGAGAGTCAGATGACAGTTTGGAGAGAGGTAGGATGTACCAAGAGGGACTGCGATATGTGGTGATAGCAGTGGTTATAGCATGTCTATTAGTAGGGGACAGACAAGGACATGGATTCCCTATTTTATGGGGAAGAGTGCTAGAGCAGATGGTGATGGAGGGGACTATATACGTGTGGGGACCATGTGTGCTTGCTATGCTATATTTTCAGCTGCATCAGATAGCATATCAGAGGGTGCAAACTTTGAGCTGTGGGGTCACATTGTTACAGGTATGGGCATTTGAGCACATAGCCATATGTCGACCGATTGCAGAGAGATAGGTAGTACCACATCGACCATATGTGTACTGCTATGGGGGTACATTGAGACAGGGTCCTTTCGGATACATATTGTATTGGCGACATGAGCTAGACAGATTGAGAGAGTTCACATGGAGGCCATATCTTGATTGCCCTAGATGGTCAGATGATAGTAAGGAGCTACTGTATTGCAGACGGGAGAGATACTTGATTGGGCAACTAGTGAACTGCTAGAGAGTGATTGAGATGTACCTTCCAGAGAGAGTCAGATGACAGTTTGGAGAGAGATAGGATGTACCAAGAGGGACTGCACACTTTGCCCAATCTCACAGAGAGACGAGTCAATGGGGGAGGATGATTTAGCCACACATAGCATATGCTGACTTCACACAGCTATAGCAAAGATAGTGGGATTGGAGATTAGATGTGGTGGATGTCGGGATGACAGAGGAGTATGAGTGATGGTTTGCATGATGACGGCTAGTGCCATTGATAGATCCTAATATTTTGGTACCTAGGAGACAGGAGGACTTCCCACTCGCTGGAGAGGAGGAGGGAGATGATGAGGATGACAAGGATGATGAGGACAGAGGTGATGAGGAGGACGGAGATGATGAGGATGAGGAGGATGATGAGGACAGAGATGAGGACAAGGAGGATGAGCCAGATCTAGCCGATCAGAAGGCATTGCAGGATATACCCATAGAGCCGGAGATAGCTAGCATAGAGGAGATGGAGATATGTAGGGCCACTATAGAGAGTCAGCATGATCACATTGCCACATTAGAGAGACAGAATGCTATCTTGAGGATAGAGCAGGATCAGTTCAGAGTAGAGATAGCCAGACTTATAGTGGCTTGAGATACAGCAATAGCACAGGCACAGCAAGTAGGGCAGAGAGTGACAGAGTATATTGGGTCGATTAGGGATGCCAGTGCACGTGAGATGGCACAGATGTTGGTAGAGACTGGAGATGAGATACACCATTGGAGGACACTATATGAGAGTGTAGTTCCACCAGAGCAGAGAGCAGCATCATATCGGTCACAGTCGAGGACAAAGAGCAGGCCACATTCTCGGAGATCAATGAGCAGCATGGGGGTGAGTGGACCTATGAGACCACCATGGCCATGACCTGGGGTAGGAGGGACATCATCCTTGAGACATGGTAGGGATGAGGAGGACAGAGGGAGCACCCAGTGATAGAGGCACGTGCTCCTTATGATAGAGACATATATAGTGTGACATTATGTAGTCAACCTGTGAGCCATACTTAGGACAGACAGTCCAATTTTGTACTCCGATATTGTTTTGATATATGATATGATATGCAGCTATATGATGGGATGCAATGTGTGATGGCTGATGTGTGTACTTTCCATGTATGGATGGCTTATGCACTGTCTATGTACCATTGTGGAACATGTATGAATATATTTTTATGTGTTTTTGATGCATTTATAATATGAAATGGATAAAATGCTTGATATGGGCTTGATATAATGCAAATGTACTAATCAAAGAATGCAGGATGCAGCTTATGTGTGTTGGAGATCGAAGAACTAGACCGAACTGACTGCCCAAACTAATGGAAGAAATGTTAGTAAGAAGAAATTAGAGAGAAGATAATTACAAATAAAGAAAAACTTGCTTTCACCAATGCACAGAAGTAGGTGAGAACCTTTATTTAATGTAGCAAAGTGGATGCAGAGCATCATGGCATTGAAAGCCAGAGCTGAAATGCAACCCCTATTGCAAAAGACAGACACATCGCACATAAGGAATGAGTGAAGCATCCTAGGGTGCATACATCAAGGGTCGAGGTATGTGTGGCGTTCACAAAGTGAACGTACTTATCATAGACACACAATGATATAGTTGCCCCAGTTTGTGACAAACATTCCACAAATAGCAAACAAAGAAAGGGACCATGAACCATCCTAGTCACTCTAAATCATACAATGACATCATCAAGCAACATAGGAACATGATCAAAGCCAAAGATAAATCAATAAAAAGATAAGATGCACAAATTCAACCAAGTCAAACAAACATTTTGATCATCATTGTCAAAAGTGAAAGACAAGAATGGTCATGTTGTCTGGTTTCAAGGAATGTAGTACCCTGTCTAAGACAGGACACAGTCTGGTTTCGAGTATACCACACCCTGTATAAGACCCATGATAATGTTGACAAGGACCTGTTGAGCACTATTTTTGAAAATAAAAATATATAAAAAATGTATGTTTCCATAAGCATGAAAACTAATGGATATTTCGACCAGCAAATTGTATCGAGCATTGTAGAGGAAGTTTCATCGAAAGAGGTGTTTTCATCGACACAAGCACTAAGCAAAGGTATTTCGGCAAAAGGTTACCTTCGATGAACGTAGAAAACCACTCATCGATACTCTAAGTTTCATCGAAAAAGTAAAAACAAAAAGGCAAAGGGGTGATTTCGAAGGAATGTCATTACCGAAGAAACTCAAAAGGCATTCATCGAAATGCAAGTTTTCATCGATGAACGTAGTGTCGAATAAAAGTAAGGCTGTTTCATCGATAAAGAAGGATATCGATGAAAAAGGGATATCGATGAACGTGCATAGGCCTTCACCGAAGAAAGAAACTCATCGAAAGTATGACATCGATGAAACTTGCGAGCGACTTATCGAAAAAGGGGTCTATCGATGAAAGAGTGATTTCGATGAATCTTTAAAGCGGCCTCTCGACATGAGCTTTTCACCGAAACAATAATATCGAAGAAAATGAGCTTTCGATGGAAGATTCAAACACTCGGCCGAAGATAAGGGTTTCATCGATAACTTGAGATATGAGCATTTTGAGAGCACTGTACTTCCCGCGAAAGAGTTAAAGGCCCAATTGAAGAGTGTCACATCTGCAATTAAGTTTAAAACACTTGAGTAGCCATTGTAGATGCAGAACATTAACTGTGCACAAGTTGCCCATACGATTACAATTGAACTGAGTGAATTTTCGTAAGAATCAAATCGATGCTAAAAGATTGAAGGCTGCGAAGAACCTGCAAAGACTTGCAAGCGATAACCAGAGAAGTTGAGCATTCACCAAGTAAGTATTGTCTCTCTTATTTTACTGTGACTATGGAACCTTCATCTTCTTCTTCTAAAAAGAGTAGAAAAGGAAAAGAGTTGAACCCTGAAGAGAAGCCCAAAAGACAGAAGAAAGAAGGGAGAGCTCTGACTCAGGACTTATTAGACCAGTGTCCATCGTCTAGTGTAAGGTCAAAAAAGATCAAAAGTGAAGAAGAAGGATTAGAAGATAGATTTGAGAACTTAGGAGACATTTGGACTGAGATAAGAGGGCATGAATTATTTTTGTTTTGTTACAAAAGAAGGGATGCACCTGAACCCATAAGTAATCTATGGAAGAAGAATTTAGGCAAGTTAGTAGTCCCAAATGTGTTTGTAGATGTAGAATTAATGAAAGCTCTGGTAGATTGCTACAACCCAAGAACCAAAACCATATGTGATTACAGAGGGAATACATTAGTAGTGATTAATAAGCAGACTATTGATATGGTTTTTGATTTGGACTGGGAAGTAGAGGAGACTATCGACATGAAGAAACTTTCACAGGAATTCTTTAGTTTGGAAAATATCTACAGGACTTGGAGGCTACCTATTCACAGGCCAAAAGTGGGTGGGTCATTTGTTCAGTTTGGCAAAGATGACAAGGTGTCGTTTGATGTCAACCAGATAATATTCAAGTATCTATCACTGGGGGATGAATTGAAGAAGCAAACTCCTCGAATCAAAACATTCAAAGACGATGATTACATTCATCATTTGGGGCTCTTAAATCTCTTTTTACTTAAGTTTAGAAATATCCAAAGTTAATGATTAATATTGTAAAGGGTCATGTCTCTTCGTGAAGAGCTTTCATCCTCATATATATATGAGAATGATTTTTTGTAATGTAACGTGATAGATATGAGATAGGATTAAAAGAAAAAGAACGACAGCCTGTAAGTCTTCTGTGTACGAACTATAATGGAATACAAATCTTGATCAATTGTTTCCCTGCATATGTGTTGTGGATTATTTCATTTTCTTTTGGCAATTGTCTGTGATATTGTCTGATAAAGATAAGGTTATTCATGTTCTTAAGATCAAATCTATGCTTTATGTTATAATGTTGCAACAAAAGTTTTGCTCGCGGATTGTAATTGTTCCTTGCAAAGCTTAATTGACTGGTCCCTTAAGGGTAGGGTTAAATTCACTCAATCAGCATATAGTATAAGCATTCATTTGGTTTTAATAGAAATAGTAACTGACAGGTTCATAAGGGATGAATTAAAAATTGTCTCACAGATTCGCACCATAAGTCCTGAAGAAAATTGTAATGACTCTGCAACCCAATTAACGAAGAAGGCACTGGCTAAATTACAAATTACCCTCATCATTTCTTCATTTTGACAGCTATAGAAGTAATTAAGAAACATAAAGCAAACAATTATCATAACAACAATCTTGAACTCGTCTACTATATCTCCATTCAAGGAACTCATGCCATTTCAAGATCAGGAGATATCAGATTAGGATAACATATCTGCTATAAAAAGCACCATTTATTGGAGACATTCAGTGAATAGGTATACCCGCCTAGGTCCTGCAAAGCCTCAAGTGAGAGAGTAAGCAACCAAACAGGTTCACTCTACATGTTGGCCAAATCAATTGGAGGGTTTAACCATAGGGACTGGCATTTCCTTAGAACCTATCCAACCTGTTGATTTGAGACCCAACAGATTGGCGACTCTGCTGGGGAAGAATTATTAAGACTCTGTTGTGGGAGAGAACTCAGAAGAAAAAATAACACATATCCTCTAGGAAAGAGGTGGCGACTCTGAAATAAGAATATCAATGCACGGAACAAGATCGGTTGCAAAAGGACAATCTTTATCCCAATTAGATTTCCCTCAATGAAAGAACAAAAATAAAGAACCCATGAATGATTCCATGAGAGAAAGATACAACCAGTATAAACATGAAAGTAGCCAACATTCGCCCTTAAAAGAACAAGATAGAACAACAACTTCAAGCCCGATGAATGAAGATTTGGTTGCAGCATATAAAGCTCAAACAGGGCGATGTCAAATTCCCCCTGGTTTTGAAAATCATGAAGCACGGTCCAGACAATACACACCACCTCCATCAGGATCAAGTATGGCAGACCCTGCAGATAGATTCACAGATTTAACTAGACAAATGATGGAGGCAGTTGCTGAGATGAGAGATTTAGGAAGGACTCAGGAATGTCTGGAGCTGTGTGCCAAGTTGGGCATAAATGTTGGTGAGGATGACTTTAATAAAGATGTAAATAACTACAAGAAAACATATGCTCAGGGAGTGGGTAAAACAAAAGGTAATGATTTCAAAGCTTATGAGAATCCCTTGTTTGGTTGCAAAAGGAATGATCATGTGCAATCAAGTGCACCACCAGTCCAGCAAAATTCACATACTCATAATCAGTACCCACCCCTTGGTCAATTTTATAACCAAGATCCACCCCCTAATCAGTTTCAATATCAACACCACAATCAATACCCTCTTCCTTATCAAAACCAAATACCCTTGTATGGTAATGTGAACCAAAACTTTGGGAATCCTCATGGAGGGCATGGACTGATAAATATGGAGCAAATGAGGCAGTTTGATTTTTCAGGAATGATAGTATACCCATATCCTATCCCAAATGAAATCAGGACAGCGATACCAAGGTTCACAGGAAGTAATGCAGTTTCAGGTGAGGCTCACTGTAAAGCCTTTGACGCAGTAATTGAGGATTTTGGGTTACCATATGAAGATGTCAAGATCAGGTTGTTTATGCAATCATTAATAGAGGATGCAAGAGATTGGTTTAGGACATTGCCTGACGCATCCATTAGAGATCTTGCAGGATTCAAAGATTTGTTCCTTGAGCAATATGGAGACCATAACAGCCCTGAGTTTGCTTTGCATGAAATCATTAGTATAAAAAAGGAGCAAAATGAATTAGTGATAGATTTTAACAAAAGATTTAACAGGGTTTTAAACAAAATCCCCAATAGGATGAAACCAGTACCTGAGGTGAGCATTCTGTATTATATCAATGCTTATGACAGTAAAACAAACTATGAGCTAAGAACCAGAAATCCTAGAGACCTCCAGGATGTTATGAAGGATGCTATTATTATAGAAAACAACAGAAAGGCTGCTGGTAAAGTTGGAAAGAGAGAGGATGCAAGGTTATACAATCCTAGAGCACCCAAGGCTAATAGAGATGAAGATAAGCTTGACAAAGTTTTAAATGCCCTGAAGGATTTATCTGTAAGAGTAAACAAAACAGAGAAGCAGCAATACTACCGTCCTGAGAGACCTAGACTACATGACATGCCTTATAACACCACATGGAAGGATGGAAAACCAGTAGACAGGAACCACAGAGACAATCAACAAATTCCAGATCCTTTAAAAAGAACAGTAAATTATACTCAAGACGATGACATGTGGTGTTATGCTTGCAATATGCCACATGCTTCTTCTTTGTGTGCAGTATCAAAAGGATTGCAAGAGGAAGAGGATAGCTATGAAGAACATGTGGATGATTCAACTATTAATATGATATCATTTAGTCAGGAAGGAAGGTCAAATTCTATCAATATTGATCAATGCTCTGTCTTGCCTGTGACCACCAGCAAAAATGAAAGTGTTAAGCTCATAATCCCTACGGAGGAAGAAAAAAGAAAAATTACAGCTTATGTTGTTGCACAAGCAAAAAGGACTTATGATTTAAGGAATAGGGTGGTGAATCCAGAGCAAGGTAAACCTACTAGTCTTTTTATGAAAGAAACTAATGAGACACTCAAGCGAATGAACAAAGGAGCCATGATTAAGGAGGTTGTACCGAAGAATAACAAGAAGGGTCCTAATGTTCAAAAGGAAGAAACAGTAAAACTCGCTTCATCACAACACTCTACCTCATTTGATATCTCAACTGCATTAACACAATTAAAAGTTTCTGTTCCATTGATGGAAATAATGAGGTTTCCTGAGTATGGAGAAAAAACTTTGGAGATGATTTCAGGTGTCCAAGAAGAAAAGATTAATGAACAGAAACAAGAGGTCCCAACAAGTGACAACAATGAACAAATGGCTCCAGTTATATACTTAGGGTCCACTATAACTAAAAACCCAACACAAGTAGACCCATTTTATCTCACTCTGGTGATAAACAACAAAAGGGTGAAGAACTGTATGATCGATTCAGGAGCACCCATAAATGTCATGCCTGTTGGGGTGATGAAAGAATTAGGATTGGAAGTTGATACTACCTTTGGGAAGTGCTATGCCATGGACAATAGATCAGTCCCAGTGGTTGGTATCATGAAGGATGTAGAGTTCAGATTAGCAGCCTGTCCAGAAGCATCATATAAAATAGATATCACAGTGGTGGATGTTCCACCAAACTATGGAATGCTGTTGTCTAGACAATGGTCGAATATGATTGGTGGATATGTGCAGCTGGATTTATCCTATGCTACAATTCCAATAAATGGACAGGAAATAAAAATTGACAGGGAACCTCGGTCCACATATATCATAGAAGACATGGAAGAAACAGTGAACCAAGTATGTTTTTTGCAAACTGATATGGACAACTTCCAGGTACAGTTGACAAAACCTAAATTTAAAGAGTGGATCCCCATTGAGTCATGTCTAACTAAAAAGGATGGTCAGATATGGAAAATGTTCTTTGATGGGTCTTGCAGCAAAGAAGGGAGTGGGGCTGGAATCCTTTTTATTTCACCCACAAGGGAAACTTACAAATACTCTTTCAAGTTATTATTTGAATGTACAAATAACATCGCCGAATATGAAGCTCTACTCACTGGTCTTAACATAGCAGTCAAACATGGAATCAAATTGTTAAGTGTCTTTGGTGATTCAGAACTAATAGTCTCACAAGTAAAGGAAAGATATGCCTCAAAACACTTAAGACTGAAACAATACAGGAATGCTGTATGGGATACCATGGAGCTTTTTGATGCTTTTCAGATAACCTAGATAGATAGATCAAAGAACATCATGGCAGATTTTTTAGCAAATATTGCATTAAAAGGCAGTGATGTAACGCTAACTGGGATATCTGAAGTAGAGATGAAAGTAAGACCATATGTTCCTGATAACTTGTATAATTGGCAAGTGTTTCAAAAAGATGCAGATCTGCTGAACTTTTTACAGTGTGTTGATCATTATCAGGCTCAAGCTATAAATTTTAATGACTTTGTAGAAAAAACTGAAGGTAAGGAAACTTTATTTGGACATGAAATTATACAACTAAAGTCAAATAAATTACCAAGAGGCCTAGTGGCATTAGAAAGAACTTTTAATGCTCAAGATGTGATTGAAACCAAAGGGTCAGCTGTTAAAGAGAGTGATGTTGAACAAATCAACCTAGGAAATGAAGGAGCCCCTAGAAATGTTTTTATTGGAAAAAAATTAACTCCTGCTATGAGGCAACAACTGATAATGTTGCTAAAAAGATACAAACATGTGTTTGCATGGTCTTATGAAGATCTCAAAGCTTATAGGGAAAATCTCTTTCAACATGAGATACCACTTAAGCCAAAGGCTAAGCCATTTAGGCAAAAGCATAGACCTATTAATCCTACATTGTTACCAAAAATGAGGGAAGAAATTATAAAGATGAAAGATGCAGGAATAATTGAGCCATGCAGATACTCCACATGGGTTTCTAACTTGGTACCAGTCAGGAAGAAAAATGGGGATATTAGATTATGTGTAGACTTTAGGAATCTAAACATATCATCTCTAAAGGATAACTATCCATTGCCAAATATGGATAACATGCTGCAGAAGGTAACAGGGTGTGAGTTGCTGTCTATGATGGATGGATTTTCAGGTTACAATCAGGTGAAAGTTAGAGAAACTGAAAAATATAAGACAGCCTTCACAACTCCATGGGGCACCTATGTCTATGCACGAATGCCATTTGGATTGACCAATGCTGGAGCTACTTTTCAGAGGGCAATGGATGTGGCTTTTCCAGAATTGATTGATGTAATCATGGTAGTATACCAAGATGATCTGACTGCGTACTCAAAGAAAGCTGATGATCACTGTGAACACCTTGAAAAGATATTTAAAAGGGCCTTAGAATATGGGATTTCCTTGAATCCTAAAAAATGCCACTTTGGTGTTGAAGAGGGAAAGTTACTTGGACACATAGTATCCAAGGAGGGAGTAAGAATTGACCCTGAAAGAGTAGCAGCTATTAATGAGGTTCCCATCCCCCGAACTATCAAATCCATTCAGTCATTCTTGGGACAAATTAATTTTGTGAGAAGGTTTATTTTGAATTTTGCAGACATAGTGAAACCTATAGTAAGGATGTTAAAAAAAGAGGCCCAGATAGATTGGACTGAAGAAGCAATTGATTCCTTTGTGGCAATCAAAAGGGCAATTACCGAGGCACCAGTACTAATTTCCCCAGATTTTGGTAAACCTTTTATGATATTCTCATTCGCTTCTTGTCACACTCTAGCAGCAGTGTTGTTACAGAAAAATTCAGAAGGGTATGAGCAGCCCATTGCATATTTTAGCAAGTCTCTGAGCCCTTCAGAAGTAAAATATGAATTGAATGAAAAGCAGGCCTATGCTTTGGTCAAAGCAGTGAAACAATTTAGACCATACTTAGTAGGGGCTGAAGTCATTGCTTATGTCCCCAATGCAGTAGTAAAAGATATCTTCAGACAAACTGAGGTCACGGGAAAAAGATGCAAATGGATCAATCAGATACAAGAATTTAACATTGAGCTTAAAATTTCACAGGTTATCAAAGGACAAGGGCTGGCCAAACTCATGACAGGAACTGAAATTGAAGAGTCTGGTGTGAATCAGGTTGGATGGGAAGAAGCTAACTTCAGTATTGAGAAAACAGCATGGTACACTGATATCATGTATTACCTTAAGCACTTAAAATGTCCAGATGCTATGACCTATAGTCAGAAGAGAGCTTTGAAGCTAAAATCAGCAAGATATGTGATTATCAATGGGGACTTATATTGGAAAAATAGAGATGGGATATTGTTATTATGTCTAGACAGCTACCAGGCAGACAAAGTTCTTCATGAAATGCATGATGGGGTTTGTGGTGGCCATTTCTCAGCTAAGACTATAGCACATAAAATATTGAGAGCTGGATATTATTGGCTGTGTGTCTTCAATGATTCTTATAGATATGTCAGAAAGTGTGAAGCTTGTCAAAAATTTTCAAACAAAATGAAGTATCAAGGATCGCTCCCATTGAGACCAATGTTGGATGAGGAACCATTTCAACAGTGGGGAATAGACTTTATAGGGGAAATATCAGAAAAGTCCAGTGGAGGACACAGGTGGATATTGGTTGCTACAGACTATTTTACCAAATGGGTGGAGGCAATACCTACCAGACAGGCCACTAGCAAGGTGGTGATAAAATTCTTAATGGAGAACATTATTACTAGATTTGGTGTTCCTGCAAGGATCATCTCAGATAATGGCATGTCCTTGAGATCAGAGGAATTCAACACTTTTTGTGAAGAATATGGCATTAAGATATCACATTCTTCTCCTTACCACCCCCAGGGGAATGGGCAAGCTGAATCAAGCAACAAGAATATCCTAAAGATCATTAAAAAGATGTTGGGACAGAACAAAAAAGCATGGGATTCGAAGTTGAATCTTGCACTATGGGCAGACAGGATAACTGTGAAAAAATCCACAGGAAAGTCTCCATTTGAATTGGTTTATGGCAAAAGGGCCAGATTACCTTTGGATAATCTCTTGCCTGTACATAGATTTATGATTCAAGAAGAGATAGATGTTGAAGATCCATCACAGGAAAGGATAATGCAGTTAGTGGAACTTGATGAAGTCAGGGCAGAAGCTCAAAGGCAGAATATCAGGATTCAAAATCAAATGAAGAGGTTGTATGACAAGAGGACATCAAATAGAAAATTTTGTGTAGGAGACTGGGTTTTAATGTGGAATGCCAGGAATCAAGACAAAGGAAAGCATGGTAAATTTGAAGCCTTGTGGATCGGCCCATATGTGATCATAGACAAAAAGGGGGAGGATTCTTATTTGCTTCAAAACGCGACAGGGGAGGTCCAAGAATTGCCAGTACATGGTCAGTTCTTAAAGAACTTCTTCTCCTGAAGCATTCTATATCACCTGTACAGTAGATTAGGATCCATTTCCATTATAAATATCATCATGTTTGCGTTAACTAGAGATTCTAGATTCTTGAAGACATATTCAATATGCCTCCATCCTCAGTCAGAGCCGCTGTTGAGCACTATTTTTGAAAATAAAAATATATAAAAAATGTATGTTTCCATAAGCATGAAAACTAATGGATATTTCGACCAGCAAATTGTATCGAGCATTGCAGAGGAAGTTTCATCGAAAGAGGTGTTTTCATCGACACAAGCACTAAGCAAAGGTATTTCGGCAAAAGGTTACCTTCGATGAACGTAGAAAACCACTCATCGATACTCTAAGTTTCATCGAAAAAGTAAAAACAAAAAGGCAAAGGGGTGATTTCGAAGGAATGTCATTACCGAAGAAACTCAAAAGGCATTCATCGAAATGCAAGTTTTCATCGATGAACGTAGTGTCGAACAAAAGGAAGGTTGTTTCATCGATAAAGAAGGATATCGATGAAAAAGGGATATCGATGAACGTGCATAGGCCTTCACCGAAGAAAGAAACTCATCGAAAGTATGACATCGATGAAACTTGCGAGCGACTTATCGAAAAAGGGGTCTATCGATGAAAGAGTGATTTCGATGAATCTTTAAAGCGGCCTCTCGACATGAGCTTTTCACCGAAACAATAATATCGAAGAAAATGAGCTTTCGATGGAAGATTCAAACACTCGACCGAAGATAAGGGTTTCATCGATAACTTGAGATATGAGCATTTTGAGCGCACTGTACTTCCCGTGAAAGAGTTAAAGGCCCAATTGAAGAGTGTCACATCTGCAATTAAGTTTAAAACACTTGAGTAGCCGTTGTAGATGCAAAACATTAACTGTGCACAAGTTACCCATACGATTACAATTGAACTGAGTGAATTTTCGTAAGAATCAGATCGATGCTAAAAGATTGAAGGCTGCGAAGAACCTGCAAAGACTTGCAAGCGATAACCAGAGAAGTTGAGCATTCACCAAGTAAGTATTGTCTCTCTTATTTTACTGTGACTATGGAACCTTCATCTTCTTCTTCTAAAAAGAGTAGAAAAGGAAAAGAGTTGAACCCTGAAGAGAAGCCCAAAAGACAGAAGAAAGAAGGGAGAGCTCTGACTCAGGACTTATTAGACCAGTGTCCATCGTCTAGTGTAAGGTCAAAAAAGATCAAAAGTGAAGAAGAAGGATTAGAAGACAGATTTGAGAACTTAGGAGACATTTGGACTGAGATAAGAGGGCATGAATTATTTTTGTTTTGTTACAAAAGAAGGGATGCACCTGAACCCATAAGCAATCTATGGAAGAAGAATTTAGGCAAGTTAGTAGTCCTAAATGTGTTTGTAGATGTAGAATTAATGAAAGCTCTGGTAGATTGCTACAACCCAAGAACCAAAACCATATGTGATTACAGAGGGAATACATTAGTAGTGATTAATAAGCAGACTATTGATATGGTTTTTGATTTGGACTGGGAAGTAGAGGAGACTATCGACATGAAGAAACTTTCACAGGAATTCTTTAGTTTGGAAAATATCTACAGGACTTGGAGGCTACCTATTCACAGGCCAAAAGTGGGTGGGTCATTTGTTCAGTTTGGCAAAGATGACAAGGTGTTGTTTGATGTCAACCAGATAATATTCAAGTATCTGTCGCTTGGGGATGAATTGAAGAAGCAAACTCCTCGAATCAAAACATTCAAAGACGATGATTACATTCATCATTTGGGGCTCTTAAATCTCTTTTTACTTAAGTTTAGAAATATCCAAAGTTAATGATTAATATTGTAAAGGGTCGTGTCTCTTCGTGAAGAACTTTCATCCTCATATATATATGAGAATGATTTTTTGTAATGTAACGTGATAGATATGAGATAGGATTAAGAGTGAAAGAACGACAGCCTGTAAGTCTTCTGTGTACGAACTATAATGGAATACAAATCTTGATCAATTGTTTCCCTGCATATGTGTTGTGGATTATTTCATTTTCTTTTGGCAATCGTCTGTGATATTGTCTGATAAAGATAAGGTTATTCATGTTCTTAAGATCAAATCTATGCTTTATGTTATAATGTTGCAACAAAAGTTTTGCTCGCGGATTGTAATTGTTCCTTGCAAAGCTTAATTGACTGGTCCCTTAAGGGTAGGGTTAAATTCACTCAATCAACATATAGTATAAGCATTCATTTGGTTTTAACAGAAATAGTAACTGACAGGTTCATAAGGGATGAATTAAAAACTGTCTCACAGATTCGCACCATAAGTCCTGAAGAAAATTGTAATGACTCTGCAACCCAATTAACGAAGAAGGCACTGGCTAAATTACAAATTACCCTCATCATTTCTTCATTTTGACAGCTATAGAAGTAATTAAGAAACATAAAGCAAACAATTATCATAACAACAATCTTGAACTCGTCTGTTATATCTCCATTCAAGGAACTCATGCCATTTCAAGATCAGGAGATATCAGATTAGGATAACATATCTGCTATAAAAAGCACCGTTTATTGGAGACATTCAGTGAATAGGTATACCCACCTAGGTCCTGCAAAGCCTAAAGTGAGAGAGTAAGCAACCAAACAGGTTCACTCTACATGTTGGCCAAATCAATTGGAGGGTTTAACCATAGGGACTAGCATTTCCTTAGAACCTATCCAACCTGTTGATTTGAGACCCAACAGGACCAATGGTAATGTTGATGCTATTTTGATTGATGTGACAACTATGATCAGGTTGAATGTTTTCTTGGTCGAACAGTTTATCTATTAATGCGTGATTTCATTAAAGCACAATGTTTGATAGATTGTCATTGGATGTATTCTCAGCGATCTGTCTATGCACAAAGGGGATATTTTTGTTTTGCATTTTTTTCGAGTTTTTACAATTTTTTTGTTCATTTTTTCAGGACTCTATTTGACTTTTTTTAGGGATTATTTCAGGACGTTTTTGTTTTTTTTTTAGGGATTTTTTTAAGGACATTTTCCAAATTTTTTTTATTATTTCAGGACTTTATTTGATTTTTAGGGATTTTTTAAGGACATTTTCCAATTTTATTTTTTTTATTTCAGGACATTATTTGATTTTTAGGGATTTTGCCCCCAGTGTCTAGCAAGGCAAGGAATATGACAGGTGAATAAATAGGCTTTCTGAAATGTTGGTGGATAGAGGGAAGACAAAGGCCTTTTATTATGGAGACAATGGGACAAGCAACTGGATATGACAATGTAAAGCAGGGACATGGCATGAGGGACATGTCAAGAGGTTTTTGAAATCGTGTTTAAATTTTGCGTCCTTATGTCAGATCAAGATCAAGGAATGAAAAAGAGTGTATGGATAGTGATAAGATATGGATAGGATAAGCAAGACCAAGAATGGATAAGGGACATGGACTGAAGGTCGGGGTAGGCTAAGGGATAGTAGCAGAAAGTTGCAATAAGACAGGGAATATGGATGAAAGGTTGTAATAAGCAAATGGATAAAGACCAAAAGCTGTGATGGACTAAAAGTTGCAAACAAGATGCATGATGCTCGTGAAGATCCTCAGCCTTGTCAAGATCAAAGGTGGAAAGAGGAAATGGACATGAGGGACAATAGGATATGAAGGGGTAATGACATGGTATGATAGGATAATGAAGGGCAATAGGATATGAAGGAGGAAACCTACCCCCAAGTGTGGTGTGCAAGAAGTTCATAGATTACGCATGATGTCTGTTTGCCAGGTTTTCATCACGATACTTGCCCAAGGCGCCTGTTTTCCAGGTTTTCACCAGTGGACGAATTATTTTTGCTTTACTTTTTTCTTTTGTCTTTTTTTTTTTTTCAATTTTTCACTTTTTTTTTTTTTTTTTGGATTTTGTATTTTTTGAGCTTTTTGATTTTTTTTTTGTATTTTTTCAGGATCATATTTGAAGAACTGCTGACACAAAACTATGCCCAGTACTTGCGAAGGTGCATTCTATTTATAGGATCGGACAAAGGTTCACCTTCTGGAGTTGCAAGCTGATATGCCCCTGAGCCATAGGCTGCAGTAACTATGAAAGGCCCAACCCAATAAGGTTTAAACTTTCCTTTGATGATGTCAGGAGATTGTGCATTCTTTGAGTTTTCCTTTAGGACCAAATCTCCCACTTTGAAGTGTCACCCTTTGACCTTCTTATTATAAGAGCGACGGAGACGGTCTTGATATGCTTGCAAATGTGTCAGGGTTGTCTGACATTTCTCATCTAACATCTCAAGCTGATGCAACTGAGAGACTCTGTGTGGCTCATCATCAATCAAATGTTGCAAGGAAACACGCAAAGAGGGAATCTCCACTTCCAAGGGTAAAATGGCTTCCGCACCATACACCAAGGAATAAGGTGTTGCGCTAGTAGGTGTGCGGATAGAAGTACGATAAGCCCATAGTCCTGGATTCAACTGTACATGCCAATCTTGACCAGCGTCATTGACAACCTTTTTTAGGATCTTAATGATGGTTTTATTTGATGCTTCGGCTTGACCATTACCTTATGGATAGTAGGGACTGGAGAAACGATGTCGAATGTGAAACTTTTCACAGAGTTCCTTGACATCTTTGTTCTTGAATGGATGGCCATTATCTGTGACAATTGCAAGGGGAACTCCATATCTGTAGATGATATAATTCAATAGGAATTTTGAAATTTGCACACTAGTGATATAGGTCATAGGAATAGCCTCGATCCAATTTGTAAAGTACTCTATGGCTATAATGATAAACTTGTGTCCATTTGCAGAGGTCGGGTGAATCTTGCCAATAAGATCCAATCCCCATTGAGAAAAGGGCCATGGAGATATGACAAAATGAAGCTCTTGGGCTGGCGCATGAATGTAATTTCCATGGATTTGGCATTTGTAGCATTTCTTGACAAAATCATGAGCAGCCTTTTCCATAGTGGGCCAATAATACCCAACACGAACCAACTTTTTAGCTAGACTCAGACCATTGAAATGGCCCCCACATATACCATCATGAACCTCATGTAAAGTTGTTTGTGCTTCGTCAGAATCCAAACACCTGAGGAGGGTGAGGTCAAAGGAATGATGGTAAAGGGTGTCTGCGATGATGACATATTTGGCTATCTTGCGGATGAAGGCTCAGCGTTGGTTAGAGGAAAGGTTAAGTGGTAAGGTTTGGGATTTCAAATATTGATAGATGTCATTGTACCACGGGGAATTAGGACCAACAAGAACACACATCACATCTGTTATCGGCATTTCAAAAGAAGGGATAAACAACTGTTCGACCAAAAATTCACATCTGTCCATATTATGGGGCATATTTAACATGGAAGCAATAGTTGCCATAGCATCTACTGACTTGTTTTGAATTCTTGGAACTTGACTGAAATGGATAGCCGTAAATTTTGTCTTGAAGAAATCCACCATATGCTTGTAGGGAATAAGCTTTTCATCTTTCGTTTCATAGTCATCATTCACTTGATGGATGACTAACTGGGAATCTCCATAGACTTGCAAATGTGTGATGTTCCAGTGGATCGCTACTAGAAGTTTGGTGACCAGAGATTCATATTCTACAATATTATTAGTGCAATGGAAAGTTATTCTGTAGGATTTGGGAATAGAATCACCTTGAGGGGTGACAAACAATATACCTGCTCTGGACCCAAATTTGGTATGGGATCCATCAAAATATAACTTCCATTCATTAGAAGTTGTGAGAGAAAATACTGATTCATCTAGAAAATCCGTCAACATAGGATGATCATCATAAATAGGAGCCTCGGCAAGTTGATCTGCTATGATTTGTCCTTTTATTACCTTTTGCTCAATGTACTCAATATCAAACTCACTGAGGATCATAACCCACTTTGTTAGGTGACCTGTCAAAGCTGCCCTACTAAGCGAGTATTTCAAGGGATCAATTTTTGCAACTAGCAATGTCTGATGATTTAACATATAGTGTTGAAGCTTTTGTGTTGCAAAGACCACTGCTAAACATGCCCATTCAATAGTTGAATAATTCAGCTCATAGCCCACTAGTGTCCAACTGATATAATAAATAGCCCATTCTTTGCCTTTCTCATCCTATTGGGCTAAGAGAACTCCCAGTGCCGTTTCAGATGCAGAAATATACAATATGAATGGCTTCCCTTCTATAGGAGGCATTAGAATAGGTGGCGACAGTAGATAATCCTTGAGAGTTTGAAATGCTGATTAACATTGCTCAGTCCATTTAAAAATGACACCTTTATGCAATAACTGCTGGAAGGGATGACATTTGTTTGCCAGTTGAGCTATAAACCAGTGGATTGACTGTAGCTTCCCTTGCAAACTTCTTAGTTGATGGATATTGGAAGGAGGAGGCATATCCATTATTGCTTTAACCTTTTCAAGGTCTACTTTGATGCCTCTGTGAGAAACAATATACCCTAATAATTTGTTGGCTGTAACACCAAAGACACATTTCTTTGGGTTGAGTCAGAGCTTGTAGGTTTCCATTCGATCAAAGATTGGGCCAAGGATGGCTAGATGACTATCTCTTGTGATAGATTTGCATAATAGGTCATCAACATAGTCTTCCATCAAAGTATGCATAAAATCATGGAAAATTGTCGTCATAGCTCTTTGATATGTTGCGCCAGCATTTTTAAGACCAAAGGGCATCACATTCCAGTAGTAGGTACCCCAAGAACATGTGAATGCAGTCTTATGTTGATCTTCAAGAGCAATACGAATTTGATTATATCCAGAAAAACCATCCATCAATGATAGCATCTCATATCCGGCAGTCATGTCAACTATGATGTCAATATTCGGCAGTGGAAAATCATCTTTAGGGCATGCTTTCTTAAGATCCCTAAAATCCGTATAGATTTTGATGCCCCTAGTTACTTTGCTAACTGGTACCAAATTTGAAATCCATTCTGCATAATCAATGGGTCTGATAAAGCCCACATCTAATTATTTTTTTAGTTCTACCTTGACCAAGAGAGCCACCTGGGGATGCATCTTTCTGAGTTTCTATTTGATGGGCTTGGCATCTGATTTTAATGGCAAGTGATGAAGGACTAATCCTGGATCAAGGCCGGGCATATCTACATAGGACCATGCAAAACTGATCTTCTTCTCAAGAAAGAAATTGACAAAATCTATCTTTTCCTGTTTTGATAGAGAAGTACCAAAATGAATGACCTTAGGGTTGTCAGGTGTACCCAAATTTATCTCTTCGGTCATTTTCACAAGCAATGTTGATTTATCCTAACTTGGCAAGGATACATCCAATCTTCCACCTTTGGGCACCTCAGAGAGGTTTTCACCCGCAGGTAGGTCTTTTATTTTTACTTTTTCATGATCAAAGAGTGCCTTACAGTTTTCACTCAAAGACCTATTCTTTTGATTTTTTACTTTTTCTTTTTCATTTTTATGACTAGAAGATGGAGTTGACTCCCCAAAATATGTTGTGGAATCTAGATCAATAGTAAACCCTGCTTTATGATCACCTTGTGGTATGCCTTCTCGGAGTCCTAGAAATTCAGCAATTGCTTCGTCATTTTGAAAACAATCTAATGTGAGTGGTTCTTGTTGGTCATGTTGGATAAGCTGAGGATAGACAAGGGGCATGTCATCATCGGTTTTAAGGAGAGAGAGGGCTGAGATGGTAAAGATGTAAACATCTATGGTATCACTGTCTGAACTGCTCATATCTGATTCGGAGCTTGGGTCCCAGAATGACTCTATCCAAGCGTTAGGATATGTTTTGGGAGGGGGAGTTATTTCATGTTTGTCTTCCATGGGCAAATCATCAAGGTCAAGGAAAATATCTTTGAGGGCATAGGAGCTAGAAGAAAAGGAACTCCATTCCCATTCATTGGAATCAGTTTCGGGTTAGATATCCTCAGGTGTTGTTTCATCATTAGAGTCACGCTCTTTTCTACATGTGGTCACTTTGGTAGACGAGGGTCCAATTTGCAATGGTACAAAACCTAACCCTAAAGTTGGAGGTCGCATCTTGGGTATAATAGGTTCTAGTCTTCCTTTCTTATCAAGGCCCAAGCCACTGCAGCCATCATATCCTTTCTTCTGCAGCATAGTAAACCCTTTGCCGTACTGCTCCACCGGAAACCTGATAGGTGGTGTTTCAGTTGCATCCTTATAAAGCCAATCTATGACATCATCATCCAAAGTTTCTTTGTCAAGTTCACCCCATCTTGTAAAGGTAGTGGGGGGCTGATATTGAATGACTATCTTAGGTTCCTTTTGCAACAAATGTGGTTTGCCATGTGATTTTGGAGATATTGGTAAATTCCTAATGAGGAATGTTTGAGCCATTGAATACTCTCTGCATCCTTGGTCCTGTATCTTCAATTTTCCTTTGATAGCATCTAACAACTCATTAGGATCCACATAATTATGTGAGTGGGCCTCTCTATTGACTAGGACTTGTTGCTGCGGGGAATCCTTTAGATTAACACAAAATTGAAATGGATTAGGATCTCCTTGAATTGTTATCTTAGTCGCATTGTAAGGATATTTTAAACATTGATGATAAGTGGATGGAACTGCTTTCATTGCGTGGATCCACAAACGGCCAAGGATCATATTGTAAGGGAGATCAAGGTCTAGGACCTACAGGAAAGTGTTTTCTGTCACTGGACCGACTCTGATAGGCAATGAAATTACACCTTTAGATGGGCGCTCAGCATCATCATATGCTTTGATTGTTATTCTTCTAGAAGAATCAATGTCATTTTCTGTATAACCAAGACCAATGACCACTCTCAAGGTACAGATGTTAAGACCTGCTCTGTCATCTATCAAGACTCGTCGGATCTTGCAATTATGGACAAAGACTTTGAGATGTAATGGATCATTATGAGGGAGCTTATCAAGTGAAATATCATTATCAAAAAAGGCAACATGTTGGGAGACGGCTAAATGTCCAATTCGGGCTTGAAACTGGTCAACATCAATGTCTGTCAGGACAGTGGACTCAATTAAAGCTTTATCTAGGACTGTGCGATGCATAGGGGACATTTTCAACAACTCAAGAATTGATATTTGTGCAGATGTCTTCCCCAGATGATCTTGGAGATTATACTGACTCGTAGGAGTTGATTTGGGAGGAACTACAGAAGCAACTTTCAGGACTATTTTGGATCAACGAGTGGTGACTACGCAAGAAGGATCTTGTCCCTTTATTCTTATGGTGGAAACATACTCATTTGATGCTCGAAAATAATTGATGACATTGTTATAACCATTATTTGTATAATTAAGATTCACTGTTTGGGTAGAGTTTGAAGAAGATGCTTTACCCTTATCATGATCAAGCAAAGGAGTTTTGAAAATTGTATGATAAATGTTAGAGGTCACGTTGGGTGGGTCTACCTCAATTACTCCTTGATCTAACAAGTCTTGAATCATATGTTTCAATTGAAAACACGATGCAGTTTTATGTCCTTTTGACCGATGGTATTCACAATATGCATTATCATTCCACCAATGCGGCTTTACCAATGGTTCTGCCTTGATATCTGGTAACTTGATAAACTTTGCTTGTATTAATTGTTTTATTACTGACTCAATAGGCTCTCCCAATGGCGTAAACTGTCAAGGAGGCCCATCCCTTGATTGGAAAGGTTTTCGTTGCTGGTTTTGTTACTGACCTTGTTGTTGATTATATTGTTGAGTATATTGTTGTTATTGCGGCTGTTGAGTAACATTGCTTGCTGGTGTTTGATTTTGTTCCATAGCTGACATATTAGGAGCACTCAATTTCTTTATTGTGAACGTGGGTTGATTTGCATTTACTGCTCTTGCATCGACAACTCCATCATTAGTGACATTCTTGTTTTTGTACCAAAATCTATTTCTATCCCCTGAATTGTTTGTGTTGTCACTGTCTTTGTTGAGCTTAATGATTCCTTTAGCTACAAGAGCAGTTTGAATGTTCATCCCTTTCTTAATGAGTTTCTCAATGGTACTGGGACTTTTCAATTTGAGTTCATACATCATGTCTGGGACCAAATTTTGAATAAATAAGTTCACTTGTTGTTCTTTAGGTATATCTAGGGAAGAACGACTATACAAGCTTCACCATCGTTGCAAGAAAGTCACTAATTGTTCACCTTGCTTTTGCTTGGTGTTGCATAAATCTGACATGGTCACTTCACTATCAATTTTGAATGTGAAGTGAGATATAAACTTTTGATCCAATTCTGACCAAGTCTTTATATTCCCTGGCAAATACAAATACCAATCCATGGATTGTCCTATGAGACTTCGTGCGAATAAGCGCATCAAATATGTTTCCTCATAACTCACTTCAGTACATGCTATGAAAAATGAACAAATGTGGTCTTTTGGATTGCCATTCCCTTTATATTTCTAAAAATTAGGTGCCTCAAAATGCTTAGGGAAGGGAGGCATGTACAAGCTCTTGTCAAATGGATTAGGATATAAATCTTGATCTCTGTACAAATTCTTTGTTCCTTTGGTTTCCAATGCATCGACTTGTCATTGCAACTTCTCAAGCTATTGCGCAATTGTGTCAGATTTTGGAGGTTCATCATTGATCTTGGTGGGTACTCTTAGTCGATACATCGTGTTTCCCATCAGTTGTTGATGCTCTGAAATTGTTGTCTTTGGTGTCTCTGGCATATAATGGTCTTGATACAGCTCTTGTTGCTGTGGTTGTGCCCTACCTTGACCTTGACCTTATTGTTGTGCTTCTTGTGGTGGAATCATGATTGGTAGCCTTGGTTGATATTGCAATTGAGGGTGTTGTTGATATTGCACAGACATCAATTGTGGTTGTGACGTATAATAATTTGTTTGTCTTGGCACATATTGAGGCACATGTTGTTGTTGATGTTGATGAATCAAATTTTGATAACTTTGTGCCAATTGTTGTTGTCTCGATGTAAATCCCATCATTTGCAAAAAACTTTGTTTGGGAGGTTTTTGTTGTTTCTCCTTAAGATGGGGTATGGCACTTGCGTTGACTTGTTGTGTTGTTTGTCCAACCCATTGTGGTGTTTACAAGTTTGAATTAACTTGTAATGGTGTAGAAGATGCTGCAACATGTTGTTGAATGCGATATTGTTGTTGTTGTGCATTCCTTGTTTTCACATTCGATTGTGCCTTTTGTTCCTTACTCAATTGTTGCAACATTTGTTGTTGGTGCAAACCACTATTTGTAGCTCTTTGTGTTGCGATTATCGAAGGATCTGTCATAATATTTTGCATAACAGGTACTTGAGTATTTGGCAAATATATTGAACTTAATGGGACATAGGAACTTTTTTGCATTGTGGAATTGTTTTGGACATCGGTAAGATCAGGCATTCCAGTCGTAAAGCTTTCTTGCATCTTAGATTTTGATCCAGTTGTAATTATTTGAGGAATCATTTCTTGTTGAGGGACAGCTATCAATATTTGCATGGCCTTCATTTGATCTTGTGTCAAAGGTGTTGTATTAAATAACGGATTGTTTATTGTTTCAAATGGTGACTTTTGTGGAATAGTCACTGTCAGCGTTTTTGAAGCACGTTTACTCATCAAGGTGTGTTGAGTTTCTTGTTGCACATATTCTTTGTTTGGATGTGGAGAGAAACTTAACAGTTCACCACCTTGTTGTTTTTGCACATTGATTTGCTCACTTGACGAGGTCACATTATTCATCATGTGAAGATATTTTTGTGGGAACATCTTAAAGACCTTGTTCAAGAATTTATCCATCTTTTTAGTCAACTTTAGATCTTTAAGGAACATATCGACATCATCGGAAGCATTGAAATCTGATGAAGAATCTAGTAAAACATTTGGAATATTTCTTGTTGAACCCATTCGTCTGAACAAAATCCTTGTGAAAGAGTTTGTTCCTCATGTAATGTTTGAATTTCATGTTGTAGGTTCGGTTGATTCCAGTCGAAAGGTGCATTTTCTCTTAGTGTTGGTGGAACGCTCCCATATCATGGTTTCATGGGTACAAACACTGGTTCATATAATGGAGGTGGTCCAAGTTGAACCATTCCATATGGTGGTAATGATGTGTTTGACGAACCTTCAATGTGTAATGATTGACTAGATTGAAATTGTGATTTTGATACGTTGTCCATGGGTTGATATATTGGTTCACCCATCTTCTTAGACTTTGACCTTGTTTCAACAGGCATGTCACTATGCAAATGCAATATTTTTTTGGATTTTTTTATTTTAGAAGGATGATGTATGATATGCAACTAAATGCAACCTAAATAGACGAAAATGCAATCTATGGCAAAGGTGCAACCTATGTTTTTTTGTTGTTTTTCCAAGATTTTGACAAACTTATGAATGCAATTCTAAAAATGAAACCCTTAGGAAATTGGAATGATGTTTAGACCTCAAAGGACAAAAGGACAAAGTGACAAAAGGACAAAATGACAATGTCTCCCCTATATGCTTGGATACTAAGCTAGGTTTCACCAAATGACATTGATGACAAAAAGACAAAAGTTTGATAAGGTCTAGACTTCTTAACAATGACTTAGGGTTTATTCAAAGATTTGGATTACTCAAGTATGACAAAACCTAGTTTTTGAGACTACATGCAAGAAAGAAATGATTATGACAATGACTTAGGATATGATATGAAAATGATCTAAGGATATGATATGACAACGCAATGATAAGGCTATGCGAAGACCAATGACTTGGAATATGCGAAATGCAACCTAAATGGAAATCTGTCTTGGATATGACAATGAAATGCAAACTTAGGGAAAACAATCTTGGACCTAAGTGAAAAATGAGGACGCTTGCAATGAAAAGGACTAAAATGAAAGAAGATGACAATATGCCTTAGGACCTAAATGGGACTATGCAAAACCTAGCCTAGAGTGACATGAATTTTGAAACAAAGACATTCTATGTTTTGACAAGTCATGTTCAAATGTTGGATGAATACTTGGACAAATTTGGACTTTTGTTTGGATTGTGTTTTGAGTTGAATGTTGTTAATTTTTAAAATCCAAGTTGATTATGAGCACTTTTGAAAGTTTGTTTTTAATTTAACCTTTGACAATCACGGAAAATAAAATGTTTGTTTGACTTTGACTCAAGACAATCAAGCACATTTACAACAAATCCTATGGCTAGCAAGGGCAATATATATTGAATCCTCTACTTGAAATACAACACTTAGCTGGATAGCTCGACGCTTGGTAGCACTTGCTCTCCCTTACAGTGCACTCACTTCTCGGGCATACCAAGCTTCGAGTTCAAGGGGCATCACTTCCCAAGAACTTGCTTTCTCTAACTAAGGAGTACATGAGAGGTGTCTTGGGCATGCACGTATCACAACACCTGAGCCAACAGATAGAAAGATTTTGGCCTCTAAAAATGAGAGAGTCTAGTAAGGGCATCCGTCCAGGTGGGTATTGATCCGGCGAATAAATCATCGCAATACCATTCCAGCACCCGTTGTCTACAACTTTCGTTGCATCCACAGTTATTTAGAGTGGTTCGGAAGAGCTTGGCTTCAGCCTGTCACCACTTAGGGTCATTCCCTATCACCAATGCTTGTGTGAAGTGCAGGCAAATCGGGAGGCAGGCCCAATTCTAAGGGTTAAAACATGCAAACAAATTAAAAGCAAACAAAGCATGCAGGGTGTTTATTAACCTTTAAGAAACTAAATGTGCAACTACTCTAAAAATCACATGCAAGATGTTTTAATAAAAGTCTTTGACCACGTCCTGCATAAGATTTGTTAGTAGTTTCATTTTTTTGTCTTCGTCACACATAACACCAAGGTGATGCACAAAGAATCAGTACCAAAGAAAAGCAGAATATAAGAACAAAATGAAAACAAAGTAATTTGCAAGTAAAAACACTGATTTTCACCTCTGTTTTTGGCCTTACACAGGCGCAGAATGTCTCAACACAGGCGCAGAATGCCTTGACATAGGCACAGAATGCTTTGACATAGGCACAGAATTCCTTGACACATGTGCAGAACCCTCCTACACAGATGCAGAAGTGTCTAGAAAGCTCTGGGTCGCCCTGTTTCTTGATTTTTCACCGGCATATCAGCTCAAAAGCACTCAAAAACATGATTAGGGGGGGTTATTTCACGTCGGGTTCACCAATTAATGTAAGATAGGAATTTGGAAATCATCAAAGCAAATAACAAATTAGACAAGCTCAATCACGAAAACTAAATTGCAATGATAAGAAAATCCTAAAAACATTCAATAAAGATTTGAAAACAAGACATTCAAATCAAATGCAAACCATTACACACGCGAATGTCTCCTCCATAAATTTCCATTTTCCTTATTTCTCCTTCAAATTAGTGTGTTTGTGGATCTCACCTACAAGTGCATAAGCATAATATGAAAGCAAGATTGACAAGACAGCATAAGTATACTAGAAGCATGATTGATTCGGATCCCTGATGGAAGAAATTCATCCAATTTATAGACAAATTGGAGAGATGACAAGATTAGCATGAAGAGATTTGAAAGGAAATTTCAAATCAAGAATGACAAATATGACAAATTATGACAAAATTGACACTTTCTATGCAAAATTGATTGATTGACAAATTATGACAAAATATGACAAGATTGCTATGTCATTCTCATGAAAATAGGGGAAATATTAGAAAAATAGGAGAAAATAGAAAATTAGGTTAGAAATGATGAATTGGAAATTAGGAAATTAGAAATTGATGAAAATTAGTAAATTAGGTGAATTAATTAGCCAATTAAATAAATATTTAATTGTGACAAGAAGAATTAGGATAAATAAATAAATTATTTAACCTAGAGGGAAAATGACAAACAAGATTAAATGAATAAATCATAAAACCTTAGAAGATGAATTAGAAATGCAAGGACGACAATTAGGTCTTGACAAAAGATAATTCATGTAGATTCGATCATGATTCTGATTGACAAAGGACCAATGCTGATAAATGATTTGATTGATAAATTGACCAAGATTGATAAAGAGATCAAATTGACAGGCGCCAATTGACATGATTGAAGAGGACAAGGATCGATCACAAATCAATCACAAAATGACAAGATTGACAAGAGAACAAGGATCGATGACAAATCGATCACAAGATGACAAGATTGACAAGAATGAGGATCGATGATGAATCGATTGCAAGATGACAAGATTGACAAGAGGACAAAACGCTAATTCTATCATCGATTAGGATTGACGATGTCCAAAATGATGATAAATGAGTACGCACATTGATGCGACAGGATAAGATCAACCAAAATCATGACTGAAGATTATTATCGACAAGACCAAATTTGAAAGCGAGACAAATGAAGAATGCAAAAGGACTCAATGCTCGCAAATGATAAAGACCAAGTGCGCAACATAGAAGAAATGTTAATGCGATACAAAAACCCTAAAATAAGGCAATGCACAAATGTTAAAGTATGACTCCGCAAGCGTTGACCATTTTTAGATGTCTACATTTTGCTTCTCTTTGAGACAATGCAATTCTAAGCGTTGTTTCAAAGAACAATAATGAAAAATTCCCCTGACAATAACAATGACATATGCATGTAAGATAGGAATTTGGAAATCATCAAAGCAAATAACAAATTAGACTAGCTGAATCACGAAAACTAAATTGCAATGATAAGAAAATCCTAAAAACATTCAATAAAGATTTGAAAACAAGACTTCAAATCAAATGCAAACCATTATAGATGTGAATGTCTCCTTCATAATTCTCCATTTTCCTTCTTTCTCCTTCAAATTAGTGTGTTTGTGGATCTCACCTACAAGTGCATAAGCATAATATGAAAGCAAGATTGACAAGATAGCATAAGGATACTAGAAGCGTGATTGATTCGGATCCCTGATTGAAGAAATTCATCCAATTTATAGACAAATTGGAGAGATGACAAGATTAGCATGAAGAGATTTGAAAGGAAATTTCAAATCAAGAATGACAAATATGACAAAATTGACGCTTTCTATGCAAAATTGATTGATTGACAAAATATGACAAGATTGCTATGTCATTCTCATGAAATTAGGGGAAATATTAGAAAAATAGGAGAAAATAGAAAATTAGGAAATTGGAAATTGATGAAAATTAGCGAATTAGGTGAATTAATTAGCCAATTAAATAAATATTTAATTGTGACAAGAAGACTTAGGATAAATAAATAAATTATTTAACCTAGAGGGAAAATGACAAACAAGATTAAATGAATAAATCATAAAACCTTAGAAGATGAATTAGAAATGCAAGGATGGCAATTAGGTCTTGAAAAAAGATAATTGATGTAGGTTCGATCATGATTCTGATTGACAAAGGACCAATGCTGATAAATGATTTGATTGATAAATTGACCAAGATTGATAAAGAGATCAAATTGACAGGCGCCAATTGACATGATTGAAGAGGAAAAGGATCGATGACAAATCAATCACAAAATGACAAGATTGACAAGAGAACAAGGATCGATGACGAATCGATCACAAGATGACAAGATTGACAAGAATGAGGATCGATGATGAATCGATCGCAATATGATAAGATTGACAAGAGGACAAAACCCTAATTCTATCATCAATTAGGATTGACAATGTCCAAAATGATGATAAATGAGCACGCACATTGATGCGACAGGATAAGATCAACCAAAATCATGACTGAAGATTATTATCGACAAGACCAAATTTGAAAGTGAGACAAATGAAGAATGTAGAAGGACTCAATGCTCGCAAATGATAAAGGCCAAGTGCGCAACATAGAAGAAATGTTAATGCGATGCAAAAACCCTAAAATAAGGCAACGCGCAATTGTTAAAGTATGACTCTGCAAGCATTGACCATTTTTAGATGTCTACACAATGAAAAAACATAAATGCAACACATAATCAATTCCTTCATATTGCCAACAATCTCCCCCTTTGGCATTGATGGCAACACTAGATGTGAAAAAGAAAACATCCAAGTGCCAAGAAATGCCAAAAATTTCTCATGGAAGAATATAATAATGAAAAACTGAAAAAATCCCAGCAACTCCCCCTGAGGAGTGCAGTCCAATCTAAAAATGATATGAATCTTTCTCACATATGAAATATTATGACATTATTTTTCACATATAACTCTCCCCCTTTGACATCAATGCCAAAGATATGACATAGATATCAAAATCCTATGAATCTCAAAGCTGACTACTCCCCCTGAGTACTAGCACCACTGCATCAATCCGGAGCAAAGGATAAAGCTGATGATGCATACCAGACTGATGTTCTGCTCCATCAATTAATTTTCTACCAAAGGGGTAGATACCCCTAACCTGTGTCTCAAATATTCAAATGATTCCTTAGATAGTGGTTCAGTGAATATATCTGCAATCTGCTCTTTAGTATTCACATAAACCAATTTGACTTCCTTTTCCTCCACCTTTTCTTTCAGAAATTTATATTTTATTGAAATGTGCTTAGTCTTAGAGTAAAATACCGAAGTCTTATATATTTTCTTTCACAATAGATAACTACTAGCTTACTGCAATTTACCTTGATATCCTTCAACATTTGCTTCATCCACAAGACTTGAGTGCAATTAGTTGTTGTTGCAACATATTCAGCTTCTACAGTACATAAAGAAATGCATGACTATTTTTTGTTGATCCATGAAACCAATTTCTTTCTGAGAAAGAAATCTCCACCAGAAGTGATCTTCCTATCAGCAGTATCTCCTACCCAATTTGCATCTATATATGCACATAAAGTGAAGTTATCATCTCTAGAGTACCATAAGCCATATTCTGTTGTTCCTTGCAAATACCAAAATATCCTCTTTACTTCACATTCATGATTTTCTTTAGGATTACTTTGATATATTTAAACAATACTTATTGCATTCATAATATATGGTCTAGTCTGAGTTAGATATAACAAGCCACCAATCATAGACTTATACCTTGTCGGATTTACCGATGCAGATGTGTCTTTGATAGATAATTTCTCACTTGTCACCATAGGAGTACTTACCGGTTTGGAATTATCCATACCAAACTTCTTCAGCAATTCCCTTAGATACTTAGTTTGACAGATAAAAATGCCTTCGTTAGTTTGAGTAATCTGCAAACCTAAGAAAAATCCCATCTCACCAATCATGGACATTTCAAATTCATTCTTCATATTATTAGATAATTCCATGCACAATTTATCTTCACCTCCAAAAATGATATCATCAACAAATACTTCAATAACCAGAATATCATCATCAGTGATTTTGTAATATAAATTATTGTCAGCACTGCCCTTAGTAAAACCAAGCTTCAAAAGATATTTATCCAACCTTGCATACCAAGTTCTAGGAATTTTTTCAATCCATATAATGCTTTCCTTAACCTACAAACCATATCTTTGTCATCTGTCAGTGAAACTCCATCAGGCTACTCAATGTATACTTCTTTCTCAAGTTCATCATTCAAAAATGCACATTTAACATCCATTTGATAGACCTTATAGTTCTTATATGTTACATAGGCAAGAAATAGTCTAACAGCTTCAATTCTAGCTACTGGTGCAAATGTCTCACCATAATCAATTCCTTCCATTTGAGAATATCCTTTACAAACCAGTCTAGCCTTGTTTCTTACAGCTTGACCATCCTCATTTATCTTATTTCTAAAAATCCATTTAGTTCCAATAACATTCTTATTTTTAGGCCAAGGAACTAAAGTCCAAGTCTTATTCTTCTCTATCTGATCTAATTCATCTTCCATAGCCTTTAACCAATGTTTATCTTTACAAGATTCAATAACAGATGTCGGTTTAATTTGAGAAATAAGACATACCTCTTCATTTTCCAATCTTCTTCTTGTCATAACTCCCTTGATCTTGTCTCCAATAATTTGATCTTTAGAATGATTTAATCTTACATACCTTGGTGTCTGCTGAACTTCAGGTTCTCTATTTTGATCATCAGTCACAGTTGAATTTTCTAATTATACCGATGTAACTGTCTCAATATCTTGTACCAGTTGAGGCATTGTCGAATCAGTTATGATCACTTCTACTACCAGTTCTCTATCATATGATATAGATTGATCTCTGTATTGCTCATCCACTTTCACATTTGCGCTCTCCACAATTTTCTGCAATCTTTTGTTATAACACCTATATGCTTTTCTCTGAATTGAATATCCAAGAAATATCCCTTCATCACATCTAGGATCAAAATTCCCAATTGAATCATCCCTTTTGATATAACATTTATTTCTAAAAATTTTGAAATATTTAAGAGTAGGTGTATGTCTAAACCATAATTCATAAGGAGTCTTATCTATTTCACCTTTGCTATGAACTCTATTGAATGTGTAGACTTTTGTACTCACTGCTTCTCTCCGATAGATGTGAGGTAATTTGGCTTCCATCATCATGGTTCTTGCTTCATCCAAAATGGTTCTATTCTTCCTTTCCACTACTCCATTTTGTTGAGGAGTCTGGGGTGCAGATAATTGTCTCCTAATTCCATTTATCTCACAATAATTGTTAAATTCATGAGATGTGAACTCACCACCTTGATCTGATCTCAGACATTTGATTTTCAATCCAATTTCTATTTCAACCTTTGCTTTAAAGATCTTGAATTTATCAAAATCTTCAGATTTCTCCCTTAGAAAAATCACCCACATCATTCTAGACTAATCATCAATTATTAGCGTGAAGTACCTATCACCTTGAAAGCTTTTGGTCCTTGCTAGACCACATAAGTCAGTATGAATCAAATCAAGCATATCATTAGATTTATCATGTATGCTCTTAAAAGAAGTTCTAACTTTTTTTTGCTATCGACATTCCTTACATACTGGATTATGAGGCTTTATAATCTTAGGTATATCTCTAACTGCCTTTGTTGAACTGGTCTTAACAATATAATCAAAATTAACATGACACAACCTCTTATACCATAACCAACTCTCATAAATATGAGCAATCAAACATGTCTTATCACGGGTGTTCAAGTGAAATATATTACCTCTAGTCTGAGTACCGGTTGCAATCTCGAAACCAGTTATGTTAATGATTTTGCATTTTTCATCTTTGAACTGAAGTTGGAATCCCTTATCCACCAATTGACCAACACTTAAAATATTATGCTTTAAACCTCCTACATAGTAGACATTATCAATATTATTCTTTCCATCTAGAGAAATAATACCTTTACCTTTGATCATACATGCTTTGTCATCCCCAAATCTGACTTGACCACTATTGTATTTTTGTAGGGACGGAAATTTTCTTTTATCTCCAATCATATGATGTGAGAATCCACTATCAATTTCCCATTCATCCTTGTCTTCAAATTTTTCTGCCAGGGCCCTTTCTTCATTCTTGATAATCGGTTCCAGTTCACCTTCCTTTAAAGCATAGAACACCCATTCCTTTCCACTTCTGAATCCACTAGCAGAGTCTCCTACCGGTTCACCCTCTGAGTTGTCACTTAATCCTTCCTCATCCGCTATGTAGCATACCTTTTTTTTCTTAAATCTATATTTGTTCTAATTAGGCTTAAATGATTTCTTAACTCTTTCTTCAAATCTTGCATTCCTTTCAGGACATCTAGATGCAAAATGACCAATCTTATTACATGCAAAACATATAAAAGGTGCTTTTCCTTCATACTTACTTCCTGTCAGTCCTTTAGGTACTCTTTTAGAAAATAGGGCTTCAAGTTGCTCAAATTATTCATCCTCTTTCCTCATATCTTCTAATTCTTTTGCATATAGGGATTTCCAATCACTTTTGTCGGTAGATGATGATGAATGAAAAGCAAGTTTGGATTTTGCAGCTCTAGAGGGTCCAAATTCTTCAAGCTCAAAAGCGGATAATTTCCCAATCAAAGTGTCTCTATTAACCGAAGTGTTTGCCATTATTCTCAATTCATTAATTGCAATGGCCTTCATCTTGTAAGCCGGTGGTAGGGCTCTCAAAACTTTAGAATCTATTTCATCTTCACTAAGAGATCCTCCACAACATTGAATTCCCATGACAATCTCATTTACTCTTTCCATAAATGTAGCAATTATTTCATTATCTTCCATCTTCAAGTTTGCATATCTTACCTGGTAACCATCAAGTTTAGCAATTTTGACAGTAGGGTCACCTTCATTCAAAGTTTGCAATTTTTCCCACATAACCTTTGCAGATGATTTATCAGTCAATCCCATGATTTGTTGATCAGTGAGTGCACACAAGAGGGCTTCTCTTTCTCTGCAATCATTTTCAATATTTTTGTCCAAGTCTGCAGGAGCAGGATTGCCAGATGCTAGATCATAAGGTGTATATCCTTTCTTAGTGATCTCCCAAATATCCTTGCTAAGACATCTAAGATGAGTCTCCATTCGGATTTTCCATATCCCATAGTTTGCTCCATCAAGCTTAGGGATTTCTCTTCTAAAAATAGTTGCCGATAGATTTGAATTATTAGTTGTCATAGGATCTACCTCAAGCAGTTAAGCTTCTATAAAAGAGGACCAAAGCTCTGATATCAATTGTTAGAATAACCGGTGGACAATTGAGAGGGGGGGTGAATCAGTTGTCAACATATTATATTGATCAAACCACTTTATAACCTTTAACTAGAGCACATAAACATTAAATACTGGAATAGCAGAAAAAGATACCAGTAAGCAATAAAAATTAAGAATGAAACAAAGAATCAACACAATTCAACCATACCACATAACACCATGATTTGTATGTGGAAAACTTGGTAAAGGGAAAAACCACGATGGGAAGCCTACCTAGAGTCAGATGATACTTCTGCAAAAAGTATGTGATACAATAAGGGGCCTGCACATGCAGGGAGGCACACTGCCTAGAGTGTACTGCTCATTACAAAGGAGCCTCACTGACTACAATAACCACCTCAATATAATTTTATAGTAATCCTGAAGAATGAACTATCAATGATAGAATCTACCGTGCCTGATTATAGTCCCAGTTAAGCTCAATATTGAAGGCCTTTGACCTCTTACATAAACCTAATTCGATCACCTATGATCAACCAAATCTCCTTCATATATGATATTTCATTCCATGACCATTACCTCCACTATCCTGATCTACAATGAGATCTTACATCAATTTATAAAAATCCTAAGGCCTAAACCAATTAGGTCAACCACCTAAAAGATATTATAATAAGATCATTACATACATCCACATTACAATGATATACCATGTCAGCTTTAGATCAAAACAACATTAGCCAATCCATAAATCATCCCAGTAACGTGTAGAGAACACGTAACATGATACCGATCCATAACCTAGATAGGTATCAGACCTAATTTAGGTCCACCATGCCAAAGCGATGTCTCCAATCAGTCGAGGCATGAACAAAGATCATCTTCTGCATCCTGAATTCCATCTAGAAGCCACACTAACACCACTTATGCATCCTGTCAAAGATTCTTAGTAAAAGCTTTGTCGATAAAACCTTAAACCCTTACTAGTATAGGCTTACTAGAGTGTATGATAGCATCTGATCATCAAGTCAATACCAACTGACCAAAACATACTCCAAAAACATATTCCATTGATCCAAACATGTCAGTAGTATCCAACTGATAGTCCCTTCTATCGGTAACACTAGTTCTTCTATCAGTAACCAAAATCTATCTATCGGTAACCAATCATAACAGCTAGTGTTGACATCAATGACAAAACATCAATGCAACACATAATCAATTCCTTCATATTGACAATAGGCTAAGCCATTGGAAGGGTGAAAGGTATAAGATTAATAACAATAGGAAAGGCAGTTATGTGCAATATTACGTCTTGACAAGTAGGGGATGTGAAAGGCCTGGGAGAGGGAGAAGGAGGTCTACTTCTGGCTTGCCTTATGCAAGGAGAGGTAGATAAAAAAACTTAGATTTTGTAACTACTAAAAAATAGGATCAACAACTCCTTCTCTCCTTAAGGATCTGGTATATCTCCTAGACTCCAATCTGCTGCAATATGCAATTCAATTTTTATTTCCTATTTGGTTCAATATTTTACAAACATATTACACAACAGGAAAATTAATCGCATGAGATAGCCCCATTTTTCTCATATCTAGGTGACTGTTCTTGATTCACTCTTCCCCAGTAGAGTCGCCAAAAATCTGTTCGTTAACAGATTTGTCCTTTGATAAAACTAACATAACACCACTCTATTGCCCCTTAAAAGAATAAAACATTAACCAAATAATTGGGAAAACTAGTAAAGGTTTCCCTCTGAATTTTCCAGAGATACGGCTACCTCTTTAGATTTTCAATGAATGAAAATAAGCAAATTAACTACACATATACTTTTAACCAGAAAGTACAAAAGGCATTTTTCACATCTACACATCACTATGATGTAAATGCAATTTTTAAAATATAGTTCTCAAATGACAAAGCTCACAGACTTTGTTATATTTCACACTTCTAATTCAAAAGAAACTTTTAGACTAAATTACTCCTTAAGTGCATAACATTCCATAAATAAACAAAAGACTATTTTGACAGAAAGGAACTCCCACAGAAATTCAATTTCCTTCACCAAACACACAGATTTGAGACTCCAAAATAATCACTTTCATTCATTCACAGATAAATGGGTATTTATTTTTGAAACATTATGTAACTGCAAAATAAAATGTATCAAGTCTAAAAGCCAAATATTCTCGGACCTTCACATAGTCTTTTAAAACAATATAAATAGCCATAGATCGGCTAACTAGTTTAAGGAAACACAAAGTTACATAACTCTGCCCCTGAGTCAAGATTCAGTTTTTTAAAACATAACCAGAAAAACTAACTTTTGAAACTGTCCTATAATTCATCACTAAATAATTCCAAAAGGCCTACACAGTTGAGATCACAACTATGGCACAGGATCCTCGAGTTGGTTATGCACTATGTTGGTGACATGTTTCCAGTCTAAATGAGTGGCTTAGAAGTTTTGTATTATGACAAAGTTTGGAAGTCCAATGTGAGCAATCCTCTGATGCCACATCTCCTCATCTCGTTGGACCTGGGCCACAATATCCGCATGACTTTCCAAGTGTTCTATGCATAGGAAAATGAGGGATTCAATCTTTGCCACAATTGATCAGTCATTTGTTGTTAGAGTCTTTGCTTTCTAACATAATTAATATTTCCTTCAAAAGACTGAGTAATGACTTCCAAACTTTCTATCATTTTCCCATCCTCTTTTAGACACCTGATTCCAATTTATTTCAAATCATTCTGCATAGATAGAATGATTTGAGCTAACTCATCCCATAGTTTAGCAGATTCTTCACATCCCTCTTCTACTACAGAATTTTGCTACTCAATGTTTTTCTTGCATATATGGAGGATATTATCATCCAAACCTTGTACCAGCTTTTCTGATAGAAACTTCATGATGTCATACTTCTGTACATCAACCATTTGAGCTACCATAACTCTCCACTTGGTTTCCTCCTTCTTCCAATTGGAAATTTTTGCCTCAAGCTGTCTCATTACAGTTATGGCATTCTTGTACACCTTGCTAAGATTATTGAAGTATTATGTGTCGGATTGAGTAATCCCCTCCAACCATTCAAAGAAAATCTTTGTCACCACCTTACTTCTATTAAATTAATTAATAGGCGACTTAGGATCAAATGACATGGGCAACTATGAAATCAACTGGGTAATAGGATTATGAATAGCATCTATGTATGATGCCATATGCTTTAGCATTTCCTTGAGATCCTGTTTATCCCTTTTATCCTTCCATGTCCTACTTATTATTCTTTTGGTGGAGGCCTCCAAATGGTGTGCATCTACCACATGTGATCCAACACCCAAATTAATTCTTTCAACATTGAAATCCTTTGTTGAAGGGTTTTCTACTTCCTTGTCTGAAACAGGGTGAGCTATCTCAGCAGTCCAATTACTTGTATCTTGATCAAAATTTATTTTTGAAACTATCTTCAGCCTTTTGGACTATGGAGTTTTACCCAAGCATTTACTAACCATATCTTCAATAGGAATCGAGGCAAGAACCACATTTCTCTTTTTGCTACTAAGAGCAGTGTCTAGCCAATCAAGAGTATTGGAACCTGCATCCTTCTTTCCTTGGGATTGCTTAGCACTTATATTAACTAAGATCAATGAACCTTCGGTACCTCCTTCTTTTTCAGGATCTTCAATATTTCCAACTTCCATGGTGGGTATCTCAATGATTTTTTCTACCATTTTATTCTCAGCTTTAGGAGACCCTTCCAAATCAACCACTACTGTACTTTTTGGCAACTTTTTGCCCTTATTTTTGGTCCTTGGTCTAGTAAGACGAGTTCGAAGATGGCTAATAAGGGACCTTTTTGAACCTTTGATATTATCTACCTCAAGTTTAACCTTGGCACCACCTACAACACAAGTTTTAACAGATTTATTAGTCAAAAAAATTTCAACAACAGAATCTTTGATTACCAGTTTTCCCAATCTCTGCGTTCATAACCACTGCTCAGTTCTACGAATAACAATGAATGTTCTCATTTAAATATAATCTTCCTCCTTCTTATCCCATTATACCTCAAGGATTGGGGAGCCCTATACTTTCTCTGTATATTGTGGATCAATTAAATCTTAACCATCTTCCACAACCCCCATTACATTCATTCTGAGCTGAAAAGTAATAATCAGATCCACTGTAAACCTAGAAAATGTTCTCCTTACTTAAAATCCATCTGTGCAATCCTCCCATAAAAATTCAAGTTGTGAAACATGTGAGAAGTCCTCTTTAAGATCTAAATGCGCCTGAGTATAAAATTTGTTGTCGATATTAGGTCGAGCTGCATAGTGTTGAAGGTTAAGATTTTTAAAATCAACCTCCAGGTTCAAAGCATCAGAAACAGTGTGATAAATATAATAACCCAGCTCAACTAGGAAATAAACACCTGAACCTTGTCTGGCCAATGTCTTCTTGTAGATGTGAGAAATTTGCCTACGCATTTCAATTAGCACAAAGCGATCAAGGGAAAACCTCAGTAATTTAAATGGTTCTCCTTCGAACCCTCCAACCCTGATGAAGGTGAACCAAGGATACTAAATTAAAAAGCTTCCATAGGTACTCACTAGCTGCATAGCCTCATCAGATAATCACTTATTTACATTTCCTTGAAGTTCATAGACCAGTCTCCCTGGAAACACATCATGAACTCTTCGTAAATCCTCATGATGCTTATGTAGCTGCAGGTGTGGATGGTAATCATAAATTTTCATTCCATCATCCCATTCCTCATGATGCAGACCTGGCCAAGGTCTAACACAAGCCAAACAACAAAAAAAGAATGAGGACATATAGAAGTTCTTATTTATAAGGTAATTACTTATCCCTTAATGCAATGTCTCAACAATTAACTCTACCCAATCTATATATCACTTTTCATCTAATATGACCTAGATGAAAAAGTACATCCACTCTTCCCAATAAAATGCTTGTTGGCTTCCTTTCACCTTGTGTAGTAAAATAACAATGTCCCTCACCTCTTTGATCAAATTCTCTTTGATTAAGCGCCTGGGAAATCTAGAACCACCCTTCTAAAATTTGAAGAGATGATATCTAGCTATAACACTTCTATACTGGGTTTTCTTCTTTCAGAAAAACCCATACGAGGTGGTTATCATCCAATATTCATAGGCTCTTTAGCGAGAAATTTTAAAGACAACCATAATAGTTTCCCTATTCACATTCAATAGGTCACCCCCATTTGCATTTTTGATACATTTGTGTTCAAGGTCATACTTGTTCATGCACTCGAGCACTAACTCAGGGCACCATATAGCAGAAGGGAAAACTGAAGCTTCTATTAACCCACTATCGACAATCCTTCCCATCATGGGTGAACCAAAGGGATTCTTAGCTCTTTCTAAAAAATCATCTAAATCAAAATGAGCTAGGGACTTGTCCCCATATTCTGAAAGAGGGCAACTAAGGCCTGATTCTGACCCTAATTTTGGTGGAACGGGTCTCATTTTCAATACTAAACAGGCTACAATAACACCCACTACGGATACTATAAAAAAAACTTAACAGTTTCTTCCTTGAAGGATGAAAATGATAGAGATGGAAAATATTTTCAACAAACCTTTCATGCAACTAAATGTCTACTAATTATGAGAAAATTACCTCCAACATCGAACCTCCACCTTTCCTAATTTAGCTTCTTCATGAAGATACAAATCTTTTTTGTACAAAATCGATATAAATGGCTAAAAATTTGATTTCAGGATTACCACAACTCATGTTGAGTGACGACGTAGATGGCACTTCTGACACTTGTTTTTATTAAAAAATACTTCGCGTGATCCCTTATCAAGAAAATGATTACCACCTTAAGTGAGGTTTTTTCAAATAAATCACCAAGAAGCCCAAAATATTCTCTTTTAGGCCAATCACTTTCCTCCATCAACCTTTTCTTTTACAAAGCTTCCCTTTTGAATGTGGAACCACTGAACCATTGAACTCTTGAACTAATGAAGGTTCAATGGTTCAAGTTCATTCTCCGCACAAGCCTTCTGCACAAGTTAGACTTTCCACAACTAAGACATGATATACAAAGACTTGATGAACCAATGAACCTATGAACTATTGAATTAAACATGAGGTTCAAACAAAAGGTTCAAAGAAATGAACACTTTGGACATAAAGATGCATCAACCGAGACAAATTGACTATGCTAAAGTTGACACACATTATCTCAACATGAATATTCCAATACAGGGAAAAATCAATGAATGCAAAATAAAAGTAGGGGGTAACACACAAGGAGGTATATCATTTTATTTTTAGTCATTATTCAGCATCTCCCTCAAAAGGAGAATCTTCCATTACAACAATTCAATTATCTTTTATCTCTATTTCATGGTTAATTCCAAATTCAGGGTTTGACCTAAGGCAAACCCCTATTCCCAACCCTTTTCCTTTTCTGAATGTGTGCAGGTATAGGTACAAAGCTACAATCTTCAAGATAAGTGTTATTTACATTTATAAATCAATCCCCCTTTGGTGTACGAAAAGTTTAGAGGACTACGGCAGTGGGCACCATGATCCTAACATTTTGGGAGCTCCTTTGGGGATCATATTGGAATCTTCTTATATTTCTCAGTTCTAGGTTGGTGGTCGAATCTCACATCTGTAGCTTGTTGTTTCTATGTTCTTACTCTCATTTCCAAAAAAATTACTCTAATTTCAACAATTCAATTTAAAAATAGGTTTAATTAATGCACGTCCCTTTAATCCAATTTGTATCCAGTCTTGATATTTGTTGGTTTGTGATTGAATCTATTAGATTTCAACCCCTCTTTTTAATGTGATTGGTCCCTAAGAAAAAATTAGTGGTTTTACTATATCTTGTGGTGAAACCCTAATTTTTCACTACCTCACATAGGGTAACTACTGTATAGGCTTCTAGATCAGTATCTTTCTGACCTTTCCATGCCAACCTGAAAAAAATGAATATAGGTGTTACCAAATTTTGTGTCCCATCAGGTCTAAGAGGATTTAACATAAACCCCTAGGTCTTATGACTAAATTTTTTAGGATTCTAAGTACTAAAATGCTAAATTATTTCAAATAAGCCAAATATAGGTTGATTTTTTGAAATAAGGAGAAGAAATTAATTAATTTCAAGCCCCCTCCATGCAATTTTTTGGGTTAAAAGCATATCCCTCATGGTTATTTAGTTTGGAGGGAAAGTTAAAATTTTAAAAAAAAATCTAGTGTGTTTTTTCACATGGGATTCCTTCTCATGTAAGCCTCCTACACAAAGCATGAATCAAAAATCTAGGGTTTTGTTTGAGAAGGTTTAGTTGTCATGAAGAAATAACTTATATCTCTACAACTTAATGTAGGTTTAATGACTACCTCGGCTTGGAAGGAGAAGAGCCTACATACAATGCAAACACAGTGCCTTAACAAAAAACATGTTGAGGTTACACCAATTTTAAAGCAAGGAACTTAGGCTTCACATTTAGAACAACAGTATAAATGGGGAGTTCCATCCATAGAAAATACATATCAACCAAGAGAAAGCACAAGTTAAAGTGAGTAGAAGTTTATGTGGGTAGGTTCAGTAGACTCAAACATGAGATCTCTTTAGAAGAAGGTGGGGTTTTACACACCTTAATACATTATTGTGCATCTATTATTCATGTATGTTTTGAAGAGGATTTCATTATGACAAGAAGATACATGCATTTTCATGAGAAATCATATTATTTTTATTAAAGAATGAGAAAAGAATTTGTTAATATACAATGTAAAATAGTGATATGTAGATGTTAAAAATTGGGATTGCAAGATTGTAGTCACCTATAGAAAATAATAAGCAAGTTTTGAAGCATCACTACTAAAAACCATGAGAAATAAACTAAAAGGATTCTACTAATGGGTGAGTAATATTGATGAAGTCTAAAAGAAGCCCTTATGAATGATGAAATAGAGAACATAAGGTTGCAATCCTAAGCCTAGAATCTTAGAGATACTGGAATGAAGAGATTGCAAAATATTTCATCTTGATATAGCAATAAAATCTACAAGGAAGATCAAGACTTAACAGACAATAGATCAAGTCAAGGCCAATCATTTTTTATTAAAAGAAAGTTTGTTAACATGTAGTGGGGAGGGTTTTCTTTGATAAGTTTTGAGGAAAATATAGGTTGCATAAGACGTACAAATTAGTGATTGATCATGACAGAGAAGCTTAGGTCATTCTTCTCATCTCCAAAGCCCCAATTTGTAATCATAATAGTCATAAGGTACATGAACACATTAAATAATCTTAGAGTAGTCATGACTTTAATTACATCAGACAAAGGGGTTCCATAAGACCAACATGATAGTTAGAAGGTGAAGCAGTCCTAGGCATCATTCGAATGCAAGTTTAGAGGAATGATTTGAGTGTAAAGTGAGAGGAATGCATCAATATTTGAAGATTTATAGTCATTGAGAAGCTTAGGGTATGATGATTATGCCCTCTTGAAGACTATAACATGTCAAAGAGCCATGAAGAATGAATGAGAAAATTGGTCAGAGGACTGTCATACATTTTTTTTGACAGAGTTAACAATATTATCAGCACAGTACAATGAAAGACAACTAGTATATTGTCACAATATTGATGGTCTGAGTCAAGAGATCACTAAAAATATGTGAAGATGTGTCTTTGAGGCCTCATACCATAGAGAAGGGAATTTTGATAGTTTTTTGGTAGAACTTTGATAAGAGCATAATGGTGTGTTTGTTCATTGTCATAATCAATGACAGCCCTTGATCAAACTAGTATTGTGATCTCAGACCAGGAACATGCATGATAAAAACAAAATTTACAAAAAAAATAGTTTTTTGACAAAATTATGGATGCTAATTAACATCTTATAGCATACATAGATCAAAGGAGTCCATGAGAATAAATTCAAATAGTAATACTCATGGTTGCAACATATAAGGATATAGAGACCTAGTACAGTAGTAGCTAGAAGAAGGTGTGTATCAGTCAAAGGTAGCAAAAAGGGTCATGTTGTAACATTGATATGAAAGCATAATAAAGTACAAATAATACTCCATACATCCCCATAAAGGGCATTCCTGAGACAAAGTTATGATGAGTTACAGGTAGAAGAAGTTCAACAAAGAACAAGGGAAAAATTTAAGCAACAAATGAATACATTGATAGTCATGAGAAGATATCATGAAGTTTCAAGAAAGATAAGCTATCAAAGCTCACATAACAGTCATACAACAACAAAGAGAAATATAATATAATTCCTAAACTATGCTCTATGAAATGACAGAGGAAATAGGCCAACAAATTCATTAAGGTTGATCTCAAACTTTGGTATTAAAGGCACTTAAAAGCAGATCTAGAAGAATGGCATTATAGAATTGTATTCATAGTGACATATTGTAGAGAATATAGCATATTGTACTATCAGTCAAGAGAAATATCCATTATGAAATGCTAGGTAAAAATTGAAGTCACAGTCACAATTGTAGCAGGTTCAGTTGAAGCCAAAAAGAGCCTTAAAGACAAACAACAAGATATAAGACAATCCAAATCCAAGGTAATGGGAATTCAAGATAGCTTCTTTCAAGAAGCCAGTACCTTATTAAAATTTGACCAAAGAAGAATCAATCATGCAAGATGGAGATAGAAACAAGAAAGATGGAGCAACTTTCAATGTCAACACAATCGGTTCAAGCCTAGTTCAAGTTCAACATCAACTCAGGAGTTGGAGTTCAATCATGAGTCCCTTCTTCAGTCAAGATATGAAGTTCATTTGATATATCTTTGTACCTTCTCTTCTTTTCTTCTTAGTTCTTTCTTCCTTGCATACATACAACAATAGATTGTAGCTCATTATTTTCATATTCAAAACTTTGTAGTAGTAGTAGTTTATTATTTAGATTAAATAAAGATTACAGATTTTTTTCTCAGCAAATTCTTGTTTTATGCATTGTCATGTGGATGATTTGATAAAAATATTGTTATTTACTTCAAATCCTTTATTTTTGTCTCATTGCTACTTTGTAGAACAAGGAAATTCCATAGTAAATTAAGGTTATGTGCTGTGTTATTTGATTTTCAAAAAGTAGAATGTTGTAAAACTCATTTTTCTTCAAACAACATTGAAAATCCTTCAAACCTTCACATGAAACATTGTTGAATTTCATGGTCTTAGTTGAATTTTGAGTCAAATTTCAAGTCTTTTGAAGTTGATAGAATTTTTAGGACAATGAATAATATTATATCTTTTGGTGCACTTGTTAGGATAGGACTTTCCTTTTCAACAAGCTTCTTATCACTTTTCTCAATTAGAGTTAGTTTTATAGGAGGTTTCATCAGAGAAACAACTCACTCTAGAGGTTGATTTCCATCATAGGCAACCCACGGGCATGTAAATCATCCAATGTTTCACAATATTGCTAAGCTTTGAACATAAGCATCATAGGTGCAATCTTGGTGACAACAATAGGTACTTTAGACATCTTCAAGCATATTGAAAAAACCAAAAATTGATACAATTAACTGCAGAGGATTGTGGACCAAAATAGGCTTATGTAAGTGTAGTCCAACTTGTCAAACTTATCCAAAATGGCCCAAGAGCATTGAGCTCATGTTTCCCACAAGCATCAATGACAATATTCCAACACAAATGAGCAGGATACCATTCGATGGTGTGGGTCTAACATTGGAATCTACAAAGTCAAAATGGGACATGCTAATTTACAAGCACAAACATGAGATATTCATTGTACCACTTACAATTTATGAGACTACATTTAGCCCCCACTTTAATGAGAGTATGAGCCTATGCAAATACTCATGGTAAAGTAGAAAAATGAGAGAGGGGAGTAACTAGGAGCAAGATCACAAGGATATGAGTCACTAATTTTGAAGAACCAAGCCCCCAATCTTAGGATTTTAACTCACACAATCACATGTAAGTACATACAAAACAAGACAAAGACAAAAAAGCCAAACAAAAACAAAATACACACAACACAAGGGGTTAGTACTAAAACAAAAAGGCTCCAAGTAAACTAGTTGAAGAGACCTCGATAATCAAATGTCTCAACCACTAATATCATTCTCATAATGCTATCACAAGAACGCAAATGCTCACATAAAGAAGAAAGAGCATGCATCAAGTGATGAACCATGATCCACAAATAGAACAGTTATGAGCTCATGCTAAAGAGGAAAAAGAGGACATGTATACCACAAGCTATCAACTTGTGTTATGCTAGGTGATCCATAAGAAGAAGAGAAAGAGAGGTCATGGAATCAACAAGCTAGCAAAATATGTTAGCTAGGTGACCCACGGGAACATGAATACTCACGAGACAAGTTGTGTTATTTTGTGTGATTAATGTAAAGGAGAGTCAAAATAGTCTAGCACATTGTGTTATGATAGTTCCACTCATCTTGAAAAACAAAGAGCTAAAAGGTCTAGCAAGTTGTGTTATGCTAGTCAACTCACCCTGCTACATGTGTTGTTGTTTGGTTTCAAGAGTTAAGCATAATGTATAAGACTTGTTGGTTTGGTTTCTAGCATGCAACAACCTACATAAGTCATGTAATTAAAAAAAAAATGGTTTCAAGCAGTGATAACTTTAAGAAAGCCACCCTCAAAAAAAGATATAAAATCTTGGCAAATTTTTATTTATTTTGGATAAAAATAATATTTTTTATTGGTGAATCTTTCATTTTTTTAAAGAAAAATATTAATTTTATTGGCGAATTTATTTACATAAAAAAAAATTAGTAGAAAATCTTGGCAAATCTAAGAAAATAATATGAGTATGCATTAATTAATATTGCAAATAATTTCACTTTAAAAAATAAATTATTATAGGAAAGTAGAGGCCTAAGGTGGAAATCATTAATGGTTTTAAAGGGTAGACACTACTTTATTTAGTTACCGCCATTAATTTTAATTAATATAATAGCCCTCTTTGTATTTTGTCAGATAAAATGTCTTTAAAATTTGTAATACTCATGGGGCCCAAAATTGTTTCTATAGTATTGATTTCCATTGAGGTCAACAATTGAAAAGCAACTCAACCCCCATGAGCATTACAACTTGTAGGTACAATTTACCTCATGGAATGCAATGATGGTCATTGGATTATATTTTGAATCAATGATGGCAACTAGAATTTGCTAATAAAACTCTAATGTAATTAATAATTATAATATATTATTGGCGAATTAATTTAATTTTTAACAATCATGTATCAATAATTTTGGCGAATCTTTGAGTTCAAAAATTTAATAAAATAAACTCTTTGGCAATTTAAATAAGACTAAATTAAAATTTTGTAAAAATGTGGCAATTTATGTCACCTTAAAACTTGAACTATTAGCCAAATTTTGATTTTAAAATTTTAAAAAATAGCCAATTGGCGAATATTAGCCACTAAAAAAGTCATTGGTTTCAAGAACATCTCACATAAGAACTGGGTTTGGTTTTGAGAATGAACAGCCATGCAAAAATAAAAATATTATAATACAGAGAAGTTGTTATGTATGTTCCCCCATCCCCTTAAGAAGTCAACATAAAGGTATGTTGATGTCTTAATGAAGCTAGAATCAAGGATACATACCTTCAACACCAAGGAGATATCCTTTAGGAAACAATGTACATAAATCCAAGCTAAAGAGGTGGGAATCTTAGAAGCAAGGAAAAGATAGTTGTGTGTCATGTCCCCTTTTCAAAAAATAAAACTTATTGTTTACAGTAGGCTAGTTTGTCCAAAATTAGTAAGTCAAGTCCTACAAACAATTTGGGAAATAATGTTCTAAATGGAGAAAAATCAAATCAAATTTTAATGTCAAATTATTAAATGCAATTTTAAATTAATTGGAGCCAAAAAATGGCAAGGGGGTTTGAAGAATCTCAAAATTAGTAGTTATTAGTCTTCTTGAGTTCAAATGAAGAAGTTGGATAAAATGGGAATTTCTATTTAAGTGGTGGAAGTGGAGATGCATTTTTGGAAAGACAATTACAAATTTTGAAATGAAAGATTCCCTTATCTTTGGCATGGGGATTTTGGCTCCCAAAAGTGCTTTTTTGAATAGTGTGCCTTTTATAGTGATTTCAACTTGTTTTGGATTGATTCTCTCTTATAATTTTAACAGAGTTTTGTTCTTCTTCTTTAGAGGCTATGAAACCATTAAAGGAGTGATCTCCTAGGCTGATAAACCAAGGGAATAGAGGCTTGCCGGTAGTGTGTTTACAAGTCTCTAGTGGCAATCACATCCAGGGATTGTAGTTGTGCTTCAAGAGACTTTATGTGTGTTGTTTTGACAGGGGTTGTAATAAATTGTGTGTTGTAGTTTCCTAGTGCATTTTCATAATTGTAATGTTGATAATAACAACGTATATTTCTATTCTTGTTTGTGCTAGACATTTATTTCATTCATCTTTCTTTGTGGGAAGTGTGAGGAGTTTAAGAGTATTTTGGGTTTTGTAGTAGATTTGTGAAGCTTTGAGCTCCGTTTCTAGAGTCTATTTTGTAATGTATCATGGCAGATTTGTAGAGTGTGACAAACATATATTTGCATGTTGTTATAATGCCAAAAAATTTGTATAATCTTCTTCTTATGTTATATGAGGGTTTTAAGTGTTTATAGGTTCATTGGGGCAATTCTCGGCATACCCAATTTCACCACTTGTTTGCAAATTGTAAATCTGAATTGGGTTATTAGAATTTTGTGAAATAGATATAAAATTGCAGCAAGGGCTATTAAAGTGGTATCAGAGCCATGATATGGCATGCCTGAGGGTTTAATAATATTTATGTAGTTTAGTGAAAGGGAAAAAAGATATTTCCAGAGGGAGAAAAATAAAAGGCTAACTGAAAACCCTCTCTTAGGAGAAAGTGAAGGGTATAACCAACAGAAGAAGGAGATGGTTGATGTCGAGGAGATGTGAAATAAATTGCTTGAAGAGTTACAAAAGAGCCAAAAGAAAACTGCTAATAGTCTTGCTAAAATAAGACAAGGGATGAGGTTACTAGCTAAAAAACTTCAAAATCCAATATCTACTAAGGAAAGAGGGATTTCTTTATAAGTTCAGCAGAATACCTCTCCTCTTAAAAATGCAAAACCAATATTCATACTCAAAGGAAATTTAGATACAACCAACCCACCACCCAATCCAATTGAAGAGTTAGCAAGAGAGTTGGTTGCAATCAGACTATCTTATGACAATCAAGATGAAGGATTTAAGAATGCAATGCCCTACAATGACTATGTTACTCAAATGCAAGGAATGATGAATTTGAGGGGATGTAGACTTCAACAATACCAACATGCAAGAGAACTTAAGAGAAAAATAAATAAACTTTCAACTCCAACTTTTGATGGTTCAGACAAGATTTCAGCCAAGGCTTGGTTATAGAAGTTGCAAACTTATTTCAGACTTTATCCCATGAAGGAGTTGGATGCTATTCAATATGCAACCTTACACTTGGAAGGAACTTCTTATGGTTGATGGTACCATGGTGTGTCTACTCAAGGGCATAGTCAGGTAACTACTTTTGATGATTTTAGTCAAAGATTGTTGGATAGGTTTAAGATTAAGGATGAAGAGGAGTATTTCAAATAATTGGTTGGGTTGAAACAAACGGGTTCCATTAATAGCTATTGTAGAAAATTCCTAGAATATTGTAGTGATGGTACCAGATATGTTAGAAAAGAGGATTGTGTACCTCTTCCTAGAAGGTCTTGAAGAGCCTCTTAAAGGTGTGGTTAAGGTTTTTTCACCATCTACTCTCCAGGAAGCTTGCATCTTGAGGTATCCATGCCCAAGAAAATAATGGTGCAACAACCTAAACAATCCAATACTTGGCAACAAAAAGGAGTCTTTCACAAAAAGGTTCCTTATTTTCCTTCACCAAAAATTACTCCAAAGGAAAATATCCTAAACATAGTTCCTAAGAAGATGGATGAGGTAATAAGAACTGAGCTTCATTGGAAGGGGCTTTTCTTCACTTACAAAGAGTCGTGGGTTCAAGGCCATAGATGTTTGGGCAAGGGATAGGTGCATTATATTGAAATTGTTTGAGAATCAGATTCAGATGAGAATGAGGACTTTCAAGATACCTATGAGGAAGTAGGGGAAGAGAAAGGCAACGAAATCGGCAAAGGAATCACTATAGCAACCTTATCTAGAGCCCCAGATACCATCCATTCAAAGTCAGAGCAGTTATAGCAGGCCAAAGGACAACTATTCTTATTGATAGTGGTGCAACCCATAACTTTATAGATGAGGTTATGTGCTTAAAAGAGGGTTGAAGACAAAAGAGTTCCTAGGTGTCAATGTCATTGTTCACTATTCCATACACTCGAATTGTCCGACAACTCAAAATAACATTAGTGACTATGACATATGTGATTATTTTTATGTTGTAGGTATTGGAGACATTGATGTTATATTAGGAGTGCAATGGCTGCATTCTATTGGAGGTTATTACACCAACCATCAAACCATGGAGTTTAAGTTTCAATCCAATGGCAAAGAGATTTTGCTTAAGGGTCTATTGAATGGGGCACCAAGAGAGGTTTCAGCAAAAAGGATGGAGAGGATTTTTTGAATGGGACAAGTAGCATAGGCTACAACAATTTTAGTTCACACCTCAAGCTCTTCAAGAAAGCAACGTAAACACCATTTTAAGATTCAATCCATTCTTGATAAGCATAGTGTTGTTGTCAATGATTTACCTCTAGGTTTACCTCCCGATAGGGGATTTGATAATTTAATTGAATTATAACAAGGTGCCAAACCTATTATCACAACACCATACCATCACCATAAGAGTTACAAGGAGGAGATAGAGAAGGCTATCAAATAAATTCTTGACATGGGTCTCATAAGACGAAGTTCTATCCCATTTGCTTCATCTGTAGTGTTGGTGAAAAAGAAGGATGGCACAATGAGGATGTACATAGATTATAGGGCACTCAATAAGAAGACAATAAAAAATAGATACCCCATTCCAAGGATAGATTAACTCATTGATGAGTTACATGGAGTAGCATTTTTTTCAAAGATTGATCTGAGGTCAGGCTACCACTAGATCCACATGAGGAAAGAGGATGTGGAGAAGGCAACTTTTCACTGCCACTATGGGTATTTTGAATTCCTTGTTATGCCATTTGGTCTCATATGCACCAACAACCTTCCAGTCATGCATGAATAAGGTATTCAATAGATAGCTTAGGAAATTTGTTTTAGTGTTCTTTGATGATATCTTGATTTATAGTAAAACTTGGAAAGAACGCCTTGAGCATCTAGATATAGTTTTGGGCATTTTAGAGAAACAATCCTTCTATGATAAGCTATCAAAATGTGATTTTGGGATGACTAAAACTTAATATTTGGGACATTTCATAAGTTCACAAGAAGTGCAGGTTGACCAAGAAAAGATTCAAGCAATACTAGATTGGCCACCCCCAACCAATCTTACTCAATTAAGAGGGTTCTTCGGTTTGTGTAGCTATTACAGAAGGTTTGTTAAGGGTTCCTCTCAACTTGCTGCCCCCCTAACCAATTTTACTAAGAAAGGAGCCTTTGCATGGATAGAAGAAGCCCAAAAGACATTTGGTAAACTCAAGGAGGTAATGTGTTCATGTCTGATGCTTGCAATTCCCGACTTCTCCCTTCCATTTGTTTTGGAATGTGATGCTTGTAGAGAAGGGATTGGGGATGTTCTATCCCAAAAGGGACACCCAATGTCTTTTGAAAGTAAAAATCTAAACAGATTGGATTTGGGATACTCTATTGATGACAAAGAGATGTTGGCCATAATGCATGCACTTGATAAATTCGGGCAGTATTTGGTATGTGGTAAGTTTATGGTTAAGATTGATCATAATAGTTTAAAATAATTTTTGAGCCAAAGGGATTTGAATGATTGTCAGCAAAAAAGGGTAAGTAAGTTGCAAGCATACGATTTTGAGATTGAGTATGTTAAAGGGAAAAACAACATAGTTGTTGATGCACTTTCCAAGAAACCCACATTATGCACACTTTCTACTATTGCTACCGAATGGAAAAAAATTTTAATTTCATAATATGTGAAAGATTCCTTTACTTCTGAATTTTTTGATGGGAATGTGGATGACAGTAGATACACTATTAATGATGGACCAATTTATTACAAAGGAAGGATACTCTTGGTTCCAGGATTGAAAGTCAAAGAAAAGATATTGAGGGCTTTTCATGATACACCCTTGGCTGATCATCAAGGGTATTACAAAACATTAAAGTAGGTGCGAGAGAGATTCTCTTGGAAGGGCATGAAAAATGATGTACTCTATAACATTAGGGAATATATGGTTTGTCAACAAAATAAGAGTGAGCAGATTTTTCCAGCAAGACTATTGCAACCACTTCCCATTCCCGAGCATAAGTGGGAGAGCATCTCAATGGACTTCATTACAGGTTTACCCAAAGCTCAAGGTAAAGATTGCTTATTTGTGGTGGTTGATAGATCAAAAAAATATACCCATTTCATTCCTATCACATCTGAATTTAAGGCATCCCAAGTAGCAGAATTGTTTTTCAAGGAGATCTTTAGATTGTATGGTTTGCCACGAAGCATTGTTAGTGATAGATATAGTAGGTTTGTTAGCTCTTTCTGGAAGGAGATTTCCCACTTGACAAGTACAAAACTCACTCCTAGCACTAGTTACCACCCCCAAATAGACAGGAAAATAGAGATAGTCAACAAGTGGATAGAAGGATACTTGAGGAACTATGTTTCAAATCAGCAAGGTGCTTGGGTCAAATGGTTGCACCTAGGGGAGTATTGTTACAATACTTCACATCATGTATGTATCTGTATGTCTCCATTTCAAGCTCTCTATGGCTATGATGCAATCTCTTTTGTTGAATTATTGTTTCCAAATAGTAGAGTTACTGCAGCCAGTGATTTTGTCCAGCAAAGTCAAGATATCTTGAGGGCCCTTAAGGATAACTTACACCGTGCTCAGAATCAATAAAAATTGTATGCAAATAGGAAGAGGATAGAAAGGGTTTTCAAAGTGGGAGACTTGGTATTTTGGGGGTTGCAGCCATATAAGAAAATTACCTTGAAGAAGAGTGGGGTAGAAAAGTTTAAGCCAAAATTTTATGGACCCTATAAGATCATCAGGAGGATAGGTGAGGTAACTTATCAATTGGAGCTTCCACCAAACAGCAAAATACATAATGTTTTGCATGTTTCTTGTCTTAAGAAGGTTGTGGGACAATAAGTAGTAGTTTCATTAGATTACCACCTTTAGATAATGAAAGGAAATTTATTTTGGTTCCGGAAGAGGTGCTAGAGACAAGGGAAAAGAAGCTAAGAAACAAAGTCATAATAGAGCTTTTGGTCAATTGGAAAGGTTTTCCCATTGAGGATGCAACGTGGGAAGGACCAAAGATTCTTGACCATCCAAATCTCCATTGCTTGAGGATAAGCAATATTTGGGAGGGAGGACTTGTCATGTCCCCTTTTCAAAAATAAAACTTACTGTTTACAGTAGGCCAGTTTGTCCAAAATTAGTAAGTCAAGTCCTGCGAACAATTTGGGAAATAATGTTCTAAATGGAGAAAAATCAAATCAGATTTTAATGTCAAATTATTAAATGGAATTTTAAATTAATTGGAGCTAAAAAATGGCAAGGAGGTCTGGAAAAACTCAAAATTAGCAATTATTAGTCTTCTTGAGTTCAAATGAAGAAGTTGGATAAAATGGCAATTTCTATTTAAGTGGTGGAAGTGGAGATGCATTTTTGGAAAGGTAGTTACAACTTTTGAAATTCAAGATTCCCTCCCTTTGGCATGGTGATTTTGGTGCCCAAAAGTTCTTTTTTGAATATTGTGTCTTTTATAGTGATATTGACTTGTTTTGGATGAATTATATCTTATGATTTTAACAAAGTTTTTTTGTTCTTCTTCAGAGGCTACAAAACCATTGAAAGAGTGATCTTCTAGGTTGATAAACCAGGGGGGAAGAGGTTTGCAGGCAGTGTGTTTACAAGTCTCCAATGGCAATCACATCTAGGGGTTGCAATTGTGCTTCAAGAGACTTTATGTGTGTTGTTTTGACAGGGGTTGTAATAAATTGTGTTGTAGTTTCTTAGTGAATTTTCATATTTGTATTGTTGATAATAATTGTGTCTCTTTCTGTATACACCTAAAAATGGTCTGAAGATAATTAATTAAATAAGCAATTATTTAATTAATCCTCCTTCCTAATTTAATTGAATTCATTATGCAATTTGATTAAATTCTCCCTTTCATCTACTTATTCATAAATCTAAGGATTTATGTAATAGGTTCATTTCCATAGTCCCCTTTGATTAATTACTTCAAATTAATTAATCCTCCCCCCACTTCATTCAATTCTTCTAATCCCCTAATTAATTAAAACAAATCAATTTATGAGTTGTTGAGAATTAATTAGTCTTTTCCTATTATTTGAATTTTTAAATTCAAATTACCCACATGCCTCCTGACTTCTAACCACCTAACCTTGGGTTTAACTAACCCTATCCTATCTTGCACATTCTAACCCCCTTATCCTAACCTCCTATGGTGTGGATATTTTCTTCTTGAGACACATGGCACTTTGGCCACATGTCTCCTCTCTTGGACACTTGCCCTTTTATGAGCAAAGCTCCTTGACACTTGTCACCACAGAGATGACAAATTTCCCTTCCTCCAACCTCTTCTCCAACCTCCTCCAATTTCACCCTTGATATCTTCAAACTCAATCTTGACCGTTGATTCCTACCACCTCACCCCTGGCCTTGGAAATCCTATAAATATCCCTCATTTTGGAGCAATAAGGATCTCATCTCATTTCATCTTATGCATTGTTACTATAGGCATATATCTTTTAGCATATCATTTGAGCATTGTTATTATAGACAACTGCATCTTAGATTTAGTTTAATTTGATCATTTCCTAACATAATTATTGAATCATGTAGCTTAATCATGCATATCATTAGCTTAATTAGTCTCCTAGATCAATCTAGCATAATAAATCTCATCTTTGCACATCATTATCATTTCAAATCCTCCATCTAGGTGTATTCAAGTCACTGGGATTGCTTATCTAGATCTGAGAGAAAATTCATACTCGCATCTCTTAGGAGGCGATAGGTTGCTTTGTCATGGTTTTATCTTTTTGTTGCTTATGATTTGCTAACCATGCTTGTAATGATCTATTGAGTGTTTTGTGTTGCAGCTGCACGTATCGCACATCATAGAGCATGAAACTTTCTATTCTTTTTTGTGTTCGACATTTATTTCATTCATCTTTCTTTGTGGGAAGTGTGAGGAGTTTGGAGAGTATTTTGGGTTTTGTAGTGGATTTGTGAAGCTTTGAGCTCCGTTTCTAGAGTCTATTTTGTAATGTTTCATGGCAGATTTGTAGATTGTGACAAACATATATTTGAATTCTATTATAATGTCAAAAAAATTGTAGAATCTTCTTCTTATGTTATATGAGGATTTTAAGTGTTTATAGGTTCATTGGGGCAATTCTCGGCATACTCGATTTCACTGCTTATTTGCAAATTGTAAATCTAAGTTGGGTTATTAGAATTATGTGAATCAAATATAAAATTTCAGCAAGGGCTATTACATTGCGAGAGAGAAATCTTGCACCAAGTGTAATGGGAATCCTTTGGAGGAGAAGGAGGAAGAGAACAAGAATTCATAACTTCCCCCAGTTGCTAGGTAAAGGGATTCATGATGAAGGATAACACACTTTTGATCCAAAGTGAAGAGTTTATTTATAATAGACATACACTACCAAGTGAAGAAGAGGTTATACATAAGGATACACACCTCTTGCATAAGAAATAATCCTTGAGAAAAAAATAAATTCACACAAGTAATAATATCATATCATAAGCAAACACCACTTCATCAAAGGAAAAGTGGATCCTTAGAAAGGAAGGATGATTGAAAGGTTATTCTTGCCCCCAAGCATGGAGACAAGAATAAAAATTATATTATGATACTACATAAGTATGATTGCACCTGAAATTGTACCACCATGAATGATAATGAGCCCCCAGTGGATAATATAGCAATGCCACATAGTGAGGAGCAATATAATAGGAACATAAATGTTATTTGGAAGGAATAAGATGGGAGTCTTGTAGGTATATTTGTTGTTGCACCAAAAGATTGAGCTATCAACGCCTGCTACAAATTCCAGACTTACCCAGGTCCACGGGAGGCGGTTAAGCCATGTCACGAACCCTGAAGGAGGTGTTGACCACCAAGTCAACAATATCCCCCTCAGCACTGATTGTGGGTTCCACACTGATGGAAGGAATGATACCTCCTAGGATTCAAACTCGTGACCCAAGGCTCTGATACCAATTGTAGGTATGTTTTCCATTGCACCAAAAGTTCAAGCTATCAACGTTCACTACAAATGCCAAACTTACCCAAATCCATGAGAGGTGGTTAAGCCATGTTGCGAACCTTGAAGGAGGTGTTGATCACCAAGTAAACAAGTCTAACTCATTGTCATCTAGTGTTTAAATGATACCAATTATAATAATTTGTTGAATTTTATTCACTAAACCATGACATTCATAAGTGGAATGGCCATGGATTTGATGATACTTGCAAAAAAGGATGCATTAAGTTTTCTTATGATTCTTTCTTTTATTTTTTTAAAGGGATTGTAATCGAGTTGGATTTAATAAGCTCATACAAGATACTCTCTTGTTGTGATGATAAGTTGTAACAAGACATATATTTATTAGACAATGGGGGAGGGGATGCCAACAAAGGAGGAATTTGGAAACCTAGACCTTGTTTGGAAAAGTGTGATGTAGACTTCTCATGACTATCAAAACTTTGTTGTACATATCCTAAATAATGTCCAATATGTCCATGCATAGATAGTGAAATATCTAGAGGAGAGGGTTGATTCTTAGTGTCAAAGTCTTAAGAAATCCCATCATCATCAAGACATGTTTTGAAAGGAGAGGACAAAATTGGTTTAGAAAAGGCTTCATTCTTAGATTGAGGGATCTTATACCCATTGAAGGAGGGTGTAAAGTCTAATGTACCCAAATTCCTTTCTAAGGAAGTGGCATTGATAGGATATTGTGTTGTTGAAGGAAACATAGTATTAAAGGGAGAAATACATCCCACTTCATCATGAATGAAATTATAAGGATTAGGATCAACCTTGATTGTGTGAAGTTCAGTATTATATATGAATTTGATTGTATGATGAAGGGTAGAAGGAAATGTTTGCATAGCATAAATACATGATCTACCTAGAAGAAGGTTATAATTCATATTTTTGGGAATGAAATGAATAGGAGTAGGTAAAGTCATGGGTCCTTCTTTGACAGGTAATATAACCATACCAAATGACTCTCTAGGAACATTATCAAAGTCAACAACACAAAGATGATTAGATTTAATAGAAGAATAACTCTAAACTATCTTATCTTATAATTCAACACCACAATTTTTTTAATTAAAAAAGCAGTGCTAACACTTAACGTAGCCATAGGCTATCAAAAACACTTTGACAACACTAGAATAATTCAAAACATAAAAAAACATAAAGAGCAATGAGAGTCTGTGGCAAATAATAACAAGGCCAAATCCCAATTCCAAAGCAAAAGGAACAAAGACCAACAAACTAAGACCTAAGGGGCTGAATTATGGACCCTAGTCATGTTTATGACCTTTTCCCAATCACTAGAGAGGAACCTGTAGAGTTCCTTGGCCACCTATTTGTTTGCTTCATCTATAGTAGTCCTTTCACACATGAGGGAGAGAATTAGCACAGAGCTATGAAGCACCTGGATGTAGAATTTGCCAATGTTGAGTAACTATTTGTCTTTGGTATCCAGCCTGAATTTGATTTTCTTGATTCCCTCTTTTATCTTCTTAGTTTCCAGATTTGGCCCCAACCTGTCAATGTGGTTCAACAACTCACAAACCTCATTATTAAGGGCCTATAGCTCATCCATCCTTAGGTTTCCCTTGGTTTCCACAACTTCTTCCTTGCGCATATCATTATGCTCTTCCTTTTTGGGTGAATCCATCCCACCTTCGTTTTCCTTTCCATCCTTGTCAATATTCTTGTCTTTAACCTGATCATCAACAACAACCCTCACATCAACTTGAGCCCCATAATCCATCTTAGAATCCCTATGAATAATAGGGTCCACCATATCCATAATTTGGTCTGGGTCCACAAGGTCAATTTTATCAACAGGTTCTTCAATGTCAAGGTTCAAGTTATTAGGACCCAGAGGGGGCCTAGGGTTATTTGTGTCAGCTATGTCCATAGAAGCATTGGTAGCCTCTTCTCCCATGAGCTCATTCAAATTGCCAACACCCTTTCCCTCCTCAAGGTCTTCCTCAGAATCTATAGCATGTTGTGCTTTAGCCTTTTTTTCAGTAGAACCCCTAGAGGAAATCCTGCGAGATCTTCTCCTACCTTCTATTTTAGAAGCTAGGTTTTCCTCTTTTGACTTAGAGGAGTAATTATCAATGATAATTCTCTTTTGTTTCCTAGGAGACTTTCCTTTTCCCTTATAGGAAGTGGGTTTCTTATCCTTCTCGATAGAGGGGGAGGGAAGGTGGGAGGGCTTAACTTGGTAATAGAAATAAAGGATAAGGGAATCAGGGAGGAAACAAAAGCTTCATTTGAGAGCTGAAATAGTCTAGAGGGGGCCAGGCCAGTAGCATAGGTAGTCAAAGGATGAGAGACAAGAAATGGAGGTTGAATGAGCATGATATTCTTGGGAGGTTAAAGAGACAAGTGGTAGTGGTAAATCTTGTAAATCATGCCCCTATGGAAGCCTTCAAGAGTGAAATACTTCATAATCATCAGACAAATCAGGTCCCACGAGTATTTGAGCTCTTCCCTAGAAAGCCCACCTTGTAATTTAACCAATTCTTTGTTACCCCTGAAAAATTTATTCAGACCCTTGTTGTTGGCAACATGGATTTCCCTTTTCCACCTTCTTTTGTCTAGAGAAAGGCCAGTCACCTAGGCAATGGTTTCCTTGATGACTTCAAAAGAAATCCCTCAAACAATAGCCCTTCTATTATTCCAGGAAACCACCAACTAGATAGATAACTACTCATCATGACCGCATAAATTTTCCATGAATTATGTCACCCCTCCTTCCACACTATAGTTCCATACCATATCATCTTGCTTGAAGTTGTTAGGTTTATCAAGTTCATAACAGACTCTGTCACCTCCCATGGCCAAATTGTAGATGTTGATAGCCAGAGACTTTTCACGAGCTCGATACATATACGTAGAAGTAGAGAACAACCAAAAGATAAAGCTTTTACAAAATGGAATTACACTTAACATAAATGTTAAAGATTTTGATGGAGATTTGGCGATCATGCAAACCTACGATGAAATAATTGCCATAGTTATCCTTGGGACAAGGAAAAATGTGCGGGAGGTAACTCAAACCTTTAAACATGACATTGGATCTAAAGAAATCCATCTTGGAGTCAGAGCATGAGAAATAATCATTAATATAGGATCCACATGTCACATTAGGCCTAATTCGTTTAGAGAACACGCATTTTCCTGTAGTTTTCATATGAGTGATTACACAAGCCAACTGCATTATGAGTAGATACAAAAGGAAACTATGCCAATAAATGATGATGATGTGAACAACACACTTCTTTGCCTCATTGGCAGTCTACCTCATTTGACCATTAGTGCCCGTCAGCAAAAGGTTACGATTTTTCAAATTTGAAAATTCCCTCTTTTGGTGGCCCCTGCAAGCCCAAAGGAAAGGGAAGGTACAATCAGCAGGGGGTGTATGCATGGGGGATAATTTTAGTGAACTCTCCTTGTAGGAGTGGGATAACAATAAGAGGAAAGGAATTAGAATTCCTCCAAAATCTCAGACACTATTCTAGGAGACCATGGACCGCAAGAGCATCAACAACCCTGTTTCCTTCTCTGTAGACATGGCTAATGTAGAAAGAGTTAAATCGAAAGATAAGTATAATAATATCTATAATACTACCATCAATAGACTAGTTGATCTTGTAACACCATAAATGTTAAGTGCTAACCCATTATCAATTACAGTACCTCTTATATTTTGTTCATAAATGCAAGGGGTAATCATAAGGAGATCATCTCTATTTTTAACCTCTATAGAATGCAATTCACTTTGTGAGAATGTAATATCATGTGGTCTATAAGAAGAATGATGAACCACCCTTTGTTAGGCTTCTTGGATCTGTTTATGGTGAAAATGGATAACAACAATGATAATATTGAAAGGTTAAATGAATTCAACCACAAAACCCTAGCCTAACAACAACAAAGATCCACCATAACATATGAAGATTACCTAAGACAATGCAAATCAAATGAAATCACAAAGATTATACCATCACCTGTCCAATAGGGTTTGGATCTCCATTCTTCCTATCTTCATTGATCTTGCTTGATATATTTGCTCTCAGATTTTATGTGTGCACAAGAGCTCAACAAAGAACGGAAATGTGGTTGCAAGTAAGATCGCCTATGTTCAAAAGCGTAGTGTAGTCAAGTAGTCAATGGGGGGGTTTGATAATGAAGGAAGCATCTCCTTATATAGAAGACACTATATGAAATGGAGGGATAAGATTGAGAGGTGTAAAAGGAGGTCGGCTATGATTAGAGGGTAGGTAAAAGAAATAATAAAATAATGAAAGGGGTAGGTAGTGTATGAATTAAGAGATGAATGACATGTGTCATGGGTAGAAAAGGTTAATGACTTAATTAAATAAATAAAGATTTATTTAATTTATAGAGGAAGTGGGATCAATTAAATAAATAAGATATTTATTTAATTTAGGAAAATGATAATTTAAATAAATAAATGTATTTATTTAAATGAGAAATAAGGCTAGAAGAGGATAAATGAATTAATTAAATAAATAAAGATTTATTTAATTAATAGAAAAATTAAGCTTAGATAATTAAATAAATAAAATATTTATTTAATTAGACTGGACAATTTTGGGTGTCTACAAGATCAACCTATGGTATGAAGGTGAAGTTTGAATCAAGCCCCAAAGGGAGATCTTAGCTAACATATCATGGATTTTCTAAACAAGATTAGGTTCCTTATCAACATGTTTCTTAGTATGATGGGGTTGGGGGGGAGGAAGGGAAGTGAGAAGAGAATTAGAATCTTGATTGTTGTTTCTAAATATAGGCACTTCAATACCACATTTTTGTGCTAGTTGCCATTCCATAGTACCAAGCTTTCATATATGTATTTTGCAACTTGTAGGATACTGGGAGGTTTCTTGGACATAGGCTTTTCATAGCTAGATACATGAATGGTATTGACTTGATTAGGTTGTTTGTACTCCAAGGATACATCTTTAGAAGAGAGAGTATCAAGTAAATTGCTAATTATTTCATCCTTTTGCTCCAAGATCTCTTTATGGGTAAGACAAGCTTTAGGAGAAGGACAAACATACCTCATTAATTCTTCATCTCTAGTGGAAAATTCATTGAAATAAAAAGAGGGTGTGGTATCACTAGGAAATGTAGTGACAATATCATCCACTTGCACCAAATTATCCTTGTGGGATAAGTACATTTTAGGAGAAATATAAATATCATTCTTCAAATATTCATCCTTAGAAGGGAAAGTTTTGAGAGAAGTGTCCATAACCTCTTCTTACACCAATGTTCTCTCACTAGTAGGACCAAATTTGGCAGAGGATAAATTAATGTCCATTAACACTTTTTCTCTAGGCAAGGTACCATGCATGGAAAGTAAGGTAACATTACATTAAGGAAGGTGTTTAAAATATCATCCTCTTCCTCTAAGATACTCTCATGGGAGAGACAAATTCTAGGAGAAAGATCAACGTCATTCATCAAAACTTCATCTTTAGGAGGGAGAGTTTTGAAAGAAGTGTTAATGGTCTCTTTTTGCAATAAAATGTTCTCATGGGTGGGAAGATCTTTAGGAGAGGCATAAAGTGAAACAAGGGAGGCTAATCCATTATCACATCTATGAAATAAATGCATCATGAAACTAACTAAATGAAAACAAAATGACAACAATTTCCTTTCTCAAATGATAACATATGCAAAATACATGACAAAAAGAGATAACAATGTGTAATTGTTATGATTGTTTCAATAATGCAAGCACATAAACAATGATTGAATGCATCTAAATATGAACATAACAAGTCATAACAATCTCAAAATATAATTTAAAACTTATGCAGCCCACAAGTCAATTTTAGAGTAATAAACTAGGGTTTTTATGAATTTAACCTCTAATTTTATGTAATTTAATTGCAAATATAATATATGTGTGAAAATATTAATGTTAGAGTGCATACAAATCAAATATGAGACAAGGAATCTAAAATAAGCATGTAATAACCTGGGTTCACCAAAATGCAATGTTGTAAAAATTAGGGTTTCACCAATTAAGATAAAAAAAAACCCCTTAGGGATGACAACATTGAAAGAAGGGTAAATCAAATAGATCTAACCGTAATCCAAATATGGAAAGGGCTAAAATTATGATTAGATTCACTAGTTTTTTTTTTTTACCTTCTTTCTTAGTTGAAATTGGAACCTATAATTATAAAATTAGGGTAAAACAATGAATAATTGAAGAAACTTGGCAAAAACAAGTTGCTACAGATATCCCATAGAGCCACAAACTTATATTTGGGTAGAATAAGATGTTTAAAACTTGTTCCCAGAAGTTTGACCTAATTTTTCAAGATCGGGTAGTACATATTCATCCCAGTCCTCTGAAAATGACTTTTTTGGAAGTTGAACCTATTCATCGTCATTGACTATATCAAAATCTCAGAGTATAGATCTTGAGCTTTTTTTGTATACATAGAAAGAGAGAAGGAATTCTTGTGGATAAGGGTTTTCCTTTGGTCAAACCCCAAATCAAGAATTAACCTTGAATTAAATAATGTAAATACTGATGTAAATGCTAGGAGATATACCTCAAATCTGTAATCATTGATGGAAGGACTTATGATGCAATTCTCTTTGAATGTAATAATAAATGTTGAATGTTGTAATGCCCCACCAGGAACCCCAAAGGAAAAACCACAAATAAGGGTAAAATAAAAAAATAAAAAGTATAAATCATATTAAGTGCATTAATTACTACAATAGCACTATAATAACACAAGTGGAAGACTTACACTGGAATTCCTAAAGGGTTACCAACGAAGAATTAAACTAAAAGTTAAATTCCACAATTACGATTAATCCAATAATCCATCATTTACTCATGGAACAAAGTAAGTCATATGCAATAACAGATTATTCCATAGAAAGATTGAAAGGATACAATATAATTTCTCTTCAATAAGCATTTACACCAATCATATAGAAAGCTGATAAATAACATCCAAAACTCAGGATTACATTGATCTTCCAATACATGGCTCATATAAAGATTACAAGTAACATCAGATTACAAGGTTACATAAATTCATTGATACAATTGACCACATAGGTCTCCAAATAAAATAATCTCCAAACATGAGATAGAGCATGAGTCACGAACCACAGGAACACCTGCAAAGCCAATCCTCGCATGAAGGTATGAATAAGAACATCTGATGGGAAGTGGCACAACCACCCGACCATGTAATCCCAAACTAGGATCACCCCACCGTGCTAGGAGATAGCAGAGGACCCTTAAGCAAGCAAAAGCATGACATGGTCGACAGAACAATACGACTCCATGATAGTACAATATGACTCCACAATATTCCAAGTGACTCAATATCACAATACTCAAGTAACTCGACATCACAATACACAAGTGACTCGACATCACAATACACAAGTGACACTAAAGAGAGAGTGTCATCGCATAGCTTATGATGGTTACCATGGTAGGCCTCCATAGGAACCCGGCCCCCATCCTGGGTTATCCTAGTAACCTTTCCCGAACCTCCGGCTCCATCTAAGTCTCATGCGGACCCTACCCACCCTTCGTGAACACAAGGTGGTTGGTTTTCCATTCCAGGCCTTCCCACTACACCTTGAACCTATACGATCACTTAACCATGTGCAGGGTACAATATCTTATATAATGTTATAAACTACCCACCTCCTAATCAAATTATTAGGTTATCACTTATTAACTGACTTTCGAGGGGTTATCCTGCCATCCGCTTCGAGCACGGCCCCCACTCAAAAGCTACTCTCTCAAAGGACATGAAACAAACATGGTCACTCCACGAGGACCCTATGGTGAAGCAGATAGCTATAACACCACTATCCAAATACAAGTGGTAAAAACAAGGACATACTAACTCTTGGTTAACCATAAGGAAAAAGACAGTACATGGTTAAGGCAATGAGGTCATCATACATCACTTGATCAAAAAGGTACCAAATACGCCACAACAAGATGACTGAACCAGAGATGAGAAATAACCACCAATAATACTTTTTGCAACAAAGGCTAGTTTCACTAAGTCTGCACTCAGACAATCTTTGAGAGAATCAACATCGTAAAAACTTGCAAATACCATTGATTGAAATTTTGTAAAAAAAACCCTTTATTTAATGCATCATTCAGATATATCATTCATTTCTATTTAATTTCCAAATTCAATATTCCAACAAGAATACAATCCATATTAAATATTCAAACAAACAAAAATATGAATTATAATAAACATATGATCTATTTCCAAGAATACATCCAAATTTACCAATTTGAATTAATAATTCCAAAGTCTTGATTCCAATAATTAAATCTACATATATTAATATTAACGCTAACATATAAATGTTAATTAGAAACTAATATTAAAACTTAATATTATAACTAACTCTAAATTTCATAGCATTTAATAAAATAAATTAATGGCACATTACATGGCACCGCGAAGGGGAAAAACAAGGCATGTGGTGGGACCAAGCCCTACCTGTGGTAGTGCTGCTACCGGAAGCAGCAGTCACTACCCGTCGATAGTGCTGCTACCGGAAGTAGTAGTCACTACCCATCGGTAGTGCTCCTACCGCGTAGAAATACATTACCATCCCATGTGGTGGGATTAACCTGCCACATGGGCTATGTTGTTGCTACCACGTAGAAATACACTACCATCCCATGTGGTGGGATTAACCTGCCACATGGGCTATGTTAGATTAATTTAATAATATAGATTTTAAAAATAATTTAATATAAAATCAATTCATCCCCTGTTCATTTCATGGGGCACATACACAGTGCCAGCATCCAAATTAAGAAAGGATACTCTTCAATAAGGTAAAAGGTAAATTTATACACACAAGAGCCCCAATAAAATAAGGATTTTGGGCAACATAAGAAGAATTTAAGAAGTAGGAGAAGGTTTCTGATAAATTTCTTCACTTCCTTTACACAAGAACAATTCCTTGCATCTTGCAAGAGGCAAATAACCAATTTTGCCAACATAAGCCCCCAATCTTGGGCAAATAGAAACTAGAAAACACATAGAAATCTAAATCTATTCCTTTATATACCAAATAGAAGAAATAATTCAAGAACTTGATTTTGCAAGAACAAATAACAAACAACAAATAGAAAGATGAACCATTTCCTTTCAACATGCACCCATTTGCTATGAATTCAACAAAATCATCATTAACAGCTACTATTCCTTTCAATTCAACATTCAACAAGAATCTTCAAAGAGATTTACAATTTTCAAACACACAGGAAGCAACTAAAACATTCAAAATTAAATTGCAAAACAAGAAGAGATTATCCAACCTTCAAGCAAACCAGGAAGCAAATTAAGGAAGAGTTTCTAATCTTGCCAACCAAATCCAAATCCAGATCCAAGTTCCTCCTCCAAAATGGTTTTCCAAATTTTGCATTCAAAATTTTGCCTCCCTCTTCCCATGAACTCCCAGGAATATATGGGAAAAATAAATTTCAACGTAAACTTTCTAGGTTAAAAGTTTTCTCCACCAATCAAATTAAACTATTTAAAAAGTAAAAACAATCAGATTTACCTTTTTCCATAAACAATTCTTTTCCAATGAAATAAAATACAAAAGTCAAATGGAAAGGTAAAAGGGAAAAGCATTTATTTATTTTATTTTCTATTTTCACATGATACTTTATTTCAACACAAGCATTCCAAATTTAAATGGCAAGGCAAATACTTATTTCTTTTCACAAAATAATAATACAACTATAGCACAATAAAATAAGCCATTTTAACCATTTAATTTTAGCAATTCCTTTATTTAATTAAATCAATAATCTCAAGAGCATAATAAACAACTAATTACGCCAACACAAAAATAGCATCATTCACTCAATTAAATGACTATTCAAATAATCGGAAGCATACAAAACGGGGAATGATCAAATGACAACTCACAAGATGACAGCATTAAAGCACTCTGACTCGCATACTGGTCAAACCAAAAAGACGACTGACTGACAACTCTCACATGAGTGTAACTGCAGTTCAAGCTAGGGTCCAACAACTATCTCCTCCACTCCCATCATGCATATAAGGCAGGCTCAAATCTGTGAAACCAGATGGAGTCGATACCCCGTATCTACCTGGTACTTGTACCTTCAATGTCTTGCACCAAAGATCCACATGTGCATATAGACAAATATATAAACAGACACGACAGGCACACCGATGAAGGAGAATCATGACATTCCATGTCTCACCAGAGTGAGTGAAGGAAAATCATCCCCTTGCATCCCATACACTTGCAAACACGAAACATATAAATAACGCATCGCACATATAAGGTAAAAGTGTCAGTCCATGATAATGATCCATAAAAATAACATTAATCATAAGCACTAAGATACTGCATGAAAGAATACACCACAAATCTAGATAAAGCATGAAATAACATCGCATAAAGTCTGAATCAATACACAACAATTTATCCACTGAATAGTCAACTGAAGTCAAACATAAATACAAAAAGAGTATGATCGAGGAGGGGTACTACAAATGTAATGGCATGAAAAACACATGAACGTGAAAAACCCTAATCATAGGTACTTGCTTGCATAAATATTGATGTAAATTTACTCCATAATGCTTGAAGGATGAAATGTTGTCTTGAATCTTTGAAAATTCTTCATGATGAATGCTTGATGGATGCATGAATGATGAGGTATATAAATGATCAATTGCTTCTTGTTTAGAAATGAATTGATAAGATGTCTTTATATAAGGTTCCCTGAGTAAATTATCAATTAGGCCAACCTCCAATGGTCAAGTGTATCCATAGGGACCAAATTCCATTAGGGAGGAGTGCCTACCCCATTTTAAATTGGGTCCACTTTAGGGGGACCAGGACATTTTGGGGTGCCCTGGTCTAGGACAAAGGTTCTCCAAGCCTTGGCCCTCAAAAAATAAGACTATCCAATCAAGAAATAGGAGAGGAAAGCCTTCGATATGGGGCCCACCTAGCAGTGTCAAGATGTGACATCAGGGTTGGAGCAAAAGGGACCAAAATAGACCTAGGGGGAATAAAAATGGGACACGCTAAAATAGGACCACAAACATGAGGGGTGAATTGTACCAGTTACAATTTATGATGCTACACAAAGGAAAGAGGCTAAGTACATAATCCAACCAAGAACTCTTTCAAATTGATAAAAAATAATGTACCTGTTATCACGAAGATTGCACCCGTGATGGCTAAGTATAGAACCCAGCAATCCTATGAAACATGGGAATACTTTCAGGCCTATGGGTATGCCTATCATGAAAAGTAGACCTCCAAAGATCAGGTCAGCTTCCTATCTGATGAATTTATTGAGAAAAATGATAGAAGGAATACTGAAATTAAACTATCCTATGAGGTGATGCACCAAATATTGTTCCTGAGACCTACAACCTACTTAACTCACAAAAAACCTTCAACAAATAACCCTGAAAGTTTCACAAACTTAACTGAACATGTGATGCATAAATATTTCTTAGAAAGGGCTGAATTTAATGCTTTCTTTAAGGAAACCTATAGGTAGTCACAACTTCAAGCTATTAAAACCAATTAACACAATCTAAAAGATGCATTCATCATGTATCTCCTTACCCTAAAAGTTGACTGAATGAGACAAATATGAGGATATAAATCATAAAAAATCATCAAATCATTCATTTACCAGATAATAGAAGAAGTACTGAGAAGGAATCTGCTGCTATTTTTATTGAAAACAAAGTAATCTATTGTTACAAAACTCAAAACAAAGCGAGCTACAATGCCATCCTTAAGCATGAAAGGGTCTAAAAATAGTCCACAATCATGCAAAGGAAAAGAAAAAGAACTCCTATAATCGAATAGAAAAGAGAATATATAGTAGATAAGCTCCTAAAGATATAAAGCTAAACATAGTTGAGCTCTGAACTAAAAAATCTGCATGAGAAAAAGCCTTGGGCGGATTTGCCCAAAATGGCATAAAAAACTCGTGTGAAACATTCCCAAAAATAGCTCCTACCGCCAAAAATAAGCCTCCCACTGATAAGGCATGAAAAAGACATCCTCTGCTTAAAATAGAACTGCCACTCTGCCCAAAATAGCTTTGGAAAAGCAACTCTCTATTCCAAAGAAAAAGGCACATGCTGCTAAATATAGACCATGAACTGAAAAAGAAAACCCCTCTCTACACAAAACTGCATGATGCTAAAAATAGCTACATGGAAAAAGAAAAATCCCCTTTTCATAAATCTGCATGGAGAACACTGCCAAATATATCCTCAAAAAAGCATCTGCCTCTGTAAAAAACTGCATGATAAACTGTATTTTTTTTGCCCTTTTTAATAATTTAATTTTAATATTTATTGAAATTGTAGACACCTAAAATTGTCCAGTCTAATTAAATAAATATTTTTATTTATTTAATTATTTTAGCCTAATTCATCTATTAATTAAATAAATCTTTATTTATTTAATTAATTCATTTATCCTCTTCTAGCCTTATTTCTCATTTAAATAAATACCTTTATTTATTTAAATTATCCTTTTCTTAAATTAAATAAATATTTTATTTATTTAATTGATCCCACTTCTTCTATTAATTAAATAAATCTTTATTTATTTAATTAATTCATTAGCCTTTTCTACCCATGACACATGTCATTCATCTCTTAATTCATACACTACCTACCCTCTCATTATTTTCTTATTTTCTCTACCTACCCTCTAATCATAGCCAACCATTTATCTTTTACACCTCTCAATCTTATCCCTCCATTTCATATAGTGTCTTCTATATAAGAGGATACTTTCTTCATTATCAACCCTAATCAATCTATGCATCCTAACTACTTGATCAATTGACTACACTACGCTTTGCACTTTCCTATGCGATCCTACTTGCAACCACATTTTCGTTCTTTGTTGAGCTCTTGTGCACATAAAATCTGAGAGCAAATATATCCAGCAAGATCAATGGAGATAGGAAGAATGGAGATTCAAACCCTATTGGACATGTGATGGTATAATCTTTGTGATTTCGTTTGATTGGCATTGTCTTAGGTAATCTTCATATGTTATGGTGGATCTTTGTTGTTGTTAGGCTAGGGTTTTGTGGTTGAATCCATTTAGTCTTTCAACATTGTTGTTTTCTATTTTCACCGTATACATTTTCAATATCATTCATATATGCAACATGCTCCTCCTCCACCCAGTGGTTCATGCATGGGGTATGGTCCAAGAAGTCAGTCTCTACCGAAGAACAATTTGGAACAACAAATTAGGGACTTACAAAAGAAAATGGAGGACATAAATACACCGAAGCCAACATACACAATGAGAGACATATGCCCTTATCCATTTGACAAAAGCATTCCAATGCCTCCATTTCCTACACACTTTGTGACACCTAAGTTTGATAAGTACAGAGGAAAAGGGGATCCTAAGGCACACCTAAGATAGTTTTTCACAGCTTGCATTGAGGTAGCAGCAGAAGAGACATATTTGATGAGATTATTCCCACAGAGCTTAGGTGATCAAGCTATGGAATGGTTCTCCCAAGTTCCACCTGGAATTAAGTCTTGGGGTGATCTAGCAGAGGCATTTATCCAACATTTCTCCTACAACATAGAGACAGACATATTAGTCACTACTTTGTGCAATGCCAAACAAAGGGATGGAGAATCTTTTTCATCATTTTTACAAAGATGGAGAAATCTAGCTAGCAGATGCTCTTGTGAAATTCCACAAAAACAAATGGTAGAGATGTTCACCCAGAATGTTAACAAAGACATTGGTTATGACCTAAGAAAAGCTTGCTTGTCCACCTTCAAGGACGTCATTGAAAAAGGCTTAGCAATAGGGAAGGTCCTAATTGAACAAGGAGTCATTAAGATATTCAAAGAAAACAAAGAGGACTTTAAAGGAAAAGACAAGCCAAGATTTTGGAATAAAAACAAGAACACAGTCAATGATGGTGTTGTTGATGCCAATACAGTGCGACCCAAAATCATTTTTTTAGGATCAAGCCCTACAAACAATCAAGTGAATACTCAAACAACTTCCAAATCACAAAGGAAGTACACTCCATTGAGAGAACCACTTGAGTCAGTTTTCAAGAAGCTAGTGGCAAACAAAGTAATCACCATTCCAGAATTTCCTCCATATGAACCAAAGGTCAAACCAAATTGATGGAATGATGATGAGTATTGTGAATTTCATAAGAGCAAAGGTCATAAGATGGGAAATTGTCATCGACTGAAGAACATTATACAAGATCTCATTGATAGAGGTGACATTGAGATTGAGGGACACTCATCCAATCAAGAACATGAGATGTTTAAGGAACCATTCCCAAAACATGACAAGGGAAAAGCTGCAGCCATAGATGACCAAACCAACTATACTAGAGCATCCTATAGCTATGACTCAACTATCAATCACATCTCGATGGACAATTATGTCTTTACCATTATCATCAAGGACAAAATGCCCGAGACTTCTACCCAAAGACCCAAGATTGTCCTAAAAGGCATCGGATCTTCTTCTGAACCTACCTCTGAATGTAATGTTACAACTCATCAAGGTAAATTCACTTTGCAAGGTGCTCCAACTAAAAACACCACTTCTTCATCAACCAAAGTTGAGTATGACCTTGTAGAATAGTTAGGGAAGACACCCGTGCTCATCTCCATCCTTGAGCTCTTACATATATCCCCCGCACATAAAGCTATTCTTGACAAAATTTTGAGAGACACTGTTGTCCCTACTGATCTGAACATGGACTAGTTTCAAGCCATGGTGGGATACCTTTCCATTCCACACTCCCTTACATTCATAGAAGCTGATGACGCCTCCGTAAGTCAGCCACATAATGCACCATTACACATTGAAGCCTTCATACACAAACATCGAATAAAACGAGTCCTGATAGATGGAGGAGCAGGTCTGAACATTTGTACATTGAGCACTATTAAACAATTGGGATATTCTGATAAAGCTATGAATTCTACAAACAAAATTACCATCAAGGCTTATGATGATGAAGAGCGCTCATCCAAAGGCACAATCACCTTACCTCTCAGAGTTGGGCCAATTACAAAGGATGTGGTTTGTCAAGTCCTAGACGTAGATCTCACATACAATATATTACTAGGACGTCCATGGATTCATGAGATGAACGTAGTACCATCTACATATCATTGATGCATTAAGTTCCCACACAATGGAGTTGAAGTGACCATCAAAGCTGATCCAAATCCATTCATATATTGCAACAATCTTTGATATAGATTAGAAATAACAATCCCAATCAATCAAGAAGCTATTCCTTCATCAGCATATGTGGATCCAAAATCCTTGAAACCTTCTACATCAAAGCAAGCAGAGCTCAAAGAAAAGTTCAAGTTCAAAGACCTGGGATGTGGTGAGTATATCTTTCATGTTGATCAACTCCCACAATCTCCTAAGGTATTCAGTCGACAGGAACAACCTACAAACAAGTTGAAATGCCAAGGAGTTGGGTGTGAACCACCTAGTGTTGTGGCTACTAAGTTTGAATGCAAATCTCCTCTAGTGGCGCAAGCACCTCTTGATATCAATAGTCCTAAGAGTGGTTCCAACGAAGAATCTATTGAACATATCGCCAGCCCTCTTGAGAACTCGCATATCCTTACCATATCTGTAGACACCTAAAATTGTCATGTCTAATTAAATAAATATTTTATTTATTTAATTACTTTAGCCTAATTCTTCTATTAATTAAATAAATCTTTATTTATTTAATTAATTCATTTATCCTCTTCTAGCCTTATTTCTCATTTAAATAAATACATTTATTTATTTAAATTATCCTTTTCCTAAATTAAATAAATATCTTATTTATTTAATTGATCCCACTTCTTCTATTAATTAAATAAATCTTTATTTATTTAATTAATTCATTAACCTTTTTCTACCCATGACACATGTCATTCGTCTCTTAATTCCTACACTACCTACCCCCTTTCATTATTTTATTATTTTCTTTACCTACCCTCTAATCATAGCCGACCTCCTTTTACACCTCTCAATCTTATCCCTCCATTTCATATAGTGTCTTCTATATAAGGAGATGCTTCCTTCATTATCAAACCCCTACTAACTACCTAGCTAATGAATCAAGATAACTAACTACTTGACTACACTACACTTTTCATATGTGATCCTACTTGCAACCACATTTCCGTTCTTTGTTGAGCTCTTGTGCACATAAAATCTGAGAGCAAATATATTAAGCAAGATCAATGGAGATAGGAAGAATGGAGATTCAAACCCTATTGGACATGTGATGGTATAATCTTTGTGATTTCATTTGATTTGCATTGTCTTAGGTAATCTTCATATGTTATGGTGGATCTTTGTTGTTGTTAGGCTAGGGTTTTGTGGTTGAATTCATTTAGTCTTTCATCATTATTGTATCCATTTTCACCATATACAATATCATCCACTCATTCTATTTTCACTCCTCTCCCAGACTTGGATCAACAAGAATTACAAAAGCCCTTACTCATTGGGGATCAAAAATCAAGCTTTGAATAGAAAAATCTAAAAGTAAAAAATAAAGAGAAGTCCTTCAATCCACATCAAAATCAAAAGCTATTGGACTCTGCAAAAATTAAATTCAAGGATAAAACTCCTATGAAGCAAAAAGAGCAAGAGATGATCTCTATTTGCATTGTCTTAGGTAATCTTCATATGTTATGGTGGATCTTTGTTGTTGTTAGGCTAGGGTTTTGTGGTTGAATTCATTTAGTCTTTCATCATTGTTGTATCCATTTTCACCATATACAATATCATCCACTCTTTCTATTTTCACTCTTCTCCTAGACTTGGATCAACAAGAATTACAAAAGCCCTTACTCATTGGGGATCAAAAATCAAGCTTTGAACAAAAAAATCTAAAAGTAAAAAATAAAGAGAAGTCCTTCAGTCCACATCAAAATCAAAAGCTATTGGACTCTGCAAAAATCAAAGTCAAGGATAAAACTCCTATGAAGCAAAAATAGCAAGAGATGATCTCTTCTAATATCAAAATAATTGGGGACAAAAGTTCTAAAATTTCAAGTCAAAAACCATACTTGTTGATCCTAAGTCTCCATCATGTCATGATACTTTCACTTATTTTCACAATCACAAGCCTTCATCACTCATCCACTTTTTTCACACATCCTTTCCCTTTTGGTGATACATCATGGACCTTTAATGGAGCTTCCTTGAAGGACTTTGTTATTAAGGATGCCCAAACTTCTTCAGGTGACATGCATACGGGCCTATGTAGTCCACACACTAGTAATTCTATCTCAGTTCCTTTATCAAGGAAGACAGTCACTCAAGCTACACATCATTCAGTCAAGGAACGTTGCAGTTACAGTTATAAGGTTATGCCTCACACATTTGAGGTAGGTGACTTAGTTCTCACAGAAAATCAAAAAAATCAGCAAGACAAAGTGAAGAAGGGAAAGTTTGAACCAAATTGGCTTGGTCCTTACATCATCACAGCAGCATATGGATCTGGTGCATATCAACTCTCAACCCCAAAGGGAGAACCTTTGGAGGATCCTATGAATAGCATGCACCTTCACAGGTTTCACACATAGCTCTTCAGCATATCCTAATCAAAAATTACAAAAAATTCAAAAAATTCAAAATACAAAAAAAAACATAAAAAATCATTACTTGGTGAAAACCTGGCAAATAGGCACCTTGTGACACAAAAAAAATCAAATAAGTAAGAAAAAAACATTTCGTCCAATGGTGAAAACCACTTTGGTGGCGCCCTGGGCAAGTACCATGGTGAAAATTGGGTCACCAGCACCATGCGTAGAGACATTGCTCCTCCCTCCTTCAAGATTCCATTTCATCCTTCACTTTGCACACACTCACAACCTATTCAATCATAATAAACTTACCCATTCCCATCATGGCTTGTTATTAATCTACCCAAGATTGGTTCACCATTCATAATAAACATTCCTTTTCACCCCTTTCCATCCATAATAAATCAACTCCTATATGTGGCTAAGGCAAATCCTATGTCTAGTAATGGGTGTGGAACTAAGAACATCACATGTTTTGAGGAGTACAATTTCTTCTACTTTTCTTCAGTCTATCCACGCACAATCCACAATAAAGCAACATTTGCATCACAGATCTGCAATAAAGTTCCGTCTTCTCTGCAATAAAGTATTAGTTGCATGGATTCAGTCAATTTCAGATGAGACACAGCAGCAACAATGGACTTTCAACAAATCAAATCTTTCAACAGACTCAGACAACATTATGGTTCAGTGCTATCTATCTATTTGTGAAAGTAAACATTGTGACCACAATCAAATAGACTTATACAAGTGACAAGAGACACTAAACTTGAGGACTACAGTGGATGTTGGTGTCGAGTCTTGGTTTTCTTTTTTGATTTTATCTTTTGGTGACATGTCTTTTAGCTTTTCTAGGATGTCTTTGACTAGAGATTCTATCTCCAGGATGTCTTTGACTAGAAAGGCGAGGATGGGGTATCGTCACCTATTTTTCTTTTGTTGTATGTGGATTGTCTCTTAGTAATGCTATGGCTTGTCCAAGGATATGAGGACACTGTGAGTCTAGTATGAACTGGGGCATTGCTTGTTTGTGACTGTCTTATCTCCATGCAAATAGGTACAATGACTTTCTGGGTCGAACATATGCCTTGATTGTCATAACCTATTTTTCCATAATAAGCTCAATGATGATAACGCATAAGAAGATCTTTTACTTTCATATCTTCTATCTTTCATCCCCCTTTCTTGATTGACTTCCATCATCCTTCTTGAGTCTGTGTAGCCTGCTATCACACGATTGAGTATAATGACACGCCATAAATATTTCCATTTCATGTAGTTGCACCTGCATTACCACATGTCAGCATATCATACATACATATAGATATCACAATTGCAACAACGCGACAAGCTGCATTGTCTTAAAGAGGGGCAAAATGTAGACACCTAAAATTGTCCAATCTAATTAAATAAATATTTTTATTTATTTAATTATTTTAGCCTAATTCATCTATTAATTAAATAAATCTTTATTTATTTAATTAATTCATTTATCCTCTTCTAGCCTTATTTCTCATTTAAATAAATACCTTTATTTATTTAAATTATCCTTTTCTTAAATTAAATAAATATTTTATTTATTTAATTGATCCCACTTCTTCTATTAATTAAATAAATCTTTATTTATTTAATTAATTCATTAGCCTTTTCTACCCATGACACATGTCATTCATCTCTTAATTCATACACTACCTACCCTCTCATTATTTTCTTATTTTCTCTACCTACCCTCTAATCATAGCCGACCATTTATCTTTTACACCTCTCAATCTTATCCCTCCATTTCATATAGTGTCTTCTATATAAGAGGATACTTCCTTCATTATCAACCCTAATCAATCTATGAATCCTAACTACTTGATCAATTGACTACACTACGCTTTGCACTTTCCTATGTGATCCTGCTTGCAACCACATTTTCATTCTTTGTTGAGCTCTTGTGCACATAAAATCTGAGAGCAAATATCAAGCAAGATCAATGGAGATAGGAAGAATGGAGATTCAAACCCTATTGGACATGTGATGGTATAATCTTTGTGATTTCGTTTGATTGGCATTGTCTTAGGTAATCTTCATATGTTATGGTGGATCTTTGTTGTTGTTAGGCTAGGGTTTTGTGGTTGAATCCATTTAGTCTTTCAACATTGTTGTTTTCCATTTTCACCGTATACAAAAATATTTTATACAATCAATTTCAATAAATAATAAAATATTAATTATTTTTTCTTTTATTTAAATTTTTGTTGTTTATAACTTAAAATAACTTTATTAAGGTTTTAATAGAATAACCTTAATAAAGCTATTTTAAATTTAAAAATAAAAGAAAGAAAAAAAAAACTTTAATGAATTCCTTACCCTTTATTTTGGGACTTTACACATGCATGAATTTTGAGACTTTTAAGTCTTAATCCTACCAATAATAATATTTGTTTTCTTTTAAAACAAATAAAAAGAAAGGAAAAGCCCATTCTATTTTGAATTAGGACATTCAACAAAAAGGAAAACTTGAGCCCTAATTCCTTATGCATTATTTCATTTTGCATCTCTTTGTTGAGGACTTGATGTTGTGTCGCCACTGTCATGCATGTGCTCTTTGATCTAGAGCTCAAGCTAGGGTTTTACAGGATCTTGAAGGCTTGCATTCTCTACATGAGTTCTTTAAACATGGTATGTACACCATTCTTATCATGCTGCTACTCTGAGCTTTTATACGTTGATTTGTGCCTTTATATTTCTGCAAGACTAGAACTTTTTAACTAGTAGATGCATAATCTCTGCCACTTTTAATAAGAATGTTGTCTTTCTTTGGTATTGAACATGAACATCTCCTCTATTCGACAGAGGTATCTTTGAATGATGTGGTCATTTCATTATTTTGAATAGCTTATGAGTTTTATCATATATCTATGACCTTTGATTGCTGCATATAAAATGGATACACTCTATCTTTGTTTACATGCTCTAGACTTGATTGTGGGCTATGCACATGCCTCATTGAGGGTTGTTCAAGTTGTGACTTCTGAATGCTTCACTGCTAGGTCTTTTTTTTAACCTATTCATGAATAAATGTAGCAATAGTTTCATGCTCTTGACTACCACTAGAGATTGAGTCACTATGATTTGTCTCCATCTATGTGATGTGTGGCTTAGCATGGGTATTTCTCTAAAATCATTAGTTGTAGTCTTGAAATGACTAAGTCTACTCATTGGTGCTTCATTATGCTAAATAAAGACTGTTAAAAAGCTTTCATAGTATGGAGGACTGTCTTGATCATGGGCGTGGCTATCTTTAGCTTGAATATGTTGTAGTATACTTTGTCTTAGTACTATGCTCTTTGAGGTTATCTTTGTATCGCTATTTGTTGTTCTAAAACTTATTTTTTCATTTGATTATTTATGCAAGGGTTTGAAGCCTTTATTATGTTAGCTTATTCAAAGATCAACACTTCATATACCTTCACATGCACCATCTATAGAGCTCACTATTATTGACTTTAATTGTGAATGTTATCGGCTTTATGATTTTTCTAGTGTCTTAAATGTTGTTTCATGCTCACTATGAATGCTCTTTGCTACATTTGGTTGTGACCCTTAGTTGTTGTTCCTTTTATGACTGTTAAAAATGCCTTTGACTGTTCCATTTTTTTATTATTCACTGTGTTTGTTCATATAGCTTTGTTCAGATGATGGACTATAATCTCTATTGTGACTAATCTTAATATGACTACTTCATTGTGATAATACTTTTGAGGCTTTTGATCTTACTGTGTGAGGAGGCCTAAAAAACTTAATGTCAAAACTATTTTTTGATTGTTTCTTGAGTTCAACATTATTGCTAGTCTGATATGGGAATGTGATTTTTGAAGTCTTAAGGTGTTGCTACAATAACTGTGGGTATTGATTTGACTGTCACTTGAACCTTAGGTTGCTCTAAAGATGTTGATCTCAAAGTCCAAGACTGTTTTGTTTTCTCATTCATTTTACTATTTTTGTGTGTTTTGTTCCATGTATTTTGATTTTCTCAATCATGGACACTATGATCACTGATTAAACTTGGTGACTATAACTTGATTACTTTTCAATTTTATTGCTCATTGATTGTCATAAGGATGAAGGCTTCCTTTAGGTAGCAGAGATTGTGCTTTGGAGGGTAAAAAAAATAATTTCTCTCTTATTGGTGCTATGAGGGTCTCTTGGATTGCTCTGAGACTTGATATCATTGTCTTATCTCAATTGTTACTAATATCTCAACAAAAAAGATTCAAATCCACATCGTTCCTACTGTCTCAGACTATTAATATTGACTGCTATTGACTGTATAGGGAATTCTTTCTTTTATATTAAATAGTTATGTGGCCTAAAGGCTCTGTGACTTTTCTCTAAGATGCACCTTTGGCTTTTGATTGTATTTATGTGAAAGCATAACTATTATCTTGATTGATGACTACAACCACTATGGCTACTAGACCTTTGACTACCAAATTTCCTCTTCTTTTTAACATGTCATTTTGCAAAAGGTTACTATTGACTACAAACACTTGATGGTATTGTCGTGCGTGTGAAGTGTGATACATGTAGCTGCAACACAAACACTCAATAGATCATTATAAGCATGGTTTGCAAATAAGAATAAATTGAAAGATGAACCATGACAAAGTGACCTATCGCCTCCTAAGAGATACGAGTATGGATTTTCTCTCAGATCTAGATAAGCAATCCCAGTGACTTGACTACACCTAGATGGAGGATTTCAAATGATAATGATCTAAAAAGATGAGATTGATTATGCTAGATTGATCCAAGAGACTAATTAAGCTAATTATATGCATGATTAAGTTGTGATGATGATGCAATTAAGATAGAAAAGAGATTGATTAAGCTACATGATTCAACAATTATGCTATAAAATGATCAATTTAAGCTAATACAATTGCCTATAACAATAATTCTCAAATGATATGCCTATAGTAATAATGCCTTAATTGATAATAAGATGGGATCCTTTGTGCTCCAAAATAGGGGATATTTATACTATTTCCAAGGCCAGGGGTGAGGTGGCAAGAATCAATAGTCAAGATTGAGTCTGAAGATATCAAGGGTGAAATTGGAGGAGGTTGGAGGAAGGGACACTTGTCATCTCTGTGGTGACAAGTGTCAAAGATCCTTTCTCATGAGAGGGAAAGTGTCCAAGGGAGAAGACATGTGGCTAAAGTGCCATGTGTCTCAAGGGAAGAATATCCACACCATAAGAGGTTAGGATAAGGAGGTTAGAATGTGCAAGATAGGATAGGGTTAGGCAAACCCAAGGTTAAGTGGAATGGGTTAGGTTAGAGGGATGGTTAGGTTAGGTGGTTACAAGTTAGGAGGCATGTTGGTAATTTGAATTTAAAAATTCAAATAATAGGAAAAGACATTAATTTTTAACAACTCATAAATTGGTTTGTTTTAATTAATTAGGGGATTAGAAGAATTGATTGAAATGGGGGGAAGATTAATTAATTTGAATTAATTAATCAAAGGGGGCTATGGAATGAACTTAATGAATAAATCCTTAGATTTATTAATAAGTAGATGAAAGGGAGAATTTAATCAAATTGCCTAATGAATTCAATTAAATTAGGGAGTAGGATTAATAAAATAATTGTTTATTTAATTAATTATATTTAGACCATTTTTAGGTGTATACATTTTGCCCCTCTTTGAAGCGAGGTGTGTTGACACGTTGATTCAAAGAATAATCTCATTTTGATGATGATATTGGTTCGATAGGATGCCCCAGACATTCATTGATAAATTGTGGTATGATGATGCCCCCTCGGGAGATTAATTGAGATAATTGATCTTTTGGAGTGTGTGAATTTTTGCAAAATTGATATCCTGATTAGAAATAATTTGATTTCTGCAACTATGGTTGATGAAAATGTGATTCCTATGATCATGGAGATGTGGTTCTTGATTATCGATAAAGCTTGATTGATTAGATTGATAAGATTGAGATTCAATCTGGTTTCAGGAATGACACCTCCTGTATAAGACAAAGATGATCAAAGTGTCTAGTTTTTGGTTTTAGGAATGATATATCCTATATAAGACATGATCAGAACATTTGGTTTAAGGAAAGATACATCTTGTATAAGACATGATATAATAGATAAAGATGTGATCGCTTGATAGAATTGATAAGGTTGATTGGATAAAGAACTGATAGTTTGTTGATAACAAGTTGTAGGAAGATTCAGATATGTTGATGTTGGTTTTGTTGAGAGGGTAGCAAAAACTTTGGGTTGGGTCGACAATATATGGAGAGAGATGAGTCATCAGTCTGATTCTGTATACACTTATGATGATACCTTGATGATTCCTGTGATATATTTAACCTTGGATAAAATGAGCATGCGGGATTCCATGCAAGAATGAAATGCAAGCTAAATGGAAAGCTACGACCGGACCAGTCACTGGGTTATTATGTTTTGCTATCATTGAGCTTTTTAAAATGTGGAAAGTGAGTGCAAACATCAATGGTATAATTAAACCATGATGACCTGAGCACTACTTTCCTGGATTTTGATATGGCAAGTTAGCAAAAGCATCAAGGTATAATTGAACAAAGATGACCTGAGTGTTGCTTGCATTAAACAAGCAGTATTAACCATTTCAATACGCAAATCAGAAATGTCTTGGATGATACTCCAATGATCATGTCTCGAGACAAATTTGCACATATTAATGATTAATTTACAGACAACAGACAAGAAAAATATCATGTTCCTTCCTTGTTCCTCTAGTCAAAGACATCTTGGAGTCACTAAGAAATCATGATAGCAAAAATCAAGATAGATAAGTTGGAAAATCATGTTAAAATCATTATCCAAAAGATATCATCTATTGAAAGGTGTGTGAATGTGCTTAGACTGAAATGCGATAGTTTGATGGTTGACAATTTGATCTCGTGTTCAATGTTGGATATGTCCCAGTTTTTGCTTGATAAGTGTTACCTGACTATTGTTCTACCTATTTGATTAAGCTCAAAATGATCAAAAATTTTGCCCTTGAATAGGTGCAGGATTTTACCCCAAGCCTAGAAACAAATTCATTATGAAATACCCAATTATCCAAACCATGGCAAGAAGCCACCTGGGATGCCTGTGTATGTACAAAGGCTTTATTATGGATATGAACAGCGCTGACAGAAAAGAATGAATGCAAGCAGAAGGATGCATGAACTAAATAGATGGAAGAGCTAGCAGACAGATAGCACCTATTTTCCATGTTTTCACCATCTATTTTTATTGCACTTTTTCTCATATTTGATTTTTTTGAATTTTCTGCTTTTTCACTATTTTGGGATTTTTCCTCTTTTTCATTGTTTTTGGATTTTTCCTGCTTTTTCAAATATAAAAATTCTTTAAATGCATGCTATTGATGGGTTCCTCAAGCTGATCCCCATCCGATGTTGATAGCTGATATCCTGACCCAAATACTGTTGTGACCACAAATGGACCTAACCAGTTTGGTTCAAACTTTCCTTTCTTTTCTTGATCTGCCTAGTTGTGTGGTTTTTCTTTGAGTACTAGTTCCCCAACTTGAAATGTTCTCAGTTTGACCTTATGATTATAACTTCAGCACATTCTTTGTTGATATAACTTTAAATGATCAAAGGCATTTTGTCTTCGTTCACGGATCAATTCTAACTCCCACAATATAGATACTCAATGTTCTTCATCTGGGATAAGACCTTTTAATGATACTCGTAGAGAAGGTATCTCTACTTCTATTGGTAGTATTGTTCTGATCCATAAACAAGAGAGAAAGGTGTGGCACTTGTGGGTGTGCGGATAATGGTATGGTAGGCTCATAGAGCAGGGTTCAATTGAATATGCCAATCTCTACCAGCATCATTCACTATCCTTTTGAGGATTTTCAAAATAGTTTTCTTTGACACTTCTGCTTGCCCATTCCCTTGTGGATAGTAAGGTGTGGATAATTTGTGTTGGATCTTGAATTTATCACATAGTTCTTGGACATCCTGATTCTTTAAGGGTTGCCCATTATCAGTGATAATGGTCATGGGTATTCCATAGCGACAGATGATGTAGTTCAAGATAAATGCAACAATTTGTTTTCATGTGATATTGATGAGAGGTACTGCCTCAATCCATTTTGTGAAATATTTAGTAGCTACAAGGATCAACTTGTGACCATTAGATGAACAAGGATTTATCTTTCTTACTAGATCAATACCCCATTGGCAGAAAGGCTAAGATGTTGCCAAGGCATGAAGTTCTTGTGTTGGTGCATGAATCAAATTCCCATGGATCTGACATTGTTTGCATGTTCTAGTTATCTGAAAAGATTCTCGTTCCATAGTTGGCCAATAATAGCCCAAGCATATGAGTTTTTTCGAAAGGGTAAGACCACTTGATTAAGTGCCACAAATATCATTATGGACTTCATTTAAGGCCTTCTCATAATCTTCTTGTTCGAGACATCTTAAAAGAGTATCGTCCAGACCTCATTTAAACAGGGTATCCGGGACAAGAGTATAATTAGAGTATTGGTGAATAAAGTTTCTTTTTTGATTCTTTGATTAATCAGGAGGTAGGGTGTTATCTTTCAGGTATGTGTAATTTTGTCCATAACGGGAAGAATCATGTGCAACTAGGTGACAAATAGTTTGGGAATCAAAACAATTATGAGTAGGGTAAAACAACTCTTCCACCAGGAATTCATAACGTTGTTGATTTTCTTGTGTCTGAAGGAGAGAAGAAAGTGTAGCCATGGCATCTGCTACTTTGTTGTCATTCCTTTGAATCTGCTAAAAATTTATTTGTACAAAGTATTTCTTGATATCATCAGCCATCTTTTTATAAGGCATTAACTTTTCATCCTTTGTTTGATAATCGTCATTGATTTTATTGATGACGAGTTGAGAGTCTCCAAAGACTTGAAGTTGTGCAATGTTCCATTATATAGCCATTTTGATACCTATAACCAAAGCTTCATATTATGTTGTATTGTTGGTACATTGTAAGTGTAATTTGTAGGCTTTTGGAATTGTGTGACCTTGTGGTGTAATGAATAGAATACCTGCTCCTAATCCATGTTGTGTATGTTAGGAACAAGAAGGCAACTGAGAGGGGGGGGGGGGGGGTGAATCAGTTGTTAATGAATTTCAACCCAAATATAACTTAATCAAACTTGATACTTAATATCAGTAAACCAAACTTAATGTCAATTAACAAATTAACAGTTCATATCAATACCAATGAAACTCAATGCATGAAACAGAAAGAGAAACAACATCCACAACACATAACACGGAGATTTTAACATGGAAACCCTGTAAGGGGAAAAACCATGGTGGGAAACCTTACCCACAATCAGATGATACTATTGCGGATAGTATGTGTATACAAATGGGGTCTGCACATGCAGAAAGGCCAACTACCTAGAGCACACTGCTCAAATGGGAGTCGCAATGACTACAGTAGGATGGTTAAATCCTAGAATAATATACTACTCAAAATAGCATCTCCAATGCTGGACTCAGTACCGATTAAGCTCTGATAATCACCTTCAAACCTTCCTTGAACCTTCTCTATGGTTTGTTCATATGATCTTCAATATTCGTACATACTATTTTACAATACCATAACCTTACATACCATATCTCATCCTTCATCTCACAAATGAGATCTTACATAAATACAAAACCTAAGACCAAATGTGTAGGTCAGCTCACTAAGAATATTATAATTAAATCAATTACAAACAAGTCAAGATGCAATTCATCATGTCGGCTCAATACATTTACAACAATATCCAAACAATAAATTATCTCCATGACGTGTCATGTTGATCTGGAATAGATAACGCATAGTGGTCCATAACCTAGACCAATCTATCGATAACAGCAAATATGTCAACCCGATTAGACCATTTACCAAAATATCAAAACCAAGTATCCAAAACATGTCTTCGACATAATAAAGTGATCTCTAGATGATAACAAGTCTTCATCAGTGTTGGTGAACCATATAACCTCTCGGTAAACAATATACTGGTGACTATGCATAAGTCACTAAACTTGCTGGTGAACACAATGTGTCAATTCAACATAACCATAGATCTACAGAAGGATAAGTGTTGACATCAATGACAAAACTAATGCAACACATCCATAATACCAACAATATCCCCCTTTGGCATTGATGGCAATACTAGATGGAAAAACATCTAAGTGCCAAAATAGAATGCAAAAAACCAAAAACCAACAATCTCCAGAATAGATCAATACCAAAAATCAAAATCAAAATGCGAAGAGTATATATCTCTCCCTCAATGAATAATCTCTCCCCCTAGGATAATGTTTCCTAAATAAATAAAAATTCCATAGATACCTCTCCCCCTTTGACATCAAATGCCGCATCAATAAAAATACCTGAACACACAACCAACTAATACAATCAATTAATATAACCAACTACTCCCCCTGTGAAGTAGCTCTCCTCCATCAAAGTCAGAAAAGGGTTTCTCTATTAGTTTCTGTCAGTTTGATGCCAATCTTCAACTGTCTAAGTCTCTACCGATGAGGGTATTGCCCCAAGCTGTTCTCTGAGATATTCAAAAGTTTCCTTACGCAAAGGCTTATTAAAGATATCTGCAATCTGCTCTTTAGTATTCACATAAACCAATTTTACTTCTTTTGCTTCAACATTCTCTTTCAGAAAGTTATATTTGATAGAAACGTATTTAGTCTTAGAGTGAAATACTGGATTCTTTGATATATCAATTGTTGGTGAATTATCACAATAAATGATTAAGGTTCTTTGCATTTTACCTTTATGTCCTTCAACATTTTCTTAATCCATAATACCTGAGTACAATTAGTTGTTGTTGTAACATATTTTGTTTTTGTTGTTGATAATGATGTACAACTCTACTTCTTTCTCAACAATGAAATCAATCTACTACCAAGAAATAATGCTCCGCCAGTGGTGCTCTTTATGTCATCTACATCTCCTGCCCAATTTGCATCGATGTATGCACATAAATCAAAATTTTCATCTTTAGGATACCATAAACCAAGATTTGTTGTGCCTTGTAGATACCGGAAAATCCTTTTTACTGTTGATTCGTGATTTTCTTTAGGATTACTCTGAAATCTTGAAACAATACATACTGCATTCATTATATCAGGTCTTTTTGTGTAAAATATAGTAAACCTCCAATCATAGATTTGTATCTTGTCGGAAGGAGCTGAATCATCCTTCAATGTCAATTTATCAGTTCTAGTCATAGGAGTACTTACCAGTTTAGATTTTTCCATACCAAATTTCTTCAGTAGTTCCTTCAAGTATTTTGTTTGACATATGAATATACCTTTATCAGTTTGTGAAATTTGCAATCCTAAAAAGAATTTTATCTCCCCAATCATAGACATTACAAATTCTTCCTGCATCTTGTTAGCAAAGTCTTTACACAATCCATCTTCTCCTCCAAAAATAATATCATCAACAAAAAATTCAATAACCAAGATGTCATCATTAGTTACTTTGAAATATAATTTGTTGTCAGCATTACCTTTAGTGTAACCAAGCTTCAAAAAATATTTGTCCAGTCTAGCATACCAAGCTCTAGGAGCTTGCTTCAATCCATACAAAGCCTTCCTTAATCTACAAACCATATCTTTAACATTTGTCAATGAAAATCCATTAGGTTGTTCAATGTAAACTTCTTCTTCAAGATCACCATTCAAAAATGCACATTTTACATCCATCTAATATACTTTGTAGTTCTTATGAGTTGCAAATGCAAGAAATAATCTAACTGCCTCATTCTAGCTACTGGTGCAAAGGTTTCATTATAATCAATTCCCTATTTCTGTGAATATCCTTTACACACTAATCTTGCTTTGTTCCTGATTACCTTACCATCTTCATTAAGTTTATTTCTAAATACCCATTTAGTTCCAATTACATTTTTGTCTTTAGGTTGGGGAACTAAAGTCCATGTATTGTTCTTTTCAATTTGTTCTAATTTATCTTCCATTGCTTTAATCCAATGTTCATCTTGACAAGCTTCAATAACATATGCCGGTACAATTTGAAAAATTAAGCATACCTCTTCATTTTCCAGTCTTCCTCTTGTCATAAAACCTTGATACTTATTCCCAATTATCTGATTTTTTTAGTGATTCAGTCTTACATATCTGGGTTTATTCACATGTTGTTGTTCTTCAGTCACTGTCGAATTCTCTGATGATGTCGGTGTGACTGGATCCACATTTTGTACTGGTGCACTCTGTATAGGTTCATTTATGGTCATCTCAAATGTCAGTTCAGAGCCTACAGACCTTGAATTTCCTCTAAATTGTTCATCTATCTTCATATTAGCACTCTCATTGATTTTTTGCAATCTTTTATTAAAACATCTATATTCCTTACTCTTAGATGAATAACCAATAAATATCACTTCTAGGATCAAATTTACTAATATACTCATCTCTCCTAATATAGAATTTGCTTCCAAAAATTCTAAAGTATTTAAGAGTGGGAGTATTACCAAACCATAGTTCATAAGGGGTCTTACCAGTTTCACCTTTGATGTGAACTCTGTTGAAAGTGTAAACCATTGTATTCACTACTTCTCTCCAATACACATGAGGTAGATTTGCTTCCAATATCATGCTTCTAGCTGCATCCAAAATAGTTTTGTTCTTCCTTTCCATAATTCCATTTTGCTAAGGTGTCTGGGGTGATGATAGTTGTCTTCTAATTCCATTTACTTCACAGAATGTATTAAATTCCTTAGATGTAAATTCACCTCCTTGATCAGATCTCAAACATTTGATTTTCTTATCGGTTTCATTCTCTACCATTGCCTTGAATAGTTTGAATTTTCCAAAACCTTTTGATTTCTCCCTGAGAAAAGTAACCCAACACATTCTACAATAATCATCAATAATTAGCATAAAGTATATATCTCCTTGAAGACTTCTTGTTCTTGTTGGACCACACAAGTCAGTATGAATTAAATCAAGAACATTATTGGATTTCTCAGAAATACTCTTAAAAGTTGTTCTAACTTGCTTTCCCATTTGACATTCCTTACATACCGGATTATGAGGTTTCACAATCTTAGGTAAATACCTTACTGGATTAGTTAAACTGATCTTTACAATGCAATCAAAATTTGCATGACAAAGTCTCTTATTCCATAACCAACTTTCATCAATATGTGCAATCAAGCATGTTTTATCACTGTTGTTCAAATGAAAGATATTACCTTTAGTCTGATTACCGGTTGTAATCTCCAATCTAGTTCTGTTCATGATTTTGCATTTTACCATTCTTGAATTGTAACTGAAATCCCTTTTCAACTAATTGACCAACACTCAAAAGATTATGCTTCAAACCTTTAACATAATAAACATTGTCAGTATTGTGCTTACCATCCAAAGATATAGTACCTTTTCCTTTGATCAAACAAGCTTTATCATCACTAAATCTTACTAGACCTCCACTATATTCCCAAAAAGATAATAATTTACTTTTATCACCAGTCATATGATGTGAACAACCTGAATCTATGATCCATTCATCCTTTTCTTCAATTTTAGTTGTTAGAGTATGCTCTACCAGTGGAACAGTAGGTGCTGGTTGATCTTCTTTTATTGCAACAAAAGCCCATCCATTGTCTGTCAGTTCTTCATTAGAATCATCAGTAGCTCCTTCATCAGTATAGTAACAAGATTTATCTTTGTTCTTCTTAAATCTATATCTCTGATATTCAAGGTTAGGCTTGTATGTTCTTTTACCTTCCTCTCTCAATCTTGCATGTCTGTCAGGACATCTAGATGCCATATGACCAACTTTATTGCAATTAAAACATTTAAATGGTGCTTTACCTTCATACTTTCTTCCAACTGGACCTTTAGGCATTTTCCTTGCAAATAGTGCTTCAAGTTCTTATAGTTCTTCATTTTCCCTTCTGATATCTTCAAGTTCTCTTGCATAAAGTGCTTTCCAATCAGATTCGTTAGATGATGATGATGATGATGTTGTAGATAATGATGCTCTGAAGGCTAAATTTGTCTTAATTGTAGCAACATGACCAAATTCCTCAAGCTCAAATGTTGAAAGTTTTCCAACCAAGGTATCTCTAGATACTAATGTATTAGGCGGTGTTCTCAACTCATTAATAGCAGTTACTTTCATTTTGTATGTCGGTGGCAATTCTCTTAAAACTTTAGAAACAATTTCATCTTCACTTAAGGATCCTCCACAAAATTGTATTCCTAAAACAATTTCATTAACTCTTTCCATAAAAGCAGAAATTCTTTCATCTTCTTCCATTTTTCAAATTTTCATACCTGACCCGGAAACATTCCAATTTTGCAATTTTAACAGTGGTATCATCTCCTTCATTCACTGTCTCTAATTTATCCCAAATAGCTTTAGCAGTAGATCATTTTGATAATCCCATGATTTGCTGATCAAATAATACGCTCAAAAGTGTTTCTCTTGCTTTGCAATCATTTTCTTGATCTTTACCCAATGTTGGTGGACTAGGTTGATTTGGTGTAGGACCATCATATCCATTCTTTGTAACTACCCATATGTCTTTTCCAATGCAATTCAGATGTGTCTCCATTCTGATCTTCCATATACCATAGTTAGTTCCATCAAGTTTCAGATTATCCTTCCTGAAAATGTTTGTTGCTATTGGATCTCCTCAAGTTCTTAGGCTTCTACAAAAAGAGGACTTGGCTCTGATACCAATTGTTAGGAACCAAAAGGCAACTGAGAGGGGGGGTGAATCAATTGTTAATGAATTTCAACCTAAATATAACTTAATCAAACTTGATACTTAATACCGGTAAACCAAACTTAATGTCGGTTAACAGATTAACAGTTCATATCAATACCAGTGAAACTTAATGCATGAAACAGAAAGAGAAACAACATCCACAACACATAACACAAAGATTTTAACGTGGAAACCCTATAAGGGGAAAAACCATGGTGGGAAACCTTACCCACAATCAGATGATAGTACTACAAATAATATGTGTATACAAATGGGGTCTGCACATGCAGAAAGGCCAATTGCCTAGAGCACACTGCTCAAATGGGAGTCCCAATGACTACAGTAGGATGGTTAAATCCTAGAATAATGCACTACTCAAAATAGCATCTCCAATCTTGGATTTAATACTTGTTAAGCTGTGATAGTCACCTTCAAACCTTCCTTGAACCTTCTCTATGGTATGCTCATGTGATCTTCAATATTCGCACATACCATGTTACAATACCATATCCCATCCTCCATCTCACAAATGAGATCTTACATATATACAAAACCTAAGACCAAATGTGTAGGTTGGCTCACTAAGAATATTACAATTAAATCAATTACAAACAAGTCAAGATGTGATGCATCATGTTGGCTCAATACATTTACAACAATATCCAAATAATAAATTATCTCCATGACATGTCGTGCTGATCTAGAATAGATAATGCATATCGGTCCATAACCTAGACCAATCTATCGGTAATAGCAAATATGTCAACCTGATTAGACCATTTACCAGAATATCAAAACCAAATATCCAAACCATGTCTTCCACATAATCAAGTGATCTCTAGATGATAATAAGTCATCATCAGTGTCAGTGAACAATATATCAGTGACTATGCATAAGTCACTGAACTTGCCAGTGAACACAATGTGTCGGTTCAACATAACCATATATCTCTAGAAGGATAAGTGTTGACATCAAAGACAAAACTAATGCAACACATCCATAATACCAATAGTGTATATGAACCATCAAAGTATAATTGCCATGTTTTTGTTGTGATTGTTATGATATCAACATCAGGAAACTCAATCTGTAGAGGACGATCATCTTAAAGTGGTGCCTCGGCTAGTTGGTCTGCAATGACTTGTCCCTTTATAGATTTACTATCAACATACTCAATATCAAACTCACTCAGGATCATGATCCATTTTTCTATTCATCTTGTTAATGTTGCCTTGCTGAGTAAATACTTCAATGGATCGATTTTAGCTATCAACTTGATGGAGTGAGATAGTAGATAGTGTCTTAATTTTTGAGAAGCAAAAACTACCGCTAAGCATGCTTTTTTTGTTGGTGAATAGTTGATCTTGTATCCTACTAATGTTTTGTTGATGTAGTAGATCGCTCATTCTTTTTCTTCATTATCTTGTTGTGCAAGCAGAACTCCTAATTATATTTCGGTGGTCGATACATAGAGTAACAATGGCTTTCCTAGAATTGGCAACATTAGGACAAGTGGTTGCATGAGATATGCCTTGATCTTGTTGAATGCATCCTCACATTGATGGTCCCACTTGAAATGAACATTTTTATGCAATAGATGAGTAAATGAATGACATTTATCTGCTAGTTGAGCAACAAATCTTCTGATTGACTGGAGTCTTCCTTGGAGTGATCTGATTTGATTGATATTCTTGGGAGATGCCATTTCCATGATTTCTTTGACCTTAGCTGGATCTACTTCGATACCTCTAGCTGAAACAATGTATCCCAATAGCTTTCCTAAAGTGACACCAAAGGCACATTTCTTAGGATTTAGTCATAACTTATATTGTTCTAACCTGTCAAAGATCTTTTCATGTATTCCTCTATGGTCTTCTCTGTTGTATGATTTAGCCAAGATGTCATCCACATAATCTTCCATGAATGTATGCATCATGTCATGGAATATCATTGTCATAGCTCTTTGATATGTAGCACCTGCATTCTTTAGTCCAAAAGGCATGACATTCCAGCAGAAAGTTCCCCGCAGACATGTGAAAGTTATCTTTTCTTGATCTTCAGGTGCCATTTTAATCTGATTGTATCTAGAGAAACCATCCATTAGAGAAAACATGGAGTGTCCAGCAGTTAATTCTACAATGATGTCAATGTTAGGCAAAGGAAAGTCATCCTTTAGACATGCACAATATTAAGATCCCTGGAGTTTGTGCATATTCTGATACTTTTATCTGGTTTGGAAATAGGAATGATGTTGGATACCCATTGAGGATATACTACAGGTCTGATGAATGCGACATCCAATAATTTCTTTAGTTTTGCTTTGACTAGAAGAGCAATATGTGGATGCATTTCCCTTAATTTTTGTTTAACTGGTTTGGCTCTGGTACTGACATTTAAGTGATGCATAATAAGCTCTGGATCCAATCCTAGCATGTCTGCATATGACCAGGCGAAATTGATTTGTCATCATTTGAATAATTCCATATATTGTTATTTTTCTTCTTCTCACAGAAAAGTTCTTGGATGTAGGATCTTTGGTTGTTCTTTGGTCCCAATGTTAACTACCTCTATTGGTTCAATCAAAATGGATGACCTTTCTTGATAGTGCATAGGTAAAGATTCAAATCTCCCATCTTCCAGTGCCTCGAGGAGGTTTTCACCATTAGATGTGTCCTTTCTTTTTCCTTTTTCCTGATATAATGTTTCCACAAAATGCTTTTCACCATTAGACCTGATATTGTTTTCTTTATTTTCCTTTTTGCGACTAGGATATTTGGCACCCACTTGACTGGAAGATGCATTGCTGAAATTCCTGGTGAAAGTTGTTGTGGGTTCAGTTGCATTAAGATATACGAATATGGCATGGTCATTCGGAAAGGTATCAATGGCAGTATGTCCTTCATTTTCCCAATCAATAAGTTGGGGGTGGATTAGAGGTAGGGGGTCATCAAGTTGAGATGTTTCAAGGGTATCAAGGACCATGATGGATGTATCAATTTTTTTTGATATGTATGTCTATGTCTAGAATGGTACTCTTGTCAGAATGACCTCACACAAGGAGCTCTTGATCATCCTCGATTAAGTCTAAGTCAGCCGAATGTGATTCTAATTCAAGTGAGATAGTTCCTAATGTTTGCCCTGCATACGTGTGAACTATAGCGACTCCTACATCTTCTTCAAATCAATTTTCTTCAGCTAATTCTTCAAAGTGATAGGAATTACATTCCCATTTGTTAGAATTTTTCTTAGTTGCAGCTTGCAATCTACAGATTTGTTCATATAGTATTTGATTTGTTTCTTCAACTTTTCTTTCTATATCTTTTCTTCTTTCATATTCAACCTCTTCTAGACTGAGATTGAGTTATGTCAACCTTTCTATGAGGTCTCCTTGATTAGTACCAGGTTCGTGCTTGTTTTGATTGAGAGTTAAGGCTACTTGAGAGGTGCTTTTAGTTTGTTTTTCTTGTTGATTTGAAGGTTTCTTCTTTTCCCATTTCATGTTTTCTTGTGATTGTTGCTTAGCTGATGTATCTTCTCTTTCAATTGCAAGTTGTTCTTGTCTATTTTCATATTCCTCTTGTTGTTGGCTAAAAGATGTGTCTTCTGGTAGAGTAACTTGTCCATATCCTAAGCCTGTTTTGTTTGTATCCTGCTGAGTATGAAGTTGGATAGTTTCTAATATACCTTCTTTTATTTTCCCTATAGGACCTGTTCCAGTGTATCCCATTTTTCTAAGAATGTTAAATCCTTTTCCATACTTTTTTGTAGGTCTGCGAACATTGTTGATCTTTTCTTGGACTTCTTCATCCTTGTATAACCATTGTAGTACATCTTTGTCATTTTTTTCCTCTAATAAGGTCCCAGCACTAACAAATGCTCCATCAAATATCGAAAGATGTTTCACAATTGGTTTTTGTTTAGAGTTTGATGGTTTTCCAAAGGATTTAGGAGAAAGTGGTAATTGTGATATTGAATATTCTCCATTCCCTCGATCTCTTAGCTGCATTCATTTTTCCATACTTGACAAAATTGATGCAAATGGTTTTTCTTTAGATTGTGTGTTTGAAGATGATGCCTCCCTATTATGAGGAACAATGACCTCTTGAGCTGGTTTGAGATTACTACAATACTAAAATGGATTTGAATCTACTAAGACCGTGATTACCTGCCCGTTGTAGGGGAACTTTAGGCACTGATGATATGTGGATGGAACAACTTGTATGTCATGTATCTAGGGTTTTCCCAAGAGTATGTTGTATGATAAGTCCAAGTCTAGAACTTGGCATGATATGTCTTTCTGTAAAGGTCCCACTCTGATGGGTAACATCACAATTCCTTTAGAGGAGCTTTCTTCTTCATCAGTGGCTTTGATGGTGATCTTTTTCCGGGGATCAACTGCATCTTTTGAATAACCTAGAGCATGGACTAGACTCAAAGAACAAATGTTTAAGCCAGCTCCTGCATCTATTAGGACACGTTTAACTCGCATCTTATGAATGATGACTTCAATATGCAAGGGAGCATTATGGGGATGTTGCAAGGACATGTCATCTTCTTTGGTGAATGATAAGCAATGAGGGGTTGTGAGGTGTCCCACCATGATTTGGAATTGATCTATATCAAGATCTTTAGACACTATTGTATCTACTAATGCTCTTTCAAGAATTTCTTTGTGTGCAGGTGAAAGCTTTAAAAGTTCTAAGATGGATATTTGCGCGGGTGTTTTCTGCAATTGTTCCACTAAATTATATTGTTTTGCAGTGGATGACATGTCAGTGGTGGGACCCGAAAAAACAACTTTAGCTTTGCTTCTTGTGATAGCATGAGCAGGTTCTTGATTTTGCTTTTCTTTAACTACAATCACATTTACACATTATCATATGTATGAGCGTAGTTTACGTTCGCTTTACCCTTACCATTGTTTTTTGTTGATGATTCCCCCTTCTCATAGTTTGGGAGTGGATTTTTAAAAGTTGTATGAGATTCATTTGTCATATGTCCATCCACAATTATTACTCCATTATCAATCAAATCTTGGATGACATGTTTCAATCGCTGACAATTATCTATGTGATGTCCCTTGTTTCGATGGAAATCGCAATAATGGTTATCATTCCACCAAGGGGGTTTTACTTGAGGTTTGTAGTTCCTTCCTTCTGGAATAGTAATCAGTTTGTTTTCGAGAAGTGTCTTTAGTGCTGACCCAAGGGGTTCACCAATGTTTGTAAATTGCCTTCGAAAGAAATTTTTGATAGTTGTTTTTTGGTGATTGTTGTTTTGTTGAGTTGTTGCTGAGTGATTGGATAAATTAAAAACTGGTTATTTTGGTTTCACATTGTTGTTATCCACTATCCCATTATTGACAACATTATGATTTCTATTTCAAAACTTTGGCTTATCATTGTTGTTGTTGTTAGTGTTGTTAGGAGGGTGAACTCCTTGTATATTTTCAACTCACCTTCTTTATCATGGCTTCCTCCATTCTGATTCCATTATCAATCATCTTTCCAAAACTTTGATGTCCTTGCATTTTTAGATGATAACTCATTTGATCATTTAGGTTGTCGATGAATATGTCCATTTTTTCATACTCTGGCATTGTATGAGGATATCGTGAAGCTAACTGTCTCCATCTCTATAAAAATGTCATGAAAGGTTCTCCACGCTTTTGTTTGGCATTACATAGGTCTAGCATTGTTACTTCATGTTTTATGTTGTAAGAGTATTGTGAACCAAACTTATCTACCAATTCTGAGAATGATCTGATTCCAAGCGGAAGTTTGGAGAACCATTCCATAGCTAGTCCAATTAAGCTTTTCAGAAATAATCTCATCAAGTGGGTATCCTCATGTGCAAACTCCATACTTTGTGCAAAATTCTCGTATATGATCTTGAGGGTTAGTGCTTCCATCATATTTTTCGTATCTAGGAGTTTCACAACCTATAGGAAATGGTATTATGATTAGATTTATGTTAAATGGATAAGGACAGTTTTCTTGAAGTGAGTATCTTCTAACATTTCCTCTCTGCATATCTTGAATTTGTGTTTGCAGTATTTTTATTTGTTGTGTGAGAGTTGTGATAGGATTATCAACATGATATGTTCTTGCATAACCATGATTTTGTATTCTAGGAGGATCTTGATCTCTTCTAGTATCATCTCTACCCCTTCTTGTATCCTCATTGGATTGGACATTATTTAGAATTTCTACATCATCTCTTTTGGGAATATAAGTTTCCTCATTGGTTCTAGTGTTACTAGGAATTGACATGTCATTAATTTTGAGACCAAAAATATCCTCATATCATTCGCTATTAAGGGGGGGGTCACTTCTCTTTTGTGTCAATTTTTTCACATCAAAATCTTGGGGGAGTGTAGCACCAAATTTTGCTAACATTAGGAAATATTTTTCTTTGTCTCCCTCCAATATTTTCTCCATAAATTTATCGAATTGCAGATCTTTTTTGATGTCTCTGACATGTTGTTCTGTTATTTCCTCTTCAACTTGTTTTTCATCTTCGTGTTCCATGTTTCAATTTTTCTTTCTGCAAACTTTCATCTTTGAGCTCTAGTTAAAATGGGCATACACGTGTGTTAGATATTGTGCTAGGATTCGATTGTCAAAAAGTTGTTTCGATAAATGATCAACTGTCAATGTAAATGCGATAAAATGATATGACATGAAAAGCTGATTCAAGTGTTTAAAAGTTTGCAAGTTTTTTGATCTTTGGTTTTAGAGTGCAATGATGATGATTTTGATTAAAAAACAAGTCCAATAGGAATGATATATTCTATGATGTGGGATAGGGTTATCTTGACCAAACATTGTAGTTTTGTGATAGAGGATGATAGATCCTAATGAGAAACTATGTTTTGAGTGATCGGTTTCTCAAAGAGGGTGATAATGCACTTTGAGATGTTAGATCTTGAACTTTTTGAAGGTGAATACTTGAAAATATTGAGGTGTCTATTTCTAGGTTCCAATTTGATAGATGATAACTTGACCAGGTGAACCAAGGAGACAATCTAAGCACAGAATGACAAATAACAGGTGTGTATGCTCACTGTCAACTGACCAAGCAAATATGACAGATTTGAAAAAGACATGCAAGAAGACATTTTTGGACAAATAGAGACATAAATTTGTAGGACACCTTATACAGCCCCGAACGACAATTTAGACAGGCTCATACGACAAACCAGAAATCTCGTACGACAAAAGACATAAACTCGTATGAGCGTTCTCACAGAACCAGACGACAAAAGATGACACAAAACTCTTTGCTAATCTGATTCATACAACAATTCTCACTAGATCGGATGATAAAATAGATGCCTTGTATGACAGAGGACAGAACAGAGACAAAAACTTTGTTTGGATAGGTTTTTGATCAATGAAGTTTGATGTTTTGCTTCTGTTTTCTAGTTTTTTAGATGTATATTTTTTTGTTTTAGGGACGAAGACACAACAAACATGTGATATGATAAGTGACCTCAAGCACAGTATGCTACCTAAGGAAGTTGGCTGAGAGATAAAACCTTTTCTTGCAAACTTAGGTACACACCCAATAACTAATCAGAATACGGTCGCTGAGTCTCACACAATGGATTCTCAACACTGTATTATCCGACTCCAAATGCTAATGGGGGAATGATATAGAAAATGTCTTGGGAGAGTTACTATCTCTCTTACACAAAGATTATCCCCCTTTCAGAGGTGAATCGAGTAGCTTCTAAAATTAATTGGAACTAGTAAGGGATTCGTTCGGCGTGTCAGGATATAAACTCAATTAAGAGGTCTCCAAGCCTTGAAAACCAAGGTTTGATATACCCAAAGGTACGAAGGAGAGCTATTCCCAAGCATTGTCATTGACTTGATTTTCATCAAATCACATTTATTTTATAGTGAGTTGGAGTACTTGGTGTTAGTCGTTCCCACTTGGGTCATTCCCCTCTCACCGTCCTTAATGGCTTTGGCCTTATAGGCTCCTCGAGAGGGTAGGCCCACTAAAGATATGCACTATTGAAAGAAAAAGATGAGTTTGGCTTTCTGATCACCTAAGAAAGGTAAGAGCATACTCGCCTATCATCAAAACACATAAGACATGTTTGTTCATTTCCTTTAGCAAAATAAGTGTGCCTAGAAAATTTAAAGATGACATAAAGTTTGGTTGAGTCCTCCTAGGCAACCTGCAAAATAGATACGTTAGTAGTCATGATGTTTGGATGAAATGAAGCTTTAACAAGCGTAATCTTTGACAATCATCCTACAAAAGCTAGTTAGGCTACCAAAAAACTCACAAATAGACTAGGGTTAGCATTAGTAATAATCAAATTGAAGCATGAAAACCCTAAAATGCAATATTTTTTGAAAACACAAAAGCAGAATTTTGTACGACAATTCTCATCTAATTGTATGATAATTCTCACCTGCTTGTACGAGGACACAAAGGAACTCGTACGAGATAGAAAGGGAACTTATACAAAATTCTGAATCAAACCCATCCAGAAACCTGCTAGATTGAAAATTTGATGATGTTAAGAGGCCAAAAATGAGATTTTTGGCCCCACGGTGGGCACCAAAATGTCGTGCCTATGAAGTGTGATACATGTAGCTGCAACACAAACACTTAATAGATCATTACAAGTATGGTTAGCAAATAAGAAGCAAATGAAAGATGAACCATGATAAAGCAACCTATCATTTCCTAAGAGATACGAGTATGGATTTGCTCTCAGATCTGGATAAGCAATCACATTGACTTGACTACACCTAGATGGAGGATTTCAAATGATAATGATATGAAAAGATGAGATTGACTATGCTAGATTGATCCAAGAAACTAATTAAGCTAGTTATATGCATGAGTAAGTTATGATGATGATGCAATTAAGCTAGAAAATAGATTGATTAAGCTACATGATTCAACAATTATGCTAGAAAATGATCAAATTAAGCTAATACAATAGGCAATAATGCTCAAATGATATGCCTATAGTAACAATTCCTAAATTGATAATGAGATGGGATCCTTTGTGCTTCAAAATGGGGGATATTTATAGGATTTCCAAGGCCAGGGTTGAGGTGGCAGGAATCAACGGTCAAGATTGAGTCTGAAGATATCAAGGGTGAAATTGGAGGAGGTTGGAGAAGAGGTTGGAGGAAGGGACACTTGTCATCTCTGTGGTGAGAAGTGTCAAAGAGCCTTGCTCATGAGAGGGCAAGTGTCCAAGGGAGAAGACATGTGGCCAAAGTGTCATGTGTCTCAAGGGAAGAATATCCACACCATAAGAGGTTAAGATAAGGAGGTTACAATGTGCAAGATAGGATAGGGTTAGGCAAACCCAAGGTTAGGTGGAATGGGTTAGGTTAGAGGGATGGTTAGGTTAGGTGGTTATAGGTTAGGAGGCATGTGGGTAATTTGAATTTAAAAATTCAAATGATAGGAAAAGACTAATTAATTTTCAACAACTCATAAATTGATTTGTTTTAATTAATTAGGGGATTAGAAGAATTGATTGAAATGGGGGGAAAATTAATTAATTTGAATTAATTAATCAAAGGGGACTATGGAATGAACTTAATGAATAAATCCTTAGATTTATTAATAAGTAGATGAAAGGGAGAATTTAATCAAATTTCCTAATGAAATCAATTAAATTAGGGAGGAGGATTAATTAAATAATTAATTATTTAATTAATTATCTTCAGACCATTTTTAGGTGTATATAGGTATGATGAAAGAATAAGTATCTGGTAGATTACTGAGAGTGGGGGGGTGAATCAGTAAATAGAAAAACTGATACAAACTTTCCCAATCTCAATCTCAATCATACAAAGTAAACTTATCAATGAAATACCACTGTCAAGATGAAAACTCATAAGAAAACCGACTGATTGTTACAGCAACATAACAGTAAACATTATTAAACTTGTAAACATCTAAATGCTTTATCATATGTCAACATACTTCATTTCTCAATGCTAATGATTATCATGCCTTATCAGAAATGTATTTTTGACGTGGAAACCCAAATAGGTAAAAAACACAGTGAGATGAGACTCACAAGATAAGATCTGAACTCTTCTGAAGTTCGCCCTATTAGGAGCCAAGCCTGTTAAAGCTTTACAGAAGTCTTGTTAAGAATTGATCCTTATAGGAATCACCTGGTTAAGGGATTGACTACAAATGCCTTGTTAGAAGCAATACCCTATAAGGAGTAACCTCAGTAGAGGATTTGAAAATCCAATCTAATGGACTACCTTGTTAGAAGATTTGAATAGCACCAAGCTTGTTAGAGCTTACCCGGTTAGGGGATTTCAATTCTACTGTAATTGCTAGAAAACAACAAGACCTTTCAGATCTGTCTTAATAGCACTACACTTGCTTGATCAGATCCTTTTAAGCTCCCATTTGTCTTTACTCAAACTACAGACTCATCATCCGGTTCGAAAACCACACACTCAATTGATCTCTACCAACACCTTCAACTAGATAACTTCATCGACCTTATAAATAAATCAATTAGGTCAGTAACACAACAAAAACCTAATTCTCTCATAGAGATTATAAACAAGTCAGTTCAAGTATGACTGTTGGATTACATAGCAATCTGTACACATCAATCAATAAAACCTCAACCGCTCCTTGATTATCACTTCATCGAGCTTAATAACTCATCACGCTCTTTGCAATAGATGCAATACATTTGTTGATTCCCTAGACAAACAACATGCCAAAATGTTTTGAAATTGTCTTCATACAATGACCATACGTGTCACCATCATTACCACTCAACATCAAATCATAAACCAACATAACCATTTCAACAACCTTAATCGGTTAGGGTTTAACAAAAACAATTGGTAGGGTTTATTGGCTACAACAATAGATAAGGTTTACACCATTACACTGGTTACCAGTTCTCCTCACAAATTCTTCCCACTGGTTACAGTAACAATATTACAAAAATATCATTACCAGTTCAATTGACATCAATGACAACATAACATATCATTAATGCAATCTTCATGCAAATGTCAACAATCTCCCCCTTTGGCATTGATGAAAATACAAATATCAACACCATTGATTATTGTTGTGATTGTAAATAGGAATCCTCGTTTACATTATCAAGTATCACCATGTGCTCCATGTCTTCAGCTTGTCACTGGTTTTCCTCCCCATAACCAAATAATTCTTCTCCCCCTTTGACAGCAATGCCAAATTGAAAGTAAAACATGTAATGTCAAATTTTCACTGTGCATCAATAACATGTTGTAACTTGATGCTCCCCCTGTGGAATACATCCACTTCTACACCAATCCTTGTAAAATTCTGCAAGTGGTTCAGGGACTGATGTAATCAACATCATGCTCAACTAACCTCATGAAGGGGTACAACCCCTAGTTGACTTCTAAGATACTCAAATGTAGTCTTAGTTAGAGGTTTGGTAAAAATATCTACAAGCTGCTCCTTGGTAGAAACATGCTCTAAGATAACATCTTTTCTCTGCACTTTTTCCCTCAAGAAATGATACTTCGGTTCAATGTGCTTGGTTCATGTGTGCAAAATAGGATTCTTAGAAATATTTATGGCACTTTTACTATCACATAAAATCTTTATAGGTTCTAAAATATCCATCTTATAACCTTCCAAAATGTGCCTCATCCAAATAGCTTGTGTGCAATTCATATAAGTTGCAATATACTCAGCTTCAGCAGTAGATTGTGAAGTACAACTCTTCTTTTTACTACTCCATGAAAGAAGCCTTCCTCCAAGAAAAAATGCTCCACCAGTTGTGCTTTTCCGGTCATCAACATTTCCTGCCCAATCAGCATCTGTGTACACCTTCAAATCAAAGTTTCCTCCATATGGATACCATAATCCATAGTCAATAGTACCTTTTAGGTATCTAAAAATTCTCTTGGTTTCTATCAGATGTGTTTCCTTAGGATTCTTCTGGAATTTTGCAACTATGCCAACTGCATGAGATATGTTCGGTCTATTTTGAACAACATAGTGCAATTTGCCAATCATTGACCTGTATTCCTTCTCATCAACAGACTTATATTCATCTTCCTTAGACAAATTGCAACCTATAACCATTGGTGTCTCAACTGGTTTACAATCACTCATGCCAAGTGTCTTCAAAACTCTTTCACATACTTAGACTGTGTAATGAAAATACCATTCTTCATTTACTGTATCTACAAGCCTATGAAAAAATTTATTTTCCCTACTAAAGACATTTCAAACTCATTTTTCATTTCATCTACAAAATTGTTGTTGATGACATCATTACCTCCAAATATAATATCATCAACAAATACTTCACTAACCAATATTTCATCTCCTTTACACTTGAGATATATGTTACTATCATCACTGGTTCTCAAAAAGCCTATCTTCGTCAGATGTGTATGAAGCCTTTCATACAATACCATGCTCTCGGTGCCTCCTTTAATCCATATAAATCTTTATGTAATCTGCATACCATGTCTTTCTCATCAGTCAAAGCATAACCATCAAGTTACTCTATGTATACTTCTTCTTCCAATATCCCATTCAAAAATATAGACTTAACATCCATCTGGTATACCTTGAATTTCTTATGGGTATAAATGCAAGTAAAGTTCTGACACCTTCCAATCTTGCTACTGGTGCAAAAGTTTATCTATAGTCTTATCCTTCTTCTTGTGCATAACCCTTACAAACAAACCTTGCCTTGTTGTGAACTACAGCACCATATTCATTCAACTTGTTCCTATATACCCATTTAGTACCTATAACATTCTTATTTACTGGTTGGGTACTAGGGTCCAAGTGTTGTTCTTCTCAATTTGATCCAATTCCTCCTCCATAGCTTTAACCCAATGATCATCACCAAATGCCTCCTTAGCAATTCTTGGTTCAATAGTGGAGATCATACAAGAATTCTCTCTAATTCTTCTTCTAGTTAGTACTCCAGCATCCTTATCCCCAATAATTTGTTCAGGATTGTGATTTAGTCTCACATATCTAGGAATAACATGATCATTATCTTTAGGTTCAGCTTCTTCGTTATAATCATCTTCTTCTAAATTTATCTGTTCTGGTTGAACAAGTGCATTATAATTTGTTTTGCCAGTTTTAGATTTCACAGTTTCTTGTTCCAAAAACAAAATGCAAGGATCTTCATCCTTTTTCTTTGAAGTGGTTCCTTCTGATAATTCAGAAAATTCATCCACTCAAACATCAACACACTCAACAATTCTCTGTTTCTGGTTGTTAAAACACTTGTAGGCCTTACTCTTGGTGGAATAGCCAAGAAATATACCTTCATCACTCTTAGCCTCAAATTTTCTAATGTAATCACCTCTCTTAATAAAACATTTGCATCCAAATATCTTAAAATAGCTAACATCGGGTGATCTTCCATACCAATATTCATAAGGAGTCTTGTCCTTACCTCTCTTCACCAGAACTCAGTTCATAGTGTAGACAGTTGTGCTAACAGCTTCTCTCCAAAAGGTTTTCGCTACACCTCCTTGTATCAACATTTTCCTAGTAGCTTCAACAATTGACCAGTTGTTCCTCTACGATACCATTTTTTTTGGTGTCCTTAGTGCAGAAAGTTGTCATTTGATATCATTCTCTTCACAGTACCTAGTGAATTCCTCATAAGTAAATTCACCGCCTTGATCTATCCTCAAACACTTTATCTTCTTGTCGCTCTCTTTCTTAGCTAAGGCCCTGAATGCCTTGAACTTACCAAAAGCTTTAGTCTTATCCTTCAAGAATGTGACCCACATCATCCTTGAGCAATCATCAATGAAGATCAAAAAATATTTGTCACCTTGAATAATTTTTGTTCTTATTGGTCCACAAAGATCTGTATGAACCAAATCTAATAAATGTTCCACTGAAAAAGATTTGCTCTTCAAAGTTGAAGAAGTCATACTCCCTAACTGACATTCTTTGCAAAGAGCATTAACCGGTTTGTCTAACTGAGGCAAACCTCTCACTATCTTGGACTTACTCACTTTAATAATGTTATCAAAGTTTATATGATAAAATCTCCTATGCCAAAGCCACCAATCATCTATTTTTGCAATTAAATAGTTGCTAACTTTAGGATTAAGGTGAAACAGGTTACCTTTAGTTTGCTTTCAGGTTGCAATCAATTCACCTTTGTTGTCAAAGATTTTTCACATACCATTTTTAAACTCCAGTGGGTATCCTTTGTCATTGAGTTGTGCCACACTCAAAATATTGTGCTTTATACCTTCAACCTAGTAGACATCATCTGCACTGCTCTTCCCATTAAGATAAATAACTCCCTTACCTTTAACCATGTAGGGTGAGTCATTTCCAAATCTAACACCGCCATCAAATTCCTTCAAGGAAAGAAATTTGCTCTGATCACGAGTCATATGATGTGAACAACCACTATCAATGATCCAATCATCAAAGTTATCTATTCTGGATACTAATTCCTTTTGGTCAGACATCTCTTCCTTAATAGCTACAAACATAATATCCTCACTAGAATCACCGTCAGATTCTTCATCAGTGATACCACTATCAACATCAATAAGACAATCTATCTTGCCTTTACCCTTATACTTCTTGAATTTATCTCTCTTGTGTTCATTTTCACCATTAGGACAATTAGCAGCTATGTGGCCAATTTTGTTGCATGCAAAACATTTCAAAGGTAATTTACCTCTATATTTACCAATGCCTCTAGGCAACCACTTTTCCAACAATGCTTCAAGCTCCACTAAATTGTATTCATCATCAGCTTCTCAGCTGGATCTGGATTCATAACTATGACTAGTATCTCTACTTTTTCTCACATATGGGTTAGAAACAGAAGCTCTAAATGTAGACTCAGATTTCTATACACTACCATCATAACCATTTAATTCAAAAGTAGTAAGCTTGCGAATGATGGAGTCAAGAGTTACCTTAGTTTTGTCAATGGACTTCAGGTCTTGAATAGTTGCAACTTGAATAGCATAAACTGGTAGCAAGGTTTTGAATACCTTACTGATCACTGTGGCATCTTCCACTTTCCCTCCTGCACTCTTAATTTCACCAACTATCTCTTTTATCCTTTGACCATACTGTTGGATGTTCTCACCTTCAGCCATCCTCATGTCATCAAACTTTCCTCTTAGACTCTCCTCTTTAGCAATCTTAAAATGTTCATCACCGCTATAAATCTCTTCAATTTTTTTCTATACCTCATGCAATTTCAAGATCATGAACATCTACATATTCAGCATCAGACAGGGAACTGATAATAGCTTCTAATGCTTGATGATTTTCTTGTTGTTCTTTCTTCTAATCATCAGTCAAAATCCCAGTGGGTGCAATATGCTTAGTATCTACATGATCCCGATACTGGCTTCCTAGACTCTAGATGTAAATTTTCATTATGTCGCTCCATATCCTATAGTTTTCTCTGTTAAACTTCAGACCTTCCTTCTTCATCATGATCTAGCAGATCTTTACCTCAAGATATTAGGCTTAGGCCTTAGAGGACCCAAGATGCTCTGATACCAATTGATGGTATGATGAAAGAATAATTATCTGGTAGATTACTAAGAGGGGGGTGAATCAGTAAATAGAAAAACTGATACAAACTTTCCCAATCTCAATCTCATTCACACAAAGTAAACTTATCAATGAAATACCACTGTCAAAATGAAAACTCATAAGAAAACTGGTTGACTGTTACAACAACTTAACAATACATCATTAAACTTGTAAATATCTAAATGCTTTATCATATGTCAATATACTTCATTTCTCAATGCTTCTGATTATCATGCCTTATCAGAAATAGTTAAGTAGTTAATCAAATCAACCATAAGATCATAACCACAAAAACATTCACCACATGACACAAATATTTTTGACATGGAAACCCAAATAGGTAAAAACCATGGTGAGATGAGACTCACAAGATAATATCTGAACTCTTTAGAAGTTCGCTTTGTTAGGAGCAAAGCCTGCTAAAGCTTTACAGAAGTCCTATTAAGAACTGATCCTTTTAGGAATCACCCAATTAAGGGATTGGCTACAAATGCCTTGTTAGAAGCAATACCCTGTAAAGAGTAACCTCAGTAGAGGATTTGAAAATCCAAGCTAATGGACTACCTTGTTAGAGGATTTGAATAGCACCAAGCTTGTTAGAGCTTACCTAGTTAGGGGATTTCAATTCTATTGTAATTGTTAGAAAACAACAGGAGTTTGCTGATCTGTCTGAATAGCACTACACTTTCTTGATCAGATCCTTTTAAGATCCTATCTGCCTTTACTCAAACTACAGACTCATCATCCGGTTCGGCAACCACACACTCAATTGATCTCTGCCAACACCTTCAACTAGACAACTTCATCGACCTTATAAATAAATCAATTAGGTTGGTAACACAACAAAAACCTAATTCTCTCATAGAGATTACAAACAAGTCAGTTCAAGTATGACCGTTGGATTAAATAGCAATATCCACACATCATCAAGAAAACCTCAACTTCTCATTGATTACCGCTTCATCAAGCTCGGTAACTCATCACGCACTTTGCAATAGATGTAATACATTTGTTGATTCCCTAGACAAACAATGCGCCAAAACATTTTGAACTTGTCTTCATACAATGACCATACATGTCACCATCATTACCTCTCAATATCAGATCATAAACCAACAAAACCAATTCAACAACCTTAATCATTTAGGGTTAAACAAAAACAACTGGTAGGGTTTACTGATTCTCCTCACAAATTCTTCCTACCAGTTACAGTAGCAATATTACAACAATATCATTACCGGTTCAATTGACATCAATGACAACATAATATATCATTAATGCAATCTTCATGCAAATGCCAGCAATATTGTCATTCAAACCTTCATTAATGGAGATTTCCTCAATATCCCTATTTGTAAATTATGACTGTCTTGTGAAGTCAGGAAGAGAGGTTGTTGATCTTTTAGGTTGCATATTTCTCAAATCTTTAAATGTACTCATTGCTCTGATATCTTCATTAATGAATGCTAACATACTTGTCTGTGAGCAGTGACTACCTCTATCCACATTGCATCTTCTAAATCTATTTTCTGCACCAAACTTAATTGGAGATCCTTTTGACTGCAAATTCTTTTACTTTTCATTGTTGTCTTAATTTAGGATGACTTTTTATAGTGTCTCAGGTGTCTGTGTCTCTCTATCTCCTAATGAGTTTATGAGCCCCTACCTGACCTTGCTTCATTGTACCCTTGGATACCATGACTACATTTATTGGGCTCTTTGTCTTGTGACTTAGGGGCAGCTTCAAAAGGACTCGTTGATCTATCTTATGCTTTTATTACTATGTATTTTCCTTTGTGGTGTCTCCAATGATTGATATGATGCTACACTTGATCCTTTTCAAGTTTTGATGCCATTGGATGTTGCACTTGGTTTCTTTCCTTTTCTGTTTGAGGGTATTATGACTTTCTATCTCTCACCTCAAGCTTTTGAGTTATCAAACAACATCATGACTGTTATTTAATTGACTATTGCATATGTAGTATGACTGAATTTTCACTGTGCTCAAGCTTATGATAATGACATCTAATACTAATATCATTTCCTATAGATAAGAGAGTGGTATTATATGTAATTATGAAACCCTAATTGTTTGTTGTTTGTGCTTTGATCTATGTATTTTAATGGATTGTATTCTTTGTTTGGTCTATTGTCAATGAGATCATTGGATTACACTTGATTCCTTAAATGTTGCTCCAGTGCTGAATGTTTTTCAAGCTTCAATATTACCATTGTCATAATGGTCTTTGGACTATTTTTTCCTACCTTTCTCATTAGGCTTTGCATCTCTTTGATTATGTTAATCTTGATTATTGGGTTGTCAAAGCTCCATCAGTATTTTAGGATTGTGAATCAAACCCTTATGTTGTCTTTGTGATATGTTATGATCTCTCTAAACCATTGGGACTTCTTCTTGAAAAGCCCTTTCTGTTATAATTTTGACATTCCTTACCATTGTTTTAGTATAATGTTGAAGCATTGTTTCCTTAAAGTCTGATGTGCCATTCAAGGGTACTACTATCCTTTATGTTATGATAGATATTATCTCATTGGTTGTAATTTGATTATTAATTGTTTCTTTGTATGGGAAATGAATCACCTATTTCCATTAAAGATTACCCATTAAGCTTGTATTTGTGACAATGAATGTATACTTTGTGGCTTTTATTGTGATATGCATCGTAAGAGTTGTTGTCCTGGTATTGTCTTGAGCTACAAACTACTCACTATCTTTTTAAGATCTATCTATCTTTCATTGTGTATAAACTTCATGAACCAATGCTTGTCTCAATGATGGTTTCCTTATATTCTCTATTAGACTTGGTTCGATCTTGAATTCTCTATCCTTTTTGTTCTTAAACTGCTATTTGATGCTTTAAATATCAATGCACAATTATGATGATTGTTATAAAGACATATGCTTATTAGCTACTCTATCACTCCTTCTTTGTGCACTATGACAGCTCAATGAGGACAAATTTGGATATTGTATTCACTATATTATACTTTCATTGAACTGAGGGGCTATGACCTCTATTTTTGTTCATAACTTGAATATTCATGGCATATACTTCTTATTTGAATGCTCTCTTACTAGGGACTGTATTTTGAATAAAATGAACTGCACTTTATGATTTTGAAGCTCTTGATCATTTAAATAATATACTGTGAACAGGAGTTGTGACACTACTATGGACAAACTGGTTGTGTACCTTGAATGTTGGTTTAGCAGACTTGTCATCACTATCTAAGACAGTCCTTGCATTCACTGTATCTGTGACTACTATTTCTTGTGTTTGTGATATGCATTCATTTTTTATGGATGGCTACATTGTCACTCATGATAATGATCTATGTCACTCATTGGTATCCTTGTTCGAAGATTCTTTACTGTAGCCATATCAGGATCGCACTTGATTGTCCTTATGTATTATAATTTGTGTGACTGTGACTCCATTAGGGTTGTCTAGTAGTTTAGTATGGCAGTATAGTTCCATCAGACACATGCACGTAAGTCATTATACTGATCCTGAAAGTTTAACTGTTATGGATGATGGGTCCCTATTATATGAAGTTATAATAACATATTAGCATGTTGGGATCAACCCTTGTGGGAGCCACATTTTACAACACATGCTTTATATAATCATGAACCTATACCCGCACATTGAACAAATATATTAGATAAAATATGATATATGTTGTTATCTCGTGGCATTTTTCTCTACATTGGCTCCTTTTCTTTTGAATCTAACATGCTGATAGTTTTAGACATATATTTTGATATTCTTATTTAGAGAAACTATGTATTCTGATGAGTTTGAGTGTGATAGTATAGTTATCCTCATTGCTCTAACATATTTTTCCAACTCTCTTGTGGGTACTGATGGAATAAGAGCAGAAGCAGTTGAAGAAGGATGAGTAGATGAAGACTCAGCCACTCTTTCAAGCTTACGCTCATCATTCCAAGCAATTACGGGTCGCCCTATTGCTACATTCATTCTTTCATTTTCTTACATAGTTTTCCTTCCTAATTTTACTAGAATGTATGTATATAGCTATGTGAGGTATTCCCATGGCTTGTGTGCGATACCTTACACTTTTTTTGTAATACAAAAGTTGTTTCTATGCAATATTTTATTGTTATTTGTCTAAAACACTTGCATATATGAAATGAACTTAAGATTTTAAACCATAATGTGCAAAATTGAAGAACTTGTAAAACAATTTGTGTACCTTCCTCCAATTGCACTGTGTAAGGCCTATCATAGGCAACCAAAATTTAGTTGTAGCAAAATTTTGGTAATATTTTTGGTGACCTCTCAAGGTGTTTTCCTGCTAAACAAATAGATTGGTGCCTTAAAGCATATCTATTGGGCATGGAGTCAAATTTGCCCTCTTCCTTTCTAAAAAACCTTCTCAAATCTGTGAAAACTCCTCTGTAGCTCAGCTTTTCATAGCAATAAAACAAACTAAAAGAAAACTATTATGGCTTTGCCTATAGCTGGGCCTATAAACTGTGCATCAAAACTTATTTGAAAAAAAAAATGAACTTAAAATTGAAACTGCAATGTGCCAGGAGCACTTATGGAAAAATGCAAACTGAAAACTGAACTAAAAATACTCTACCCTACTCTAAATAGGAGTGAAACTTGGTTACAAAAAACCATTCACTGGTTTTGAGAAATAAGATCCTTTTCTTCCTAGCTTAGGAAGTCTCAAAAGCTTATGAACAACTGATAAAAGATGTGCAATAAAGATATACTTTATCAACTGGTTCAGTACATCTTCAAGGATGAAAACAAAACCTCCTACCTCACTAAGCTGATTTGGTGTGCAATTTTCTTAGAACAAGTAGGCTTGTGGAGGTTCTTTCACTCCAGCTAAAAGTGGCTCTTCTTGAATAGCTTTATGATTGGCTTCTATTTTGGATAGATGTATGATTGGACAACCTCTTGAGATGTAAATTTTGGAACCGCCTTGTTGGTTTCTTGTCTGTCAACCATCTCCTCAATCACAACTTTGGTCTCCTTCATTTGAGTATGTTGATCATAATAATTTATTTCCAATAGTACCAAGTTATCAGCAAGATTAGAACAAAAATCTTTAATGAAACTTGGGAAGATACTCACCTCATGATCAATTTCATTATGCTGAGTATTTTCTTGCTCTATCTAAAACACACTTGCATCCAGAGCAACCTCTTCAACCTGCTGAATAAAGCTGATTTTTATTTCATGCTCATGGATCAGCACCTTGTCACTATCATTTTCATAGTCTTGCTAATCACAAGTTGCCACCTTTGTTAGATCATACATGCTATTTTCATCATTACTAACAAACAAAGGTATATCAACACTGAAATTAGTTTATGACTGAGAATAAACAACAATGTTTTCAACAATACCCTGCTGGTCCTTTTGAATGTCTTTGGAAGATGACTGTTTAATGTCTAAATCTGAAACAAATACCTCCATTTCATCCCAAAAAGAGTCCTTGTCATTAGTATTTTCAATTTTCTCAGAAAGAGAACTATCTGTTACCTTTTTGCAGCTCTCATGAATGGTCAAAACAGTAATGTTTTGAACTTTTTCCTATTGTCCTAAGGTTGTTATGGTTGTATTATGAGCTTCTTTAACTCCATCTTCCACAAAAAATGGTAGCTCATCAAAAAAATCAATTAAGATTAGACAACTATTGGCCTTTTCTAGATCTTGAACAAGCTGTTCAACATCTATAACCTCTTTCTTTTCAACATAGTTCAATGCTTGATGTTCTTGTTGTTCTAAAACTACTGCTATGTTTGAACCATTTACAGCAAAAAGAAGAGGATCATTGGCAAAAGAAATGGAAGATCCATCTTGAGATATCTTCTCTTGTTCAATATTTTGTTGCTGCAATTGGTAACACCTTATAGCTAAATGCAAAGGATTTACATTTTTAATCTTCTCTGAGAGTAGTAAGCTATCTTGATTAGTGGGCTTCTCTTCAACATGTTGCTCTCGAAAAGAAGGAAAACACCTGAAACTTGGAATTTCGAACTTGGGAGATTTAGGAGACTCACCTTGTTTAAAGCTTGGTATTTTGATCTTGGAAACCTCTTGCTTAGCAAGCAATAACTTCATCTCGATCTCCTTTGCAGTGATATGTTGCTTGAGATTATCTTCAAATTGTCCTTTTTGAGTTGTCAACTGATTTACAGAAAGATTTGCCATCTACTTACCATGTTCCTCCAACCTTTTCTCATAAAATTGGTCTTGAAGATCTAACTCTTCTTGCTCATGGAGGTAGGCTTGATGATCCCACTCATCTTGTTGTTGATTAAGCTCTTCTTTGCCTCTTGATCTCCTCCATCTACTGTTCTACAACTTGCAATATATTTTGGGTTGATTGTTGAGGTTGATTATAGGCTTGATTAGGCTGCCATACAGACTGGGTTGTGGTGGGTGGGTGGTAAGCATGTTGATCATGCTGATTACTTGCTATATTTTGGTTATTTGGATAAAAACTAGCATTATGGTTATCTGGGTATAGTTGATAAGAATCTTCCTAGACAAATTTCTCATAATATGGAGTTGGATATGCGTGTTGTCCCTAAAAAATTGACATCTTTAATTATATAAAGAGTTGAAAACTAAAAATAAGTGATTTTTCCGAAACATACCAGCACGTTGTCTATTGAAACCATTAGATTTGAACTCTGAGTCACCAGGTGTGTTTAAATCTTGTCTCCAAAGGCTGAATTTTCTTATTTCCACACCAAAATAAAAATTTTATGGAAAACCTTTGGATTGAAATAATTCAAAGATGTCCCACTGGGCATGTCGAAAATTATTGTCACAAAGGATTGCACCTGTGATGGCTAAGTATAGAACCAAGCAATCCTGTGAAACATGGGAATACTTTCAGACCTATGGGTATGTCTATCGCGAAAAGTAGACCTCTAGAGATCAGGTTGGCTTCATGTTTGATGAATCTCTTGAGAAAAAAGGATAGAAGGAATACCAAAAATAAACTATCCTACGAGGTGATGCACCAAATATTTTTCCTAAGACCTGCAACCTACTCAACTCACAAAAAACCTTCAACAAATAACCCTAAAAGTTTCACAAAATTAACTAAACATGTGATGCATAAATATTTCTTAGAAATGGCTGAATTTAATGCTTGCTTGAAGGAAACTGACAGGTTGTCACAACATCAACTATTAAAACTAATTAACAAAATCTAAAACCTACATTCATCATGTATCTCCTTACCCTAAAAGTTGATTGAATGAGACAAATTAGAGGATATAAATCGCAGAAAATCATCAAATCATTCATTCACCAGATGACACTCATCGGATTCATTTTGTTTTTATTGATGGAAACAATATTATATGGAAGTCATATACCAGCATTAGGAGGCATATACCGGCAGACATCGGCTTTAGAGCATTCAAGGCTACACCAGCACCGACATCAGTACTTGAAGGAAACCGACATCAAGGGAGACTTATTTAGTAAATCATTTTGTCATTATTGTCGAGGCTGACATTGAATATCTTTTATAATGCATTGTAAGCTGACATAAGGCATATTGTTTATAATGGGTATATAGGTCAGTCTGCTAGATCATTTTAAAGTGTGATAATAATATGATATAAAGATATGACATAGGATGCGATATAGGAGAATATAGAAGAACAGTATAATGCAGAGTATATGTATGTAGATCATTTGTATGCAAGTATTATATCATGCAATGATCTTTAGATAAATTGGAAATAATTCTTGGAGGAGAAGAGATACTGGTAGTAGTATTCAAGGTTTATGAACCGGTACAGAGCAGAGCTAGAACTGGAACTCTATTTGGAATAGTAAATGCATTTTTGAGTTCAATTTTATTATTTTATTTCAGCAAAAACTTGTAGTCAGTGAGGCTCTTTAGTCATGAGCAGTATGTTCTAGGCAGTGTACCTTCCTGCATGTGCAGGCCCCATTATATGTAATATCCTTTCATATGCCTAGTGAACTGATATTGTGGGTCACAAATCCCACCATGGTTTTTCCTCTTTGAGGTTTTCCACTTACAAATTTTGTGTTTTATGGTGTTCATTTATGTGGATGGTTTATTGTCTTCAAGTTATATGTTTTTTTTTTTACTAGTTTATATGTGTATGGTATAAAAGGATAAAATCTTGTGTTACCAGCCGAACACTGATTCACCCCCCCCCCCCCTCTCAGTGTTCTTGGATCCCAAAATTTGGTATCAGAGCCTGGTACCTCAGAAGAAGTTTAACAGCTTGAGGAAGATCCTAAAACTGGTATCTTTAAACATGGCTATGGAGAAGCAACTTGAGATGGCTCTTGATGATTATGATGTTGAAAGGATGAAGAACTTAAAATTGCAAGAAGAATTGAATTCTGCAAATGAGTTCATTCTTATCCTGCAAGAAAGGTTATCATCAGCTCAAGACAAGAGAAAAGAACTTTTGCAAAACCCAGATGATGAGGAGAAGAATGCACTTAAGGAACAATGTCAGAAACTAAGTCAAGCAAACATGCTCATGAAGAATGAAATGTAAGATCTAACTATGAGGTTATCAAAAGATATTGAGGATAGAAAGAAGAAGGAAGATAATCTTGTTATATCTCTGAAAAACAAATTTGATGAATGTGGCAGATTGACTCATAAGAATAATCTATTGAGAACTAATTTGGCACACTCCTGGAATAATGAACAAGAACTTGAAAGACAAATAACTACTCTAAGAGATGATCTAACTACTGCAAGTGAGTATAAAGAAAAATTTAGGATTAGTGTTGCACAGTTGGATGACTTATTGAAAAGACAAAGACAGATTGATGATTCTAGAGGACTTGGATTTGTACAAGGTGAAAGCTCTGGTACTGCAAATGAAGATCATACAACCGGTATGTAGAACTCATCAGAATAGAGGAAACTGGTAAGGCAATCTAATGCTTATAAATTCAATGGTAGATGTTTTGTTTGCGATAAATTTGGGCATATGGCTAAACAATGTATAAATAAAGCAAATCAAAACTACAATTATGTTCCCAGTCAATGCACAAATTGCAAGAAATATGGTCATAGATCAAAAGATTGCAGAATGAATGTTAAATTTCATGCATGTGGAAAGTTTGGATATTTTGCTAATCACTGTAGGTCAAGGAATGACACCAGATTTGTCAAAGCAATTCAGAAGAACAATATTACATGTTATGCATGCAACAAAATAAGTCATATTGCTAAATACTGTAGAAGCAAGACTCAACCAATTAGAAATGATAAAGATAATGAGAAAGGAAAGCAGAAGGTAGATGAAATACAACAAGATCACACCAAGAGATGGGTTTGAAAATCTGAAGAACCAAGTGGAGATGGATCTACATCGATAACTCCATCGGTAGAACAGTGTATTCCTCCACTGGCAAAAAAATTCCACTGGTAACTAAGGAATAAGCCTTAGGGGTTGGAAAAGTCATTGCAAAATCCTACATATTACCCTGGAGGAGATTTGGAAGAAATCTCGAGAGTTGTGTTCATCATTGATGAAGGTTCACCCGGCACAAGATTGTGAAACTGGCATCCGTAGGGTTGTTCACAAAGCATTTATTACAGAGAAAGATTAGGGTTTTATTTGCTGATAAAAGGGGTAAGTGAATTCATTTTCACTCACTGAGCATTCAAGCATTCAGAGTGAAGAAAAGGCAAATTTCAAGTGAATTAAGAGCAAGCAAAGGCATTCTGAAAGGATTTCAAGCAGAAACACTCAATCTTCCATTGGCGTTCACTTTCAAGTATTCTTTGAAATGGCATTTGGATCTTCAGCTCCTACTTTCATTGCAAATTTTTGTCAAAGTCAAGGATAGGTTAAGGCTCGTATTCAAGGAGGTTCCTGTAATTTCTAAGAAGGAAGACTCTACGAAAGCATTTTCTAGGGTTCATGACGGCGTGATGTATGTTGAAGACATGAGAGCATGCATTCATTGCACTCTGGAGGATCTAGGCACAAAGGACATCAAAAGCATGTATCAATCCATGATACTGGGAGACTCCAGAACCATCAAACCAGAATACAAAGCAATTGAGGATTTAGGGTTAACCGATATTCTATACATATCGAAATTCAAGGATGAAGTTATCAGATACATTTTGAGTAGGGTTCACAATGATTTTATCTGGTTGGATAGGCCTTACATGATCACTAAGGAGGCTATTCAAGAAGTCACCAACTTACCCAAAGTTGGACAAGAACCTAGCAAGAAAATTTCCAATACAGAGGTCGAGAAACTCACTAGTGCAACTCCTGATAGTAGATCAATGAGGATTGGCACAATCACTGATACTGATGTGAAATTTGCAAGCATGATAATAGGTTATAAGGTAACTCAATCCAACCGATTGAATTTTGTTGCTAATTCATGCATTCATGTTGCATATCAGATGCTAAGGAATAATGCAAAATATGATTTATGTGAATGGATGAGGAGTGAATTGATGTTGAACCTTGGGAAGATCAAGGGAGTCAAGAAAGGAACTTTCAGATATGGAAATTTGATTGTTTGTTTAATACTTTACTTCCTGAATGAGCTACCTAGTCTTGGCAAGAAGAGTTGGGCTCATGACATACCGGTAGGTATGAAGATAAAGGAAGCAATCACTGATCTTAGTACTGGTAGAGATGAGAAACTTTGGGGGTATTTCAAAACATTCCAAGAAAACATGAGGCAGAGGGAGAGAATTTCAAAGAAAATTGTGGAGAAGTACTCCACTAATATCTATTTTATGGTGAAAACCGATGAAACTCTTATGGAGGCAGTTGAACCTAGGACAATCTAGATTATAGAGCTTGGATATGATGTAGATAGAATTTTTTAACTCTATGCAAAAATGCTTCTAGATGCCCCATTGAATGAAAAAATAGAGCATTTTGGCACAACAGGAGAGAAGGCACTTGAAGTCAAAACTGATTTTAATAGGAAGAGAAGAGAGAAGAAAATAGAAAATATGTATGCATATGTATAAAATGTAATTCATAAGATAGACACTCAACTGGGTTCTGGATCCAAATCGGCAGTAGAACTGGCAGTGACTAGTACTGCAGAAGTGAAGAAGCCTGAAACTTACATTTCTACCATCACTTATGACTCTGGCCCTGAGGACAATGAACCTCTAGTGTTCAGTGTTGGCATTATGTGAACTGGTATGAGGACATAATGACATTGTATGTTGTCATTGATGTCAATATGCTAAAGAAGTGAGAACCGGCATATGAAAGAACCGGTAGAAAAATGTGAACCAGCATTTGTGTCAAAGTGAAGTGGTGTGTTTGTTCATGATGAACTGGCACATGGAAGTGTTGTATGACTACCGGTTGGTAGTCTCAACTTCAGGGTTTCCGGTTTAAGTGCTTCAATCTTGTGAGGCTCAACCGGTGACTTTGTGTGATGAGTTAGCATGGTAACAAAGAATAGATATTGTTGCCATGTAAGCCTTGTGCGCGTGAAGGAGATTGTTCCTATCTACCTCGGGAATGTGAGAATTCTATAAAATAGTGATAACATGTGATGGGTTATCAGCCGCCATAAAATCCATGGAAATGGACGATGGAGAATGTCTTGAGATTGGATCAAGAACTGCTGCATTTAATGTAGTGTGCTCAACGGTCAGGATTGAACCATTTGAATTCCTTAACCTAACAGGTTTAGGGTTTAGGGTTTATGCTAATGACCTATCTATTTTCCTATAAGGTCGATGTTGTGTCTCTTTCTGAGGTTGTTGGCAAAAGTTGTGTATGTGTATCCAAGAGAAGGGATGCGTGATTCTTGCCAGACCAAAATGAGAGAAGTGATACCTGCAGAGTTTAAGTGCAGAAGGTGAAGAGAAGCTTGAGCGGATCTGCATTGGCATTGAGTGTTGTTACCATATCATTGTAATACCTGTTGATCTCTAACCACCTCAACAGTTGGAAAATCCCTTAACAGGGTAGCCTTAACCGGCTTGCTATAAATCCTTTAACAGGGTAATTTAAAGCTATTGAGTTTGAAATCCTTTAGTTATTGAGCTCTTGAAATCCTCTAACAAGGTAACCTTTAACAGGGTTTAACCCTTAACCAGGTATTCTAGCCATCCCTTAACCGAGTGATCCCTAACAGGATCGGTTCCTAGCAGAACCTATTGTAATGTGTCTAACCGGACAAGGCTCCTAACAGAGCGTACTTCTAAAGAGTTCAAAAATAGCTTGTGGGTATTCATCCCCACCATGGTTTTTCCCAGTTGGGTTTCCACGTGAAAAATATGTGTGTCATGTGTAATGCTTTTATCTTGTGATGCTTTGCTATAGTCTGTCAAGCATATGATGGTTTTGTGTTTTATGCCTATCAATAAAACATGTTGAACTAGTTGTTATTATGATCTGATGATTGATTACCAGTTTATGCATAAGGGTGAAATGGTAGTGTAGTCTTGAGTTGAGTGAAAAGCTAAGTGAGTAATGTGTTAATGCTTGTCTCAGTCATTCTTAGCTTTACCAGTTGCACTCTGTTTCAAACCAGTGTCACTGTTTGCCAGTCATTTGAAGTGTATGTTGTCAAACCGGTTTAGGACTGTATTTTTGTCTGTACTGATTCACCCCCCCCCCTCAGTACCAGGTTAGTAGTATCTGTTCATCATTGAGTTATCATTCAGAAGGGTACAAAAGAAGAAAGTGGATCAACCACCAATAGAGCAGAAGAAGGCAGAGCCTAGAATGAGACTTGTTAGAAAGGCAACTAAACCAACTGCACCACCACCTCCGGCAAGGAAGCCTATACAGAAGAGGAAACCAGTCACATCTACACTAGAAACCTTAAGAAAAAAGAAGAAGAGTGATGACACTGAATCTGGTAAGACTAAAAAGACCTATGCTGAGCTAATTGATGAAATAACAAAAGATGGAAATTTGAAAAATGTATCTATATATTATGAAAATTTAGAGGATGATGAGCAAAATGAAATAGAAGAGGCTATTTTTTTACATATAGACATTTATAAGAAAGCCTTAATAGAAATTTTGAAGGAGATACATCTATCTTTGTATAATAAACTTGATGCTAGAAGACTTGATGTTGTCAAGAGAGATAGGGAGATTAAGGAAGTAGCACTTTTGGAAATGTGTGGTTCTATAAACAATGAGGAAATGAAAAGATGCATAGATGTTGCAAATAGGACATTTTTTAGTAGTAAACCCTGACAAATAAGCTTGATGATGGGCAGAGTTAATGAGGTGAGAAATGAGACCAGTAAGGGTTGGACCAAATTCTTCCAGAAGAATCCTAATTTTCTCACATCTCAAGAAACATTTGTTAAGGCTACATCTTCCACCATTCCTAACAAATCAGAAGGGAAAGGTATTTTGGATAGTTCAACTCCAATTTTGACTACACTAGCAGTAACTATAGACATACAGACACAACCAGTAGTAAAGGAGAGTGTACAGTCCATACCGACTAAAACTATTTTTTAGTTAGGCAATGTATAGGACACTGTAAATACTATGGATAATACTCCACTGGTAGTAGTTGACACTGCACTAAGTGGCGAAGCCACCGGTGCAAAAGAGGTTGTAGAGGATAAGGTAAAGGAAACTTAGTCTATACCGATAGTTAAAACTGGCTCCCCAACAAAGGTTTTGGCAATTTACACTTCTCAGGTTGAGAAGAAATCTGTCACTGAGATGAGTCCCACTGAGTTGATGATGATGGCGACAAAGAAACTATTGAAGGAGGGTACTACTGACAAGGGAATAATTGATCAATCAATTACAGTATTGTATAGATTAACACCTGATTGTCAGATTGAAGATGGAGCAAGCCCTTCCAGCAAGCTCAAGACTCTAACAGAACATATTTCTAATAATTTTCAATCTCTGAGGCAGATTACAGACCGACAGGCTCTAGAAAGATTCACTATAGCTAAAAGAGAAGCCTTTGACCAAATAATAGAAACAGAGAAAAAGAAAATTGAGGCCAAACTCATTCTTATTGAGAATTTTTTGAAACGAGGTACAAATATCTATAGGGTCTCTTGTAACATAGGAATTCTTACAGCTAATGTAGATATCAGATTAAAGGAGTTACATGATAAGGTAGCTAGTATTGCTAATTCTTTTGATAGATTAATCGCACTGAGCACATTTGTTGATGGACAAATTTTGTCCTTAGAGAACCAAATTTTTGCTTTTGAGAAAGAGAGAGATAAAGTCATTAGGAGAGAAAGGACTCTTAGAGGATTGGTGATTCCCAAATTGGATTCACTGGGTGTTCATAAGAGAGAGTGTATGGACATGATTGCTAAACCCACACCGATAGATGTCAAGGAGAAGGAAACACTTGCCCACTTACTAAGTAGACTATAATCTATATCTAACACCTTCAAAACTGATCTTTAGTTGTTGAATAAGGCTTACCCATAAATTTTGAATTTGGTTAAACTCTAATGAAATTAACAGTATTCATTTATTCTTTTGTTCTGAATTCTTTTAATTTTTTCACTGATCTTTGGCATTGATGTCAAAGGGGGAGTATGTATATATGTGGAAAATATCAGAAAAATTAGAAAGGATCACATGGGAAGGATATCAGGATATCAAAAGGAGTGTATTGCTCAGGGGGAGCATATTTCATATTGAACCGGCAAGGAATCCATTTTTCACATGAGTGTTGCCATCAATGCCAAAGGGGGAGATTGTTGGCAATTGACACTCATCGGATTCATTTTGTTTCCATTGATGGCAACAAGATTAGATGGAAGTCATATACCGGCATTAGGAGGCATATACCGACAGATACCGACTTTGGAGCATTCAGGGATACATCGGCACCGACATCAGTACTTGAAGGAAGCCGACATCAAGGGAGACTTATTTAGTAAATCATTTTGTAATTATTGTTGAGGCCAACATTGAATATTTTGTAATGCATTGTAAGCCAACATAAGGCATATTTTTTGTAATAGGTATATAGGTGAGTCTGCTAGGTCATTTTGAAGTGTGATAATAATATGATATAAAGATATAACATAGGATGCAACATAGGAGAATATAGCAGAACTATATAATGTGAAGTATATATATGTAGATCATTTGTATGAAAGTGTTATATCATGCAATGATTTGTAGATAGCTTGGCAAGAATTCTTGGAGGAGAAGAGATACCGGTAGTAGTGTACAGGGTTTATGAACCGGTACAGAGTAGAGCTAGAACTAGAACTCTATTTGGCATAGCAGATGCATTTTTGAGTTCAATTTTATTGTTTTATTTCAGCAAAAACTTGTAGTCGGTGAGACTCTTTAGTGATGAGCAATATGCTCAAGGCAGTGTGCCTTCCTGCATGTGTAGGCCCCCATTATATGTAATATCTTTTCATATGGCCAATGAACTAATATTGTGGGTCACAAATCCCACTGTGGTTTTTCCTCTTTGAGGTTTTCCACGTACAAATTTTGTGTGTTATTGTGTTCATTTATGTAGATGGTTTATTTGCTTCAAGTTATATGTTTATTTGTTTACCGATTTATATGTGTATGGTATAAAAGGATAAAATCTTGTGTTACCAGCAGAACATTGATTGACCCCCCCCCCCCGCCCTCTCAGTGTCCTTGGATCCCAAAGATAAATCACATAAAATCATCAAATCATTCATTCACCAGATAACACAGGAAGTACCAAGAAGGAATTTGTTGCTATTTTTATTGAAAATTAAGGAATCTATTTTTACAAAACTTAGAAAAAAGCAAGCTAAAATGCCATCCTTGATCATGAAAGGGTCTAAAAATAGTCCACAATCATGTCGAGGAAAAGAAAAAGAACTCCTATAATCAAATAAAAGAGAGAATATATAGAAGATAAGCTCCTAAAGATAGAGAGCTAAACATAGTTGAGCTCAGAACTGAAAAATCTGTATGAGAAAAAGCCTTGGGCGGATTTGCCCAAAATGGCATAAAAAACTCATGTGAAACATTACCGAAAATAGCTCCTACTACCAAAAATAGGTCTCCCACTGATAATGCATGAAAAAGACACCCTCTACTGAAAATAGAACTACAACTCTGCCCAAAATAGCTTTGGAAAAGCAACTCTTTGTTCCAAAAAAAAATGCATATGCTGCTAAATATAGACCATGACCTAGAAAATAAAACCCATCTCTGCACAAAACTGCATGATGCCGAAAATAGCTACATGGAAAAAGAAAAATCCCCTTTCTATAAATCTGCATGGAGAACATTGCCAAATATATCCTCAAAAAAACATCTGCCTCTCTGTAAAAAACTGCATGATAAACTGTATTTTTTTTTGCCTTTTTTAATAATTTAATTTTAATATTTATTGAAATATTTTTACTATCAATTTCAATAAATAATAAAATATTAATTCTTTTTCCTTTTATTTTAAATTTTTTATGTTTATAAATTAAAATAACTTAATTCAGGTTTGTAGTGTCATAAAATTGTGACCCCTGCAATTTTAACCACATTTGGGGTCCTCACCTTGGTGACAACATCTCCTCCCCTAACCAGGACCTATCTCTGCATTTCTAACCCTTCTCTCTTTCTCCTTCATGTCCTGTATCTACTCTAGACCCTGTCTAGGGCCCAAAATAGGGCAGGACGAGAGCATGGCGCCCTTGTCCCCCCTAGGACAAGGGTGTGGTGCCCCTGTCCCCATCTCCTAGGGTGGTCCTATTTGTGGGTTGCCCGATCTCCTATGCACTTCTTGTCTTCAGGGTTTGTTATTCCACTTTGTCAGCCTTTGATGGTTGAAAGTTAATCCTTGAGGCATGTATAAAAGGGAATTCAATACCCTCAATCATGGATGGAGGATGAACGGATGGATAGAACATAGACGGATAGAGAGCATAAGGAGAAGATACAATATCTCAAGGTCATCAACAAGAATTCAAGTCTTCTTCATTCATCCATTGGAGCAACATTACAAAATTCATTTGCAAGCATGTGTGTGTGTGTTAGGGTTTTGTCATGCTAAATGCCATTTTATACAACATTTGCGATTACATTCAAGAAGCAAAGCAATCATCATCAACAAGTTGCAGATCTACAAGGTATACATCTCCATTTTTTACATTCAAACATTTGCAATTACTTTCTTTCTAGATTGATTCCTCAACCGAGGTTTGACTGAGGCAAACCCCTATCCACAACCCCCTTTTTTTCTCTTTCTGTGTGTAGGTTGTAGGTGTGCAGCTATAATTGCAGGTTTGGGCTTCATTTGTAGAGACGAAAAAACCCTTTTCATTTCGTGGATTTTGTGGCGGACCATGTACATTCCCACCACGGTCTCGACGACTTTTCTCCAAATTTGTAGGGCAGATCTGCGTCAGTTTAATTAGCTCAGATATGAAGTTACAATGCAGTCCTGAACTGGTAGCACCTCATTTCACTCATTTCCTCTCTCTTTTCCACATAGTCAACAAGTCAACTTTCTCATTTACAAAAGAGGGTAATCACACCTCAATCATTTGCAATCCACTTAGTATTCAGATCCTTGTCTCTCTTGGATTTGGATCTAGTGGATTCAACCCCTTTTTCAATATAAAGTCCTCCTCCAAGTGAAAATTATCCTAGTGGCTTCCTTTCTCTCTCCTAGGTGGGGAGTCCCTACGATCCAATTTTCCACTTTACAAGGTTTTAATAAAATAACCTTAATAAAACTATTTTAATTATAAAAATAAAAGAAAGTAAAAAATAAATAAATAAATAACTTTAATGAAGTCCTTGCCCTTTATTTTAGGGCTTTACATATATATGAATTTTGAGACTTTTATGTCTTAATCCTACCAATAATAATATTTGTTTTCTTTTAAAAACAAATAAAAAGAAAGGAAAAGCCCATTCTATTTTGAATTAGGGCATTCAACAAAAAGGAAGACTCGAACCCTAATTCCTTATGCATTATTTTATTTTGCATCTCTTTTTTGAGGACTTGTCGTTCTGCTGCCACTACCATGCTTGTGCTCTTTGATCTGGAGCTCGAGCTAGGTTTTTACAGGGTCTTGAAGTCTTGCGTTCTCTACATGAGTTATTTAAACATGGTATATAGACCATTCTTATCATGTTGCTACTCTAAGATTTTATACGTTGATTTGTGCCTTTATATTTCTGCAAAACTAGAGCTTTTTAACTAGTAGGTGCATGATCTATCATTTTTAAGAAGAATGTTATCTTTCTTTGGTATTGAACGTGAACATCTCCTCTATTCGATGGAGGTATCTTTGAATGATGTGGTCATTTCTCTATTTTGAAAATTTTATGAGTTTTATCATATATCTATGACCTTTGATTGTTTCATATAAAATGGATACACTCTATCTTTGTTTACATGCTCGAGACTTAATTGTGGGCTATGCACATGCCTCGTTGAGGGCTATTCAAGTTGTGACTTTTGAATGCTTTACTGTTAGGGCTTTTTTTTAACCTATTCATGAATAAATGTAACATTAGTTTCATGATCTTGACTACCACTAGAGATTGAGTCACTATGATTTATCTCCATCTATGTGATGTGTGTCTTAGCATGGGTATTGCTCTGAAATTATTAGTTGTAGCCTTGACATGATGGAGTCTACTCATTGGTGCTTCATTATGCTAAATAAAGGACTATTAAAAATCTTTCACAATATGGAGGATTGTCTTTATTATGGATGTGGCTATCTTTAACTTTAATATGTTGTAGTATGCTTTGTCTCAGTACTGTGATATTTGAGGTTATCTTTGTATCACTATTTGTTGTTCTCAAACTTATTTCTTCGTTTGATTATTTATGCAAGGGTTTGAAGCCTTTATTGTGTCAGCTTATTCAAAGATCAACACTTCATATACCTTCACATGCACCATTTGTAGAGCTCACTATTCTTGACTTTAGTTGTGGATGTTATCAGCTTTATGAGTTTGGCTAAGAGGACATTTTCTTAAATATTGTTTCATGCTCACTTTGAGTGCTCTTTGCTACATTTTTTTGTGACCCTTAGTTGATGTTCCTTTTATGACTATTAAAAATGCCTTTGATTGTTCCATATTTTTATTATTTACTATGTTTGTTCATATAGCTTTGTTCAGATGATGGACTCTAATCTCTGTTGTGACTAATCTTAATATGAATGCTTCATTGTGATAATCCTTTCAAGGCTTTTGATCTTACTATGTGAGGAGGCCTAAAAAACTTAATGTCAAAACTGATTTTGATTGTTTCTTGAGTTCAATATTGTTGCTAGTTTGATTGGGACTATGATTTTTGAAGTCTTAAGGTGTTGCTACAATAACTGCGGGTATTGGTTTGGCTATCACTTGAACCTTAGGCTTCTCTAAAGATGTTGATCTCAAAGCCCAAGACTGTTATGTTTTCTCATTCATTTCACTATTTTTGTGTGTTTTGTTCCATGTATTTTGATTTTCACAATCATGGACATTATGATCACTGATTAAACTTGGTGACTATTGTCTGCATGGTGACTATACCTTGACTACTGTTCAATTTTATTGTCCATTGAATGTCATAAGGATGAAGGTTTCCTTCAGGTAGCACAATCTGGTAGTAGAGATTGTGCTTTGGAGTGTAAAAAAAAAAAAAAATTCTCTTATTGGTGCCATGAGGGTCTCTTCGATTTCTCTGAGACTTGCTATCATTGTCTTATCTCAGTTGTTATTAACATATCAATAGAAAAGATGCAAATCCACATTGTTTCTATTGTCTCAGACTGTTAATATTGACTGCTATTGACTATATAGGGAATTATTTCTTTTATATTAAATAGTTAAGTGGCCTAAAGGCTCTGTGACTTTGCTCTGAGATGCACCTCTGGCTTTTGATTGTATTTGTGTGAAAACATAAATATTATCTTGATTGATGACTGCAACCACTATGGCTACTATACCTTTGACTGCCAAATTTCCTCTTCTTTGTAACCTGTCATTGCAAAAGGTTATTATTGACTGTAAACACTGTCATTCAAACCTTCATTAATGGAGATTTCCTCAATATCCCTGTTTGTAAGTTATGACTGTCTTGTGAAGTCGGGAAGAGAGGTTGTTGATCTTTTAGGCTGCATATTTCTCAGATCTTTAAATGTACTAATTGCCATAATATCTTTATTGATGAATATTGACATACTTATCTATGAGCAGTGACTACCTCTATCCATATTGCATCTTCTAAATCTATTTGTTGCACCAAACTTAATTGGAGATCTTTTTTTTACTGCAAAATCCTTTACTTTCCTTTATTGTCTTAATCAAGGATTACTTTTTATAGTGTCGCGGGCCTCTATGTCTCTCTATCTCCTCATGAGTTTATGAGCCCCCTACTTGACCTTGCATCATTGTACCCTTGGATACCATGACTAAATTTAATGGGCTCTTTGTCCTATGACTTAGGGGAAGCATAAAAAGGACTCACTGATATGTCTTATGCTTTCATTACTATGTTTTTTCCTTTGTGGTGTCTCCAATGATTGATATCATGCTACACTTGGTCCTTTTCAAGGTTTGATGTCATTAGATGTTACACTTGGTTTCTTTCCTTTTCTCTTTGAGGGTATTATGAATTTCTATCTCTCACCTCAAGCTTTTGAGTTATCAAACAACATCATGATTGCTATTTGATTGACTATTGCATATGTGGTATGACTGAATTTTCACTGTGCTCAGGATTTTGATAATGGCATCTAATACTAGTATCATTTCTTATAGATAAAAGATCAATCTTATATGTAATTCTAAAACCCTAACTATTTTTTGTTTGTGCTTTGATTTGTGTATTTCAATGGATTGTATTCTCTGCTTGGTCTATTGTCAATGAGATCAATGGATTGCACTTGATTCCTTAAATGTTGCTCTAGTGTTGGCTGCTTTTCAAGCTTCAATATTACCATTGTCATAATGGTCCTTGGACTATTTTTCCCTACCTTCCTCATTAGGCTTTGCTTTATATCTCTTTGATTATGTCAATCTTGATTATTGGGTTGTCAAAGCTCCATCAGCGTTTTAGGATTGTGAATCAAACTCTTATGTTTTCTTTGTGATATGTTCTGATCTCTCTAATTCATTGGGACTTCTTTTCGAAAAGACCTTGTTGTTATAATTTTGATAGTCCTTGCCACTATTTTTTGTATAATGTTGAAGCATTGTTCCCTTAAAGTCTGATGTGACATTCAAGGGTACTACTGTCCTTTGTGTTATGATAGATATTATCTAATTGGTTGTACTTTGATTATTAACTGTTGGTTTGGATGGACAATGAATCACCTATTTCCATTAATGATTGCCCGTTAAGCTTGCATTTGTGACAATGAATGTATACTCTGTGGCTTTTATCATCATATGCATCCTTAGAGTTGTTGTCCCGGTACTATCTTGAGATGCAAACTACTCACTATCTTTTTAAACTCTATCTATCTTTCACTATGTATAAACTTCATGAACCCATGCTTGTCTCAATGATGGTTTCCTTATATTCTCTATTGGACTTGGTTTGATCTTGAATCCTCTATTATTTTTGTCCTTAAACTTCTATTTGATACTTGAAATATCAATGCACAATTATGATGACTGTTATGAAGACATATACTCATTAGATGCTCTATCACTCCTTCTTGGTGCACTATGACAACTCAATAAGGACAAATTTGGATATTGTATTCACTATATTATACTTTGATTAAACTGAGGAGCTATGATGTCTATTTTTGTTTATAACTTGAATATTCATGGCATATGCTTCTTATTTGAATGTTCTCTTGCCAGGGACTGTATATCGAATAAAATGAACTGCACTTGATGATTTTGAAGCTCTTGATCATTTAAATAATATAATGTGAACAGGAGTTGTGACACTACTATGGACAAATTGTTTGTGTATCTTGAATGTTGATTTAGAATGTCATCACTATCTAAGATAGTCCTTGCATTCATTATTTTTGTGACTACTATTTCTTATGTTTGTGATATGCAATCATTTTTTATGGATGGCTACACAGTCACTCATAATAATGATCTCTGTCACTCATTGGTATCCTTGTTTGGAGATTCTTTACTATAGCCATATCAGGACCATACTTGGTTGTCCTTATGTCATATAATTTATGTGGTTGTGACTCCATTAGGGTTGTCTGGAAGTTTAGTATGTCAGTATAGTTCCATAGGACACAGGCACGTCAGACATTATAGTGATCTTGAAAGTTTAACTGTTATGGATGATGTGGAGCAGTCACCGGCTAGGAGTGACCTCAAAGAGATCAATCCGGACTGGTCAACAAAAGTAAACACAATAGAAACACAAGGATATGATGGAGGCAATGTAGAATAGATCGAATTATAACATGAAAATTGATTACTACCAACCGGTAACAACCGGATTACAGAAACCGGCTCATGGGCCTGCTAAAACATGCTCAAAATACAGAACAGGTCACAACTGGGACCTCAAATCTTAAGATCTATCTTCTATTCTTAGTCTAACTTCCTCATTACATTCCAATTCTCTATTACAATGATTTATATGATCCAAGGGGATTCAGTTGGCCCAAAAAGGGATCAAACCCAAAAGAATAAGACCTAACGTGTAAAACTAACAAGGTCGGCCTCCGCCAAAAAAATTCCTTTGAAAAATCCAAAGGATGAAGAGTAGATCATGGAAAAAGGTCAACCACATGCCAATGAACATTAGAATCAATGCTCAGGGCTCCAAAAGGTATGGAAGGGGATCTAGTAGATCACCAATGCAAATAGGTCTAGGCAACCAGTAACAAAAAACTGTCTCAGAAATCGGTAGCGATAACTTGCTGGAAAATTATCCAAATGCTCCATGGTTTGGGAATAAGGAAGATGATCAACTCTTCAAGTAAAATCCAACTCCATAGGTTCTGGTGAGCCAAATCTAGAACATGCAGAAAGAAATGTTCAAACTGCAAACAGGAAGCAAAACAGAAAAGAAATATTTTTGGTTGATGCAAGATTGCTATGAACCGGGGATGCTCCTACATTAGACATCTGGGGTTATTGAAAAAGTGAGTCTCTCACTTTTCTAGGGCTAGAGGAAAACCAAGGTGATCTACCTCTACCTAAGAAATCCAAGATGAATCTTCAACTGGTATTTCCTTCCACTTCACAAGACACTCCTTATACAGACTGCTCTGGGTACTATGCCCAATCCTACTGTCCAAAATATCTTCAATCTGATCTGGTTCCTTTCGGGGCAACTGTTTCTCCAAGTTTGCAATACTGTCCTCACTGAATTCTGGTCCATGATTCTGATGAAGATTTGCAATGTTAAACACAGGTGAAATACTTAGACTATCTTGTGACTCCACTTCATATGCATTCTCAGAACTAAACTTTCTCAAAATCCTGCAAGGTCCAAACTTTCTCATCTGCAATTTGTTATAAGTTCCAACCGGGAATATTTCTTTTCTCAGATACACCATCACTTCATTACCAACTTCAAATTCCTTATGTCTCCTCTTCTCATTTGCCTTCTCCTTATACTTGCTATTCATGTCATGTAAATGTTGCTTAAATTGAATATGTAATTCCTTCATGTGATCTACAAATTCTTCTACTTCTGAACTTCTCCAGTCTTCACTATTAATATCTCTTAATTGTGATATTCCTCTAGGATGTACTCCAGTAAGAATCTCAAAAGGTGTTCTTCCGGTACTCCTATTACTGAAATATTGTAGGCAAGCTCTGCTTGTACAAGAATCAAATCCCAACTTCCATTTTTATCTCCAACTATACATCTTAACAAATTTCCCAAGCTCTGGCTAAGTACTTATGTTTTTCCATCAGTTTGTGGATGAAAATAGAACTCAACTGCAAATCTATTTTAATCTTCTTCCAAAATGTTCTCCAAAAATAGCCAACAAACTTAGTGTCTCTGTCTGAAACTATGCTCTTAGGTGATCCATGCAATCTCACTACTTCCTTGAAATGTAGGTCTGCTACATGTAATGCATCTAATGTCTTCTTAAAAGGTATGAAATGACCCATCTTCGAGAATCTATCCACTACCACAAATATAGAATCATTCCCTCTCTACGTTTTAGGCAATCCAAGTATGAAATTCATGCTTATATCCTCCCTAAGTCTTATCGGTATTGTCAAAGGTTTATACAATCCTAAATTCTGACTACTACCCTTTGCAACTTGAGAAACTTTACAACTTTGCACATATTTCCTAACATACTTATGAATCTGGGGCCAAAAGTAATGCTCACTCACCAATGCTACTATTTTGTCAACACCAAAGTGTCCGGATAATCCTCGACTATGTTTCTCCTTTATCAAATTATCCCTCATAGAACTCTTAGGTATGCACAACTGAACTCCTCTTAATAACATCCCATCCTGAATGAAGTAATCCAACCACTTTCTTCTATCTACCGTAACTGGTTCTTTACATGCTCTCCAAGGTTCTATAAAATTCGGGTCATCATCATACAAGGTCTTCAATTTCTCAAATCCTATTACTGTCACTCTCATCTTTGTCAGCAAATTCCTTCTCTTACTCAGTGCATTAGCAACTTTGTTATATTTCCCACTTCTATGCTTCAACACAAAGGTGTAACTCTACAAAAAGTCTACCCGTCTCATATGCCTCTAATTCAACTTACTCTGACTGTTCAAATACTACAAATCTTGATGATTTGTATACAACACAAACTCCTTAGGCAACAAGTAATATCTCCACCTCTTCAAGGTTTGAACTATGGCATAAAACTCCTGATCATACACTAAATATCTCCTCCAGGCATCATTCAGTTTCTCACTGAAATAAGATACCGCTCTCCCTTCCCGACTCAAGACTGCTCCTATTGTTGTTCCACTTGCATCACAATCCACTTGAAATACTTTATTGAAATCCGGTAAAGATAACACAAGTTGCTCAGTCACCTTCCATTTCAATAGCTCAAAACTTTTTTTTGCTTTGGTGGTCCACTTGAATTCCTTCCAATCTCCCCTCATGGTCTCAGTCATAGGTTTACAAACTGAACTGAAATTTCTAATGAACTTCCAGTAGAAATTAGCCAATCCATGAAATGATCTTACCTCTCCAATGCTTTCCATTGTAGGCCACTCAACAATTGCTTTAAATTTTTCAATTTCCATCTTCAAACCATCCTCAAATATCACAAATCCCAAATAGACTAACTCATCTTTTATGAAAGTACACTTCTTAAGATTTATCAGCAACTTTTCTTCTCTCAAGCTCTGCAAAACTTGTCTCAAATGCAACAAATGCTCCTCTTTTGTCTTACTGAAAATTAGAATGTCATCCAAATATACAATAACAAAATTACCCAAGAATTTATTCAATACCTCATTCATCTGCCTCATGAAAGTACTCGGTGCATTAGTTAATCCAAAAGGCATCACCAACCATTAATACAATCCTTCATTTGTCTTGAATGATGTCTTCCACTCATCTCCTTCTCTAATCTTGATCTAATGATATCCACTCTTCAAATCTATCTTTGTAAAGAATTTGGCTTTGCTCAAAAATTCCATTATGTCATCCATCCTAGGCAAAGGAAACTAGTATTTCACTGTGATCTTGTTTATTTTTCTAGAATCAGTACACATTCTCCACTCTCTGTTCTTCTTAGGTGCTAATATTGTTGGTACTCCACAAGGGATAAAACTTTCTCTGATCAAACCTTTCTTCAACATCTCTTGCACTTGTCTATTCAGTTCTTCAGTCTCAGTTGGTGTCATCCGATGTGCAACTTTGTTAGGAAAACTAGCTCCGGGAACGAGGTCCATACAATGACTAATACTTCTCACAGGTGACAATCCATCAGGCACATTATCTAAAATGATGTCTACATATTCTGTCAGCAAATATTTTATCTCTTCCAGTTGTTCCTCTTCATGCTCCGGATTCTCAATCTTCTTAGGAACTAAGGAAAAACAGGCATTCTCATGTCTCAATCCATCCAGGAATTTCATTCCATCCACCAAACAGATTCTAGCATTCGTACAGACTTCACTCTTCAAAGGTTCCTCCAAGGGCAACAAGGCTTGCTTCATCCCATTGGCCACAATATTGTATGTATTCTTCCTCCCATCATGTATTGTCTACCAGATATTACTTTAGTGGCGAATATTCGCCAATGGTGAATTTTTCACGTCGGCGAACTGGGAAATGGCCAATATTTTATATCGACTAGGGGTGGCCATGTTGCCAAAACATTATCAATTTCCGTCAAATTCACAGACCAATCGCCATATGTTTTATGTAATTAAATATTTCTATGCGAGGATTTCGCCAATACAATATACGGTGGACACATAGTAAATTTAATTTTTTTGCCTACACTCTTCGAGGTTGCCTTAATAGATGACCATAATTTGCCTGTAAGCATATGAAGATTTGTTAGCCAGGAGGACCCAATTCGTCCGGCATTTTGTCAACGCATGTCTCTATTCACCCCAACTTTTGCCAACTATATTGTATTTGCCAATTATTTGGATGACCCATAATCGCCTCAAAAATTACATAAGTCATGTTATAGTTATGAGAGATTTGCCAAATATTTATATACCATATAAAATTCCTGCAAAATTTTCCATATAAGGATTGGTATAAATACATTCAAAGATCAAATCTATGTCTGCACAATCTGGTGGGTTCTAAGCTTTGAATTCTGATCAATAACAAAGTTTCAGACCAAGGAAAATAATTGTTGTTGACTACATTGGCGAGTGCTAGTGACCTAAAGGTGAGCGATCATATTTTTGATGTGTTATAATATTATTCTGAATTTATCTATATTTGTTTGCACTATTGAGTTCATTCTTATTCAGTGGGGACCTGTCAGTGCCAAGTGGTTAGTCAGGAGATTCAGACCTCAGACATCTAGATTGTAATTGCATTGGTGACAACTAGTGACCTAAAGGTGAGCGATCATATTTTTGATGTGTTAAATATTATTCTAAATTTATCTATATTTGTAGGTCGTAGGACCAATGAAACATATCTTATACTTTATAGTCTATTATTGCTTCTTCAACAAATTGATATTTTTTTGGTAGCCTTTATTTTGTTGGAGATGTCAAACAAGAAGAATGGTAGGAAACCTGAATGTGGGGAAGGCCATGAGAGGCCAACAAAAAGTAGAATGTTATCTTCATACTTTGGCTTTGGAAAAGATTGTGGTGAAAATAACGAACGTACATTATCACAAGTACAAGTACAAAATTTGCAACTACACCACATGTTGAAGATGGTGGCGAACCTGATCTCTCAGATCAGGATGATCTTGAAGAATATTATTTGGTAGATGCTCAAGTTAGCTAGAATGATATAATAGACTTGGGTGATAATGCCATCGATGATAATGTACGGAAGTAGAAAAGAAAAGCCAAATCAAAAAAGGATCAACCACAATCAAAAAAGGATCAAGAGGGGGATATGTCAGTGAGGAATTTTCAAATTAATTGGGCATCAAAGTATCCATTCATTGAACCAATGGAGAATCCAATTGAAGGCGAGCCTCCAATAGAATGCAAGTGTAAGATTTGCACTTGGAAACATAACAAGGAAATTAGGTTGCAGCTAAAATTTGACACCATAGAAAAGCATATGGGTAAAGTTTATGAAAAACAAATGATAGACGGAGTTGAAAAATCAGTGATAAGATGGAAAACAAAGGAGGAATGTAAGCATGTGAGGAATGTCGAAGAGTATATTTTCACGAGAAAATACAAACGAAGCCTGCTGAAGTTAAAGGTTCTATTGAAGCTAGTTTTGGAAAACCAATGCAAATAGAACAATTGGGAAAAGTTGTTTAGTTAAGTGTTTTTATTTTCATATTTTGAGCAGAGGGCGTGCTATGATAGATGTCCCATCAATTAGTGGTTTATTACACTTTTTGAAAGTTCCTAACTATCCTAATAGACACTAGTTAGTAAACAGTGGATGGAAATGGGCAAGTTGTCTTACTGGGGTTGAAAAAGAAGATGTAAAGGAAAAAATAAGAGAGTCAAAATTTATTGCATTTTCTTTAGACGAAGTTACGGTAGTAGACAATACTTCATGGGTATGAATGCATGTTTATATTATACAGAATCATGCCCACCAACCTCATCTACTATTTATTGCTAAATTGAAAGAGAGTGTGACAGCGGAAAATTTATTTCAACTAGTAAAGAGAAGTTTAATTTAATATGGAGGTATGGATGACATGACAGTTGCCAAAAAATTGGTGTGTGTTGGAGCAGATGGAGCTTCAGTAATGCAAGGTCACGGGAACAGTCTCTGTACAAAGATTGAAACTTCATTTGGACCGTACATTACTACAATTCATTGCATGGCTCACAGAATGAATCTAGCTTTTGGAATTGTGAGTAATTATGCTTTGCTAAAAAAAAATGAAATTTTAATCAGAGAGATCTACTCACACTTTTGTCAAAGTCCCAAGCAATTTATGGAATTTCAACACTTTGTTGATGGAATAATTGATGGGAACAAGCTTCTCAAGGATAATGATACCAAATGGATCTCTTTGGATGGTCCAGTGCATCAATTTTTTTTAGAATATCCATCCTTGATTGGACTATTTCACACAACTCGCGACGAATCAGATCAACTGAAATTTCTTGACCTTCTTCGGAGGTTAAGTAATCTAGAGACACTCTTAACTTTAGCAGCTCTTTTTCCCATTCTAGAGGAAATGAGGAATATTATGAAGGTTGCCCAAAAAAGAGCTCTATATATTGCAGAGTATGCTATGCTACATAAGATGACATGCATTACCCTCAACAATCTCTATCGAAATCAACCAACACTATCTGATGAAAAATTTATTAAGTGGCGGACACTCACAGATTTGAACAATCCTGATAACTTTTTACAAATTGGTGCAAACGGGGAGGTATGTGCCAATGTACGGGGAGTTGAGATACCAATGCACTTCTATTCCACAGTTGACCCCGAGGAACCAGGAAAGCGCCCCAGGAAGCAACTAGAAAGAGTTATAAGGGAAGATTTCAACAAGATTGTTGAGTCTGTAACTACTTCTGTGAAGAAAACTGCAAATGATCTTTCCTCACAAATTAGAAGTAGATTCCCTCCTAACAACCTACTTGAAGCCATGTCTATTGTGTTTCCTTAATATTGGAGCCTCAACAGTACAACTGATTTTTGAAGTAAGCTATTGACTTTGATAAAACAATTTTGCATATCCAGAGAATTGAATGGAGTCACTATAAATGGTATATTAGACAAAACTCATCTTAGAGAGAAATCATCTCATTTTGCATACACTATGAGGGAACAATATGGCACAATGGAGAACCTCCATGAAGAGGGATCAGTAACAAGGCTTTGGAAATATATAGATGAGAACATTGTGTTGCGTGATTCAATGCCTAAATATTTGAAGCTTGTTTATTTATGTCTTACCATGATATTGGGTTCGGTGGAAGATGAGATAGTTTTCAGTGCTTTGGGGTCATATGTTGGAAATACTTTGTTCCTTACAAGTTGTTCGTCTAAAACTTTAGTCAAGACAACCCTATGAAATGCTCTCTTTTTTTCTTTATTTGCATTTGTTGTGTGTTCAAATTTTTCATAGTAATCACGAAATTGAAAATCTGGGCTTGCTGGAGCAATTGAATGTTTGAAAGGTGAAAGAGGAATAGCAGAGGCTCTAGTTCCACCTATGCCTGTGGTTTTAACTAATACATTACTAGGATTACCAACAACCATTCCTAATCCTGTCCCACTATCATTTTCATGTGTAGTTTTTATAGACTTTTGTGGGGTCTGATCTGAAGCTACAAAAGATAGATTTGTAGTGTCAGTGGCACTTGATATAGGGTTCTCAATAGTATGAGTATATACCACTAGTGGCCTCTTGTGAGAGATATTTTATTGTTGCCCTTGTCCAACACCAAGACAACTAGTATCAGTAGTAGTACCCATGCCAACCCCACCAATCGCAATGACACTTGACTGAACACTAATAGGAATACTATCCCTAGATTCCCTACCAATGGCAATGGCACTTGATTCACCACCAATGGGAATACTGTGATGTGGTGGTGGTTGTGGATTTGAACCTGAAACAAATGGAGGTGGACCCCAAGGGTAGTCAGTAGTACCGTTTCGTGATGAATATGAAGAATCAAGTCCAATGACTGGTTTAACAAGAGCTTTTGATTTTGAATTTGATGGAAGTTGTACCTCAAGTGGGTACCAAATGCCTTATCCTTTGGGACCTACACCACCACCTTCAAAACCTATTTTTTCCACAATGTTTTCCCCTTTGCTATATTTTTCTTTCATGGTCTCATTGACTCCACCTAATATTTTAGGGACTGTAGTAGTTGTTGGAGTGGGCTCAACCTCATACTCATTATCATCTTCACTCATGTCATATGTTGTTGTGGGATGCTCCACATTCCATAATTTGCTAAACTCTTCATCCTCGTCGATGGACTCAAATTCTGCACTAGTCTTTGGTTCACCAAGATTCTTCCTCATAGTCCAAAAATCATTTATTTTGGTTTGAGTCCAATAACTTTCTTTACATTCTTGTAGAATTGTTTTGGGAATAAATTTTTTTGATGGATTATCATATTTTTGGTAGAAATTGTAGGACCTCCTATTTTGGATGCCCTAGCCCTCCTTTGTTGTCCTCTGTGTGTGTAATACCATAATTTGTGATGACATTTCTTCTATTGAAATGTTATTGTCAACGGCAATTTTCTCCATCTCTTTTTTTACCTCATCCCAGGAGTACATGTTTCTAATCTTTTCTAGCAATGGTTTGCTTTCATGTTGACATAATGCTGAAGAGTTCTTATTTTTCTTAAGCCTTGCTTGAACTACACCGATTGGATCATACTGCTAGAGACCCTCATCACCAGTGCTAAAAACTGTCAAAAAATCATGTGCCACATTGAATGCTTTTCTCTCAAATGTGAACCCTCCACATGAGAAAGGAAAGGAAGGAATAATTCTCTTCTTTTGCTGACCATGGAAGTGCCTATCTATGCTCTCTAACTACCATACATATTCCAATGCAAATACCCTCTCTGTCACATGTATTGGAAGTCTGTATGGTTTTATTGTTGATCCGTAAAACCTTAACACGGTGTATTCTTCCATGAAGAACCAGTCAACCAATTGTATTTGACTTTCGAGTTGAATGCAATCTCTACAAGACACAGGCAATCTAGGCATTGGAGTGCTTGTAATTTCATTATACATTGGTGCCAAAAAGAAGTCTACAAAATGGTTGTAGTTCTTTATGTTATCATGCATCCTTATCTTTGGTGTCCATTCATATATTGAATACTCTGTTCTATTCCAAGTCTTCTCATGAATCTTATAGTTCAGAATGTGAAGATTGTTGGTCTCAAATATTGCATGATACTTGGATAGAAGGAGATAGCACAAGTAGGATGAGAACCTAAATATCTTATAGGAACCTTTTTTGATCATTAGTAATTGTTTTTGCATGGATTGAACAATGTGCTCAAAAAAATTATATCTTACTAGTTGAGTTACACAATGGATATTAAAAATATTTTCAAGAAGGCTAGCATCCACTTCCCTATCATTTTCCAATCCCAGGCAAAATGTCGGCAAGAAAATAGTATCCCTAACCCATGGAACATAAATGTTAGAATCATAAGGAGGCTTATGGTTCTGATCCAACAGAGTACCATGCATTATTAGAGCTCTGATAAATGAATCTCTATGACCTTGATCAAGACTCTCATAATTCTCTGCCAGCTTTCCTACGTCAATATGGACGTTTGAGTTTTGTGCTTCAAACCCTAGGTTCAACAAATGAGCAAATTCTCCCACATTTATGGATAGAATTTCCTCTTTTGTATTTTTATTGACAATTATTTTTTTATCTTCATCATAATTTTGGGCACAAACCATGACAAAATCAGGGCAAGGGAATACTTCAGGTAACACCATGCTTCCCAATCTAGCATCCCACGATGCAATTTTATTTGTTCTTTGTTTTAACATTGTGTTGAAAACAGTAAATTTTGCCCTGCTTGGATCTGTCGCCTTATTAGACAATGTATATCTAATATCTATGATACGCTTTTCACCATAGATAGCAGGGTCATAAATATCATGGTATTCATCAGTGAAACTTGGTGTTTTAACCAGTTCGGTTAGGTACATTTTTTTTTCACTTGGCTTCCTATTGAACTATTGCTTCGCATTTTCCCCATCGTTGTTATTGTTAATAATTCAAAATAATGTTAGATACAAGCCTGAAAATGCTAACCCTCAAATTGAACCATGAGATTAAAAAAAAGTTAAAAAGGCGGGATGTAGGTGCTCTAGATTTTACCAGAAATTTCTATTTCACTAGATTGGCGCAGACAATCTCTGTTGCAACTTGCATTCATCAATCTAGTAGTCATTTTTGAATCTCCCTTGATTTACTGGTTTGTGCATGAAATGAAATATGATTATAATTTATGATTCACTTATTTTGAAAACATTGAAAAGTACAAAAGTAATACCTAAAGGGCAAAATATCTAGAAGCCTGTTGTAATTTTATTAATTATTATTAATATCTATTCACCGCCAAAGGACAAAACATTCATTGCTTCAGTCTAAATTCTGAGGATATTATATGTAAAACATTCAATTCTGCGTGAAGTTCACTTCCCATATTCGAGACGAAATCCACCCTAAGTCATTGATCTGTGCTCATCCAAGAGACGATGGTATATGTTGTCAGTTGTCATGGGTCCCATGACTTTTGCCATTTTTGGGGCACATCACCACACTCGAGTCACTTTTCTAGACTATTTTTTAAGTCTTTTTAATCCTTCAACTTCCGCCCGAAATAGAGCTTTATTGACTTAATTATATTTAATTAAATGTAAAATGTTCAATTCCGGGCAAAGTTCTCACAAATGTGTTCACTTCCCACATTCGGGCCGAAATCCACCCTAAGTCATTGATCTATGCTCATCCAATGGACGATGGTATCTCTTGTCAATTTTTGTGGGTCCCATGACTTTTGCCATTTTTCAAGCACATCACCACACTCGAGTCACTTTTCAGGACTATTTTTTAAGTCTTTTTAATCCTTCAACTTCTGCCCAAAATAGAGCTTTATAGACTTAATTATATTTGATTAAATGTAAAACGTTCAATTGTGGGTTAAGTTCTCACAAATGTGTTTACTTCCCACATTTGGGCAGAAATCCACCCTAAGTCATTGATCCATGCTCATCCAACGAGCGGTGGTATCTGTTGTTAGTTGGCATGGGTCCCGTGACTTTTGCCATTTTTCGGGCATGTCACCACACTCGAGTCACTTTTTTGGACTATTTTTTAAGTCTGTTTAATCATTTTCAACTTCCACTCGAAATAGAGCTTTATAGACTTAATTATATTTAATTAAATGTAAAACGTTCAATTCTGAGCGAATCTCTCACAAATGTGTTTACTTCCCACATTCGGGCCAAAATCCACCCTAAGTCATTGATCTGTGCTCATCCAACTGAAGATGGTATCTGTTGTCAGTTGTCGTGGGTCCCATGACTTTTGCCATTTTTTGGACACATCACCAAACTTGAGTCACTTTTTCAGACTGTTTTTTAATTCTTTTTAATCCTTTTCAACTTGCGCTCGAAATACATCTTTATAGACCTAATTATAGTTAATTAAATGTAAAACGTTCAATTCCGGGTGAAGTTCTCACAAATGTGTCTACTTCCCACATTTGGGCTGAAATCCACCCTATGTTGTTGATCTAATTGAGTCTAATCATGTTCTCTAATTGAGTATGAGAATCTTGAATTTTCTTCTAATGACCTTGGCCTTGCGTCTAATAATATGTTGAAACTTATTGATAAACCTGCACCTCCTAAGGACCTATGCAATATGCATTACCTTTGATCCTAGTGAGACTATTAAAACACCTGATGCCACACTATATATCACTACAAAGATCAAAGACATACTCTCAAGAGGGGTTCTCATTGATCCAACATGTATGGTGAATGTAATAACTTAAGAATATCTTTATACTTTACAATTGCATGAAGTAACATATGATAAATTTGATTTAGTGGTTAAGATCTTTGATGGTTTCTCTTGTCCTACTATAGGTTCTATTACTCTTCCCGTTAAGGTTGGTACTAAGTGCTTAGATGACATTTTTGCTATCATTCCTACATCAGATCAATTTTGTGTGAAGTTGGGACATCCTTGGTTCTCTTCCATGAAAGCGATCCCATCTACTGTTCATAAATGTCTCGAATTTCTTCATAATGACAAAATCTTAATTATAAATCATAGCATGTACCAACCCACACACTAGTTCAAAACTTCAACAAGAAGTAAGTTGGACTTTTAATTCACTTGTTTTTCATGAGATAAACATATTTTTTTTATATTTATAAAATTATAATCAACCATAATCAATGTACAAATAATTAATCGAACGAACTAGATTTTTTATATATATATTAAATATAGAGGAAGAAGCATTACATAAAAAAGATCACAGTATTAAATTTATTTTCATTGTTTAACAAAATATTGAAATAACATAGCTCATAGGCAAAAATAATTTTCAAAAATATCATTAATAAAATGAAATAGAAAGCATTTTTATATCCATAAGAGGAAAACTAAAACGAACTGGAATTTGAAAAATTATCATTAATATTTATGTTTCAAAAATTTACAATTTTTACATGTCTGAGACTTGAGTCCCTCAAAAACTTTAAAGACAAAATGAGTGGGCCAAAAAAAACTACTAGGGGGTCGGGGCTAGGGCATAGGTAGTGGATGGTTTACCCTAAGAATCTGGCCCTCTCTCCATGTAGAATTCTTCAGACATTATAAGCTGAGAGAATTCTTCAAGCCAGCTGTAGTTTGGAAAGTCATCTAGGAGCAACCATTTCTAGAGAAAGTCCCTTCCAATTTGCACCCATTTCCTATGACGCATCAATTGATCCGCATTCAAGTTCAAAAGAAATGGTTCCCTGGCCACTGGCACTATTTGGTTAGGGAGGAGAAGCTTAGTTAATTCACTCACCCAAGGGATCCCCAACCCTAATTTTGCAAGGATGACAACAGTAACATCGTCTCCAAGGAAGTCTTCTTTAAACACCTTCCTTAACAACATCAACATATCCACCTTGTCTCCTCTGAGGTCCAGAATAGATGCCAAGAACTGGGATGTAATGTCTATATTAACACGGTATCTATTTTCGTTACGCAGAAAGTCTCTAACCCACCATCCTCACAGCCTTATTGATGAACATCCCAACCTCGTTGCAGACTGATTGGAGGGTTGGGTCTTTAACGGAGCCCAAAAAGGCCCTCTGGTCCTCCGTAGAAATGCTTCTCAAGTGGATTAGAGTGTCATCTTGACAAATCAAATTACCAAATTAAACAACCTGAGCCTATAGACCTAAACCAAAGGCAAAATTTAACTATTGTGAGCTCCAACAATTTATCTACCAAATGGCAAAGGGTGATTATGTTAGGTCCCAAAGACAACTGAGAGGGGGGGGTGAATCAGTTGTCAAATAAATTCAAACCAAAAACACTTAACCAACCTTAATGCTTAATATCGGTAAACCGGACTTTATACCGTTAAACATTTTATCAATTAATTGTAGTACTAATAAAGATTAATGCATGAAATAGAAAGACAATAACATCCACAACACATAACACCAATATTTGTACGTGGAAACTCTGTAAGGGGAAAAACCATGGTGAGAAACCTTACCCACAATTAGATGATACTACTGCAGATAGTATGTGTATACAAATGGGGTCTGGACATGCAGAAAGGCCAAGCACCTACAGATCACTGCTCAAACACAAATAGGAGTCACACTGACTACAATTGGATGGTTAAATCCAATAATGATGTACTGCTCAAAATAACATCTTCATATGCTGGATTCAGTACCGGTTTAGTTCTGATATGCTTTCACAAAACCTTCCTTCAACCTTCAAATAATGTTTGTGTGTATAGCTCATATACTAAATTACAATCCTTCTCACATTCGCATATTGATCTTACAAATAAGATCTTACATATATACCATAACCTAAGACCAATTTTAGTAGGTCGGCTCTAAAAGATATTACAATAAAATCAATTACAAATAAAACAATATCTGATGCATGATGTCGGCTCAATGCATTTACAATAACAACAAAATCATCTCCATAGTGTGTCGTGTTGATCTGGAATAGATGAGCCTGTTGGTGCTTATCCTAGACCTATTTGTCAATAACAGCAAATATGCAAACACGAGTATGCCAATGAATAAATCTCCAAGACAAAGTGTCTAGATGATGTCTTCGACATAACCAAGTATTTTCTATATCATTCCAAGTGTCGGTGAACAATATATCATGTTAGTGTACCAGATACTGGTGACTGTGCATAAGTCACTTGCTTGTCAGTGAACATTGCCAATTCTCCAAGTGCCAAAGTTGATAAGTGTTAATAGGTGTTGACATCAATGACAAAACCATATCAACATATCCAAAATACCAACAAATTGAAGATGAAAGAAGTAGAGATCGTATATAAATAGTTGAAGCTCATGATTGTAATAATTACTTCTCTAACCGTATTAATTCCTTTAAATTTTTTTAAATCTTTCGTATATCTCTACAAATCTTTCCCATAAATGCACTAGTGTCTGAAATTGGAAACAGCTATAATTCAGTACCAAGTTGGCAAGTACCACATTGGAAGTCATGGGGACAGAGTGGATTGCAGTTAGTGAGTAGACATATTTTAAATGACCAACATTATCGATCGTGACATTTGATACGTGTCTATTGAATCCAATTCCATTCCGAGCACTTTCTGGTGAACTATGTTCTCTTCAAAAAATTGGGTCGAAATAAAACTTCATCCATTGATCTACGATCATCGAATGGTTTAAAATCATTGATGGATTTTAGGTACGTGTCACCCTTTACATGTCAAAGAGGCTGCGTTTATCGATACATCGTGCAGAGTCCAGACTCAATGTGATGTGATGTGCCTTGTCTATTAATGACAATGAATTCATGAAATCGCTAATAAAATATATATTTTTTCATAAATAACAAAATATTAGCCAAACAAATTAAATAATTTTCAAGCGGTGGATAAAAATCACCAATACACTTAAATCATTTTTCCTTCGAAGTAAAAATTGTCACCCATACACTTATATATTCGTTCCTTTAAACGAAAAAATGTTTGCCTCCTACAATATATATTCTCCCCACAGAACAAGGTATTATTCACCAAAAATTTATGAAATTTTTGTACCCTATAAAAAATCGCCAATACAAAATAATTTTTTTCCCTATTTTGAAAAAAAAAATGGTCGTCAATATGAAAATTTCCCCCAAAAAATAATGTCTGATTCTCTAGGATTTTACACTTTTGCCCGGGAGGTGGTTTCTTAAAGTTATCCATGTTGCCTATCTATCAAACTGCCAAGGTCTACCCAACAAAAGATGACAAATATCCATAGGCATAATATCACACAAGACTTCATCATGATAATTCCCTTTTTTTTAATTTCACCAAACATTGCTCACTTACTAATAACTTATGTTCATCCTAAATCCATGCTATTTGATAAGGCTTAGGGTGTTTCAATCTTTCCAAATTCAATTTATTCACCATCTCTTCTGAAACAAGATTATCTGAACTACCACTATCAATAACAACTTTACAGCACTTACTGAATACCTTCTTGAACAAATTATTCCTCTACAAGGGCTCTTCATCTCTCTTGTTATGACACAAAGCTCTCTTCATCATCAATAGTTCTCCATCTTCTGGTTTATTATCCAATCCAGTGATGTTTTCTTCCACCATAGCTTCTCTTCTAGAATTCTTTGTCTTTCTACACTCAAAAGCACGATGTCCTTCTCCTCCACACTTATAGAAAGTTCCTCTAAACACTCTCTTGTCTTGTCTTCCAAAATTCTCATTCAGGTTGCCATCTAGTTCTCTCCTCTAGTAGAAACATCTATCCTCTTTCTAGTATAAATTACCTTCTTTGTGCACTTCCTTGTCCTTGTTCTAATCCATACAGGTTCCTCTACCTCTGGTATATCCTCTTCCTCCTTGAAATATTTCTTTGGAAAACCTTCCATCTCTGCCTCTCTATCTCTGCTCATGTATTTTGTTTAGCTTTTCTTCTACCTTCAGGGCATACTGGTAAGCCTCTTCAACACTCTATAATTTGATCAAACTGAGTTCATCTTGTATAAACACCCGCAATCCATTCAAATATCTTGCAACTTGTTCAACTTCATCATCAACATGTCCAGATCTGATATTCAACTTTTCATATGCTTCAGTGTATTCTTTCACACTAGATTCCTTTTGTCTCAAATTCTACAACTTCCAGAACATATTCACTTGATAATTAGCCTGCATAAATTTTTATTTCAACTTCGCGATCATCCAATCCCATGTCTTGATCTTCTCTTTGCCTCTTCTTTGTTTATCAACCTGGAAATGCTCCCACTAAAGAGATGCATGACTTTTCAACCGGGTATAGGCATATTTCACCTTCCTTTCTTCTGCAGTGTTTTCAAAATCAAAATATTTCTCCATCTCCCAGATCCAATCCATCAATTCATCTGAATCCAACTTTCCATCATGTTCTAGTGGGGTAAAATGAGGTTTAGTATTCGCCCTACTCAAAACCCTCAAAAACCTTTCCTCATCCGGATCAACTGCCGGTGGGTTTACTTGTTTTGTCGGGGCTTCTTCTCCTTCATCTTCACTTACATCTTCAATGTGTCGGCCTCTTCTCTAGGTTCTCTCCACGGCTTCCAACTGAGCTACAGGGTTTGCATTCCCACACACTCCACCATTCCTAGTTCCTCCCTATGCCATCTTTACAGCGGTTCTTTGTAGCTGTAGGTCGGATCCACAGTCAGCCACCCTACAACAAAATTCTCAAGATAACGCAATCTCTAGAATGAAAACTCACTCTGATACCACTTGAAGCGGTCACCGGCTAGGAGGGACCTCAAAGAGATCAATTTGGACCGATCAGCAAGAGTAAACACAATGGAAACACAAGGACATGATGGAGGCAATGCAGAATAGATTGAATTATAACATGAAAACTTATTACAACCAACCGGTAACAACCATGTTACAGAAACTAGCTCACAGGCCTGCTAAAACATGCTCAAAATATAGAACAGGTCACAATCGGGACCTCAAATCTTAAGATCTATCTCCTATGCTCAGTCTAACTTCTTGATTACATTATAATTCTCTATTACAATGATTTATATGATCCAAGGGGATCTGGTCGGCCTAAAAAGGGATCAAACCCAAAAGAACAAGACCTAACATGTAAAACTAACAAGGTCGGCCTCCGCCAAAGAAATTCCTCCATAAAAGCCAAAGGATGAAGAGTAGATCACGGAAAAAGGTTGGCCACATGCCAAGTAAAATTAGAATCAAGGCTTAAGGCTCCGCAAGCTATGGAAGGGGATCTGGTAGATCACCAATACAAATAGGTCCAAGCAACCGGTAATAGAAAACTGTATTGGAAACCAGTAGCAATAACTTGTTGGAAAACAATCCAAATGTTCCACAGTTTGGGAATAAGGAAGATGATCAAGTCTTCAAGTAAAATCCAACTCCATAGGTTCTGGTGAGCCAAATCCGGGACACACTAAAATAAATGTTGAAACTGCAAATAGAAAAGAAAACAGAAAGGAAATATTTTTGGTTGATGCAAAATTGCTATGAACCGGGGATGCTCCTACATCATGATGGGTCCTTGTTCTATGAAGCTATACTGACATATTATTATGTTGGGCTCAACCCTTATGGGAGCCACATTTTACACCACATGCTTTATATAATCATGAACCTGTACCTGCACACTGAACAAATATATTAGATAAAACATGATATATGTTGTTGTCTCATGGCATTTTTCTTTGCATTGGCTCCTTTGCTTCTGAATTTAACATGCTAATAGTTGTAGACATATATTTTGATATTCTTATATAGAGAAACTATGTATTCAGATCAGTTTGAGTGTGACAGTATAGTTATCCTCATTGCTCTAACATATTTTACCAACTCTCTTGCAGGTACTGATGGAATGAGAGTGGAAGCAGCTGAAGATGGACGAGTAGATGAAGACTTAACCACTCCTTCAAGCTCAGGCTCATCATTCTAGGAAATGACGGGTCACCCTACTTCTACATTCATTCTTTCTTTTACTTACATAGTTTTTCTTCCTAATTGTATTAGAATGGATGTTTATAGCTATGTGAGCTATTCTCACGGCTTGTGTGGATACCTTACACTTTTTTTGTAATACAAAAGTTGTTTCTATGCAATCTTTTATTGTTATTTGTCTGAAATGCTTGCATATATGAAATGAACTTAAGCTTTTAAACCATAATGTGCAAAATTGAAGAACTTGTAAAAAAATTGTGTACCTTCCTCCAATTGCACTGTCTAAGGCCTGTAATAGGCGACCAAAATTTAGCTGTAGTAAAATTTTGGTAACAGTACCCACATAGAATTTTGACTCAACATCAAACACAAATAAAATTAGACAAGTTCTCACATATCGAGCACATTAGACTAATAACATAGACAAATTCAAGAGCATCTAAACCATATAATGAATTTACGAATACACTTATAAATAAAAAATGGTAGTTTATCACTACCCTAGCACTAGATCCCAATAATGTTTATAACATAGTCACAACCTATGCCACTACTTGCAATCACACCTAGACTTCACTTTATCCTCGACTTGTGAGCATAAAGTTCATTATCATCATCAATAATCCAATAAAGCAACATAGTATGATAAATGATTAATTATAAAAATATACTCTCTAAATTTTTGGAGTAATTGAAACATATATATCAAATAGCACAGATCGTGATCAACAAACAAATGAAAATTATAGACACCTAAAAATGACCTACATGTTCCCGTCACATCACTACATCATTTTTATCAATTCTTCTCTCAATATTTATTGAATAATTAAACATTACATCCCTTCATTTGCAATAATTATCTAATAATTCATCAATTTCGTCTCTCCATATTAATTACATAATTTTTAAATATTTAATTAATTCACCAATTTATTCTTTTTCATTTGGACATTACTTAAATTATTGAAAAATTATTTAATTAATCCATTTATTTCCTCTCATCCATATTAATTAAATATTTAATGAATTCATCCATTAATTCTTCTAATCCACTATAATTAAATAATTATAGTTATTCAACTAGTTAAAATCAAATCTACAATTAAACAAATTAATATAATTAATATAATTTATTTAATTGATTTTCTATTTTTAAATTTTAATTAAACATGGGAAGACCTCCCAAAGTGTGGGCTCTGATAATTAGAAGTCAATCTCCAAAGAGAGTTGGTTTCCTTGGAGCTTCACCTATTCTACTTGATTCGTTGGGAAAAGGGAAAAGGAATGACATAAAATAAACCTTCTTTTATTGGGGTGATGCACCAAACTAGTTTTCAAACCTATACTAATTTTTAATAAAAATAATTTCTCAATGCACAAGTTAACCTTACACAACCTAGGTTTTGACATACTTACACCTCAGTACTTCCTATAGGAAAGTTGAAATTTTTCGATCCTAGAAGGAAAAAATCAGATTTTCTCACAACTAGAAAGTTGATCAAACTAATGAATGTTTCTTTGTTATTGAACTTAATGCCACCTAAGTGTGTGCTAAAGGTGAGCACAATTTTGGGATAATCAGATACCATAAAAAGTTCATAAGGGTGTTACTAATTACTAAGTTGTCACTAGTTTTATGTCCAAAGTCATTCTATATACTCTAGTCGGTTATTACTACCAAAATATTCAGTCGGTAAGCACAGAGCAGTTGGTTATAGAAGAAAGAAATCACAGAGTTTAGTATAAAACAAAAACTCTGTACATTTTCTTTATTCATTAAAGATATCAAGAATAAAACAGAAGTGATTGAGAAAGAGATCATTGATCTCTCCAATAAATTGACAACTGAGTCAAATTCTATTCAGAATTTCTATACCAAGTTACAAATGCTCATGCCTCAACAATTGGAACTTAGGAATGAAGAGCACAAAATAAGGATGGACATTATGACTCTTCAAACTTTATTCATTCCACACTTATCCTCCGTCCAAGAACAGATCAACAAGGCTACCTGTTTATCCACTCAACCAAAGGGAAGCACTTTAGATGGTCTGATTTCACTGTTAGCTGATATTACAGCTCAGAATTCACTCATGGATAGTGTCAAGGATGCACTCTCTGCTGCTCTCACCGATGCAAGAACAAAGTATAAATCCATTTTTGACCAGTTGCCTCCACCAAATGGTAACTAGTTTTGATGTTTGTCAAAAGGGGGGAGTATAGTGTATACAAGAGGAGTATACCAAGCAGATCAGCATATTTGAGTATATAGATAATTTTGACAGGGGGAGCAGTGATCACCGAGTAGTGAACCGAGCAATGAATACAGAATATTGATCACAACACATGCATAATCAGAGTTATGTACAGTATATTGATAAGGGGAGTATATCTTAGTATACTATTTTATTGACAATTGTATATATTGTCAGTTTAGTCAAATTTTGTAAGTATACTGATTTTTGAGTTATGACTTTGAAAGAAGTTTTGTCAAACATTTCAAAACTAATGTCAAAAGGGGAGATTGTTACTATTTACTAAGTTGTCATTAGATTTATGTCCAAAGTCATTCTATATACTCTAGTCAGTTATTACTACTAAAATATTCAGTCAGTAAGCACAGAGCAGTCGGTTATAGAAGAAAGGAGTCACATAGTTTAGTATACACCGAGCTGTCTACCAAGTAACATTCTATGACTACCGAGCAACAAAGATGGTATACGGAGTTAATACACACCGAGTGAAACGTGTTACCAGATTCATTGAACCTAGACACATATGGGAAACATGTTACAAAGATCGAGGAACAAGAAACCATTAACACATTGGAAATTGCACCTTAAGATTTTTTACGATTTTGAGGACATCTATCCAATGAAATAATTTGTATGGTTATTCATTTGATGAATCATGTTTGTAAGATCGAAGCATGAACAAGATCACCGTCATAAGAGATCTATTTATACAGCATGAATTGAGGATCAAATATGTGTGTGAAGCAAGACATATGTGAAAAGAAAAATCATGGGAAAGCACAAAGAGTTATGACTGTTACGACTAATAGAGATACACAGAGGTCACCAAGAAGGATTTCAGAGAACAGTCAAGGAATAGAGTAAACAGAAAGGTTTACCGAGTTAATTTATGATTTACCGAGGTATGCTATAAGCAAGGTAATTTCATTTTGAGCACATAGAATCTGCTATAACATTTTAGATGTGAAGTTGCAGATATTTTGTAAGATTTTGATTGTAATATTTTGAGTTGTAAGAGAAACCTTTAACAGGGTAAAAGACTCTAACAAAGTCTATAAATTGTAAAGCCTTTAACCAGGTACAGCATTTTAGAACATGTGTTGTAAAATCCTTTAGCAAGGTAGATCTAAATATCTTGATACTCCTAATAGGGTAAGCTATCAGAAATAGCTAAACATATAGCTCTAACCGAGCAACCTTTATTATTGTTTGTTGTGAAGTTGTGGGTGCCATCCCCGCCGCGGTTTTTCTCTCTAACAAGGAGTTTCTGTGTAACCAAAATATATGTGTTATGGAGTGAATCATGTATGATTGTTATTTATTTGTTTTAGCATTATATTATGTTACAGCAGTTTTCGGTTTATGCTTAGTAGTAAAGTTATTGTTGAAGAAAATATTTGAAGTACTAATTCACCCCTCCCCTCTCAGTACATTAGCTTTCCATATTGGACCTAACAATTGGTATCAGAGATTGAATCTTGGAAAAAGGTTTAACTGCCTAAAGAGAAAGATCTTATCAATGGAAGGCTACAAATAATCTCGAAGAATTGTGAATCTTCAAAATGAATTGGATCATACTAATCAAGTGATTGCTGACATGTAGAAACAAATGCAAAAATCTTTGAAAGTTAGAAGAAGATTGTCTGATGATTTGAATGACTCTCAAGAGCTGGTGGAACAAATTGAGACATCATCTGAGAATAGTATATATCTAAAGAGACTGAAGAAATGATTGGAGCATTGAAAGAAAATAACAAAGCACTGACTGATCAGCTAAAAGCAATGAAAAGAGAACATGAACATTTCAGCACATAGATGACTGAAAATCTTGATGCATTGAGGACAGCCAAGGATAAATTAAGAGATCTAGAAAGAGAAAAACAATAGCTTGAAGCATTAGTATCTGAAAAGAATGTTGAAATCACAAGGTTGACTAGAATTCAACAAAATCTGTTAGATCAATTGGGTTATGCACATCATGAAGCAAATCTAAAGGAAAATGAGAATCAAACATTGAAACTTGAACTATCAAGATTGACCGATGAACTTGAAGTAGAAAAGAAGTCAAAAGAAACACTAAAGAAAAGTTATGAAGCATCAAGGATGTTGGATGAGCAACTAACTACAAGAAGACCCAACAAAGATGCAGGACTCGGTTACAAAGGAAAAGACTCTACCGAGAAGGGAATCCACACTACTGAGAGAGGAGAATCATCAAAGCAAGCTGGAAACAAGAAAAACATCAAAGGAAAGAAGCCTATTTGCAACTGCTATGGAAAACAAGGACATACTGCCAACTTGTGCCAAATTAGAAAAGGTAAGCAACCGAATGTCACTAGGTCTAATGGTTATTGCTACAATTGCAATAAGTATGGTCACACATCTAATCAATGTAGGACAAAGTCTGTTAGCAATTATCAGAAGGCAAAATTCAAAGGGTTTTGTAAAAACTGCAATAGATATGGACACAGCACCAAGAAGTGTTGGTTTAAGCAAAAGAACTATATGTGGTCTACACACCGAGCAAATACTAGAAGTTACCGAACTCACACAGATATCAACGGACAGTATACTGCAGTACCATGGGATTATAATACAAGGATATGGTGTGAATGCATATGGACATATAAGTGCCAACTGCTTTATAAGGTTTGGAATGAACAACCGAAGATCATGGAGAAATCCTGGTATGGCATGTTTGCATTGTCACAAAGTTGGACACTTGGCTAGAGATTGCAGAGATCAACCCAGAGGAGATACTGAGGAAATAAGAAGCAAATTACAGATGATTTGGAAAAAGAAGAAAATTGTGTCAAATGAAGAAAGCACCTTACCTACCGAGTTAGGTGCATCTATTCCAAATTAATCGGTAAAGGCATGAAGGGATTGCATTCTCTCAAGGTTAAATCTTAAATAGTTCCTATTTTATCATGTACTTAATTCAAAATTTGCATAGCTAAGATGCATTTGCAAGTTTGAAATTTTATCAAGTCTTTTGGAGCACTAGTCAAGTTGGTAAATGCAAGAAGCCTGTCAAGTCGGTAAATGCAGGAAGTTTGGCTACTCAGTAAAAGCATAAAAAGGAAGGTAAATTGGTTTAGTGGAACCGAGTGCATTTAATGTTTTCTAACCTAACTGCATAGAGCCCAATAAGGTAAAATGTGTACTTAAAGCTTTTGCGCGATCATTTTACACTTACCAAGTTTTCAGAAAGCAGAGTGAAGCGATTCAAAGGTGATCAAATCTCTTCCGAAGCGAAATTCAAGGTATTTATATCAATCACAATGCATTGTCAAGCAAGTTAACCAATCATATTAGTTGTGAATATCTATTTTGTATTTACTAAGTGGAAAGTGTCTGTTGGTTAAAAGTTTTCAAACCCTAAGGCTCTTTCATTAGTGATTATCCAAAGTTTGCAATGGCTCCTAAGATTCAGAAACCCATTGTTGTTGAGAACATTGAGAAGCCCTTACTGAAATACTCACTACCTCCCAAAGTAGCATCTGAACCGGATGATTAAACTGCATTTTCACTCATTTCGGATAGGGTTTTATTAGTTGAGGATGTCAGATTCTTCACTAAGTGTCATGTTGAGGAACTAGGTCACACAGAGATCAAGGACACGTATGATGAATTGTGTACCAATGGAAAATTGGATAGCAAATTTGAACATATTAAAATCAAGGGATTGACCGAAGCCCTAACCTACCCATGAGTCTTCAAACCCCAATGGGTTAAAAAACATTTAGCAGAGTTCATGATGACTTTATGTGGTTAGAGGAATAATCATTCAAGATCACCAAGGAAATCATCCACTTGATCACCGGTTACCCTATTTTTTACCATGCCCGAGCTCAGAAAATCATTTCATAGAAGGAATTGATCACTTTAACTAGAGTTGAATTTGATTGTAGAGGTCTGAAATTGAACAATGTCACAGATGCAGAGCTGAAGTTTGCAATTAGAGTCATAGGTTATTGTTTCTTTCAATCGGCAAGGGAAAATAGTGTACCCTGTGTTGTTGTTTATTTAGCTTATAAAATTGTGAAGAAAGGTATGAAGATTGATCTATGCAAAGTGTTGTTGAAAAATCTGTTTGAAAATCTCAATACCATAAGGAAGCCAAAGAAGAACAACTCGCCAAACACACTAAAGTTTGGATCACTTTTGGTATGCATGTTTTTCTATTTTGAGAAATTCTTTCCATCAGTCGGTAATGTAGTTTGGGAGCTACACCGACCAATCACCCATCAAATCAATGACTTCATCAAACAGCTAGGTGATAACTTCAATGAGATTATGGATGATTATTTTAGCAAGTTTCAAGAAAAGATGCATAAAAGGTACAAGATTCCACCCCAGTTAGTGAAAAATATAAGGACAATATATGTTTTGAAGTGGACACCGACTACTGCTATGTCAATGCGGTAGAATCGAGAACTCAATCTTTGTCGCCTATGGGTTATGAGATTGATTTTGACATTACACAGCAGCAGATAGATGCCTTTCTTGCACTGCCAAGGCATGCTACCGAGATCAGATACGGTACATATGAAGAAGTTAAAGAAAAAGTCAAAATGAGTATTGTAGTACCAAAGGCTACAAGGAAAGCAACAAAAATGATTAAAGCATTAATGGAGAAATTTGGAGAAGGTTCTTCCTCCACTCCTGTCAAGAGCGTTCAAGTCATCACCAAGGAGGAATCTGAAGCCCAAGAAGTAGCTATTACATTGAGCACCAAGTTGCCAAAAGGGAAAATTTTGAAAAGGAAGAAACAGGATACATCATAGGTATCACCGACTCCTCCAGTGAAGTGCCCCAACACTAGATCATCTACAGTGTCACTGAGCAAGAAACAGAAAAATGTTGCAGTGCCTAAGGTAACAAAAACTTATAAGAAATCTACTTGGAGACTCATTTTGAATAAAGAGTCCAGTGACACCGAATCTGAAGACGTAAGTAAATTTCAGATTGTTAAGAGTAAAAAGGAAAATGTACATAGTGTTGATAATTTTTGTGCAAATCTGAAACAATATGGTGGATTTGGAGCATTTAGATATGTAAAATATGACTCTAGATCTGATGTAGAAAAGAGACAAATTGAAGAAGCTGTAATTTACACACTTCTTAAATTCTGATTAGTCCCATTGGAAGTAACTAATTCTCTTCCAAAAGCATTGTACTTACACATTGATAATAGGTGGAAATATGCTATGGACTCAAAAAAGAAGATGAGAGAAAGAAGTCTGGTACATCTCTTTCCAGACATGTCAGTAGATGAGATAAGTGAACATCTAAAAAACTACCACACAAACTTCTTGGTCAAGCAAAGAGCCTTGAAACTAATGAATGGCCTTTATCTTAATGTAGAGAACGAGACAAGAAAAATGGCAAGAAATTTTTTGAATCAAGAGTGCTGATGAGCAAGGTGAAGTTGAAATAGTTGATATCACCGAACAAGATCCCGTTGAAACTATACAACCTGATGAGGATGTCATGGATACTGAGGTACATGAACAGGAAATGATAGAAGGGAATGCTTATGCCAAACTCGTATCAAGTGAGTCAGTTTTGGAACAAGTCAAGTCCTATCCTCCGGTAAGTCAACATGTTTCAACCGAGACACCTCAGGATACTGAACAAGGAAAAGAGGGTCACCAGTCTATAAAAGGAGAAGCTACTTCTCAGGCCACCAGGGAACAAACTTCTCAAGCCCCTTCAAGTATTGACAATGTTACAACTCAGACCCCAAGCAAGGATTCACCAAAGGCTACATCTGAGGCTAAAGAAATTGACAAAAGTGTTGCCTCTATCGAGAAACCTACTGAAGGTGAACAAGCCTCCCAAGCCATTGTATTAGTTCAACCGGTGAAAGCCTCCTCCTCTAAAGAAAAGAAAATGAAAAAGCATAGTTTCAAGTTAGATTTGTCAAAACCAATTGTGTTGCCAAATCTAGACATATCCAAATTAAAAGGGCAAGCACTTATTGAATTCGGTGAACTATGCAAAGCCAAAGCAGAACAAGAGAAACAAATGGCTATACAAAAGAAAAACAAAGTACTTCAGAAGGTCAAAGCACTATTAATAGATATGCTACCTGAAGCTACAATGACAAAAGATACAGCCATCCATATTCAACTAGATGAACTCCTCAATCAGATCGATACATCTAGAGTAGACGCATCTGAATACCTGACCAAATTGAAGGACAAAGAGCTCACTGCACAAATGATTGAAGAGGTACAGAAAGCCATTGCTATCGGTAAAGTAAAACTTGTCAAATTTATTGCTAAGTTGTCCCCTCAACTCAAGCACATTCTTTATTTATTTCAGAAACTCTGTACATTTTCTTTGTTCATTAAAGATATCAAGAATAAAACAAAAGTGATTGAGAAAGAGATCACTGATCTCTCCAATAAATTGACCACTAAGCCAAATTCTATTCAGAATTTCTATACCAAGTTACAAATGCTCATGGCTCAAAAATTGGAACTTAGGAGTGAAGAGCACAAAATAAGGATGGACATTATGACTCTTCAAACTTTATTCATTCCACACTTGTCCTCTATCCAAGAACAGATCAACAAGACTACCTGTTTATCCACTCAACTAGAGGGAAGCACTTTAGATGGTCTGATTTCACTGTTAGCTGATATTACAGCTCAGAATTCACTCATAGATAGTGTCAAGGATGCACTCTCTGCCGCTCTCACCGATGCAAGAACAAAGTATAAATCCATTTTTGACCAGTTGCCTCTACCGTATGGTAACTAGTTTTGATGTTTGTCAAAAGGGGGGAGTATAGTGTATACAAGAGGAGTATACCAAGCATATCAACATATTCGAGTATACAGATAATTTTGACAGGGGGAGCAGTGATCACCAAGCAGTGAACCAAGCAGTGAATATAGAATATTGATCACAGCACATGCATAATCAGAGTTATGTACAGTATATTGATAAGGGGAGTATATCTGAGTATACTATTTTATTGACAATTGTATATACTATCAGTTTAGTCAAATTTTGTAAGTATATTGATTTTTTGAGTTATGACTTTGAAAGAAGTTTTGTCAAACATTTCAAAACTAATTTCAAAAGGGGAGATTGTTACAATTTGCTAAGTTGTCATTAGTTTTATGTCCAAAGTCATTCTATATACTCTAGTCAGTTATTACTATTGAAATATTCAGTTGGTAAGCACAGAGCAATCGGTTATAGAAGAAAGGAGTCACATAGTTTAGTATACACCAAGTTGTCTACCGAGCAACAAAGATGGTATACCGAGTTAATACACACCGAGTGAAACGTGTTACCAAATTCATTGAACTTGGACACATATGGGAAACTTGTTACAAAGATCGAGGAACAAGAAACCGTTAACACATTGGAAATTGCACCTTAATATTTTGTATGATTTTGAGGACATCTATCCAATGAAATAATTTGTATGGTTATTCATTTGATGAATCATGTTTGTAAGATCGAAGCATGAACAAGATCACCATCATAAGAGATCTATTTATACAGCATGAATTGAGGATCAAATATGTGTGTGAAGCAAGACATATGTGAAAAGAAAAATCATGGGAAAGCACTGAAAGTTATGACTATTACGATTGATAGAGATACACAGAGGTCACCAAGAAGGATTTTAGAGAACAGTCAAGGAATAGAGTAAACAGAAAGTTTTACCAAGTTAGTTTATGATTTACCAAGGTATGCTATAAGCAAGGTAATTTCATTTTGAGCACATATAATCTGCTATAACATTTCAGATGTGAAGTTGCAGATATTTTGTAAGATTTTGATTGTAATATTTTGAGTTGTAAGAGAAACCTTTAACAGGGTAAAAGACTCTAACAAAGTCTATAAATTGTAAAGCCTTTAACCAGGTACAACATTTTGGAACATGTGTTGTAAAATCCTTTATCAAGGTAGATCTAAATATCTTGATACTCCTAACAGGGTAAGCTATCAGAAATAGCTAAACATATAGCTCTAACCGAGCAACCTTTATTATTGCAGTAGTGAAGTTGTGGGTACCATCCCCACCATAGTTTTTCTCTCTAACAAGGGGTTTCTGCGTAACCAAAATATATGTGTTATGGAGTGAATCATGTATGATTGTTATTTATTTGTTTTAGCATTATATTATGTTACAGCAGTTTTTGGTTTATGCTTAACAATAAAGTTATTGTTGAAGAAAAGATTTGAAGTACTGATTCACCCCTCCCCTCTCAGTACATTAGCTTTCCATATTGGACCTAGTAGTTGATATAATGGAAATGGTTGTGGCACAAATGAACAAGGTATTAAATTTCCTTTAGAAAATAACATGCATGAGGCTTCATTTGGACTTGAATATAATCCTTCAAAGCCTACCAAAGAATCTAAAAGACCATGTCTCAATGTGAAAGCTATATTTATTAGTAATGATAAAGTCACTTCAATTAGATCATCCTCTATATCTCCCAACACTCATCCCCCTCATAAAGAAATTGTGGTGATTGACAATTCTCTTTATGAATCTCCTCAAGAGATTTCCAATCCTACTTATGATGCTTTATCTTTTATTTGTTCTAAAATCCTCTCTTCTAGACATAAGGCTCTAGTTAGTTATACTTGTCACTTTCCTAAGGTTTCTTGTGTGCAAAAGGAGAATGAATTAGTGGCCTATTCTTCTTCTACAAACTATTCTCTTGATCAAGACTTCTCAATATTTATCATCTTATACATGTTTTTCCTCTCATCAATGGTAGAACATATAACATGTCATAATCAAATTTTTCATCCAATCTATCATGCCTTCAAATAACATTAGTGGCTATTATGTTGATCATCAATATGTTACAATGGTAGCTCACTTATTGGGGGCTCATTGTCATTCATGATGGTACAATTTCATGTACAATCATACTTTGGAAGAAACATAATAGCCCATTTTTGTCCCATCTCTTGTCTCTATGTGTGTGGGGTAGGAGTGATTTCAAACATATCTCCTTCTTAAGGTTAAAACTTTCCCCTTTGTGAAGGAGTGTCTTCTATAAGGATTTCTTATCGATTGTAGAGGTGTAAATTCCTATTAGGAACTCCCTCTCTCATATTGGAACATGTTTCCTTAATAAGTATCTTAAGTACATATCCTTAATTGGACATCTTCCTTAGTGTAGGAAGTCTTTAATCATTCATCAAATTATTTTCTTCATTGAGTGGTACCTTTTATAAGGAACCCTTCTATGTTGTGAACGTGCATATCCCTTATAAGGATCTCTTTCCTTCTTTTAGAAGAATGTTTCTTTTATAAATGATCTCTATTTTGGTATCCTTGTCTCTATACTTTCGGGGAAAGGGTGATGTTTCAATCTTCTCTCTTTTTATAAAGATTCGCCTTCTCTTTATTAAGTGGTATTTTTCATTTGATGTCATTTCTTGCATAGAATATGTGTCTCCTTATCTAGGACCTATTCTTTGTTTGAAACAATACATCTTTCATGAACAATCTCTCCTTAGCGAAAGTGTGCAATCCTTCCCTAAGAATCCTCTTTCCTCAATGCTGGAGAAGATGTGTATTCTTATTGTTCTTCTCCTCTCCTTCAAGATGCCATCCTTATCAAAGATCCCCTCTATTCTCAAAGGTGGATGTCTTTGAATAATGATCTCTTCCTCCTTTTTCAAAATTTAAAAGGTAATTATTTTCTAAACCCTAATTTGGCATTTCTTTTCCACTTAATATTTCATCTTGTATTAGAGAGATCCAATCCTCACACTCTTGGTTGTGTTGGAATTGGGTTTAGTTCTCTTTCTTACCAAACATTCCATGATGCGCTTCAATCTGGTATCAAGCTTTGTTGGGAGCATTTGTCATCACCTCTTTTCACAATTCACTATGGTAAACATGATACCCTATTTCACCTCACTAATTAGCAAGCTAAAACAGGGGGCATATAGCTACCTGTGAATTTCATCACTTCCCTAGTAAGCATTAGGTGATTTTGTGATTTTATCTAACATGTGGTTTTGTAGGGTGCGGTTAATAATAGTGTAATGCAAATACCGCTAGGGGCTTAATCCAACACCTTATGGATCTATCCTTTTTCATGAAATGTTTACTTTTTTGTACTTTATCTTGCATATGCACGTAGTGTCATATGACAGCTAAAGTGGGGGCTAAATGAGGCATCGTAAATTGTACACCCTTAATTAGGTGGTATAATTCCACGCTTAGGTTAGTACCCGCCTTAGTGTGTTTGCATCTTGCATTTAAAATTCCCTTTAAGCATTTAATTAATTAATTTAATTAAATCTAAAGTCTTCTTTTATCCCTCTACACATCATAAAATTGGGCCCTTTATCCTAAGTGTGCCCCTTTTTATTTTATTCCTCCAATTAATCATTTCATCAAATACCCTAATTATGTCTTATTTTGATCTTCAAGGCCCAATTTTGCATATCTAGACATCTCAAATTCCCATATACTCTTAGAATTAGCTCTAAAATCACAATATCTTGCTTCCCCAAAAATTTGGTTAAAAGTTGGTTGGGCCATGTGTTCGAACCATGTTGGTACCGACATGGTCTCGACTTTTTCTCCTCCAATGTCAGGAGCATGTTTTGGCGGTATTTTAATATTAAAATCTAAGAGATTGGTGGAAAATATTATTTCTAGGTCGACCTATGACTCAAAACAAAGTTAGGGTCTCCTACATAAAGCCTTCCTTTCCTCATTTGAAAGATCTAAGATCTAGAGATTGAAGGAGCTTCTTATGTAGCGAAAGTACATGTTTTATGAAGTCTACAACAAAAAATCAATCGCTCATCAAACATTTATTAGGCCTTCATCAATCATTTTCAACATCAATTAGGAGCTTTGAAGACATTGAAGAATAATAGGAGATCATCGATTGTTGATTGGCTTGTACCTCTCCCTTAGGGTTTGGTATGGTTTCATTTTATTTTCATGTCTTTGCATGAGATTCATAACATTCATTTGCAAATTTACATTCATGCTTTAGATCCATTATTGCATTTGTGATTTGAAGCATTTGCATTTACATTTACAAGCATTTAAAGTTTTCTCTCCAAAGTGTAGGGTAGAACTCTAGATTTACTTTCTTGTTCATTTAGGATCTTGCATACACACAATATTCTTGCATACACATTTTTAGTACATTATCAAATATTTGTGGATGTGGAAATCACCAAAACAAGGGGTTTGACTAAGGCAAAACCCTATATAGCCACCTAGACACCCTTTTTCAAGTTGCAGGTGTAGGTATAGGAATCCAACGAATGCATGATCTTCAGAACTGATAGAGCACATAGGTACAAACCCAGTTGCAGAATTTGACCCCAGCCTACAAGGAATAGGGTGTGGCACCCTGGTCCTCCCTGTTTTTCAACATTTTTTGGCATTTTGACAGTATAGAGTCTTAGGACCTCAGATCCAGAAATTTACTTTCTATTAGCACAGGGACAGGGGCACCTAATGCCCTAGGATCTGATAATTCTACTTCAGTTTTAGTAGTAGGTGCACCTTTGAATCAATTTTCTAGCTCTTCTTTCTGTCCTTCAATTTCAATTTGTACAAAATCTGCATTTTTAGTTTAAGTGTGCTTCTTTTCTCACCTCCTAGTTTAGTCGATAGTTGCATCACATTTTGCATATCTACTCCTCATTTACAACAAAGGAATAGAAACCCTAAGAGATATTTTGTGGCTCTCTATTTCTCACAAGAAGTAGCCAAACTGAACTATCTCCCTAGTCTTTTTCATATTCCATTGTGTGTACATGAGAGTGGGATTAGGTCTTAGTCACCCAATTTCATTTTTATGCTCTACAGTTTGTTCTTGTACTTTATGAATGAGATTTCGGGAGCTGGAAAAGTTCTGTGGGCCTATGACAGGTTAGTGGTAGTACAAATAAATGAGACACTTCATGGCCTCAGAGATTCTATAGTCCAAAATAGTATTCTTTGGGGATACTTCAAAACTTTGCAGAGCAGGGAAAGAATTCCTAAGGAGATAGTGGAGAAGTATGGAGATACAATCTGCTTTATTGTTGATACTGACCAATGTCTTATGGAAGTTGTGGAACTAATAACATAATGGATCATGCCCATGGGGTATGAGGTGGAAGGACACATTCTTGATTCGCAAGCTCAACACTTATTGAGAAAATTGGTGGATAAGTCTGAAGAAAGGTTTGGAACTTACAAGGAGAAGAGATTGGACTTACACTCTAAGTTCTAGAAACCTGAGATTCAGAAGAAGATGAGGAAGGAGGTTGAGAAGCTAGGAGAAAGCATGGGGATCACCAAAGAGGTGGTCTGGAGAGCCAGAGAACAAAACATTCTAAAAGAAGAAGGCATCGTAAAACCAAAGAAGGCTAAACCGAAAGCCCATACCCCTAAGCCTAGAAAATCAAAGAGTTTTGCACCCTCCTCCAATCTTCAGAAACCCGTCGAAGGAAAGAGGAAAAGCTAGAGAATTCATTCCTATTGATGAAGAAGAGATAGAATCGAATGAAGTAGTCAAGGATGTCAAATCAAAAGCTGCTCAGATATAAAAGGAGAAGTCGTCCGGTTTGTAAGATCGAAGCATGAACAAGATCACCGTTACAAGAGATCTATTTATACAGCATGAATTGAGGATCAATATTTGTGTGTGAAGAAAGACATATGTAAAAAGAAAAATCATGGGAAAGCACTGAGTGTTATGATTGTTACAATTGACAAAGATACACAGAGGTCACCGACAAGGATTTTAGAGAACAGTCAAGGAACAGAGTAAACAAAAAGGTTTACCGAGTTAATTTATGATTTACCGAGGTATGCTATAAGCAAGGTAATTTCATATTGAGCACATAGAATCTGCTATAACATTTTAGATGTGAAGTTGCAGATATTTTGTAAGAATTTGATTGTAATATTTTGAGTTGTAAGAGAAACCTTTAACAAGGTAAAAGACTCTAACAAAGTCTATAAATTGTAAAGCCTTTAACCAGGTGCAGCATTTAGAATAAGTGTTGTAAAATCCTTTAGCAAGGTAGATCTAAAGATCTTGATACTCCTAATAGGGTAAGCTATCAGAAATAGCTAAACATGTGGCTCTAACCAAGCAACATTTATTATTGCAGTAGTGAAGTTGTGGGTGTCACCCCCACCGCAATTTTTCTCTCTAACCAAGAGTTTCTGCGTAACCAAAATATATGTGTTATGGAGTGAATCATATATGATTGTTATTTATTTGTTTTAGCATTATATTATGTTACAGTAGTTTTCAGTTTATGCTTAACAGTAAAGTTATTGTTGAAGAAAAGATTTGAAGTACTGATTCACCCCTCCCCTCTCAGTACATTAGCTTTCCATATTGGGCCTAACAAAGGGGATATGCTAGCCTTTTCACACCAGTACAGGATCTCTTGAAGAAGAAGAATGCATGGAGTATATCTTGGAATGAGGAGGCTTAGACTTGCATTTGACACTTTGAAACAAAATATTGCAGAGGCGCCAATTTTGACATTCCCAAACTGGAATACTCCTTTTCATGTTTGTGTAGATGCTTTTAATATAACCATAGGAGTAGTGTTGGCTTAGCTTAAAGAGAACAAGGATCATCCAATTTTATTTTCTAGTAGAAAATTGTTTGTCATAGAAAGGAATTATACTTCTAAGAGAGAAGAACTAGCTATGGTTTATGCACTTCAAAAATACAAACATTACTTGATATCTACATCATTCATGTTCTTCACTAATCATGAAAAATTAAAGTATTTTCTCAAAAAATTGGTGACACATGGCTTCATATATAGATGGTTATTGTTACTTCAAGATTTTGACTTTAAGATCATGGTGAAGCAAAGAATGAGCAATCAGGGACTAGACTACCTATCCAGAATAGAAATAGGAGAATTACTAAAGGCCTAAGGTGAATACCTCCATGGTTCACATCTATTTCACATCAATGAAATATTGGAAGAGTTGGAAGACATTGCCATGGTAATTTCTATAAGGCAATTTCCCAAAGATATTTCACCACTGGACAAGCAGTCATTAATGCAAAGGGCAGCATTATATACATTAGTTGGAGGAGAAGTACACCATTTAGGGACAAATTATATTTTGAGGAGGGTAGTGTACAAGCATGAAAGGCATACAATTATGAAGGAAGCTCACAAATGGATAGGAGGACATAATTGGAGAGAAACTACAACAAGAAGGGTGCAACCTGTGAGATTATGGTGGCCGACCCTACACAAAGATGTGTACTAGTGTAGAATCCATTTGCAAAATGAGTAGGAAGAACTATGAAATTTATTAAAGGGTAGGAAGAACTACCAAAAAAGATGAGTACTAGTGTAGAATCCATTTGCAAAATGATTTATTTACTTCATTGGATGTAACACCCCACCAAGGAACCCTGGAGGATATGAGAAAACTAACAAGGAATGCATGGAAATATAATTTTTAAAGTATTAAGTGTAATCATGCATAACATATACAAGTATAATGTTCAACTCTAAGTTAAACTCAACTAACAATTAACCAACTATGCACATGTGTAAGTCTAAACTCTTGGAACTCCATCTAAGCGAGATAACTCAAGTCACTTCTAAGGGTTCCCTGGTGTTTCTACCTTAGAAACACATCAAAGAATAGATCAATAAATCATGACCCACTAGGAGATGACTAAATCAACCTCCAACATTAAACCAACACATCATGATACATCAAGAATAGAGAAGCATAAGAGTTCATACTTTGTGCTTGATCTTGACACCAATCAAAGTAAAATAATACCAATACATATCCAATAATAATTATTGCATCATTCTCTAATAATAGTGTTAAAGTACATACATGAACAATAATACAATACATGTTACAATATATAAATGATTACACTTTACGAGAGAGCGAGAGAGAGAGAGGGGGGGGGGAATCTAGTGTTGAGGAAGAAGATAGAATCCATCGAGTAAGTCCCAAACCAAGTCCTCCAATCCCCAATGGTGGTTGGTAACTCCACCCAACCATGATGTATCCTCAAGTCTACCATGCTATACTCATGGAGATAGTCACACAGCCCAAACAGTCATACAAGGATAAAAGGGAGAGCAATGGGCTTACACAAGAGCCAAACATGGAGCAAATACTCAACATGAACATATTAATCCAAAAAGATCCATAAAGCCATAATAAGATGGAAATTCCAACAATGCATCAATCACACCAATTAGCGACAATAAAAAAAAAGATATGGTGCCTAAGTAACAATAAGTAAAATATCAAAGAATGAGGGGGCATCCTTACTTGACAACAATAAGAGCAAGAAAGCACCCACAAGAGAAACACCAAATTTTTCATGTGACATATATCACAATGAGATAACCAAAAGATCAAGAAACAATAAATCTTAGAGTTCTACTCAACTATCATGACCTAGATACTAGATTGATAAGTGCAAGGTGTGTCATCATGTGTGCATTGTTTGTGCTTGAAAGGATAGCACCACACAGAACTAAGTAGTCCTCTCATACAAATAAGTAGAGCTATTCATACCATATCAATGCCCCACAAATGGCCAAGCCTTCCAAATACATCCTTAGCCTTGTACTAGCACTCAAGGCATGCAAGAGGAATCCAATTATCTTTAATTAATGTTTAATCTCAACCTAAGTTTTAGTTATGTTATCACTTGGCTTACTCTTGACACACTGTAGTGCCCCTCCTCAACTAGACTTTTATTTCATGCTTGATAGACATATTTAGACCTATTTAGACTCTTGATGATGACGCAATGCATTATGATTAGGTTATGACATGTGTTTTTCGTTGCTTTATGATTATGTGGACTTATGCTACTTTGATGATTTCATGAATGATGGTGTTATCATTATTGATCATGAGATTAGATGGTTATATACATTTGATGGATTTCCTTATGTGTTAATGTACTTGATGATTATATATTCTATTTACATTGATGAAATTACATTGATTATGTGCTAGATGATATTATGGATGGTTTTGCATTGATTATGTATTTGATGTTACCATTGATATACTAATCATATTTCATGGATATTTCTGATGAGATGTTTATATGTTGTGTTTGACCTACTGTTTGACTATCTTCGTGTTGGAATAAATGTCACATTACTCATTGCGAGCAGGATGTATCATTGCGAAATTATACCACTTGCTTGATATATATTTGTGTGTGTGTGTGTGTATACATGCATTGTCGCTTTGTGGTTGCAGGACTTGCAAGTATCGGACACCTATTCCTCTCGGGTTTCTAGGTGTGAATTCCTCCTGGCTTCACAAGTGCAAGTGTGTCTTTAATCCCAATGGTAATATGTGGTTTCGGAGTTGACATGGGTTCCCTTCACATACTCTAGGTTTAAGTTATCACTAGGCACAATTGGGAATTTCAGTTGTCAACTTGGCTCTTTCAGTTTTGTGAGTATGCTAGTATTGATTGACTCTTTTGGTATGAAGATTATTCATGCGTGGTTGATTTAATTGTCATGTGGTTATTTATGTGGCGTTGGATTATTTGTCTATTTGTTGAGAGATTTTATAGTTAGTATTATTTTATTTTATTTTTAATTATTTGATTTAAGCTATTTGAGCTTTTGTTTATTTGATTTATGATTTTTAGAATTATAGTATTTATTTAATTAATAATTTTGTAAGGATTATTTAATTAATTATTGATTATTGATTATAGTCTAAATATTAATTAATATTTAAGATTGGAAGTAATAAATTATTTAATGGTTGATTTATTTAATTATGTTTTCTATTGGTGAGTATTTAATTAAAAATAACTATAGTTCATAGTGTATTAAATAATAATTCCTATAGGGCTATAGTTTAAATACTAATATTTATTTGGTTGTATGGTAATTATACCATGGGATATAAAATATATTTATCCCACCTACCTACTTTATAATATATATTAATATTTCCTACCTACCATATTCTCCTTTTGAAGGATTTTATTTTAGGGAAACCATAGGATATGGGAAAAATATTCCAAAATGGAATTATCCTATTGGTTGGTTTTCTAGGGCTTCTTGTTTATTGTTTCTTTTAATGGATTCCCTGTGACTATTCATGGGTTCCATTATTTGGCTTTGGATTCTTGGTGGATTTCTTGGAATGAGTTTGGAAGATATTTGGGTTTGGATTTGGATTGCAAAGCTTGTGGGCTCTCCTTCAACTACAAACCATCACACGGGTTGCAGGTTGGAGGCCTCTCCATTCGTTTCTTGTTTTTCTTTCAAAGTTTTGAAACTTGTCTACTCCATTTTTGAATTGTTTAGGGAAAAGGGATTTGGTTTATTCATTCTCTTTAGTCTTGTTAGATTTGGAATGGGAAGCCATGGGATTCTAGTTTCTTTTGCTTGGTTTATAGTTTTGGAAATAATGCTTCCTGTGCATTGTCGTGAATGTACGACATGAGGAATGTCTTACAAATTTTGTATTTTTCTTTGTATACATTAAATTATTAGATTTCTATTGTTTATTAAGGATATTTTATCCTTGTAGATGAGTTTTTATGGAGATTGTGAAATTTGGAAATAGGAGAGTCTTTGTGAGCTCCCAATCTAGCTCTGTCGTAAGGGAGACTCACGGGACTTTTGCCCTTCTCATTTTCACTCATCCTCTTGTGTATGTTTGTTATTTGATATTTGGATTTTTTTCTTAAATTTATTTGAGTCATAGATTATCCTTTCTATGTTTTAGATTCAAGGTTGTTGAGTATTGTCTTAGTTTTGACTGTGCTAGAGATGTTCTTCCTCCAAAGTCTGCATTATATTTTCAATTGGAGTTCCTTGGGTGAATTTTATTATTTTATTTTGTGCATACCTTCTTAAATTTCATTTTGTGCCGATTCCAACGAGTATAAATACATCATATTTGGCTCATTATGTTTCGAGCTGTTTTGATCCCGCACTTTAGCAGTTTTCTATAAAATTTACACTTTGTTTCATATGCGCTAAAAGAGTCACATATGCGCCAAAATAATAGTAATATGCGCTAAAATATTAGTCATATGTGCAACTTCAGTGAATGTATGCGTCGATCTATGTATTTTTAGGGTTTTGTCCTGTTAGAGGTCAGTTGGATTTTGGGTCGTACCAGAGGATTTTTAAGGGTATTTATGATGTTATCTAAAGTTTATTTATGATTTTTGAAATCTTCATATGATTCATTTGCATGTTTTATATGCATTTTATGCCATTTTATTTGTTTGAGCTTCCTCTCTTATTGATGCGCCAAGAGAGAGAGATTGAGATTCTTGTGATTATGCACCAGCAAGTGGATAGGACTTGTTGAGATTATTTGATGATTCATTCTATATTTGATGGCATTTCTTATGGCCTTGATATGTTGTTTTGGCCAAGAGGTTCATTAGTTTTAGTTTCCATGTTGTAGCCTTTCACATGTTTCATGCTTACGTGATGAGATTGTTGGATACATATGAGTTGTTTATGTTTTCATTATGTATGAACTCAGATTTGTTTATGTTTCTAGAGCCTCTTGTGTTGTTGTTTTTTGGGTCCATATAGGGGGGTTGGGATTTCATGTGATGACCGGAGTCATGAGAGATGGGCGGTTAAGTTGATAAGCCTTTTGTCTTGATTGTTAGGGCACATGGAGGTTTTTCCTTATTATTAAACAAGTGATAACATTAATAATAAAATTATGGGTTTGGGAAATTCATTAATCAAGATAATTAATAGTTTGGACTCCATGAATTGATCCTGAGGAGGATGTTTTAGGATGGGCATGGGAAGGCCACTGTGGTGGTAAGTCATACTCCCTTGGTTCTCTCATAAGGAAAAATGGCTCCACATGTCTATTGGATGATGTTATGTTGTAGGATCATTTAGCAATGTTTGGAGGATAGCATGTGATGACACTCCACTCCTAAATGTGTCCCTTTGTTGAATTAAGATTATGCTTGATGATTTTTTAAGCCTCTGGGAGTTTCTTATTATTATTGTTTATGTTGGTTGTATTTTCTCCATGCTTGAGAGTGTTGTTGCAATCTTGTCTTTTGGTATCAAGTGTCAACCTAGATGTAGAGTGTGTGTTGGGACCTTGTGTCATCTCCTATCACGGGGGGTGGTTCCTTTGGTTCCACATGGTTGGATGGTTGGTGCTTTTTACCATTGGGTTTTTCCCCCTTGTTGGAGTTCTTTCTTGCATGGAAGTGGATTTATCATCATGATGGATTATGGATGCTATTGCAGCAAATTTATGTATTGGATATCATGTTTAAGACATGAATTTATTCTTGTAAAGATCATAAAAGATTAAGGATATGGATGAGCTGTGCTCTTCTTATGTAAGTCATGTATTTGTAATGGTGTATGTAATCTAGATGGATGACATTTATAATTAATGTTATGTAATCAGATTGGAAAGAGGAAATGATTCATGTAGATTTATATTCTTGCAATGGTTTATGTAGTGTCATAAAATTGTACCTCCTACAATTTTAACCATATTTTAGGTCCTCACCTCGGCAACGACATCCTTCTTCCTAGCCGAGACCTATTTCTGCAGTTTCACCCCTTGCCCCCTTCATGTTTGAGCCCTAAGATAGCCTCAACACCCTATCTGGGCCCCAAGATAGGGTAGGACAGGGGCATGGCACCCCTAGCCCCCCTAGACAGTGGTGTGGTACCCCTGTCCCACCCTCTTAGGGTGGCCCCAAGATAGGTCCCCCTGGACCCATCTACACTTTGGGATCCTAAATCTCCCTGATGTCGTCCTTTTATGAGATGAATTAATCTTCAAGAGGCATGTATAAAAGGGAGTTGGTTTTCTCATTTGCATGAGGAAGGGGAGGCAAATTTCAAGTGAAGGAATGATAAGCAAGCATAGGTGAAGATATACATTATCAAGCATTCAAGCATTCAAGTCTTCTTCATTCATCCATTGGAGCAATATTACAACATTCATTTGCAAGCATGCATCTGTGTTAGGGTTTTTTCATGTTACATGTCATTCCATGCAACACTTGTGATTACATTCAAGAAGCAAAGCAATCATCATCAACAAATTGCAGATCTACAAGGTATACATTTTCATTGTTTACATCCAAGCATTTGCAATTACTTTCTTTCAAGGTTGATTCCTCAACCGGGGTTTGACTGAGGCAAACCCCTATCCACAACCCCTTTTCCTCTCTTTTATGTGTGTAGGTTGCAGGTGCACAACTGTAATTGCAGGCTTGGGCTTCATATGCAGAGACTGAAGAACCATTTTTGTTTCATGGATTTTGTGGAGGACCATGTGTATATGGTGAAAATGGATAACAACAATATTGAAAGACTATAATGAATTCAACCACAAAACCCTAGCCTAACAACAACAAAGATCCACCATAACATATGAAGATTACCTAAGACAATGCAAATCAAATGAAATCACAAAGATTATACCATCACATGTCCAATAGGGTTTGGATCTCCATTCTTCCTATCTCCATTGATCTTGCTTGATATATTTGCTCTCAGATTTTATGTGCACAAGAGCTCAACAAAGAACGGAAATGTGGTTGCAAGTAGGATCGCATATGAAAGTTCAAAAGCATAGTGTAGTCAAGTGCACAATTGTGTTAGGGTTGATAATGAAGGAAGTATCCTCTTATATAGAAGACACTATATGAAATGGAGGGATAAGATTGAGAGGTGTAAAAGATAAATGGTCGGCTATGATTAAAGGGTAGGTAAAGGAAATAATAAAATAATGAGAGGGTAGGTAGTGTAGGAATTTAGAGATGAATGACATGTGTCATAAGTAGAAAAAGCTAATGAATTAATTAAATAAATAAAGATTTATTTAATTAATAGAGGAAGTGGGATCAATTAAATAAATAAGATATCTATTTAATTTAGGAAAAAGGGTAATTTAAATAAATAAATGTATTTATTTAAATGAGAAATAAGGCTAGAAGAGGATAAATGAATTAATTAAACAAATAAAGATTTATTTAATTAATAGAAGAATTAGGCTAAAATAATTAAAGAAATAAAATATTTATTTAATTAGACTAGACAATTTTAGGTGTCTACATTTTGCCCCTCTTTGAGACAATGCAGCTTGTCGCGTTGTTTCAAAGAAGATAAGATGAACTGATACAAAGTTGCCCCAAGATGGGAATGATATGCCCCCTCGAGAGATTAGATGAAAATGTGTGAAAAGATCGCAGACAATCTCTCCATAAGAAAAAAAAAGGCTAGAATGGACTGACCGGATAGGATAGAGTGACAGAGTCATAGGATAATGAAGACTGACTCGGGAGACTAGGACTAGGGCTAGGGTGAGGGCAGTCTATAAAATAGACCACGAGGGGAATACATCCTCATTGTCATCCACACATCCAAGAGATCAGAGTGCAAAGAGAAAATAGAGCAGCAGCAGTCAGTAGTGATGGCATTGGTTCACAGATTCGATCACATTCGTCGATTTCAGAGGCCAGCGGATGCAGGAGAGCTGGTAAGTACCATAAAACCTCTTTGTACTTTGTCACTTTAATTGTTATCATAAATGCATGCTAGGTAGTGCAATAAATGCATTTTAGATATGTCAAACAAGGTCAAAAAAATGCTAAGGCGCGTCTATGTCATGAATGCATGTTTATGTCTTCTAGGCCAAATCAGCAGTTCTGTGATGAACATACGCTGTCGATTGGATAAGCTGCTGAGAGGATACACTCAAGCAGGTCCTCTAGGGAAGACTAGAATAGAAAATAGGGCTAGGATTGACAATTTTGTGATAGAACATACGTTGCCAATTAGGAAACTACTTAAGAGGATACACTCAAGCAGAGGCCCTAGGATAAGATAGATCAAGGCACTTTGTGATGAACAAGGAGTACCAAGACATGGTACTTTGTGATAAACAGGGAGTACTAATATGAGCAGCACTTTGTGATGAACAGGGAGTGCAAATATGAGCAGCACTTTGTCATGAATAGGGAGTGCAAAAACACATAGTACTTTGTGATGAACAGAGAGTACCACTAGGATAAATAGCAACACTTTGTGATGAACAGGGAGTGTCACTTTGACTAACATGATTGATTTTCTCGACTGCAGGAGTACTTACCTATGCTGGAGTCACGGGAGAGATTCCCATTGACTCAGAGGTTACGACCAGAGCTGACATTTGAGGACCGAGATGCCATTGAGGTTATGGGTCTGAGATATATTTTGTATGTGCCTAAGTTTCGGGCGAACATGGGTTTGCTGACTGCGCTGGCTGAGAGATGGCACTTAGAGACTTGTAGTTTTCATTTGTCGATGGGTGAGATGACAATCACCTTAGAGGATGTATACAGGATTCTGAGGATACCAATCGATGAGGAGTTGATTCATATGATCGAGATGGAGACAGGGATGCACTGAGACGAGTGTTCCAGGATCCGGGATTGGAGATGAGGGTTGGACATGTGGCATGGGACACGATGACCATGATAGGATTGGCACTACCAGTGGTGTTGGCAGGAGTGATTAGTGGGTTCCTCTGTATCAATTTTGTATCATTTTGTATGATGATGTAGACACCTTCGGGTGATTGTAGCCATATGATTTTGACATCATTGTATCATGACACTTATGATTATATATATATATATATATATATATATATATGAGATGATTCATCTTTGCGACAGCTATATGCATGTATACCTATGTGATGAAATGTTTTTTATGTGATGCTTATGATATGGATGCAAATATGTACATGATGAAATGCAATATTTTTGTTCTTTTATGTTTTTAATGTGTTATGCCAGTGCAAATGTGAATGTATGAAATGCAGATGAATATGATAATGCAAATGATGAAATGCATGAGTAAAATGTAGAATGTGCTGACATGTGTTATGTGCAGGATGTGATGCAATTGTGATATCTATATGTATGTATGAAATGCTAATATGTGGTAATGCAGGTGCAACTACATGAAATGTCGATATTTTTGGTGTGTCATTATACTCAATCATGTGATAGTAGGCTACACGGATTCAAGAAGGATGATGGAAGTCAATCAAGAATGGGGGATGGTAGATAGAAGATATGAAAGTGAAAAGAGCTTCTTGTGCATTATCATCATTAAGCTTTATTATGGCAAAATAGGTTATGACAATCGAGGCAAATGTTCGACCCGAAAAGTCATTGTACCTGTTTGCATGGAGATAAGGCATTCGCAAACAAGGAATGCCCTAGTTCATACTAGACTCTCAGTGTCCTCATATCCTTGGACAAGTCATAGCATTACTAAGAGACAATCCACAGACAGCAAAGAAAATAGGTGACGATACCCCATCCTCGCCTTTCTTAGTCAAAGACATCCTGGAGATAGAATCTCTAGTCAGAGACATCCTGGAAAAGCTAAAAGACATGTCACCAAAAGATAAAAATCAAAAGAAAACCAAGACTCGACACCAACATCCACTGTAGTCCTCAAGTTTAGTGTCTCTTGTCACTTGTATAAGTCTATTTGATTGTGGTCACAATGTTTACTTTCACAGAAGGATAGATAGTATTGAACCATAATGTTGTATGAGTCTGCTGAAAGATTTAATTTGTTGAAGCCCATTGTTGCTGCTATGTCTCATTTGAAACTGACTAAATCCATGAAACTGATACTTTATTGCAGAGAAGATGAAACTTTATTGCGGATTGTGATGCAAATGCTGCTTTATTGCGGATTGTGCGCGGATAGACTGAAGGAAAGTAGAAGAAATTGTACTCCTCAAAACATGTGATGCTCTCAGTTCCACACCCATCACTAGATGTAGGATTTGCCTTAGCCACAGATAGGAGTTGTTTTATTATGGATTGAAAGGGGTGAAAAGGGAGGTTTATTATGAATGGCTAACCAATCTTGGGTAGATCAATAACAAGCCATGATGGGAATGTGTAAAGTTTATTATGGATAGATAGGTTGTGAGTGTGTGCAAAGTGAAGAAGGAAATGGAATCCTGAAGGAGGGAGGAGCAATGTCTCTACGCATGGCGTCGGTGACCCAGTTTTCACCATGGTACTTGCCCAGGGTGCCACCGAAGTGGTTTTCACCGTTGGATGAAATGTTTTTAGTTTTTTTCAAAAAAAAAATTGTGTCACAAGGTGCCTGTTTGCCAGGTTTTCACTAAGTTACGATTTTTTATTTTTATTTTTTTTGTATTTTTGAATTTTTTTTTTTTTTTTTTGTATTTTGAATTTATTTTTTTTATTTTTTTTGTATTTTTGAAGTTTTTTTATTTTTTTGTATTTTTGAATTAGGATACTCGAAAGAGCTATGTGTAAAACCTGTGAAGATGCATGTTGTTGATAGGATCCTCCAAAGGTTCGCCCTCTGTGGTTGAGAGCTGATATGCACCAGATCCATAGGTTGTTGTGATGATGTAAGGACCAAGCCAATTTGGTTTGAACTTGCCCTTCTTCTCTCTGTCTTGCTGATTTTTAGGATTTTCTTTGAGAACCAAGACACCCACCTCAAATGTGTGAGGCTTAACCTTATAATTGTAACTGCAAAGTTCCTTGACTGAATGATGTGTATCTTGAGTGATTGTCTTCCTTGATGAAGGAACTGAGATAGAATTACTAGTGTGTGGACTACGTAGGCCCGTATGTGTGTCACCCAAAGAAGTTTGGGCATCTCTGATAACAAAGTCCTTCGAGGAAGCTCCATTAAAGGTCCATGATGTATCACCAGAAGGGAAAGGATGTGTGGAACAAGTGGATGAGTGATGAAGGCTTATGATTGTGAAAAGAAGTGAAAGTAGGATAGCATGATGGAGACTTAGGATCAACAAGTATGCTTTATGACTTGAAATTTTAGAACTTTTGCCCCCAGTTATTTTTGTATTAGGGGAGATCAACTCTTTCTCTTTTTCTTTCATAGGATTTTTATCCTTGACTTTGATTGTTGTAGAGTCCAATAGCTTTTGATTTTAATATGGACTAAAGGACTTTTCTTTATTTTTGACTTTTAGATTTTTCTTTTCAAATCTTGATTTTTGATCCCCAATTAGTAAGGGCTTTTGTGATTCTTGTTGATCCAAGTCTGGAAGTGGAGTGGAAATGCAAGGAGTGGATGAAATGGTAAGGCTATGTGAGTTCTCAAGAGGGCTGACGATACGCTCAATAGATTCTTCGCTGGAACCACTCTTAGGGTTATTGATATCAAAAGATGCTTGCACCACTAGAGGAGATTTGCATTCAGACTTAGTAGCCACAACACTAGGTGGTTCAAACCCAATTCCTTGCAAATTGTTTATAGATTGTTCTTGTCGACTGAATGTCTTAGGAGATAGTAGGAGTTGATCAACATGAAAGATATACTCACCACATCCCATGTCTTTAGCCTTGAACTTTTCTTTGATCTCTGTTTGCTTTGATGTAGAAGCTTTCAATGATTCTGGACCCACATATGTTGATGAAGGAACAACTTCTCAATTGACTGGGATTGTTATTTTTGATAGAGGTCGCAGATTGTTGCAATATATGAATGGATTTGGATCCACTTTGATGGTCACTTCAGCTCCATTGTGTGGAAACTTGATACATCGATGATATGTAGATGGGACTGTGCTCATCTCATAAATCCATGGACATCCTAGCAATATGTTGTATGTGAGATCCAGGTCTAAGACTTGACAAACCACATCCTTTGTAACTGGCCCAACTCTGAGAGGTAAGGTGATTGTGCCTTTGGATGAACGCTCTTCATCATCATATGCCTTGATGGTAATTTTGTTTGTAGAATTCATAGCTTTATCTGAATATCCCAATTGTTTAATAGTGCTCAATGTACAAATGTTCAGACCTGCTCCTCCATCTATCAGGACTCATTTTATTTGATGTTTGTGTAGGAAAGCTTCAATGTGTAAAGGTGCATTATGTGGTTGGCTCACAGAGGCATCGTCAGTTTTTGTGAATGTAAGGGAGTGTGGAATGGAAAGGCATCCCACCATGGCTTGAAACTGGTCCACGTTCAAATCAGTAGGGACAAAAGTGTCTCTCAAGATTTTGTCAAGAATGGTTTTATGTTTGGGGGATATGCGTAAGACCTCAAGGATGGAAATAAGTGTGGGTGTCTTCACTAACTATTCTACAAGGTCATACTCAGGCTTGGTTGATGAGGAAGTAGTGTTTTTAGCTAGAGCACCTTGCAAAGTGAATTTACCTCGGTGAGTTGTAACATTACATTCAGAGGTAGGTTCGGAAGAAGATCTAATGCCTTTTAGGACAATCTTGGGTCTTTGGGTAGAATTCTCAGGCGTTTTGTCCTTGATGATAATGGTAGAGACATAATTGTCCATTGAAATGTGATTGATAGTTGAATCATAGTTATAAGATGCTCTGGTATAGTTGGTTTGGTCATTTGTGGCTTTAGCTTTTCCCTTGTCATGTTTTGGGAATGGTTCCTTAAACATTTCATGTTCTTGATTGGATGAGTGTCCTTCAATCTCAATGTCACCTCTATCAATGAGATCTTGTATGATGTTCTTCAATCGATGGCAATTTCCTATCTTGTGGCCCTTGCTCTTATGAAATTCACAATATTCATCATCATTCCACCAATTTGGTTTAACCTTTGGCTCATATGGAGGAAAATCTGGAATTGTGATTATCTTGTTTGCCACTAGCTTTTTGAAAACTGACTCAAGTGGTTCTCCAAATGGGGTATACTTCCTTCGTGACTTTGAAGTTGTTTAAGTATTCACTTGATTGTTTGTAGAGATTGATCTAGAAAAAATGATTTTAGGTCGCACTGTATTGGCATCCACAACACCATCATTGACTGTGTTCTTGTTTTTATTCCAAAATCTTGGCTTATCTTTTCCTTTAAAGTCATCTTTGTTTTCTTTGAATATCTTAATTACTCCTTGCTCAATTAGGACCTTTTCTGTCGCTAAGCCTTTTTCAATGACATCCTTGAAGGTGGACAAACAAGCTTTTCTCAAGTCATAACCAATGTCTTTGTTAACATTCTGGGTGAACATCTCTACCATTTGTTTTTGTGGAATTTCACAAGAGCATCTACTAGCTATATTCCTCCATCTTTGTAAAAATGATGAAAAAGACTCTCCATCTTTTTGCTTGGTGTTGCACAAAGGAGTGACTGATATGTCTGTCTCTATGTTGTAGGAAAAATGTTGAATAAATGTCTTTGCTAAGTCACCCCATGACTTAATACCAGGAGGAAGTTGGGAGAACCATTCCATAGCTTGATCACCTAGGCTTTGTGGGAATAATCTCATCAAATATGTCTCTTCTGAAGCTACCTCAATGCAAGTTGTGAAAAACTGTCTTATGTGTATCTTAGGATCCCCTTTTCCTCTGTATTTATCAAACTTAGGTGTCACAAAGTGTGTAGGAAATGGAGTTATTGGAATGCTCTTGTCAAATGGATAAGGACATATGTCTCTCATTGTGTAAGTTGGCTTCGGTGTATTTATGTCCTCCATTTTCTTTTGTAAGTCCCTGATTTGTTGCTCCAAATTGTTCTTCGGTGGAGACCGATGTCTTGGAACATACCCCATGCCTGAACCACCGGGTGGAGGAGGAGCATGTTGCATATATGAATGATATTGATCATACACATGTTCATACGGAAGAGGTCTATAGTGATGATGCGTATATGGACCACTTGGTATAGAGTCATGTTGGGGAATGGAATATCTACTTTGTCTATGTATACCATACTCTATAGGCATGTCATGAGTTTGTTCTAGTGTGTTGCCCCCAAATTTGATGCAGGGTTTCCTTATGTCCAAATTTTCAGCATGCCTTTGAATATCCAATTGCTTTGGTGGTTGATCCTTAGCATTGGTATGTGATTGAGCATATTTTTCTGCATAAGACTTCCATAATGGTCTGCGAAGGTGAGTATCATATGCTTGACCATGTGTATGTGGGACCTCTGCTTTTTGAAACAAAGATGATGGTGATTCAGGCACAAGATGTGGTCCTCTATTGCCTCCACTATTAGGCCTCCTTTGATCCATATTGAGGTGAGGTTGTGGAAAAGGTCGATTTTCCATTATTTGAGACATGTCAAAATCATGAGGAATCTTGGCTCCACTTTGTGCCATCACTTGTAGAAAGTATTGTCTATCTCTCCTCATTATTTCCTCAACCAATCAATTGAAATGGGGATTCATAATGGTGTCTTCCACTTCTACTGAATGTATAGAAAAGTTGTTCATATTGTCATTGTGTGTATCATTGTTGTTTGTAGTGTCCATGTGCTCAACATTTGGAATGTTTCTATAAGCATCCATGTTAGGTAATGTAGTATGATCAGAATTGAAAAAGATATCATTGTCAAACTCATAGGAACTCATGTTTGCGGACTCTTGAGCCTCTTTAGTTTCTCTCCTAGATTTTTGGGAACGGGTTTCAACCATGAACTAGGTGTTGACCAAGATGTGTGAGACTAGATGAAAATGGAAAGAGTATGGAAGACTAAGAGTTGGATGGAATGTAAATGAATCTGAAGTGTACTTGCAATGTCCAAAGTGTAAGACCAAGTATGTATGTAGTAGAGTAGGTGTGGCTTCCAAAGAGAGGATAGTTTCTCTTGATGAGGTAAGTTGACCTTGACTCTAAGTAAGACCAAATAAGACCCAAAGGTGATAGACCTTGATGAGGGACCACTTAGCAAAGTGTTGTTGTATGTAGTGTGTTGACAAAGTATGATGACGACAAGCAAGTGACCTTTTGACTCAAGTTTAGACAAATGTGAATGTAATGCAAGGTGTAAAGCAATGATGGGCTTTGTGAGACCCAAAGACAAATTGAATTCTAGATGAAAAACTAAAGAGATAGCTTAGGAAGATCAAGAATTCTGAAACTGATTGCTCTTGTTTGTTGGACTGTAAATTTTTTCGATTTGTGAAGTTGTTGTTGTGACCAAATCTGAATGTTTGACTATTTTTCGTGACAAGAGGACACAATGATGATGAAGACTCAATGTTTGCAAGTGTTTAGACTCAAAAATGACTCAAAGAAAAGTGTGTTGTTTGATGTAAAATTTGTTTTCCATACACTTGAAGACACAAAAAACACAATGTTTTAATGTTTGCTCTTGAATGTTTGATAGTTCAAAATAAGACAAGCATAATTCTTATGGTTGGCCAGGACAATAGTTGTTGATCCCACGTGGAGTTTCCCCCGCAGATACATAGATGCTTGACCCCACTGGCTCCACCCTCAGCACTCACTTCTCGGGGTAGCCAAGCATCAGTCCCCATGAAAACTCCCCGTGGCAAACTTTGTATCTCTACTAGGAACCGTATGTGTGTGGGCCGCTACTAGAGGTCCGACCTCCTGCCCCAACAACTAGAAGGATTTTGGCTTCTAAAACAAAAATGTGCTAGTAAGGGCATCCGCTCATGTGGCCATACATGTGGCACTTTCATCTCTATAAATACAGAAGGCTCCCAGCCGGTAGGGGTTACGCCCTACAAATGATCAAATAAATTTGATCAAATGGGTTTATGGGGAGACATAGTGTCGGTCTGAACTAATCAACACACGTTATCCATAGTTTTCACCATGAATACAGTTGTTTATAGTGGTTTGAAAGAGGTGGGTTTTCCTTTCTACCACTTGGGTTGTTCTCTCCTCACTAGTAATCCTAATGACCACACGGGGAGACAGGCCCTCTAAAGATGAAACAAAAAGAGCCTATTGCCCAAGACACAAAGGACACTGGTTCAATTTTAGTACACCAATTGAAGTGTTTGATAATCTATGAAAACAAGGCACATAATAAAGATCAAAAGAAAACCTTTGTCAAGGTCCTGCAACAAAGATTTATTAGTAGTTTGGATTGTTTCAAATGATCACCCCTTCCTGCAAGCACACAAGTTAGGTAAATTTGAGATCCAAAAGACTTTGTGAAATAGGGGCCTTCAAAAATGCGTTTTGTTCACCAATTCAAATATCTGATTCATCATAAAAAAAAGACCACCCATAAAATTTTAAGAGATTTCCAGAAATGTAAGAAAATCCAAAAAATTTGCTAATTTGCTCCAAAAATTAATTTTTTATGAAAAATCATAAAAAATTCATATAAAATGCAAAATTGATCCAAAAAATCTGAAATTTTTACTACACAGTTCTGATGGTCTTCCAAACCTGCATAAAAATATTTCTGCAACCAATCCAAGCAATTTGTGAGATACAAGCAAAATAATGTAAAACCCTAATTTTCAAAGATCCGATTTTTTAGGAATGATTTTGCATCACATTTAAAATCACAAAGAACATATCCTATGTATAATTTTGAGAGATTTCTTAAAAATGTAAGAAAATCCGAAAAATTCGCTAATTTGCTCTCAAAATTAATTTTTTATGAAAAATCATAAAAAATTCATATAAAATGAAACTTTGATCCAAAAATTCTAAAATTTTTACTGACCACTTTTGATAATTTTCCTGACCTACAAAAAAAAAATTATGCCAAAATTCAAAGTCTTTTGTGAGATCTTATCAAAATAAGGAAAAACCCTAATTTTTAAAGATCCGATTTTTAGGGAAATATTTTGCATCAAAATTAAAATCACAAAGAACAAATCCTGTGTATAATTATGAGATATTTCCAAAAATGTAAGAAAATCTAAAAAGATTTCTCATTTGCTCTCAAAATTATTTTTTTATGAAAATTCATATAAAATTCATAGAAAATTAAAATATGCTCCAATAGATCTGAATTTTTCTTTGCAAGCTCTTGATACTGTCTTCAACCTGCAAAAACAATTTGGTGCAAAATGTCCAAGCCATTTGTGAGATATGATCAAATCTCTCCAAGATCTTGATTTTGTGTCCAAAACCCTAGTTGCACAAGGTTATTCTCCAAATTGTTTTACAAAACAGCAATATAGGGTTAGAAAAATCTGCAAAAAACACAGATCTAACAAAAATCCATGTCCCACAAGGCGTGCCAAAATGTATATAGTGAAAATGTATAACAACAATATTGAAAGACTAATGAATTCAACCACAAAACCCTAGACTAACAACAACAAAGATTCACCATAACATATGAAGATTACCTAAGACAATGCAAATCAAATGAAATCACAAAGATTATACCATCACATGTCCAATAGGGTTTGGATCTCCATTGATCTTGCTTGATATATTTGCTCTCAGATTTTATGTGCACAAGAGCTCAACAAAGAACGGAAATGTGGTTGCAAGTAGGATCGCATATGAAAGTTCGAAAGCATAGTGTAGTCGAGTGCGCAATTTTGTTAGGGTTGATAATGAAGGAAGTATCCTCTTATATAAAAGACACTATATGAAATGGAGGGATAAGATTGAGAGGTGTAAAAGATAAATGGTCAGCTATGATTAAAGGGTAGGTAAAGGAAATAATAAAATAATGAGAGGGTAGGTAGTGTAGGAATTTAGAGATGAATGACATGTGTCATAAGTAGAAAAAGCTAATGAATTAATTAAATAAATAAAGATTTATTTAATTAATAGAGGAATTGGGATCAATTAAATAAATAAGATTTAGGAAAAAGGGTAATTTAAATAAATAAATGTATTTATTTAAATGAGAAATAAGGCTAGAAGAGGATAAATGAATTAATTAAATAAATAAAGATTTATTTAATTAATAGAAGAATTAGGCTAAAATAATTAAAGAAATAAAATATTTATTTAATTAGACTGGACAATTTTAGGTGTCTACACCATGTACATTCCTGCCATGGTCCTGACGACTTTTCTCCAAATTTGCAAGACAAATCCATATCAGTCTAATTAGCTCAGATCCAAAGTTACAGGGCGATCCCGAATTGGTAGCTCCTCATTTCACTCATTTCCTCTCTCTTTTCCACATAGTCAACAAGTCAACTTTCTCATTTACAAAAGAGGGTAAATCACACTTCAACCCTTGCAATCCACTTGGAATTCATATCCTTGTTTCCCTCGGATTTGGATCTAGTGGATTCAAGCCCCTCTTTTGAATCTAAAGTTCTCCCAAGTGAAAATCATCCTAGTGGCTTCCTTTCTCTCTCCTAGGTGGGGAGTCACTAGGATCCAATTCTCCACTTTACATTTTGGTGAACCCGACGTGAAACACATCAATTCTAATTTATTATTATCAGATTTGATTAATTGCAATTTGGATTTCAAATTTTCAATTCCAAGTTTGATCTATTTGCAAATTTTAGAGATTAATTGCATAAAAACCCTCATTTTTCATTTTGAGAAAATTAAGCTTGTGAAGTGTAAAATTTTGATTACTTGTTTCAGATCTCATTTCTATTTCAAAATTGCAATTCAAATTTGTCTCTTTATTTTGAAAATTCAGTGGTTAAATCATAAAAGCCTAATTTTTAAGATCTTTCTATTTTCGACCTTTGACTGCAAATTTGATCGATCTAGACATCTCCAAATCAACAGTTTTTTTTTATTCCGCAATAATATTATAATACCTATCATCCCTAAAAATTTCAAAAAAAATTGGTCGGACCATGTGCACTGTTGGCATTATAACAAACAAGGAAGATTGTTGGCATTTCAATAAGGATATTGAGAAGGTTGTTGATGATTATCTTGGCATCTGTACTAAACATTTAGTATCAGAACTATCAATTGGTATCAGAGCTTTGTACTCCGAAAAGAAAAGTTTAAAGGTACTTGAGGCAAAGATCCAAAGATGTATAAGAGGGATGCACCGAAGCTGAACAAGTCAAGTTTCTCTACATGGCAGAAAAGGATGAAGCTGCACCTATCAGGAGTTGGAGAATATGTTGTATATTATCTGGAGAATGATTTCATTACACCGAGCACCTATCCATTGACAATGGAAGAGATAAAGGCAAAGCAAGAACATATTCAAGTAATGATTGAAATAACATCTACATTGACCGACTCAGAGTTTAATGATCTAGAAGGCTGCAATGATGCAAAGGCAATGTGGGACAAGCTTGTATCTGTGTATGGTGGAGATGGACATGTTCAAAGAGAAAAAGTGGATAGTCTAAGAGGACAACTTGAATCTATGAGGATGAATGAAGGTGAGAACATAACCCAATACAGTACAAGACTAAAGGAGATTGTCAATCAAATCAAAGGAGCAGGTGGAACTATTGAAGAAAAGGATATAACAATAAGTTGTTAAGAACCCTTCTACCAGCTTATGCAATCCGAGTCTCTACAATCAATGAATTGAGGTCTGTACCCAATATGTCAGTTTCTTTAGATGCTACTATTGGTAAGCTACATGCATTTGAGTTAGTAACTTTGATAACAGTGGGTCTTCGGTAAATAAAGTTGAATCTACATTTAGTTCTTTTCATATTGGTGAATCCGATGATTACAATGATAGAATGAGTAAGTACACTAAAGGGGATCACAGTCAAGAAAGTGAAAGATTTTGCAAGAACATGGAAGAAGTAAATAAACTGTATGAGGAAATCAGAAAGCAAGAAGAGTTTGAAGCACTATTAGCCAGAAGGTTGCTGAGAGGCAAAGGTAAGTATAAAGGAAAACTACCTTTGAAATGTTTCAATTGTGATAAGATAGGACATATGGCTTCTAACTGTCTTGACAAAGATTCTACTGAAAAGAGAGATTACTGAGATGACAGACAGAAAGATAATCATTACAGAAGACATCGAGACTTCAGAAGAAGAGAAAGAAAGTCATGCCTAATAGCTGATTAGGAATCCAATGATGATAAATCAAATGAAATTGATACAAAGGAAGTAGTTTATGTGGCTATCAAAGATGGATCAGATGAAGAAAGGTATGAAGAAAAAGCCCTAATACCTCACATAAATACTAATGATTCTTGGATCATAGATAGTGGATGCTCACATCACATGACAGGTGATAAACACAAATTTGTTATATTAGAAGATTATGATAGAGGCTATGTAAGATTTGGTAATGATGCACCATGTCCGGTAAAAGGTAAAGGATCTATAACACTTCTTGACAATGCAAGATGCAATGATGTTTATTGGGTTGAAGGTTTGAAATACAATTTGATGAGTGCAGCACAGCTAAACAATATAGGATACCGAATAGAATTTCATAAAGGAATTGTCAAAGTTCATGACAAGCATGGAAAGTTAGCTGCTACCAGGACACAAACAAAAGGTAGCACATTTCACCTTGACTCAACTCGAAACAAGTGTCTGTAAGCAAAGATAGATGATACCTAGTTATGGCATAAAAGGTTTTATCATGTAAACTTTGATAATCTGATCAAAATAAGCAAGAATCACCGAGTAAGAGGTCTACCGAGTCTTGAAAAACCTGAGAATGCTATGTGTTGAGGATGCCAGATGGGTAGGATGACAAGATCAAGCTTTACAAGTAAGTCCTACACTTCTAAGGGAATTTTAGATCTTGTGCACACTGATCTTTGTGGTCCTATGAAAGTTCAACGTTATTATGGTGATAAATATTTCATATTATTTGTGGATGATTATTCAAGGATGATGTCAGTTATGTTTTTAAAGGAAAAATCGGAAGCTTTTCAAATGTTTAAATGGTACAAGGCAAGAGTTGAAAATGAAACAGGAAGACAACTAAAATTTCTTAGATCAGATAGAGGGGGAGAGTTCACATCTGATGAGTTCAACTTATTCTGCAATGATCATGGTATAAAAAGACAAGTCTCTGCACCGAGAACTCCACAACAAAATGGGATAGCTGAGAGAAGAAACAGATCTATTGTGGATTGTGCCAAAACCCTGATGATTGAAAAGAAAGTACCACAAACATTTTGGAGAGAAGCAATAAGCACAGCAGTTTACACCCTAAACTGAGTACAACTGAAGAAAGGAACTTTGAAGACACCATATGAGATCTGGTATGACAAGAAACCTAATGTAAGTTATTTTAAAATCTTTGGAAGTAGATGCTATGTTCACAAAGATGATAGAAATGGCAAGTTTGATTAGAAAAGTGAAGAAGGAACATTTCTTGGTTATTCTTCTAGAAGTAAAGCATTTAAATGTCTGATCAAATCATCTAACAAAATAGTAGAAAGTGCAAATGTGAAAATTGATGAATTTGCAGAAAGAAATGATGAAGGAAATTCCAAGGAACCAGAAGATTATGATGAATTTGTCTATGTTCAACCGACAAGTCTTACCGAGAGAACTGTTGAAGGAAATAAAGAGAAAATCCAGTTACCAAGTGATGAAGAAGATCATACAGAGCCTACCGAGCCTGTATTAGCCAAGTATGTCAGAAGACATCATGCATCAAGTCAGATTATAGGAGATAAAAATGATCCAGTGATGACAAGGAACAAACTGAGACAGACCACATGTCTGATATCTGAATTTGAACTGAGGATAGTGAAAGAGGCATTTAACAGTGAAGATTAGATAAATGCTATGACATAAGAGATTGATCAAATCAAGAAGAATGACACATGGACACTGGTCCCAAGACCGAAGGACAAAAATGTAATCGATACAAAGTGGATTTTCAAAAACAAGCTGAATGAAAAAGGTGAGGTCATTCAAAATAAAGCAAGACTGGTTTGCAAAGGTTATGCCCAAGAAGAAGGAATTGATTATGGTGAGACTTTTTCGCCTATGGCAAGACTTGAAGGAGTGAGAACATTGTTGGCATATGTTGCTTATAAGAATTTCAAGGTATATCAAATGGATGTCAAATCTGCATTTCTGAATGGTATATTAGAAGAAGAAGTTTTTATTGAACAACCTGAAGGATTTGTTGAAGAAAAGAATAAAGATCAAGTGTGTAAATTTAACAAAGCTTTATATGGTCTGAAACAAACACCTAGAGCATGGTATGAAAGATTGCACTCTTATTTAATCAAGATTGGTTTTATAAGAACAAGTGAAAACAATAATATGTACATGAAAAATGATGAAAATGGAATACTGATCCCAGCCATATTTGTTGATGATATTATCTTTTGTGGAAATGACTTTCTATGCAAGAACTTTGGAAATGAAATGAGCAAAGAATTTGAGATGTCATTAATCGGTGAGAGAAAGTATTTTATAGGTTTACAAATACTGCAAATGAAAGATGAGATTTTCATTACTCAATCCAAGTACATAAAGGAAATCTTGAAGAAAATTGGAATGGAGGATTCAAAACTAGTAAGTACTCCTATGACTACCAACTGTAAACTATCAAAGAATGATGAATCTGCAACTATTGATGAGACACTTTACCAATCTATGATTGGAAAGCTACAATATGTTGTTCACAGCCGGCTAGATATAGCACATGCAATAGGTATAGTTGCAAGATTCTTTGCAGATCCTAAGGAAACACACATGATAGCAATCAAGAGAATTTTCAGATACTTGAAAGGCACTGAGGATTATGGCTTAGTATATCAAAAAAGAAATGACTTTGATTTAAAAGTTTATACTGATGTTGATTGGGTAGGCAACATTGATGATAGAAAAAAAACAAGTGGAGGAGCTTTCTTTTTAGGAGAAAGACTAGTGAGTTGGCTTAGAAAGAAATAAGGATGTGTTTCACAGTCAACAGCAGAAGCTGAATACGTTGTTGCAACATTGAATTATACCAACACAGCATGGATCAAACAACTGATGGAAGGTATAAATGAGCAAGTTACCGAGCCAGTAACTATATTGTGTGACAATACTAGTGCCATAAACATTTCAAAGAATCTTGTTATGCACTCTAAGACAAAGCACATCTATATCAAATATCATTATCTTATAAAAGAAGCTCAAGAGAAGAAAGTGGTGTTGGAGTATGTTAGCACAAAGGAACAAATAGCAGATATCTTCACCAAGCCACTACCAAGGGACACTTTTGAGTATCTCTGAAGTAAGTTAGGGGTCCTACCCCTATCTTCCATTCACTGACTGAGTTCGGTGAAAGCATCAATTTGATGACTCTACAAAATATCTTTTAAGAGTTGATGTTGATTTACACACTTTAGGATGTTTTCTAAAGGTGTGCAAGAAACAATTACAGGGAACAGGAATTGAAGACAAAATGCTCTGACCGAAACTAAGTTGACACATAACAGCAGGAAATCACTTCATACAGGAAGAAATTATGTTTTAGTTCTTTACTTTTTGTCATTGTTGTCAAAGGGGGAGAAGACTAAAGAAAAGGGGAGAAGACTAATGTATGGGGGAGAAGACTGATGACAAGAGGAGAGCATTTTAGCATTTCAGAATCTCACAGCAATCCAAATCAATTAGGTCATATCAATTGGTTTTGCCATCAATGCCAAAGGGGGAGATTGTTGGCATTATAACAGACAAGGAAGATTGTTGGAATTTCAATAAGGATATTGAGAAGGTTGTTGATGATTATGGATATAACTGATTAAGGATTTTTACTATCTTAATACTATTATTTTGTCATTGATGTCAAGAAATTGATTTTCTAATTCAGTATGATGTTGCCATATCTTAAGAAGTATGATTTGATGAGTATAAAGATGTTGGTAAAAGACACAAAAAGAATGTGATGAATAAGGGGAGGAATGAGTTATTCAATGGGCAACTATTACTAAGTTAGACAATAATGAGATCGTGATGTTTAGATTGTTTTGATATCCTACATATGTTATTGATTGTAAGGTTAATACTATACTATATTATCGAGCAAAGAACCTAGTTGGTAAACCCTAAAGAACCTAGTTGGTAAACCCTAAAGAACCTAGTCGGTAAACCTTAAGGTTATCGCTATCGGTTAATGAAGGCATAATGGCTACCGAGTGAAGTTTAGTATTTACCGAGTTGCAACCGAGTAATAACAGAATGCATTGAATGAATAAAAGCATTATTTAATGAAGGAAGCTGATGAGATGGTTATGATTAAATGATCGGTATGCCGTGAATGAAGTTTGTTAAGAATCTATGGCAAAGGAAAATCGACAGGAAGATCTACAGCTCAGATTGAACTGTAATACCCTAGCACAAGTTCCAAGAAATGTATGCAAGTTCCAAGGTGGGGTAAAACATTTTCAGATCAAAGGATACATTGAACCTGGTCAAGTTTGAAGATCTGATGGCTATGATTGATCATGGGAAATGTGATCAAGGAGATTAAGCGATTGGCAAGTTGTTTATAAATAAGGAACTGTTGATAAACAATGTATGCGGGCAAGTGTATGCACAGGGATGCTACATAGTGATTACCGAGCATAGAAGCTTGAAGACCTATTTGAATAGCAGAGTATAAAGCCCAGCAGATGGACAAGATAAGTCCTATTGTATTGAGCAAATAAGAATCTGCTTTAGCATATTAAGATGTGAAGTTGCAGATAGATTTTTATTACTGTTATTTTGTAAAGTGACAAAAAATATCTTAACCGAGTGGACTTAACAGTCTTATTTGTAAAACCCTCTAGCAAGGTGACATTCTGATTGAGTGTTTGAAATTTTTTAACAAGGTCACTTCTAACAAGGTGAAGATCCTAACAGATCTGTGGGAAATCCCTTAATTGGGTCACATCTAGCAATGTGTTTGTAATCTTTAACAGGATTTGCTTTTAACCGGGCATACTCTAGAAGAGTATATTACTTAGTGGGTCCGAAATCCCATAGTGGTTTTTCCCTATTTGGGTTTCCATGTTAAATCTGGTGTTATGAGTGTTATGATGTTTATATGATTATGAGTTTGCATGTTTAGCAGTTTTGGTATATTACTGAAGTATATGTTACCGAGGTTGAATCTGTTGTTTTTATTGAAGGTTAAGTTTTTATGATTCACCCGCCCCCCCCACTCTCATCTTATTAGCATGGCATTCTGTACTAAACATTTAGTATCAAAACTATCAATGCACTTTCGCCACTGTCCTCAACTTTTTTCCCAAAATTTTAGAAGATGGAATTGATTGTTTTTTTTGGCTTAAATCCAGAAAATTGGCATACTTTATCAATTTTAACACCCTCTAAGGTTGAACACAAATTCAAATTTCAAGTTTGCAGTTCAAATTCCATTTTCCCTCCTTTATTAAAATTTCTATGCATGTATGGGGTGAACATTATTCTTGTTTGATCATCAATGAATATGGAGTTCTTATCTTATTTTGCTAATTCAATTTTGAGTTACATTAAAGATGTTCATGATGTTCCGTTTCATGTATATGATGATAATTTATTTCTCCCTTTCATTCATAGCTATGATTTACCCTCTCCCAAAATTGATCTCATTAATGAGGGCACATTGGTGCAAAAATGGCATATGGACACTTCTTTCAAGGATCTCCCTCCTAAAGATGAATCTTTGGAGAATTGTGTTCCTTCTCCTAAAAAGTATCTCCCTCATAAGGATTATTTGGCACAAGAGGATGATATTATGGATACTTATCCTAGTGATACCATACCTTCTTTTCATGTTCTTCCCTTTGAATATAAAGCATTCATTACATATGATAGACCTTTTTCTAATGAGTGTCTTGAACATAAAGATACCTTAGAACAAGAGAGTGATATTATTTCTCATCATAATGCTCTCTCTCCCAAAAATGAAGATCCTAACAAAAATCAAATCAATTAAATTCATGTTCCTAGGAAACCAAAAGATCTTCCTGATTATCATGTTGTGCCTTACACATATACTAATGAGGTAATTGATGAGAACATAAGTGAAGCATCATATGCTTTCTTAGTTCCTACAATCCTCTCTTCAATTCACTCAAATACCCCATCTCCTACCAACGAAGTTCCTAAAGAGGAAATCTTAGAGGATGATTGGGGATCCTTAGATTTCACTCCTACCTTTTCTAGCAAGTCTAAGATGCCTGAATTTCATATTCCAAATTTTTCTCCTCATGCAAATTGAAATTGATAGGGCCTCTTTAAACTTCAATCCAATTCCCCATAAGAGTGAACCTTCTTTTTAACATACACATGGATGCAATGGACAAATGCTTGAATGTGAGCGACAAAGTCACAAGAAATCACACTTTCCTTTTTCCACGTCTTCTTCTCTATTGTCTTGTAAATCCACACCTTCTCATTCTAATTTTGAGTTACAACAAGAAAGTGTGTTGACAAATCTTCTAAATTCCAACTTAATGTTTCCTCTTTGTCCTAAACGAAGAAGAAAACATAAACAACATTTTCAAAATTCTTCTTTTTGTAAATATCATCAAACTCATGGCCATTCTACTAATGAGTGTCAAGCTTTGAAAACACAAATACAACATTGCATTGATTCGAGCATTTTAAAAATAACATCTGATAATGAATGGCACATTCATCATGATCATTTAAAATAACATTCAAGTTGCTATTATGTTGCTCCTCACTATGTGACATAGTTAGCCTACTTATTGGGGGCTCCTTGTCATTTGTGGTGGTACAATTTTAGGTGCAAACATACTTAGTGAGCAACATAATATTCTATTTATTTTTGCCTCTATTCTTGGGGGGCAAGAATATTTCTTTTCCTCTTTCTAAGGTTTCACTGTTTTCTTCATGCAGTACATTATTCATAAACTTGATGTCCTTTATTGCATGGAGTTTTCCTTCATGTGAGTGCATGTTTGTTCCGTGCTTAGGATCTTTTCCTTGCTTGAAACGGTACGTCTATTATGAAAAAACTCTCCTTAGAGAATCTTTTTGAACCTCCTTCTTCTTTCTCTCTCTTTTAAAATTACCTCTTCTATTGCATTATTCATAAACTTGATGTCCTTTCTTGCATGGAGTATTCCATCATGCAAGCGCATGTATGTTCCATGAGTGGGATCTTCTCCTTGCTTGAAATAGTACGTCTATTATGAATAATCTCTATTTAGAGATCTTTTGTGAATATTCTTCTTCTTCTTTCTCTCTTTACCTCTTCTGTTGTGTTATTCATAACCTTATGTCCTTTCTTCAATGGAGTTATCCTTCATGTGAGCGCATGTTTGTTCCTTGGTTAGGATGTATTCCTTGCTTGAAATGGTACATCTTTTATGAGTATTCTCTCTCTAGAAGTTGTGTAATTCTTCTCATTTTCATACACTTGGGGGGCAATGATCTCTCTCCCTCTCTCTTTCTCTAAGGATCCACCTTTCCCTATTTTGTGGATTGTGTGAGCTTTATTACTTAATGGCGTTCCTTGTGCGAAATTGTTGGTTGTTTTCTCAAGGATTCTCTCTTATACAAGAGTTGTAAGTACTTGATTACAACCTCTTTTCCACTTGGTAATGTACATATATGATAAATTCACCCATCCCTCTTGGGGCTAAACGTGAGTCATCCCTCATCAATAATCCCTTTCACATCAGAATAGGAGGAAGGATTGCACTTGTTCTCTTTTGCACTTCATTCTAGAAGATGTTATATTTGTCTAAGACAACTCCTCTTGGGGGTAGATGTCCTTTGAACAAATATATCTTCTCCTCTAAGGATCACCTTTACACTTATAGCAAGATAAATTCACCCATCATTCTTGTTCTCTTTTGCACTTCATTCTAGAAGATGTTATATTTGTCTAAGACAACTCCTCTTGGGGGTAGATGTCCTTTGAACAAATATATCTTCTCCTCTAAGGATCACCTTTACACTTATAGCAAGATATCTCTTTTCAACTATCTTATCCTGGCTTGAAGAGTATTCCCTCTCCTACTTGGATTTATGACATTGTTGCATAATGGATATCTTCTTTGTGATGAAGGTAGGTATCCCTGTTCTTATTTCCTTAAGATATCAACATTAGTCTATGTTGACATCTTAAGTGGGGGGCACCCACACTGCTCCTTTGTACTATACTTCTCTCATGCATTGTACAGTGGGACATTATTGGAACCAGAGGGAAGCCTCTTAGAGCAAGATGTCATCATTTTTCTTGTACAATGGGTCATTCTCAGAACTAGAGAACATACTCTTAGAGTGAGATGATGTCACTTTTTGCAGGGTGATTATTCTCGGAACTAGAGCACGGACTCTTAGAGCGAGATATCACGCCTTTATTGACACATGTACTATACATTTTATATAGGTTCTAGTGTACTCGTGCATAGACTCCTATGAGGCGCTTCGAACCTCACTTGTACATGCATGCACTTGAGGTTAGGTGGAACTAACGGTGTTCCCACTCTACTCCCTTACATCAATGACCAAGACAAGCTCTAGGGGCGAGATTTTCCATGTCCTTATCTCCATGGATCACCTAGTTTTAGGGGCGATATGTCCATGGCTTTTTTCTTCTTCACCTTTCTTCTCATGGATCACCAAAGTGTTTATTCATGTCCTCTCTATTCTTCCTCTCATGAACCCATAGTTTTGCTATTGATGGTTGATGGATGATGTTAGCTTAGCTCTTTAATGTGATTTCTTGTGTTTGTGTGATGGCATCGGTCTTTGTGTCTTGATTAGTTGTTGAGACATCTGAGTATCGAGGCCTCTTTGGCTAGTTGTTTTGTCATCTTGTGTCTTGTCTTGTCGTGTGTCTTTTGTGCTTTGTTTTCATTTTCTGTGTCTTGTTCCTTTTTATTTTGTGTGCTCTTGCATATGTTTGAGTGAGTTAAGATCCTAAGTTTGGGGGCTTGGTTCCTCGAGATTAGTGACGTCTTATACTCCTTCTGGTATTGCTCTGCATATCTCATCTTCATCTTTATTTCTTCTACTTTATCGGCAGTAGTGGCATAAGCCATACTCCCGCTAAAGTGGGGGATAAATGTAGTGTCATAAAATTGTGCCTACTGTAATTTTAACCACATTTTAGGCTGTCACCTCAGCGATGACATCCTTCTTCCTAGCCGAGACCTATTTCTACATTTTCACCCCTTGCCCCCTTCATGTTTGAGCCTTGAGATAGCCTAAGGATCCTATCTGGGCCCCAAGATAGGGAAGGACAGGGGCGTGGTGCCCCTGTCTCCTTGGATAGGGGTGTGGTGTCCCTATCCCACTGTCTTAGGGTGGCCCCAAGATAGGTCCCCCCAGCTCCATCTGCACTTCAGAATCCTAAATCTCCCCAATGTTGATCTTTTATGAGATGAATTAATCTTCAAGAGGCATGTATAAAAGGGAGTTGGTTTTCTCATTTGCATAAGGAGGAAGGGGAGGTGAATTTCAAGTGAAGGAATGATAAGAAAGCATAGGCAAATATATACATTATCAAACATTCAAGCATTCAAGTCTTCTTCATTCATCCGTTGGAGAAACATTACAACATTAATTTGCAAGCATGTATGTGTGTTAGGGTTTTTTCATGTTACATGTCATTCCATGCAACACTTGTGATTACATTCAAAAAGCAAAGCAATCATCATCGACAAATTATAGATCTACAAGGTATACATTTCCATTGTTTACATCCAAGCATTTGTAATTACTTTCTTTCAAGGTTGATTCCTCAACTAGGGTTTAACTGAGGCAAACCCCTATCCACAACCCCTTTTTCTCTCTTTTCTGTGTGTGTAGGTGCACAGCTACAATTGCAGGTTTGGGCTTCATTTACAAAGACGGAAGAACCCTTTTTATTTCGTGGATTTTGTGGAGGACCATGTACATTCCCGCCACAGTCCTGACGACTTTTCTCCAAATCTGTAGGGCAGATCCGTATCAGTCTAATTAGCTCATATCTGAAGTTACAATGCGATCCTAAACTGGTGGCTCCTCATTTCACTCATTTCCTCTCTCTTTTCCGCATAGTCAACAAGTCAAATTTCTCATTTACAAAAGAGGGTAAATCACACTTCAACCCTTGCAATCCACTTGGAATTCGCATCCTTGTTTCCCTCAAATTTGGATCTAGTGGATTGAAGCCCCTCTTTTGAATGTAAAGTTTTCCCAAGTGAAAATCATCCTAGTGGCTTCCTTTCTCTCTGCTATGTGGGGAGTCACTAGGATCCAATTTTCCACTTTACAGTTTCATATTGGATAGATCTTATTCATGTTTGTTTTAAGTGTTACTTAGAAAGATGTGGGAGAATGAGCCTTGTAGTAGATGTCAATGTGATAATGAAACTTAGATGGTAGAATGAACATAAGTAATGATCATGGCAGAAATAATATCATTCTTAAATGTGGTTTTCACTCATGTTAGTGCATTGAATGTTGGGTATACTTGCATAGCATATCAATGGTTAATTGGTAATGACATTAGGACCTTGCATTAAGCATATATGATGAATTAAGGATTAAGAATCATATTAGGATGTAAGAATCTCATAAATGAAATGTATGTGTTAAAAGGAATGTATTCCATGTTATGCATTTAGTGAAAGATAAGCATGATGGTTGCATAATAAACTTAGGGATATGGATGGTTAAGGAATTGTAGGAACATTTGGAATTGGAGCTTAAAATGAACCTTAGTTATGGGATTGATCTTGCATCGATATCATGTAGTTTAAGGAATTAAAGGATTGCACATCATAAGGAAGGAAAGCATTTATGATCATTTAATATGAAAGTAAATATTAAGTGAATTGCATATATGTAAATGACTAAAGAATGTATCAAGTATTGTATATCATGTAGTAGGAGATTAATGCTAGGATAGAATGCATAAATAAACATGTAGTTGCATATTATCTTAATGGAGATAGTAAATTATTTGCATATGGTATGATGGAATAGTAATGGTTTTAAGATTAGGAAATGATGAATAGATGTTAATGCTTGGGTTAGAGGAAACTAAGTAATGACGTTGAGATATCCTAGGGTAGTAGAGAAATGTGTATGTTGATTTTGCTTGTGTATTGATTTAATGATTATGGTTTAATGTTATGATCATGTTTTTTATTAAGTTTAAACAGGTTTTAGGGGACCCAAAATCCGATTACAATTTGAAAGATGAGCATTAAAGAGATGAAACAAAACAACTGCAAAACACTAGCACAAAAACTAGCAACTAAGAAAAAGACAGCAAGAAGCCAACAAGAAGTTGGCTCCAAACCCAGCATTACAAATTAATTGAAAACTTTTAATAGATTCCTCAGCATTTTGAACCAAGAGCATCATCACCTTGGTCGCTTCCCTCAGGTCATTGTTTTCCTCTCTCAGTTGGCTATCTTTCGTATTGATCTCCATCCCAGTAGTGTTCTGCCTTGTTCTGCGCCTAGGAGTCTGGTGGGTGGTGCTGGAAGTTGGAATATCATCAATGACAACCAGATTCTTTTCCTGATTTTTCCTTTCCAGATGATCCACCAAAGCATTCATGTTTTGTGATGAGACTTTGAGGACCTGGAGACTATGGTTCATGAAGTTTTTTAGAGCCTTCTCGATACGGGCAACCTAGGAGTTGATGTTGTCTTTATCCTCTTCAGCCTATTCTTTCAAGGTTCTTATAACATCCTCCAGGTGTTTCAAATCCCCTTTGATCAAATTTTTTTCCAGCCAATCCTCCATCTCGATTTCCTCTTCTGCTTCACTAGTTTCCGTCTCATCATTCTTTTTCCCAGAGTCCTTAATCAACTTATTAATCTTGTTTTCCAACTCCCTCTGTTTACTTTGAATGCTAGTAATGTTGTCGACAACCCATTTATGGAAGTTGAAGGACTCCAGAGTACAGTTATGGGTGGTATTAAAGATGGTGTTCGCAGAATCCCTACCCTGTTCAGTGCCCACAGAGTTAGGATTGTCATCCTCCTTAGAATTCAGAGTAACATTCCTGTTGTCCGAGCCCATAGGGTTAGAGTGAGGGTTTTCAAAGTTACCCTCTTCATCCTCTTCACCAATGTTCTCATCCTTTTCATACTCCATATCAGTTTCAAAATCCTTACCCTTTTCCTCCTCCACATCACAGTGCACCTCCGTATCCACATTATCTGTGTTAGCTCTCCTTTTTTTGTGGGTAGATGCATTAGGTTGTTCCTCATCTGAATCTGAATCTTTTCCGCTCTCAAAGATATGTGCATTCGTGATCATAGGGTCATCTTTGGTCACCCTAGCCTTGTCCTCCAAATGTTCATAAATGAGCAATATAAGCCCCTGATGGGCTATAGGGTAAGAGTTAGGCTTTTTAGCATGGTCAGCAAGACTCTCATTCAGAGAGGACGCTAAATAAAAAGGCAGGGATATTTTGGCCCCATGACAGAAGTGGTTCAAAATAGCAAAGTGATAGTTATAGATTTTTGTAAATCTACTGTCAACAATTAAATACTCCATTAAAACCCTTAAAACTTTTTGCCAAAAGTGCTTTACCTGTTGGTGAATGTAATAGGAAATGTTGTCTTTCTTCACAAGCTTGCCCTTCTCATCCTCTGATTTCGGGAAGATTTTGAACGCTTCAACTGCATACTTCCGATCTCTGTAAAATTTGGTGCCCTTTGTCTGCAAACCCGTGACATCTGTGACCAGGTTCTCATCAATTTGCCATATCTCCCTAAACAGGGTAACTCTGTTGTTACTCCAGCCTCTAGAAAAACTGTGAGAAACAGAATTTCTGCTTCCGTGAAGCTTTTCCATATAGTCAGTAAAGCTATATCTGTGAAGTCTTCTCCAGACTTTTCGTTCACTCTTCCAATTTTCACATCTTGGGGGCTCGTTCCTGTTTAAATTACCACCCATTTTGAGCTCCAGGTAGAAGTACCAGCAGCTATAATTCATAGTCCGCAGATGAAACCCCAAATGCTTGTAAATTTTGGAGTTACTGAACAGAGACTCTTTTGTTGTTTTGAAACTTATGTTTATGGCCACACAAACCCAGCAATTATGATTATAATCTTCCTCATCCATATGATCATGGAAAGGATGCCAAAAAGCACTCATTAACTGGCAATTAATCCGCCCCCAGAATCTGTCTTTGGACTTCATTCCCCAAAATATAATCATGATATTAACTTGACCCATTGATACGATCAAAATATAATTGCTCTTTAACCTCCCTTTTACAATGAGTTTCTCCAATATATTTAACATCATTCTCTAAATTGACCCCTTCATTAGCTAAGACATCCGCTACCCTATTGCCTTCTCTTAGAGCATGAGTTATGCTAATACTAACATAGTTATTTAACAAATATTTAGCACTTTTAACTAAGTTAGTAATATTCCAAGAAACAAAGCTTGTACCTTTGAGGGCTTGGGTGATGTTTAAGGAGTCCCCTTCGAGCCAAATTTTTTTGAATTTGAATCCCTAAGCAAGTTGGAGGCTTTTTAGCATGGCCAGAGCTTTAGCCACGTGATTATTTTGGACCCCAAAAGGAGAAGCAAAAGCTGCAATGCAGACTCCTTGAGCATTTCTAATAACTCCTCCACCACCAGACTTCCCAGGGTTTCCCTTAGCCGCCCCATCGAAACTCACCTTTATCCAATCATGATCAGGAAAGCACCAAACAATATTATCTCTCCTATTCTTATTGTCAGATCTGCAGACTTTATGTATTAGATTTCATTCAGTGAGGATATCTTTTTCCATATCATTCATATCAGTAACAAACCATTGCTAATTGTTCTTGTGAGGAATATTGATGTTCTCTTTTATGGTCCTGCAGATTTTTTCAAAAACCACCTGAAAGTTACACTTAGCTTCCCTAAATATTCTACTATTTCTTTCTTTCCAAATGCCCCAGCAAATCATGGGGAGGGTCAAGGACCAAAGGTTCTTGATAAGATGGCATTTATTGGGGAAATTCCATTGCCAGACAATATCCTTGATACTCTTGTTCATAACCCAACTAACTTTCCATTTCTCCCACATTTTACACCAAATTTCCCAGGTAAAGGAGCAATGAAAAAATAGATGATCAACTGATTCTTCCTCTTTCTGGCATAGCTCACATCTATTAGGGAGTTTGACTCTTCGGACCAAATTGTCAAGAGTAAGGATACTATTGTGAGAAGCAATCCAAAAGAAAATATTGACTTTAGGGATCAAAATGTTGTTCCAAACTTTACTCCAAATGGGATTACTGGTCTGAGAAAAAGTGTTTTTGTAGGCTGAAGCAACCGTAAATTCACCTCTAGGATTACTTTTCCAGAGAAAAACATCATCATAGTCTTTGTTAAGGGAAAAGGATAGCAGCTCCTTCTAGAGTAAGGAAAATCCAGAATGTATAACATCAAGCCTCACCCATTTGTCCTCCTTCCAGTAATCACACACCATAAGCCCAAACCTCCTTTTACATTCCTCAATAACTTGACTATTGTCTTGATCATAAAGAGCTTCATTCTTCATCCAAGGGTCCTCCCAAAACCTTATTTTGTCACCTTTTCCAAGGACCCATCCAGCTCCAGCTTTGGCCACTTTTATAGATTTGATAATACTGTTCCAAATGAAGGATCCAATAGGAATGTCTTCAAAGTCAAGGACCAATTGGATAAGTTGATTCTAAATATATTTATCAAACCATATTTGATTCTAATCTTTCTTGGTATCATAAGCTCTCCATAATTGTTTTGCTAGAAGAGCTTTAATCCCCAACCCTCCTTTGTTCTTTGGTCTATAAACTTTATCCCAAGCAACCAAGGATATCCTCTTTTTTTCTTCAACTCCTGACCATAAAAATCTCTTCTGGATTCTTTCCAAAGCTTCAGAAAATTTAGTCGGGATACCAAATAAACTGAGGGCATAAACAGGGAGGTTCTGGAGTGTAGCTTGAAGGAGCTGCAATTTCCCAGCCTGAGATAAAATAGAACCTTCCACCCAGCTAATTTTTTGTTGAATTTATCAATAATCATATTCCAAAAGGAGTTTGGGGGAGTTAAACCCAAGGGAAGACCCAGATATGTGGAAGGGAGCATGTCCACCTTGCAACCAATAATTTTAGCAATTTTATGTTGCCTTATGACCGGAGTATTCATGAAATATATAGCCAATTTGTCCCAATTGACTTGCTGACCAGTAGCTAAAGCATAGGAATTAAGAGCAGTTTTGAAGGCCTCAGCCTCCCTAACAAAAGAATATCCCATTAGGATAGTATCATCAACAAATTGTTGATGAGAGCAAAAAACATTAGCAGAGGAAGGTTGAAGACCTTTGATGGTTTTACTCAATTTCAGATTGTGAATCAATCTGCTCATGCTCTCAACCAAAATGGTGAAGAGAAGAGGAGATATGGGATCTCCTTGTCTGAGCCCCCTTGACATTTTAAAGAATTTTGTAGGAGATCCATTAATCAGAATAGAGAACATAGGAGTGGTGATCAGCTCTCTGATAATTTTGGTTATCTTTTCATCAAATCCAAAAGCCTCCATGATTCTGAAAAGAACATGTCACTCCACTCTATCATAAGCCTTCGCCAAATCCAACTTTATCAAGAAGCCTTCTTTTTTAGAAAAATTGAGGGAATGAATGTTCTCATGCACAAGAATGATAGAGTCCAAAATCTGCCTGCCAGGAACAAAACCTTTCTGCTCCTCAGAGATGGTGAAGGGGAGAACAACCAAAATTCTAGTGGTCAAAACTTTGGATATGATCTTATAGAAAGAGTTACATAGACTTATTGGCCTAAATTCTCCCATAGAATCCACCCCAGCAACTTTAGGGATTAGGGCGATAAACGTGGAGTTGAGTTCCTTAAGGATTCTTCTAGCTCCAAAAAATTATTTGACTGCATTAACTATGTCTTCTCCCATAATATGCTAGAATTCCTGGAAGAAAAGCATAGGGAAACCATTAGGACCCTGAGCTTTAGCCCCTTGAAATGAAAAGACAGCTTTTTTAATTTCTCCAGCAGATAGGATAGCAAATAGGGCCTTATTCTAAATAGGATTAATGATCTTAGGAATGATATTAACCAAATTGTGTTGGTAGGTATGATCAATGTCCTTGTTACTATTGAGGAGCTGATTGAAGAACCTGGCAGCTTCATCCCTGATTTCCTCCTTATTAAGAAGAGTTTTGTCCGCTACAATAAGTCTTGAAATTCTATTCGCTGCTTTATGTTTTAAAGATGTCATGTGGAAAAATTTAGTGTTTCTATCCCTAACCTCCAGCCAGATCGCCCTGGATCTCTGCCTCCAGTAGATTTCTACCCTAGAAATAATGTTGTGGAGTTTGACTAGAACATCATCTTCCATGGCTTTAGAATACTTTTGATAGCCATCTTTCTGTATTGAATTTTGGATCTGATCCAGCTCCTCCTTTAGCTTTTTCTTTGAATCAAAAATATCACCAAAGACCTTCTTGTTCCATAACTTAATGTTGACTTTGATATTTTTAAGTTTTTTGGCAACTTTATACATGGCAGTTCCATTTACATCAATATTCCACCAGTTAGCAATAGATTTTTCAAGATTAGGGTGGGAAATCCACATCTTTTCGAACCGAAAAGGGAAGCTCTGATTATTCTTAAAATTCTCAGCAACAAAAGAGATGGGATAATGGTTTGAACCAATTCTATTAATAACAGAAAGGGAGCATCTATGGGAAAGAATCCAATCATTGGTGACAAGGGATCTTCACCATCCCTTCGGTTAGACCATGTGTAGGATACCCCATTGAGATCCATATCAATGAGAGCATTGATATTAATAAAGTTCATCAAGTCAGATCTGTTGTCTGGTTGAGCATGAATACCCCCATATTTATCAATGTCTTGCAAAGGAGTATTGAAATCTCCCATCACAACCCAGCTATTCAAAGGGAAATATTTTCTTTTTTGCTGAATTTTATCCCAGAATTTGCTTCTAGCAGATTTGGAGTTAGGGGCATAGATATTAGTAATAACACATTCCTTTCCATCAAAGATGCTTTTAGCTTTCAAGGATAAAATATTTCCATCTACATCAATCATTTCTCCAGCGATGGTTTTCATGTTCCAGAAAATTGCTACCCCTCCAGATGCTCCATTCGAGCTACTGCCACAAACTCCTCTAATTTTAAAGAAGTTTAATTTCTCCACTTTCTCTTTACTCATTTTGATTTCATATACCAGGATAATATCTGGATTTTGATCTCGAATGAGGTTCCATAATATATCCTGTTTATTGAGACCATTTAGGCCTCTGATGTTCCAAGATATTACCTTCATTTGGAAGCGTGAGGGCAGGATTCCTTTATAGTTCGTTGCCTTCCATTAGCTATGTTTTGCTTGCTCTCCTGGTCCCTATGCCATTTCATAGTTTTACGTCTCGATGGGGATCTTGAAGCACCAAAATCAACCTTGGACCTGGTTCTGGTTTTCACCCCATTAAGGCCTCCTACCTTCTTAGTTTTTATTTTCTTTCCATTTCCTATTATGTTTTCTTCTTGTTCCACTCTAGGCTCATCTTGCATATTACTCCATAGTTCTCCTCTTTTCTGGGATGATGTAGGCATATCAACTCCAATATTTTGGAATAACGCATTTAAATTTACCTGAGGCGATCCAAACTTGTTGCTCCTTCCAAGTTTAATTTCATGTTCTTCAAATTCATCTAGGCACTGTTCATCTTTTTTTGATATAGAATCTTGAAGACCTCATGATGAGAGTCAGTGATATTCTCAATCTCACCATCTTCAAGTGTCTCTTCATTTATTTCATTCTCCTTCTCCTGTGTTTGTAGAGCCTCAAAGGTATTGACTGTTTTGATCTCAAACTCCCTGATTTCATTCTTTTTATTCTCCTTCATAGGGGGATTCTTAGGAAGGTCAATTCTATCTCCTTCTGATGGTTCTGATATATTGACAGAGCTTCCACTTTTTCCTTCTAACTTGTTACCTTCTTTGTTATTATTCTTTTCTTTCCAGACCTATTTGTGGATATTTGTTATCACAAGTTTTTTAGGGTTGTTGGGACAATCCTTAGCCCAGTGACCAACTTTTTTCCAAGAAAATCACACAAAGGGGAGTGATTCGAACTCTATTGACTATTCCCATAATCCAAGTTTGGAGCTTATATCAATAGTATTAGGAAGGTCCATATTCTGCGAAATGTTGACATAGATACGCGCATAAATCAATCTCTTGCAAGTTGTTGTTATTAGATCTATCACAACAAGCTCTCCAAAGGAGTTCGTGATTCCTGAGAAAACATCCTCCACCCAGTATTCCAACGGTAACCCTGGTAGCCTTACCCAAACTGGAGCAGTTTCAAAGAAAGAGTCATTGAGTTTCATGTTAGGAGACCATTTTCTCACAGATAAAGAAGATTTACCAAACATCCAGGGGCCACCACTTAAAGCAGCTTCCATATCTTCCCCATAAGAGAATGAGAATACAAAAAAGCCTCTAGGTAGGGCAGAGACATCAACCTGACCTTTCATTCTCCATTTTCTCTTAACAAAAGACCTAACATCCTCAATATTAGGTCTAGGTCCAACAAACTTCCCCACCAGAGAAAAAGCCATTAAAGAGATGCTATGATCGAAAACTAAATCGGGAATCTCAATAGCAAGTTTACCCATTTTATTATCTGATATATCTTTCACAAAGGGGAAAGACGATTTACCAGTCAGTTTTCCATATGCTTTCCTTGCAAAAAGACTACTCCAGGGTTTGGAAACTTGCCCCTCCTTGATATTTTCTGAGTCAACTTTCACTGTCTTGGGGCTCGATTCTTGGGAATCTTTCAACTTTTTGTGGTCAGGAGGAGGGTCCTGTAGCCGTGGATCCCCATCCTGTCTCCCATCCTCATCATCCATTGCTTGTCCTTGAGCTGCAGTGGATTCAGAACCAGAGGATCCAGCCTCACTATTCCCGCAATTTCCCGATTTCAAATTTCCACAGGCAAACGTTGTTCCCTCCATTTAAATGTTAATAATAAGTTGATGTCTGATTATTCACATTGCATAAATGCTATTTAAATTTTACGTTAGTTGTTAATGAAAAAAAAAAGGTGTTCCATTAGATGTTAGTTAGCTTATTTTCTCTAGGGTATTTTGGTGGTCATTACACACTCCCCATTGGGTTATCCTAGCAACCACTTTGGCCCCTGGTCCCTAATGACATCCACCTCCATGACCCACTCTAGTACCTATACCTTGGCTCATCCCATTAAATTGAATTAGGTATCAAAATATAACATAATGCAATGATTCACTTTCCATATCCTCAATTACATCAATTACCTCTTTACGTAATGTCATTTCATCCATACTACCAAGAGAACAAATCCACTTAATTCCACAATGATATTTATCCAAGTTATTCATAAGTAATCAAGCACTCATAATAATTTCTCATACCAATAGTCATTAATTCATTCCACCTAGAAAGGCATAGGTCAGGCAACATCAACAATCTCAATGCAAATCAACATAATATAACACCCACACATGGGGCTCATGCATGAATGAGAACTATGCATATATACCCATATTAATCATCATAATAATATCACAATAGATCATGTTCACAATTCATTACAAGATCATTACTCAAGGAGAAACCTCATGGTCTCCTAATCATGAATCTAATCGCGGATCGATCTCAAAACACCAATACACATGAAAATTCCCTATGGAATATAATGGAAGCATACCATGGCATCATAACTCATCATACCATGAGTCAATTGAACCCAACCACCAAGGCCAGAAGGTGGGACAACTCATCAAACTCCCGAAGAAGGTTAAAACCCAAAACTTAGTTTAGAGCAACCAATTGCAAAATTTTGGGAGCAAATGCAAAATAAAATTGGTAAATGAAAAATTCTACATGAAAATATGGAAATTTGGAAGTAGTTGTAGGATTTTTCTCTAGGAAGCTACCTAGTGCATCAAGTTAGACCAAAATTAAGTATGGGAGGCCAAAATTAGGGACCAACACATTTGGGAACTACCTCATGAAACTTAAAAATAATAATTAAAACACCCATACAATATTCCCACTAAAATTAGGTAGAATCTCTCAAGAACACCTCATTTTTACATTGATTTCCCAAAACCACAATCAAAAAATCACAAGGAGACCATATCAAAGGCATAGCATGGTTCAAAATCACTCTACAATATTTATTCAAACTACTAAAATGATTCAATTTGAAAATCCAAGGAGGAATAAAGACCCCTACCTCAAACTTGGAGTAAAACCTTCAAATCCAAAGCAAAATCCACACTCACCGCCAATGGCCACAAGATTAAGACATCATGAAGGATTTTGTAAACCAAATCTTTTAAGAACATACCCATCGCATTTTAATCCAGGAGACTCCATGAATAGAGTTTTTGAGAGAACATTAAAAATGCTCTAAGTGTTAAAAAATGAACTCAATAATTAAAAATAAACTCATTTTTAGGAGTGAGAATATTGTAATAAAAAAACAAATTAAAATTCAATTATCCAATAAACTCCCTAAAGAACCCTAAAAAATAATCATTTAAATCTCAATTCCATCCAATGCATTTAAGACATATTTCATATTTAAATATAGAATTACTATTAAAGAATGCAATATGCTGACAACACACCTCACTTGATTGAATATGCACAAAAAGTCATTACAAGACAACTTAACATGATGAATGGGTTTCAGAAAGCTACCAACTATTGTAGTCAAGGCTCAAAATAATAAAATAATAAAAATAGTAAAATCAAGGTAATTTTTGTAATCAAGCGACACGATTTTTGGCTTGAGGTATTTAGCCACTGTGTTATCTCTTGTTAATCATCGTGAGGGATGTGGCTAAACTTAGACCTATGGAGCTAGGTGGAGTTGATGCCCTAAACCTGTAGTCATTGAAACATTCACACATCAAGTGTACCTACTCATGCATCACATTAGCTCAAATCATTAAAGGGGATTTTAAAATTGTATGTTTCAATGATACAATTTCATCCCTTCCACGTCTTATTACCAATTAAACTTTCATAATAGTATAGTGTTGTATACTATACACCTTTACTAGTGTGTCCAATTTCACACTCTCCTAGCACCTATTTTAGTTTTTCTCTTTCCTCTATGCATTATAGGACCTTTATTGATTTAAATTAATTTTATGGGTCTTATTCCACTTTATTATATCATTACACTTTTATTTGGGTCCTTAATTCTAGTTGTACCCTGCATTATTTTTTATATTAATTTAAATTCTAATCTTACCCTAATTTCAATGTTTAAAGAACATTTTCACATATCTAAACACCGACCATGATTGATTTAACTTTATAATCACGATATCTCGTATCCCTACAAAATTAGAAAAAAGTCAGCCAGATTGTGGTGCTATCACCATGGTCCCGTACCTTTTTCCCCAAATTTTGGGAGCTTCATTTGGTAGTATTATAATGTTCAAATCTCGCTTTGTGTCAAATTTAATCAATTCTAAGTCAACCTAAAGGTTATTTTAATTATGAAATTCCTATATAATGCATCACTCTTAATTAGTTTTCATAATCTAATCGCATGAGCTAGCATTATCATCAATTTAAGGGCAATTATTCTTCCTCGATAGTAAATTTGATTCAAGGAGTAGAAAATTAAATCAAGGAATCTTCACATTATGTTTCAATTATGAATTTATGATGGATTTCATGTGAATACTTATGTTATTGCATCAACACATGAAGGAATTATCCTAAGAACATTGCACCACGTATTGAAGGTAAAATCATCTTCATTCAAGCATTTTAGCCTTTCCCTCAAAAGGAAAGCTTTTCTTATTCAGTTCAAGTTCAATTTCTACACTGTGGCTTCATTGGCTAGGAAATGTCATATCACGTGCATTCATATTGGGGGTTTTAATATCCCAAAAATCTTTAACAATATATTGCCTATTTGGTGAAATAGGGGATTTTGAATTTGGGCTATGAAAAAATATAATATTTGGTGAAAATTGGGGGGTTTTAAATTAGGTTGTGTATTGAGAGGGGGTGACAAAAAAGGAGTTAAGGGCAATATTTTTTGAAAATAGGGGGATTCTTTAGTATGTCATGAACACATGTGATATAAGCCAACTTCACTAAGTGAAGCCCTTATGAATTTCTATTTCAATTAGGGTTGATTTCAAACCCAAGGTTTTGCCTAAGGCAAACCCCTATCCACAACACAATTTCCCTTCTTTTGGTATGTAAGTGATAGATTCAGGAGTTGTGAAGGTGGAAAGGGATAAATGAGACAAAAATAAACAAAATTGGCTTTTGCAAAAGTTCTAAAGATGCCCAAGACCAAGCCAAAAGTGTAGGACCAGGGTGACAGGCGCCCTGGTCCCAAACAATTTTTCTTGTCACCAGTGGACTCAATATCTTTTCTTATTTTCAAAAAGACCCAAGCTGCATATGTTTGTAGTTGAAGGACCATGGTGACCACCACCATAGTATTGAAAAATTAGGCCAATTTTTTAGGTACAGGTTCCAATCCTCTTCTCTTGCTCAAATCCCAGTTTATAGCTCTATTTGGCTTCTGCAACATTATGTTTTCATCATTTCATTTCAACTTCTCATTGCTTGTTATTTATTTAGAATTCAAAACCTAATTCAAACATAATTTCAACTCAAACAAAATGGGAAATAGAAATTGAATCAGCATCTGACCCTCTTCCTAATAGAATTGAGGTTGGATCTATTGAGTTCATCCTCCTTTTAATGTAATGTTTGTGAAAATTAGGCCATTTCCTAGTTTACAAAGCATAATTTGTGAAACCATAATTTTCCATCCATTACATTTTATTGAACTCAACTCTTCTTGCACTTGCATATTTCTTATTTTGTGTTTTAGATCCAATTTTCATATTTAGATACTTTCATTTCATAGCTTTATTTAAAATAAAAATATTAAAAATCATGTTTTATGCATTTTGTGTGTTTGTAGTTAGCATTTCTTTTCAAAATGTCTAATTACTCTTTACAAGAATTTTGTGCCTTTCATAATCCATTTGCTTATGATGACTATCCTTTTAAAAAAGTATATAGTAGAGAAGAACTTGGGGAGGCTCTTGGTGGTTTCCTTTATCCTATGCCCTCATCTTCTAAACCATCATTTTTCTAATGGCTAATCAACATGATGTGTAAGCCATTTAGCAGTGATGACATTGAGATTTTGGATGGAAATCTTGATGACTTCATCCTTGCCTCTAAATCATTATGTAAATCTCCAAAAACTCACAAGGATATTATCATGCATGACAATCCTCTTTATGAACCTTTACCTTCTATAAATCCTATTTATGAAAAATCTTTTATGATAAAATAAGTTGATGTGGATGACAGTCCTCTTTATCAAGCTTTATCTTTTAAAGAAGAGGCCCTAATGAACCATAATAATTCCTCTCCTAAATCTTCAATTGTTCATGAGGATACTTTCATGGAAGAAAAGATTATTAAAACTTCTTTTACAAATCTTCCTCTTAAGGATGTATTTTTGAAAAGTGATGTTGATCTTTCTCCTAAAATATGTCTCTCCCATAAGAATATCATAGAGCAATAGGATGATGTTAAATATCCTATACAACTAAGTAGGGGCTATTTGTGGGCCTCAATGCTTCCAAGTCTCCCCAAACAGAGTGACTTTGTTATTGTTCCATCCCTTGGTGAAACCTTGAGACACCGACTTTTTACTACCATGCAATTTTTCCATGTAGTATGTGAAACCATGTCCATGCAGCCTCCGCCAAACTTTCCGTTCACTTTTCCAATTATCACAGTCAAAGGGCTCATTCCGATTAAGATTGCCTCCCATGTTGTAATTCAGGTCGAGGCCTTCAACAGAGCACAAGTTACTCAAAAACTGAAAACCAGGACTTAAGCGCAGACTCTTGAACAGAATGTTGGGCTCGAAAAATAGGGAAATTTCCTTGATTTCGAAGAGATCTTTAATAATAGTCACAATGAACCAACACTTATTATGATTAGCCCCGTCACACCGGTGATCATAATCACAATGCCTAAAAATGATCATCAGCTGACACTCCACATAACTCTAATCTCTGTCTTTGATATCTGGACCTAGAAAAGTAATGATAAACTTAACTTGAACCATGGTCATGATCAAATAATAATTGCGCCCGGACATCCTTCTTACAAGAAGCTTCTCCGATATATTTAGTGTCCTCCTCTAAATAAACCCCCTCATTAGCTAATAGGTCAGCAACCTTGTTACCTTCCCTTAGAGTATGGGAAATGAAAACACTATCGTAGGCATCTAATAATTTGTTACCTCCCCATTCAAGAATGTTGACTTCACAACCATTTGATAGACTTTAAAATCTTTATATGTTGCAAAAGACAAAAACATCCTAATAGCTTCCATTATGGCAACATGAGTGTATGTCTCTTCAAAATCAATGCCTTCAACTTGTGTAACCTTTGCATACCAATCTTACCTTGTTTATTACAACACGGCCATCTTCATCCAGCTTATTCCAGAACACCCACTTTATTCCAATGACATTCTTATATGTTGGTCTAGGGACTAGCTTTCAAGTCTATTTTTTCTCAATTTGATCTAACTCTTCATTCATAGCCTTCATCCTGTAAAGGGGAAAAATTAGGATTTCCACCCAAAGAAGGATGAAAATCACTCATTTTATGATTTTAGACCTTTACATTCAAAAGATAGAAGGGAATCCACTAGATTTAGTCATAAATTAGATAAGGACTAAATATTGAATTAGGGTAAAGTGCTCAAAAATGAAGGTAAAACTAAGAAAATAGTGAGCTATAAATGCAAGATTTTTGTGTGCACTTGGATCTGAGTAGTATAAGCTGAGTCGGATTTGACCCTCGAAAAAGCTCCTAAAAAGTCGATACCATGGTGCATCACAACAGTCCTCCGAACTTTTCACACGCCAAAAAGGGTTGTTTCGTCTTTGTGAATGAAGCTTATTTTGAAGAGTACAACTCTGTACCTATTTCCTGCACACTCAAAAAAAGGGGAAATACGTTGGGAATAGGGGCTTGCCTTAGGTCAAACCCCTATTTTAGAATTAACCATAAAATTGAAATAAATGTAATTGAAATGATTGAAAGAAAAGGTTATCCTTTTGAGGGAGATGTTGAATTATGACTGAAAATTGAATGATGATACCTCCTTGTGAAGTTTTGCTTGCCTCCACATGGAATTAGGGTTTCATGAAATAGGATGTAAATCTCCACTTAAATGCTTGAATCTTGACATTATTGCTACTCCAAGGCTTGAAGGAATACTGAAAATGCTCAATTGCTTGATATCATGTGTGTGCTCAATGCTTCTTGATTCTTCATGATTATCAAATGAGAGGAGAAATCCTCCTTATATACTTTCCCGTCGAGAAAATTGGCTAATTTTATGACATAAGCCAACACAAAGAGGGGAATCCCACTCAAACTTGAGATATGAAAATGGGTTTAAAGAGGGCCCAATTTAGTGAGGACCATGGCATGGCACCATGGTCCCAACAAGGACCATGGTGTGGTGTCATGGTCCTGTCCTATTTTGGGGCAAGGATCAAGTGCCTTATGCATACGAAATGTCAAAAAAGATGCCATATGGAAGGGGCATGAGCATAATCAGGTCCCAAGCAAGCCAAGAGGCGCAAATGCTAAGGTAGGGACCCAATGCAATCAAAATTGCAAAGGGTTGCAATTTTTTGATGCTACATTTAGACCCCATTTTAGTGGGAGTATGATGTCAATCATACTCTCGGTAAAGTACAAAGGGTTCACATTGAAAAACTTTCACCAAGTCATCAAGGAGGCAAGATAAACCAAGCCCCCAGTGGACTTTAGGATCTTACAACTTTAATGATAAGGTAAAAGGGAAGATCATGAGAGAGAGAGAGAGAGAAAGATAGAACCATGGCTAAAAACTCGTAAGGCTCTCTTACTATGAGTCATGAAAATAAAAATACCAAAAATTACAAATCATTAAGTATCAAGATATGCAAAAGATAGAATCATTAAGTAGAGTGTATGCCCCCATGTTAAAGTGATTGTGTACACCTTGTTGGGAGTAATTGATGTAAGGTAGGATACACCCAAAAAGACAAGCATGTTATCACAATAATTATCCCCCAAGAGTGGAAAAATCAAAGGATAATGAACACAAAACACAAAGCACGGTTTGTTTAGCTTAACTATGAGGTCAATATTTTTTTTATGATAAATAATGTATATCATGTATATATTATGCATAGAATTGTCCTCATCCCCCAAAGATAGGAAACCACCATGGAAGAAAGGGACACATGCCTTTTGAGAAAATATGGGAGAGATCAAAAGAGATGTCAACATTTTGTATCATCCTCAAGTAGACAACACTAGGGACAACAAATAGAAGAAGGTCATTGTTCGTCCCCAAATCAACAGATTGGAAATTTCTAAGAGTATGCCAAGTTCTATGCTTAAACCTTCCAACTAACTTGGCCAACGAGCATAGTGAATACTTAGGCTTACTAAATCCCTACACTTTAGGCTCTGTAGGACCTAGGCGGGTGTACCTATTCACCAACCAGTTCTTCAGGATGATTCTTTTTATAGAAGATTGTGTTTAAACTATACTCTAATTCTAGTGTTTATCTCAAAGTAGCATATGTTTCTGAGATAAACTATCTTACTCTTTAACCTCTTCTAACTTCTTGATTCTCCTACTTCCTACTCTTATATCCTACTTATATATTCTACTGTAATCTAAAATAATATGTGTTTTGAATGAAATTTTCACAAGTAACTAACCAGTGCTTTCTCCTTTTGGGGCTATAGAGTGACCCTCTTCTAGACTTTCATGTATAACCCTATGAAACATTTTTTTAAATCCACCCCTTAGATGGATTTGTCAGTGTATCTAACTCTCAATATTATTTGAGTTACTATCTACCACAATAATGAGTCTGATTGAGTTTAACTTTCCCTTGAAAAGACCAATTGGAAAGAACATAAGGATAAGGTTGTCACATATGTATCCTATTTCATCAGATTATTATGGTGACAAGAAATTTTTTCATAAGAGAATTTAAGATAGCATTCATTCACTGGAAATGAAAATCATAGATAACAAATATCTTGAATAAAAGATCTTTCACAACACAATTGAAATGAAAACATTGATTCTAATACTAAAATAAAAAGTCTTTGTAGATTGTATGATAAAACTACTGATGATGATGATCCTTTCCAATGATTACATCACATATTTATAATATAGTGAGGGGTCATGCCCCTTCAAAGAGTCTTTTGAATCATAACTAACATAGAAATTAACTTAACGACTAGTTACCCTAAGATCTAATCAAACACATATGCACATTTGTCAAATGATCAGCATATCTTTGGCTCAAATAAGTGCCACAATCCTCCACTGTGCTCCTTTCCATGGTCTCAAAAACAATCATTTCTTCCATATGGCTACTGACTTGATTAGGATCTCCCCTTTTGGTAGCTTTCCCTTGGATTTCATAGGGTTCTTACTATAGAACATAAGATATCACTGAGAGGTGGGGTGAATTAGTGATTATAAACAATTTCAATCAATGTGTGCAACAGGTTGGATAATGAAAGTCCTAACAAGCAACCACATACAAGAACACATCACATAACACCGGATATAAGAGGAAAACCCAATATGGGAAAAACCTCGATGAGAAAAGTTGTTGGAGATCTACTGCTCCAATCCAGCCTCATAGTGAAATAACAGTTTTACAATGTTTAGGGCACCAACCCAAGGAGAACCAACCCTTAGCAATTTATGGGCACCTACCAAAAGGAGCACCAACCCCTATTCTATTTTGAGCACCAACTCAAGGAGCACCAACCCCTGCACTAAGCACCCACTCAATGAAATATAATGAGATATAAAATCAATACAATGATAAAGACCTGGTTACAAATGAGTTTTGTAACACCTGGAAACTATTCACTCGGTCGGTTGAACTCTTTTATGTTACACTGCTTCTCTTTTCTACCGGTCCTCTATTCTTACTTTTTGAATCCTCTACAACTTAGTTTCACCCTTGTCGGATCTTCTCTTAAATTTACTATGCTCTCTTTTACTCTCTGCTATTATCTTACCAGTTCAGATATTGTCGGTTTAACAGACTGTTTACCTCTGTAACAGTTTACCAGTTACCTTAACCTTTGTCAGTTAAACCTTCCTTACTAGTTCTACTCCAACACTCAATCGCTTCAATATTTTCTATCACACTCAGACTGATCAACTCTTGCCTCATAGAGTTTCACTTTGTCATAAATCTCTCATCAAGCATCCTCTATCAACATACTTAAGTTTTTGATCTGCATATTTATATATATGCTTTCCTGCCAAAACAAAAAATCAAACTTTACGCACTTAGGGTTTTCTTCACCGACCTCGATCCATATCAAATCAGATCTCATCTTTCTTGAATCGATAACCTACAATAGTACAACAAAAATCTCTATCCTATTGTAGTTTTCCTATGAGCATTTACTATATCTAGCAAACTGGACTTTGTTCATCAGTCTTGATTTTGTCAATCACAATAAATGATCTAGAAGTTTATAAATCATCTATAAGTTTCTTTATCCAGACCAACAAGATGATCAAATATCCTGCTTCGATCATGATGTCAAAGAATAAAATATTTTCCCTTCGATCTACTTTGAGCCACAATCCTCTGCAACTGATCCATGATTTTTGCAATCGATATTTAATATCAACCTACTCAACAACTGCCTCGCTGACACGCCATTCACCTACCACTATGCGTTTGCCACCTGGAGTCCACGTGACACTTTTTTATTCTATCGGTTAGTTCATGTTATATCGAACTCCACTTACTGGGTTTGCTTGCTTACCGATTGACATCCCATACCAATTGACATCAACATGCCAAAAATCTCCAATGTCGGTAACAATATCTTGCATATCAGTTAACATACTTACCAGTTGACATCAATGAAAATACAATGCCAACAATCTCCCCCTTTGGCATTAATTTCAACACCCATATTGTCGGGTTAACCTCCACAACCTAGGCTCACAATATGCACTATCTCCAACTGCGGTTCTTTCTCCAACTGTGAAATTTCTCCCCCTTTAACAACAATGACAAAGGGCCATGGTAGCTTTCTGAGGTCTCCCCCCTTTGTAGGTAATTCATGAACTACTATACTTTATCTCCCGGTAGGATAGACTACTTTTCCCTTTCACCCTGCGGTCCAATTTATAATTTTTATTAAGTACAAATTGAATAGACACTGAAAAACAACCACAAACATAGACTGATGAGCACATTCTCCCCCGATAAAGTTACTCTCTTGGTCAAGTTTATTGTGACTTTGGTAGATAGATAAATTGTATATACAATTGCCCAAAGCTTCAAACCAGTCTGTACTGCCATACAGACGTTTGATCTCCCTCTATGTCTAGCATATGGTCCAACAGTCAGAAAATATATGGCTATGAACTCCCCCTGAACCATAGATCTCCATACACATTTAAGTGCATAAAGTTGGTGAGAAAAATCCTAACTTGTGTCTTAGATATTCAAATGTGTTTACCAGTAGAGGTTTTGTGAAGATATCAGCAACTTGTTCACTTGTAGGAACATATTCTACCTTCACTTCTTGCTCTGCAAGCTTCTCTCTGAGAAAGTGGTGTTTGATAGCAATGTGTTTTGTCCTTGAGTGCATAATCGAATTCTTTGAAATGTTGATTGCACTTGAGTTATCACACCGGATTGAAATAAGGTCAGATATTTCTATCTGAATGTCCTTGAGGGTTTGCTTCATCTATAACACCTGAGAACAACATGTAGCAACAACAATATATTATGCCTCGACAGTAGATAAGGAGACTGAATCATGTTTCTTATTGTGCCATGAAACTAACCGGTCACCTAAAAAGAATTCACCACCACTTGTGCTTTTCCAGTCACCAATACAACCTGCCCAATCAGCATTGGTGTAGGCCTATAAAGTGAAATCTCCTTGCTTTGGATACCATAAGCCATAATTAAGTGTTCCTTGTGGGTACCTAAAGATTCTTCTAACTGCATTCTCATTTGACTGTTTAGGTGTAGCTTGAAATCTTGCCACCATACGTACTGCCTCCACTATATTTGGTCATGAGGTAGTAAGGTATAACAGACTACCAATCATGGATCTATACAGGGTCTGATCCACTTCCAGTGACTCATCAACCTTGCTCAACTTGCATCCAGTCACCATGGGGGTACTTACCGATTTGATGTCTTCCATCTGAAACTTCTTCAACATATCTCCGGCATACTTGGTTTGAGAGATAAATATTCCTTTATCTTATTGTGAAATTTGCAAATCAAGAAAATATGATAGCTCTCCAAGCATTGACATCTCAAACTCTTATTGCATCTGATCAACAAACTCTTTACACAAGATATCCTTGTTGCCTCCAGATATTATATCATCCACATATACAACAACAATAATCAAATGATTTCCATTTGCTTTGATGTACATATTACTATCTATGCTTCCCTTTCTGAAACTTTTCTCCTTAAGATACTTATCTAACCTTGAATACCATGCTCTCAGAGCCTACTTTAAACCATACAATGCTTTCTTCAATCAGCATACAAAAGTTTCATCATCATACAACAAAAAAACCTTTTGGTTGTTCTATGTAGACTTCTTCCAAATTACCATTCAAGAAAGAAAACTTGACGTCCATTTGATATACCTTGTATCCTTTGAAGGCAAAGAATGCTAATAACATTATAATAGCCTCAAGTCTTGCAACCGATGCAAATGTTTCTTCAAAATCAATTCCTTCTACTTGAGAAAACCCTTTGCACGCTAACCTTGCTTTATGCCTGACAATCTTACCTTGTTCATTCATCTTGTTCTAGTAGACCCATTTAGTACCAATGACATTCTTATCTGCTGGTCTAGGAACTAATTCCCAAGTCTTGTTCTTTTCAGTTTGTTGCATCTCTTCTTCCATTGCATCCATCCATTTCTCACTTTTTCTAGCCTCATTGAATGTTTTGGGTTCCATTTCAGTCATGAGGCAAAAATTCAATTGTTCATTATTTTGGGCAAGTCTTCTTCTTATATGTACACCGTCACTTTTATTTTCTATAATCTACTCTTTCGGGTGATTTTTCTGCACATATCTATTAGGGGTCTTGTTGGGTGCTTCTCCTAGTTCATTTTCTGACTAAACTTTATCTTCATCACATGAATCATCATATCAGTTTACATGTTCTTGTTTGCCTTTATGCAAATATTCATCGACTCTTACATGCACACTTTTAATGACTCTTTTTCAGTCTTTTATTATAGCATTTGTAGGCTTTGTTGTGAGTAGAGTAACCCAAGAAGATGCCTTCATCACTCCTAGAATAAAAACCACCTAAACTATCTTCATCTCTCTTGATGGAGCATTTACTTCCAAACACTTTGAAATATTTAACTGATGACTTCCAGTCATACCACAATTCATAAGGTGTCATTCTGCTAGTTGTTCTCAACTAAACTCGATTCAATGTATATACAATAGTATGTACTACTTTCTTCCAGTACATATCCAGTATGTTTGCCTCATTCAACATAGTTCTTGCCATCTCCTTGATAGTCTGGTTTTTCCTTTCTACAGCACCATTTTGTTATGGTGTTCTTGGGGTTGAATATTGTCTTCTGATTCCATGCCTCTCACAATAGTCTACAAACTCATTTGATGTGAACTCACCACCCCGGTCTAATCTCAAACACTTCAGCTTGCATCCAATTTCCCTCTCAACCATCTTCTGAAAGATTTTGAACCTCTCGTAAACTTGTGATTTGTCATGTAGAAAAGTGACCCATGTCATTATTGAGAAATCATCAATGAACAACATGAAGTATCTCTCACCGGCTAAAGCTCTTGTCCTGGTTGGACCATACATATTTGTATGTACAAGTTCTAAGGGCCTCGAGGTATTATGTTCTTTGGTCTTGAAGGTTACCTTCGTCTGCTTACCTCTTAGACATTCATCATAAAAAGGTGCTTGTCGGTTTGATAATTGGTGGTATAAGTCTCACATAACCTTTCTTGCTTACTTTGACCAAATTATCAAAATTTATATGGCCTAATATTTTGTGCCATAGCCATATCTCATCTACTTGTCCCATAATGCACTGGGACTCAAAGCATTCCTTCAGATTGTACACATTTCCATCTATCCTTTTACCTTCTGCAACAATATGTTTGGTACTATCCTTCCTTATTTGACAACCGGTAGAGTTAAATGTAAATTTGTATCCTTTATCACACATCTGACTCACACAACAAATTATGTTTTAGTCCTTCCACATAGTATATATCATGTGCTTTTAATTTTCCATCTATTTTCAGAGTACGTTTTCCTTTTATCTTGATGGAAGAGTTGTCTTTGAACCTCACCAAACCTCCATTCCAATCATCAAACTTGATGAACTTTGTTTTGTCTCTGGTCATGTAATTGGAACATCCACTGTCTACAACCCATAAATTTCTTCTTTCTACATGCAAGGCAAACTGCACAATCAGACTTGAATCTACTTTATTCTTATCCTTCTCAACCCAAACCAAGTTGGCTTCTTTCTTCTTGTCAGTTACAATTTTTTGCTCCGGTTTTGCTTTCGGTTTCTAATCCGGTATCGACTTCTTTTGCTTGGAAGTCCTAAGTTTGCAATGTGGCCAACATTTTGACAATGATAGAATTTCACATTGATATTGAATGATGAATTTGAAAAACTATTCTAAGATACCAACTGACTTCTCCTACATTCATAACTCTTATGACCAAAACCATTACATATTTAACAAGTGACATTCATCTCTTGGAGTGCAGCAAATAAATGTCTACTTTCAAAACTAGTAGGGGGCTTACACAACAAACTACAATCAGAAATTCTATGACCAAACTTATTACACGAATAACAAGAACAATGGAATTTCGGTACATACCAATCTTGTTGCATTAGACCGGCAAAACTTTGTCTCACCGGATGTTTTCTTCTCATACTATTGACTTTAGTGAACCCCTCTTCATCAATCTTGAACTTGCCTTTATGGTTTGTGTGTGCGGGAAAAACAGTACAATGAAACGGAAATTACAAAAATATTCAAAGACTTGCCCACACACCAATGGAACTCTTGGTGCAATTTATGGAGCTATGTGGAATAGCTAAACTTCCCAAGGGGTGTTCCATTGTTCTCTATCTCACAAGACCCCTCAAGCCAATGCCTTTGCTCCTAGATCACTGAGCAAAGTGACTTACAGATGACAATCATGATAATGAGGGATAATCTTGATCAATCTTAATATGAATGCATCCTATCTATGCATGATTTAACAAATGAACTAAACTAGTGATGATAAGATGAAAAGATTAGTGAAATACTATCCTAACATGATATACTAGTTTATATGATTAACTAAGATGATAGAAATGCTTCTAAAATTATTATTATATTATATTTCTATTCCAAAGAGAGATTAAATGCTTTGCTAAAAATGAGTATAAGTGTGATGCTAAAAGACTTGGATTTTGAAGAAGGAATGGGAGCTCTATTTATAGGGAAAACAGGGCAATGGATGGTCAAGATTGGATGATCTTATTAAGGGTCAGGATTGAAAGTTATCAATCCATGTTTACAATTCTCACCAATGAAATGGTGACAATTTTCAACATAAGACTGCTTGAGAGGAGATGTAAGAAGCATTAAATGCTTGAGAAGACCTCATGGTTACCTTAGGAGGTAAGGGTTAAGGTTAGGTTAAGATTACCCATTGGATAAATCTTTTATCCAAAGGGTAACTCTTGTGCAAGGGTTAAAGGAATAACCATGGTCAAAGAAATGAATGCTTGATGAGACCCACGGGTTAGATGTGGGTTGAGTTAGGCAAAAAGCCTCTAACCATGCCACAAAGGGTTAGTTAACCATTAATGGTTTGGAAGACTTTGGGGACAAATTTGTAAGAGTCCTTCCAAATTTGGGGGTATTCAACAAGTTATCTTGTTGAAGGTATAAAGGCTTTAATGCATTTGGAAGACTTTACTCCAAATTTGAGAAGTGACATCCTCAAATTTAGGGAAAGGGGATAATTGAAGGATTCGGGCTTATTGATTAGGATTAGATGGGTTCTAGAAGAATTTAGGAAGGGGGTTTAAGAGGCAAGTGGGAGATGTAGGAAAATGCAAGTGGGTGAGGGATAATAGAATTTAATTAAAATAAATTGCTTTATTTCAATTGTGGTTGCAAGTGGAGGATTTAAATAAATTAGATTTATTTATTTGGAGTGAACTTTTTAATTAAAAGTAGAGAGAAGGGATTTAATTAAATAAAATGATTTATTCAATTAAATGATGTGAAAGGCTAAAGTGAATTTAAATAAATAAATTGAATAATTTATTTAATTAAATAGAGGAATGTGGATGATTTAACTAATTTAGATTTAACTAAATAGAAGAACAAGAATAAAATGAACATTAAATATTCATTTAGGAATATGGTCATTTTTATACGTTTACATTTTGCCCCTCTTTGAAGTGACGTGTGTGCACATGTTGATTCAAAGAAAATTGATGTGTCGTCAAAATTTTGATCATGATCAGTGTGATGTCATGTATCGAGATGTTCATGTCGTGCCCTAGATTTGATAAATGATGCCCCATATTTGATAAATGATGTTGATAATGCCCCCTTGGGAGATGAATCAAAAAAATGAAGATTTGGTTGATTTTGATAATTTGTTGATAAATTTGATTGCATTTTAAAATTTTATCTATGTTGAATGTGCCAATTTGATTCATCTCCCGATAATGATGTTTGTTAGGGTTAGAAGCGAGACCATGAGCAATTTACATGCTCCACCACCTGACCCTAATTTCCATTTACCCTATAAAAAGGTGAAAAGTAATTTTATTTGTATCATTTGTGCTTGATGATTTTGGATAAAGTGACTTTTGGAGCGAAAGAAAAAATGTCGGTTCCCCATGCTTCTCATCAATTCGAGCATATTCATCACTACTGAAGGCCTGCCACGTATGGTCCACCTGTAAGTTATCGAATTTTGCCCCTTTTTGCTTTTTGTTTTGTCATTTTTGGTCATGTTTTTCATTTTTTAATTCAGAATTTTACGGGTTAGTGCATAGGGTATGCACCCTAGCGCATACGATAAAAACTGTACCGCGTAGAGTTTCAAAACTAGGGTAGCGTCGGGGTTAGGGTGCATAGCGCGTAGACAGTGTAGGATAGTGCATCAGATCGATTTAGCGCATAGGTCTAATAGGATAGCACGTAGGGGGGAAAGGGTAGTGTGTAGGTGAAACCTAGCACATAGGGTCAACAGGGTTGCGCATGGGTAGAATAGGATAGCGCGTAGGTAAAACCTAGTGCGTAGGGTTAGCAATGCAGCGCATGGGTGGATTAGGATAGCGTGTAGGTGTTTTCTAGCGCATAGGGTTAGAGGGGTGGCACAAGAGTAGAACAGGGTAGCGCATAGGAAAGGTTTAGCGCATGGGGTAAAGTCGGTAGCGCATAGCGGGGTTTGGCTAGTGCATAGGTAGCAGCTTAGCGCATAAAAAAAGTTCTTAGCACGTAGGCAGAAAATGTGGTGGAATTTAGGATTTAGTGAGGGATTTTGAGATGAATGAAGATAGGTTGGGGTAAGTAGGTGTATGCCAATTTTTTCAAGATGGGTGTGATAGTTAATCTATGTGCCTATTGTGTGTTGTTTTGATAAAAAAATTATGTCCAATATGAGTTCTGATATGGTTTTTGATATGGATTTTTTATATGAATGTTTTGATAGATAACTTGATTATATTTTCAGTGTTTCAAGTTGATATGGATGTGATGGATAACTTGATTTGATTTGCGTTGTTTCAAGTTGATATGGATTTGATATTGATATGGATTTTTTATTGCTGATATGAATCTGATATGGAAATTGATTTGATTTTTCAGTGTTTCAAGTTGATATGGATTTGATGGATAACTTGATTTGGTTTGCGTTGTTTCAAGTTTATATGGACTTGATATTGATATGGATTTTTGATTGCTGATATGAATGTTGATATGGAACTTGATTTGATTTTCAGTGTTTCAAGTTGATATGGATTTGATGTGGATTTTTTATTTGATGTGAAACTTGATTATATTTTCAGTGTTTCAAGTTGATATGGATTTGATGTGAAACTTGATTATATTTTCAGTGTTTCAAGTTGATATGGATTTGATGTGGATTTTTTATTTGATGTGAAACTTGATTAGATTTTGAGTGTTTCAAGTTGATATGGATTTGATATTGATATGGATTTTTGATTTGATGTGAAACTTGATTAGATTTTCAGTGTTTCAAGTTGATATGGATTTGATGTGGATTTTTGATTTGATGTGAAACTTGATTATATTTTCAGTGTTTCAAGTTGATATGGATTTGATGTGGATTTTTTATTTGATGTGAAACTTGTTTAGATTTTCAGTGTTTCAAGTTGATATGGATTTTTGATTTGATGTGAAACTTGATTAGATTTTTAGTGTTTCAAGTTGATATGGATTTGATGTGAAACTTGATTAGATTTTTAGTGTTTCAAGTTGATATGGATTTGATGTGAAACTTGATTAGATTTTCAGTGTTTCAAGTTGATATGGATTTGATGTGGATTTTTTATTTGATGTGAAACTTGATTAGATTTTCAGTGTTTCAAGTTGATATGGATTTGATATTGATATGGATTTTTTATTTAATGTGAAACTTGATTAGATTTTCAGTGTTTCAAGCTGATATGAAGTTGATATTGATATGGATTTGATTTGATGTGGGAACTGATATTGGACATGCTTTATTTGTGACAGGAGCGGCTTGGGGTTCTTCAGTAGTGAGAGCAATTTTCAAGGTCGTGGTATTTGATTCCATGATTGACACAGGCAGACAGAGACATTATTGAGAGATGTGGATTATCATATTTATTAGAGATGCCCCGGTATATCATTAACCGGGGTTTATTGATAGCTTTGGCAGAGAGGTGGCATAGTGACACCAACACCTTTCATTTGGCAACAGGTGAGATTACAGTTACACCAGAGTATTGCTATCCGATTTTGCAGATTCCTGTGGTAGGTGCACTATTACCATATGAGCAGACTGAGGAGGGCATGATAGAGGCTCTTTGCCGGATTCTATAGGATGATATGATTTGTGGATATGAGATCCCCTAGCAGGTGTTTATTGATTTTGACTATGCCCCACTACCATCAGTACTAGCAGGTTTTGTAGGTGGCTTCTTATGTCCCGACTGTAGGTCAAAGGGACTGGCAATGGGATGGGGGTTGGTCCTGGAGGATATGGTGACATACGGTCACCGGTTTGCATGGGGGTTCGTTATGCTGGCCCACTTATACAGAGATTTGCATCAGGTGGTATACTTGGGGTATAGCAGTTTATCAGCTAGGGTTACTTTGTTACAGGTATGGGTGTGGGAGCACATTCCTACAGCGAGGCCACTTGCATATGGATACACAAGGATAGTTGTCTAACGTAAGCTGGGCAAACTAGAGCATTGGAGGAGGGTGCTTGATGATATTGATACGGTTGTCTGGAGACCTATATGGAGTGCGAGGTGTGGGAGGAGGATGGGCTAAAGATGCCCTATGGGTATATGTCTCGATTTTTGATAGGACGGACGCCTTTTATGATCGAGAGATTTCTGCATAGCCGAGTTCAGCGGCAGTATGGAGGACAACAGGGTATACCATAGGGAGCATGTTTATATGCTCGACAGAGGCAAGATGTGCCAGAGTGGAGTCTGACTATTGATAGTGTTGCGATGATGGAGGAGTACATTCACCTAGCCAACTAGATATTGGACTATGCCTATGGGGTAGTGGATGCAAGGATGATGGAGGAGTTCTCAGCATTCTTTGTGGCTCATGTTGTGGCTAGAATATATAATCCAACTGAGATGATTCTCGCTTTTGATGATGATTAGGATGAGAAGCCCGAGAGGCTAGGGAGACGGAGAGAGGAGGGAGAGGAGCTCGAGGAGGGAGGTGGGGATGGTGGAGGTGATGATGGTGGAGATGGTGGAGGAGGTGGTCGAGGTCGGCATTTTGATAGAGCAGGGAGAGGAGATTGGGGGTGGAGAGGAGATAGAGGTGGAGTGGGTGTTGATAGAGGGATGCGGGGTGAGAGAGTAGTGTGGCGGGCAGTGGAGGATAGAGGGAGGGGAGGTTTGGCGATTGGAGGTGGTAGTGGTGGGCGAGCAGGGGAGGTTATAGCAGTGGTGGGTGGGATGGATAATTTTAGACAGCCTACCCAGAGGAGGAGGTCAGATGTGCTACCCCCACCAGTGTCGAGGACAGGGAGAGGGACAGGGGGTACCACGACACAGGTACCCCTCCAGATTCAGATTCCCACTCATCAAGAGGATGCTCAAATCAGATCCTTATAGTTGTCAGTGTAGCATCTGCAGACACAATTACTAGCGCATCAGCGTCAAATTACTCAGCTTACTGCAGAGTGGGATACAAAGAGAGAGCGTCGAGGTCGAGCAGAGGAGCTTGTAGAGAGACTGCAGAGAATGACAGCAAGTGCCCCGATGCGAGACACACTGAGGGAGATATGGCACACTACCATGGCGGGCGAGTACTATAGGTGGTTGCATGAGGACCTAGTCCCCAGAGAGCAGAGGTGTGACTGGGCCACCTCGACATGATCCACCTAGAGATCCACGTGCTGGGACATCTATCGCGAGACTGTCACCCTCAGGAGATAGTCATACTTGAGAGACCTTGTCTCTATTGTATTTTGAGCATTTGTTGTATTTGGGACATACATGACATCTTTTGTATACTTGATCATTTTTTAGATATATATATATATATATACGACACCATTTTCTTTGTTCCACATGTGATGTGTTTGATGGATGATGCTTTATATATATGATTTTGATGATTCTATGATGATGATGCAAATGCTTTTAGACAGATGTATGTATTTTCTGATATTTGATGGATATGACTAGATGATGCATGATTTATGATATGTGAGATGTATCTTGAAAATGAGATGTATGATAATGATAATGATGTGAGATGTATCTTGAAAATGAGATGTAAGATAAATGATAATGATGTGAGATGTATTTTGAAAATGAGATGTATGAAAATGATAATGATGTGCAATTAATTGTGAAATGATGTGCAACTAATTGTAAAATGATATGCAACTAATTGTAAAATGATATGCAACTAAGTGAGCATTCTCATTCTTCCGTTTGTCATTCATGTATATTCACATGTTGTTGCTTTCTTTGTGTTTTTCATCATTGAGTTGTTTGGATATGTTAAAAATTTATACAAGCATAATGGTATAATTGAACCATAATGACCTGAGAAAAATTTACATGATTTTTTTGATTTTGCAAGATGGCACCAGCGTTGAGGTATAATTGAACCAAGATGACCTAAGTGTGGCTTGTGTATAAACAGACAAGATTAAATCATTTGTATGCACAAAGTGGAATCATGTCTTCAGTGATATGCTTTGAATCGTGTCTCAAGACAAGTATTTGCATAGTACAAGTGATCACCTCACAGACAGAAAACTAAAAAAATATTGGAGTCCCAATTACTTTCTCTAGCTCGATGCATTGTTGAGAAAAATTTTAGAGGATCCAATAGTTCAAAAAAAAAAAGTTCAAGTGCAAAAATACTCAAAACTTCATGCAAGATGTAAACATTTGATACTTCAGAAAATCATCCATCATGTGTTGTGAATTTGTTAAGTGTATCAATGTTTTGTTCTCTTGTTTTGTTGAATGCTTGTGTTGATATGATTTTCGTGGTTTGCGGCAAGGTTTGACTTAGGGCGAAATGTTCATCAATGTTTCTCCTAGCTAAATTTACCTCCTGACGTGGATATGTACAGTGATTACCAAGCCATGGTGGGATATGATGAAATGATTTTTGAATAAACTAGGATAGTGACTACGCTAAGTATATCCTAGATGATGCTATTTTGATAAAGTGTTGGGCGATGGCTGGTAGTGCGTGATTGTGGATATAAAAGTTTGAGAGTAAAGATAGATAGAGGAGTTGTCCTCTTATAATAGTGCCTGTTGCCAGGTTTTCACCAGTTGTTTTTATTGCACCTTTTTGTTTGCTTTTTCTGATTTTTTTTTTTTTTTGTATTTTTATTTATTTTTTATGTTTTTTTATTTTTTGACTTTTTCGTGCAGTAGACTGCTCAAGTATAGTATTTCTTCAAATGGATGTTGTTGGTTGGTTCATCGATCATATCTCCTTCTGAAGTTGTTAGTTGATAGGCGCATGATCCATAGGCTGATATGATGACATAGGGACCCAACCAGTTAGGTTCAAATTCCCCTTTCTTTTCCCGATCTTGTTGATTTCTGGGATTTTCTTTGAGTAATAGATCACCAATTTTAAAAATCTGAGGGATGACCTTGTGATTGTAGCTTCAGCACATGCATTGCTGATATACTTTGACGTGAGTATAGGCATCTTGTCACTTTTCATCGAGAAGTTCTAGCTCTTGCAGTTTGTTTACTCGATACTCTTCATCGGGAATGAGGCCTTTCAAAGATACCCTGAGTGATGGAATTTCTACCTCAAGCGATAAAATTGCTTCTGATCCATACACTAATGAATATGGCATAGCTCCGGTAGGTATGCGGATGCTAGTTTTGTATGCCCAAAGTGTTGGATACAGTTGTACGTGACAATCTTTTCCTACATCATTTACTGTTTTCTTGAGGATTTTCAATATTGTTTTGTTGGATGCCTCTGCTTGACCATTCCCTTGTGGGTAGTAAGGTGTAGAGAAATGATGTTGGATTTTGAATCATTCACATAGTTCTCGCACATCCTAGTTTTTGAAAGGTCATCCATTATCTATTATGATGGAACTTGGAATGTCGTATCTATAGATCAGATAATTAAGAATGAAAGAGGTAATTTGTTTTCCAGTCACTATGGTCATGGGGACTGCTTCAATCCATTTGGTGAAATATTTTGTTCTAGTGATAATGAACTTGTGTCCATTTGAAGATGAAGGGTGTATTTTACCGACTAAGTCCAGTCCCCACTGGCAAAAGGGCCAGGATGTTGTAAATGGTTGCAGTTCCTGTGCTGGTGCATGTATAAGATTTCCATGGATTTGGCATTTAGGACATTTCTTTGCAAAATGATAAGAATCCTTTTCCATTGTCGGCCAGTAATATCCCAATATTAGAAGTTTTTTAGCAAGAGTAGGACCACTTGAATGTGTGCCATAGATACCTTCGTGAAGCCCTTGTAAAGCAGAGTCAAATTCGTTACGGTCAAGACAACGAAGAAGAGTACCATCTAGACCTCGACGGTAAAGAGTATCAGTAGTTAGAGTGTAATGGGCGGCTTGCCAGATAAAGTTGCATTTTTTATTTCAAGATAGGTCAATGGGTAGGGTATTGGTTTTGAGATAGTCATATATTATTCTATATAACAGAGAGTCTAGACCGGTTAGGGCATAGATAACATGGGATGTGGAATTGTCATAGGCTGGGGAGAACAGTTGCTCTACCAGAAACTCATAACGACTCTATTGTTCTAGAATTTGTAGTAGTGAAGCGATAGTAGCCATTGCATCGGCTACTTTGTTGTCCAACCTGGGTATTTGGTTGAAGGTGATGTGTACAAAATACTGTTTTAAATCATCCACCATTCGTTTGTATGGTAGCAGCTTGTCATCTTTCATCTGATAGTCATTGTTGATCTGATTTATGACTAGTTGTGAATCTCCGTAGACTTTCAATTTTGTGATTCTCCATTTTACGACCATTTTGATTCCTATAACCAGTGCCTCATATTCAGTAATGTTATTTGTGCATGGAAACATGAGCCTATATGATCTTGGTATGGTGTGTCTGTCAGGAGTGATGAACAGAATGCTAGCACCTGAGCCATGTTGAGTGTAGGAACCATCAAAGTATAGGGTCCATTGCTTGGTGGTAATAGTAAGAACATCCCTATCTGGAAATTCGATCTCCATTGGTTGTTTATCTAGTAGTGGTGCATCGGCTAATTGATCTACAATTACTTGTCCTTTGATAGCTCGACGCTCTATGTAGTGGATATCAAATTCACTGAGAATCATTACCCACTAAGCCAATCTGCCTGTGAGAGCTGCTTTGCTGAGTAAGTACTTTAGAGGATCATTTTTTGCTACTAACTTGATTGTGTGAGCTAGCATATAGTGTCATAAATTTTGAGAAGAAAATACTACTGTCAAACAAGCCTTCTCAATGAATGTATAATTGAGCTCATATCCATTCAAAGTTCTACTGATGTAATAGATAGCTCTTTCTTTTCCTTCTTGATTTTCTTGTGCTAATAGTGCCCCCAATGATATGTTTGTTGTTGATATGTAGAGAATAAGTGGCTTCCCTACTATGGGTGGTACCAGAACTGGTGGGTTCATTAGGTATTGCTTGATTTGATAGAATGATTCTGCACATTTGGCTTCCCATCTAAATGGTACATTCTTATGTAGCAAATGATTGAATGGTAGACTTTTATCTACTAGTTGGGCGATGAATCGCCTAATTGACTGGAGTAGTCCCTGCAAGGATCTAAGTTGGCTCATGTTCTTAGGTGGTCGCATCTCCATGATGGCTTGTACCTTTGTTGGATCTACTTCAATGCCTTTTTCTGATACGATGTAGCCTAATAACTTGCCTGATGTTACCCCGAAGACACACTTCTTAGGGTTGAGCCTAACTTGAAATTTCTCCAATCTTTCAAAAAAATTCTCCAAGATGCCTAGATGTTCTTCTTGGGTAAATGACTTAGCTAGTAAATCATCCACATAGTCCTCCAAGAAGGTATGCATCATGTCATGAAAGATTGTTGTGATGAGCTGTGTTGCTTGATGTATTGATGCTGAAGGTAGCCCATGAGATTTAGGCGATACTGGCAAGTTGATTAAACACAAGGGTTCCAAAGAGTACTCTCCCATGCCTTGTTCTTTGATTTTCATCTTTTGTTTGAAATCCATAGATAAAGATTTAGGCTTTTCTTGCTGCAGATTTGGTGTTGAGGAAATTTGTTTTTCTCTGTTATGTGGAACCAAACTATCTTGGGATGCCCCCATAACATTACAATGTTGAAAAGGGTTATGATCTGATGATATAGAAATCTCCTATCCATTGTATGGGAACTTGACACACTGGTGGTAAGTTGAGGGTACTGCTTGCATTTCATGTATCCAAGGTCGACCCAATAAAATATTGTATGTGAGGTCTATGTCTAAGACTTGGCACATAGTGTCCTTTTGTATCGGTCCTACTTGAATTGGCAACACCAATGTTCCTTTGGATGATCTTTCTTCATCATCATATGCTTTGATAGTGATCTTTTTGCATGGATCAATAGACTGCCCAGAGAAGCCTAATGCACTGATAAGTTTCAAGGTACAGATATTGAGTGCAGCTCCTCCATCTATTAATACTCTTTTAACTTGATGTTTGTAGACCAAGACTTCAATGTGGAGTGGAGTATTGTGTGGATGGCTTAATGAAATATTATCATGCTCAGAAAAGGTGAGATTATGAGGTCCTGTCATATGAGCTACCATGGCTTGGAATTTGTCAATATCCAGATCTTGAGGTACATTTGTTTCCAAGAGTACCTGTTCCAAGATGTCTTTGTGTTTTGGTGAAAGTTTCAGCAACTCAAGTATAGATATTTGAGCGGGAGTTTTATGTAGTTGACTGACCAGATCATATTGAATTTTGGGGATAGTGTTTGTTGCTGACGTATGCCCCTTCAAGACATATTTTTGAGCTCTGGTGGTTGCATTGATCAATTCATGTTCGCGTTTGTCTTTGATTGTAATAACATTTATTTGATTATCATCTGTTGATATATGATTGGTGGTGATATTGTATATGTGATTGATACGAGCTCCGCGTGTATTGTTTGATGTTGAAGCTCCATCCTTGTTGTAGTTTGGAAGAGGATTCTTAAAGGTGCCATGGTCACCATTTGTTTTGAGACCATCGACTGTTAAATTACCTCTACCAATTATGTCTTGAACAATGTTTTTCAACCTCATGCAATCATTTGTTTGATGTCCTTTGTTTCGGTGAAAATCACAAAAGTGTGAGTCATTCCACCAAGGTGGTTTGACTTGTGGTTCAAAGTTGTTGATTGCTGGTAAGGAGATAAATTTTTTTGCCAAGAGTTCTCTGAATGCAAACTCCAATGATTGTCCTAAAGGTGTGTAAATGCGTTTAGGAAAGTTGTTGGTGTTACCTCATGAGTTTGTATTAGGTCCTTGATTCACGTTATTGTTTTGGGTATTGTTGGTGTTGTTCGCATTTGAAAGTTCTGGATTGGTATTTGGTGCATAAGTGTTAGTGCCTTGATTAACAACTTTTTTATTCTTGGTAGCGTGAGGATTACCTGATAAGGCCAACACTGGTTGTTTGGATTTCATATCATTAGCTTTGTTTCCTCCTTCATTTCCAACATTTTTGTTTCTGGTCCAGAACTTGGATTTGTCTAAGTTGTTGTTGTTGTTTTGGTTATTGTAATGAGAGTTCGATGAATTTGTTCCTTCTTTGAAAAATTTCAATGTTCCTTTCTTTACACATGCCTCCTCTACTTGGATGCCATTTTCAATCAATTTAGCAAAAGATGGTATGCATTGGAGCTTGAGTATGTAACTCATCTCGCTATTCAAATTGTCAATGAAAATTTCCATCTTTTCTTTTTCGGGCACATCTCAAGGATATCTCGAAACCATCTATCGCCAACGTTGAATAAACACCATGAATGTTTCGTTGTTCTTCTGTTTGGTATTATAGACATCTAGCATGGTGATGGCATGTTGAATGTTGTATGAGTATTGAGTGATAAATTTGTTGACTAATTCCTCAAAGGATCTAACAGGAGGTGTGATTTTAGATAACCATTCCATTTTTTGTCCTCCCAAGCTTCTTGGGAATAACCTCATCAAATAGGTGTCATCATGGGCAAATTCCAGGCTCATGGTACAAAATTCCCAAACATGATCATGAGGATCGCTTTTCCCATCATATTTGTCAAATTTGGGAATGTCTGAATTTGGGGGAAAAGGTACCATGCTTAATCTTCTGTCAAAAGGGTAAGGACAAATTTTGTTTAATGAATATCGTACTGTTGATCCTTGTTGCATGTCTTGCATTTGCTTCTGTAGCATTTGCATTTGTTGTGTGAGAGAAACCAAGCATGTATTTGTTTGCCAAGGGAAGAGTTCTTCCTTCTCATTGTTTCTAGTTGGGATAGGCATGTGTAGCAGTATGTGTGACTCAGGTATGTTTTGCTCGGGTATGTTTTGCTCAGGTATGTTTTGCTTAGGGTCACATGTGTCTTCTTCTCTTTGTTGTTCTTGATAAGTATAGTGTCGAGACCTTGTTCTAAAGGTGTTAGTATCAAAGTCTTCAGGAATCCTAACTCCTTTGCTTGTGAGCATGAGTAGGTACTTTTCTTTATCAGCCTCTATGAGTCTTTCCATAAGTCTTTAGAACGAGGCACTTTCTTGGCATTTCTGGAGGAGCTCTTCAGTGATCTCCGTGTCTTCTAGATTTGGATATTCGAAGGGATTTGATAATCTTCGACCCATGCTGGACTCTGGTTGTGTCTCGCGTTGATTGTTTCGTTGAGAGCGAGTGACAGCGGGCATCTAGTAGAAACTCTCCGTTATAAAGGGAATGGATTCCTCTTCTGTGTTTTGCTTAGGATTTGGTGGCTCTATTCGAGGTATGTTGTAAGTAATGCAAACTTCTGGGAAGAAAGATGGATTGATTTTTCCTTCATGATTCAAGCGTTGGTTGAATGTTGTTTTTTGGTAGAATGCTCTACTCCTCAATGGCTCTTTGTCAAATTCATTTGATTTGTTTTGAAGATATAAGCACATATGACGGAGAAAGGTGCGATGAGATTTGAAGAGCTGGCGATTGATGTATAGAAACCTATTCCTTTTAGCAAGTTTCTGATAACTAGGTCGTTATTTCCTTAACTTAGTGTTGTGATGAATACTCTTTCTTCTCAGAATATGAGGATTAGTCATGCACAGGTGATTAATGGTTTCCTTTTTATTTGTTTTGGATTCATGATATCTTGTTTCGAAACTTAAGTCTACTTTTATCAAATAAAGGTTTAGATGCCCCCTCACAACAAAGTGTGTCAAATGTAATGGAATAAGAGCTTTCCCGATATGGAAAGTCGATTTGACAACTTTAGTTTGAAACAAGTATGTTTTGAGGATAAAATTCATTTGATTGGAGGACCTTTTGATGTGTGTGATGAAGTTACCTAATTCTGATAGGAAAAATGTGTCAATCCTTCAACTAGTTTTTGGACTTGACAACTTCGTTCTAAGAAAATCTTGTTTTTGGAATAGTTTTGATACTCTGATTTGAATTTCTGCCTGATGGAGTTTGAGAGAGGATTGAAAATGGCTTCCCAAACTGTTTTTAATTTTTTTCCAAAAAAGTTTCTCTTTGCTCTCAGTTTTCTCAGTTTTGACTATGCGCTAAGCCAGAGACCCAATGCGCTAACAAATGTCTTTAATGCGCTAGAGAATAATCTCAATGCGCTAAGATACCTTTTCACGTGCTATTTTGTATTGTTTGTTTTTTACCTGGTTTGGAAAGTTATGCACTAATATGTCCTACCGAAGTGCTAACTTCCGAGCTCAATGCGCTAAGCTTGTTGTTCCAAAGCACTAGGCTATTTTTAATAAGCGTTAAGTTTGAGTTGTTTGAATGTTTGAATTCCTTATGCACTAAAATTCAAAATTGATGCGCTATGTTGAAGCTTGTACGTGCTGAAAGATGGTTCCAAAGCGCTAAAATGTTGCTTTTATGCACTAAACTGCCCTGGTTGTTTTGACTTGTTGGGTTTTCTATGGTTTTAAACTTTTTTTCAACTATGATGGATGATTTTCTGAAATATGAAATGAAAACACAGAATGAAAGAGATAACCATTTTGCCTAGTCTAAACAAAGAGTGTATATTCTACGAGGATGTGTTCAAATCCCCAGTGTTTTGATAGGTTTGGATACAGATAATACAATTCAATCAGACTCTTTATTCAAGGGTCATTGACAATACCATAGCCCACTAGTCTCGATACTCCGTCAGCTCAAACAACCTTGTCACCCCCTAGGGGGTGCCCGTTTTTTTGCCTTTTTCCAAAAATTAACTCAAAGTGAATTGCTTCATAGTTGAGTAGTTATCTTGGGAGATATATGGTGAGTAATCTTAGGGGTGGATTCTTCCCCACCCTTGCACTATGATATTGCCAATGTTTGGTGACTGACTCAACTCAAAGTTTCTAATACTAAGGTTCGTAATCAAACTTCTTGTTTAGTCGTCAGTGATAAACTCCCTCGGGAGACTTCCCAACCTTTAGAACAAAGGCTTTGCATATCGTAAAGATACTAGGGGAAGGCTAAGCATTGTGCGAAACTGTTGAAAGGGAATTTTGTCACCTTCCACTTTTGATTATAGTGGGTTGGAACACTTGGCGTCAAAGTCGTTCCCCACTTAGGTCAGTCCCCTCACACCGGCCAAAGAATGGCTTTAAGAGTTGTTAACTCCTCAGGAGGGCAGACCTGCTAAAGGATTTAAAATGCCTTTTAAAACACAGAAAGCGTAAGAGTGGTTTGGCTTTTTAATCACCCAATTAAGGGGAGAGCATATACCTTCCACTTTCGAAGTAAGGCACACAAGTGTTCTATTTATTCTTTCATTGCAATGATTTGTTAAAGTCTATATGGAGATATTGCTCCAAAAAAGAATGGTGTTTATTTTATGTCCCCAAATCAATGATTTTCTAAGCTAGTAAAAAGAAACCTGGTCAACAAAAGGAAATCGATAAAGGGGAAGATTTTCCCTCTTTTGGTCTACTTTAAACAAAATTTTGACAAGTGAGGTTCTTTTATTTTGCAAAATTTAAAATTGATCCTTTTATACACCAAAGGATGGTGAAGTTTTTTTTAAAGCACTTTGCAAAAATAAAGTTGTTTGTTCTTTTTAGAGTTCCAAAATGAAGTGTGTTTTTCTCCTAAGAAAGCAAGAAATGTTTTTGTTGTTATTCTTTTTAGATACCCAAAGTAAAGTGTGAGTTCAATTTTATTTAACAAGAAAATGAAGGAAAATTTTACTTAACTAACTTAGCAAAGTTAGCAAAAGTAAATTACTTCAATCCTAGCTTAGTAAAATAAACTCTACAACCTGCAATTAAACTGTTAGTCACCTGCAGAAAACCAATTAGCAAAAATTTGTTTCGTGGACTTCTACAAGTCTAATTTTAGGTTTATGTTACAATTTATTTTAAGGCTTTTTCTGTTATGCGCTACAGAAGGGATGGGATGCGCTATAGAAAACCCGTGATGCGCTATTGAAAAGACCTGACGTGCTAAACTGTTTGTTGGATGCGTTGGGTTGTTTAATTCAGATGCTGAAAGCTACAGGAAATAGTAAAATGGTGATGCGCTAAATATGGGTTTCTACGCGCTAAGAGGTGGTTCCAACGCGCTAAACAGTCAACCAGATGTGTTGAAGTACCAACTGGATGCGTTAGGAGATGTTCTCTATGCACCGATTCTCATTTCCCGCGTACCTGCAAATTTAGTCCTATTCAAAAACCAATTTGATAAATGGGGTTATGCCCCACGGTGGGCACCAGAAATGTGTGCGGGAAAAGTAGTGCAATGAAACGGAAATTACAAAAATATTCAAAGACTTGCCCACACACCAATGGGACTCTTGGTGCAATTTATGGAGCTATGTGGAATAGCTAAACTTCCCAAGGGGTGTTCCATTGTTCTCTATCTCACAAGACCCCTCAATCCAATGCCTTTGCTCTCAAATCACTGAGAAAAGTGACTTAGGGATGACAATCATGAGAATGAGGGATGCTTTTGATCAATCTTAGTATGAATGCATCCTATCTATGCATGATTTAACAAATGAACTAAACTAGTGATTATAAGATGAAAAGATTAGTGAAATACTAACCTAACATGATATACTAGTTGATATGATTAACTATGATGATAGAAATACTTCTAAAATGATTATTATATTATATTTCTATTCCAAAGAGAGATTAAATGCTTTGCTAAAAATGAGTATAAGTGTGATGCTAAAAGACTTGGATTTTGAAGAAGGAATGGGAGCTCTATTTATAGGGAAAATAGGGCAATGGATGGTCAAGATTGGATGATCTTATTAAGGGTCAGGATTGAAAGTTATCAATCCATGTTTACAATACTCACCAATGAAATGGTGATAATTGTCAACATAAGAGTGCTTGAGAGGAGATGTAAGAAGCATTAAATGCTTGAGAAGACCTCATGGTTACCTTAGGAGGTAAGGGTTAAGGTTAGGTTAAGATTACCCATTGGATAAATCTTTTATCCAAAGGGTAACTCATGTGCAAGGGTTAAAGGAATAACCATGGTCAAAGCAATGAATGCTTGATGAGACCCACGGGTTAGATGTGGGTTGAGTTAGGCAAAAAGCATCTAACCATGCCACAAAGGGTTAGTTAACCATTAATGGTTTGGAAGACTATGGGGACAAATTTGTAAGAGTCCTTCCAAATTTGGGGGTATTCAACAAGTTATCTTGTTGAAGGCATAAAGGCTTTAATGCCTTTGGAAGACTTTACTCCAAATTTGAGAAGTGACATCCTCAAATTTAGGGAAAGGGGATAATTGAAGGATTCGGGCTTATTGATTAGGATTAGATGGGTTATAGAAGAATTTAGGAAGGGGGTTTAGGAGGCAAGTGGGAGATGTAGGAAAATGCAAGTGGGTGAGGGATAATAGAATTTAATTAAAATAAATTACTTTATTTCAATTGTGGTTGCAAGTGGAGGATTTAAATAAATTAGATTTATTTATTTGGAGTGAACTTTTTAATTAAATGTAAATTTAATTAAAAGTAGAGAGAAGGGATTTAATTAAATAAATGATTTATTCAATTAAATGATGTGAAAGGCTTAAGTGAATTTAAATAAATAAATTGAATAATTTATTTAATTAAATAGAGGAATGTGGATGATTTAATTAATTTAGATTTAATTAATTTAGATTTAACTAAATAGAAGAATGAGAATAAAATGAACATTAAATATTCATTTAGGAATATGGTCATTTTTATACGTCTATAATTTGCATTTTGGTACAGAGAGTGAGCCTTCTGGTTTTGAGCATTCCAGTTTACAGGCAGATTTCTTGTAGCTTCAGCATAAGTCTTCTTCTCGGTAGCTTTGTTGACAGTAAAGGTTTGTTTTTCTTTTTTTTTATCAATAACATAGTGTATTACATTGCTTAGAATAGAAAAGTATTACATCCAAGGAGCAGATAGACAATCTGCAATACCAAGGGGTCACGCCCCTACTACACAAAAGAACCCAAGCATCATCCCACCAAGACCCATAGCCATCAAAAGGGTCGCATACATATACAAAAAACCACACATCAACCCCGACCAACCCAACCTAGCAATGAAACCATCCCAAAGCTTCTTCTCTTGAGAAATTGGGAATACCCCTGCTGGGACCAGCCTCCTATGACATGCTCCCTCCACTTGGCATTGTTCCAGGCCTGCTTCCACACAGCGACCCACGCTCCACCACCTTCGTTGATTTCTTTGGAAGCTGGTGCCGCACCAAAGGCCTCCCATTCTCATCCAGGGGGGGCTCGAACCAAATGGGAGTCACCTTCCCACGGATCTTAACACGTTCAGTCGGCCCCAACTGGCGAACAAAGTTCACGATCTCAGCCCAGCCATTTCTTGCGTCCTCCTCCTGCAAAGCGACCGACCGAGAAGCCGACCAAATGACAAGAGGCTGCAGTCCCCCAATGGCCACTCCAATCCTCCTGCTCGGGCCTTCTACCATCTTCAGCCCCACACTAATGACAGCTCAGGCCACCACATCCTGCAAACCTCCTGCCCATTTGGGTCTTAATACCAGGGAAGTAATCCGTTGCACTTCCTCAGTCGACTTCCCCACCTACAGGGCCAAAGTAGTAAAAAGTGACGAAATGTCAAGATTTGTTCGAGGTCGGGCCAATCCTGGGTAAGAAATTCCTCTCCCAATAGAAGCCTAACTACCCTCCAGAAATCGTCTCCATCCACTCTAAAGATGTTCGAAAGCCTGATCCTCGAGACCGGCCCACGAAAAGCAGGCAATTGTCCATCTGATTCCAATGAAAAATTCGATTCCATCCTAACTTACTACTGCACAGAATGAAACCCTGAGCACTTCTCCAAACACCAAATTTTCACCACAAAATGCCAGGAATCAAAGCACAAGGGCCTTTAAAGCCGCCTCCATCTCATGTCATGAGAGCTTCACATGCTTCACAAAACTCAAAACATCATCACTGATCACTCACCCCACTCGCCTCCATCATCATCCAACACTACAAGGCCACTTGCAACAAAATTGAAGAACACACACCACAAGGGACTTAAATTCCCACAGAACCAAGGTTACGAAAGGACAAAACAAATCGAGCTTGGGTTCACTTTTCCAAAAAAGCCATCTACACAATATCATACTCAAGAAGACTACAATCTCTAAAGTCCTCGAACATACTAAACATATTTTCCAAGGAACCATTTTCTCCCACGTTGGAAAGTTTGTCAGCTTCCAAATTTGCTTCCCGAAGGACATGAGTTACCTTAAAATCTTCAAATTCGTTCAGCAGAAGTTGCATTCTACGCACCTGCTTGTCTAAAAACCACGCTTCCATTCGCCCTCGAGCTATCCCCTTCACCACAACCTGAGAATCACCTTCCAAATGAAGTTTCTTGACTCCCAACTTCCCATCCATTAGGATTGCTTCCAACGCTGCTTGACATTCAGCAACATTATTCGATCCATCCACCAATCTTTTAGCCGCAATGGCCAGAATGTTTCCCCGATCATCGCGAGCAATCACCCCAACACCCAAGGTCCTTGGGTTGCCCCTCGATGCTCTATCAAAATTGATCTTAGTCCACCCTTTCTTAGGCGGAGTCCACTCTAGGATTGAATTGCCCTTACTCTAAAGATTAGCCCTCAACAGCCCATTAACAGGCCTAAAGGTTTGTTTTTCTTTACTCTCACTTGAAGAAGTAAACAGTATCTCCTTGTTGGATGTGTCTTTGCTATTTGAACTATGTCCTTCTTCAAAACCTAAACCTTTGGTATCTTTTGAGTGCTTCTAATTACTCAACATCTTGTCCAAGGCTTTAGTGTTGCCCTCATACTTGATTCTCATCTTCAATTCATATTCGCTCTTTTCAAGCTCCTTTCCGAGCCTTACAATTTCTTCTTCCAGATTCTAATGCTCCTTCTCTTTATTTATCAAATCGGAGGATGTAACTTCATGTATCCTTTTGGCCTCTTTCCATCTGGAGTTTCAAATCAAAAATTGTTTTCTAGGACTCATCCAGGGATTGCCTCAAATGGTCTTGTTCTTCACCAGCAACACGCTTAATCTTCTTGAGATCTCTTCTTGATTTACTGAACTCCTCAAGAGCACTTATGATCTCACCTTCCAAGTACACTTCAGCTTCAATGTCTTCATCTTCATTATCTTCATCGATCGTTTCATCTAGTGTTATAAAGAGATTGGTTTCTCTTTCATCTTCACAACAGTCATTTATGAGGCACTTTCTTCATCTATGGCATCATCTTCAATAGTATATAGGTTGTTCTACTTCCGATAGCTTCTTTTATCTTGTCAGTAAGCATTCTTCTTTTTATCCTTACCCGAAGGTTTGTTGGTGCTTTGTTGCTCCTCTCCAGCATTCTCACCATAGGGACATTTTGAAGCAAAGTGTCCTATTTTACCACAATTAAAACATTTGAGAGGTAATTTTCCTTTGTACTTATCGGGTCCTCTTGTAAGCTTCCTTTCAAAGTTTTCTACCACTGTGTTCGAGTCTTCACTAGATTCTCCATGAGTAATTTCTTCCTTTCCCTTTTTGATGGAGTTGAAAGCAACCTCTTTCTTTGAAGTTTCTTTACCCATTGTTCTCATCTCATAAGTGGTTAGGGACCCAAATAACTCATCCATTGAAAAGTTTTTCAGATCCTTGGCTTCTTCTATTGCAAAGACCTTCGTGTCATACTTAAATGTGAGTGATCTAAGTAGCTTTTTGACAATTACTTCATCAGCTATATCCTCTCCAAGTCCTCTAATAGTGTTCACTATTTCATCAATTCTATGAAGATAATCATCAATCTTCTCTTCATCTTTCATATTCAAGCCTTCAAGATGACCTCTTAGTGTTTGCAATTAATCCTCCTTGACCTTGACATCTCCTTCAAACAATCTTTTCAACTTATCCCAAGTTTCCTTGGCAGATGAGAAGTGCATGACCTTAACAAACTCATTATCAGACAGACCACTGAGAATAGCATGCTTGGCCTTGGCATTGTTTTCATAATCCTTCTTAGCATCTGGATCTATAGGAGGATTATTAGGGATGGTATACCCATTGTTCACAGACATCCAAACATCAAAACCTAGGGAGGACAGATAGGTTTCCATTCTTCAGCTCCAAAAGGCATAGTTGGTACCATCAAACATGGGAGATTTGGAGGAGGAGGATTCATTCCTAGCCATTATGTTCTTAAACCAGAATCTACCCAATCTAGAGAAAGCTTTGACAAATAGGGAACCTAAGACTCTGATACCAATTATAGAACACAAGATATCACTGAGAGCGGGGGTGAATCAATGATTATAAACAATTTCAATCAATGTGTGAAACTGATAGGATAATGAAAGCACTAACAAGCAACCACATGCAAGAGCACATCACATAACACCAGATATACGAGGAAAACCCAATATGGGAAAAACCTCAGTGAGAAAAGTTGTTGGAGATCTACTGCTCCAATCTAGCCTCATAGTGAAATAACAGTTTTACAATGTTTAGGGCACCAACCCAAGGAGCACCAACCCCTAGCAATTTATGGGCACTTACTGAAAGGAGCACCAACCCCTATTCTATTTTGAGCACCAACTCAAGGAGCGCCAACCCCTGCACTGAGCACCCACTCAGTGAAATATAATGAGATATAAAACCAATACAATGATAAATACCTGGTTACAAATGAGTTTTGTAAGACCTGAAAACTATTCACTCTGGCGGTTGAACACTTTTCTATTACACTGCTTCTCTTTTCTACCAGTCCTCTGTTCTTACTTTTTGAATCCTCTACAACTCAGTTTTAGCCTTGTTGGATCTTCTCTAAAATTCACTATGCTCTCTTTCACTCTTTGTTGCTATCTTAGCGGTTCAGACACTGCCAATTTAACGGATTGTTAACCTTTGTAACAGTTTACCGGTTACCTTAACCCTTGTCGATTAAACCTTCCTTACCAATTCTTCTCCAACACTCATTCGCTTCAATATTTTCTATCAAACTTAGACTGATCAACTCTTCCCTCGCAGAGATTCACTTTGTCATAAATCTCTCAACAAGCATCCTCTATCAAGATACTTAAGTTTTTGATCTGCATATTTATATATATGCTTTCCCGCCAAAACAAAACTCAAATTTCATGCGCTTAGGGTTTTTTTCACCGACCTTGATCCATATCAAATCAGATCTCATCTTTCTTGAATCAACAACCTACAATAGTACAACAAAAAGCTTTGTCCTATTTTATTCCTCCTATGAACGTTTACTATATTTAGCAAACTGGACTCTGTTCATCAATCTTGATTTTGTTGATCACAATAAATGATCTAGCAGTTTATTTCTCTAGATCAACAAGACGATCAAATTTCCTGCTTCAATCACGATGTCAAAGAATAAAATCTCTGCCCTTCGATCTACTTTGAGCCGCAATCCTCTACAACTGATCCATGATTTTCGCAGTCGACATTTAATACTGACCTAGTCAGAAACTACCTTGTCGACGCACCATTCACCTACCACTGCATGTTCACCACCTGGAGTCCACGTGACACTTCTTTGCTCTGTTGGTTAGGTCATGTTATATCGGACTGCACTTACTAGGTTTGCTTGCTTACCGGTTGACAGACTTACCGATTGACATCAACATGCCAACAATCTCCAATGCCGGTAATAATATTTTGCATACCAGTTGACATCAATGACAATACAATGTCAACAATTACTACTTGAGCATTTCAATTTGTTCTCTCGCCTTCAATGCTTGTGATACCTCGCTAGTATTCTTTAGGCTGAAATGTGTAAAAAAAATTTATAGAGTGCTCCTATTGTGCAACATTAATGTCGTCTACCACAATTAATGCTCCAATGAATTTTGAAAATTGAACTATCAGACCGATGTGATAACTTCTTTTATCAGTGTAATGCCATTTGTTTGCGCATCGCCAAGACCTGAGTATTTTGTTGTTGATGGGGGATGTCATTTGGTCGTCTTCCTTTGATTCGAGCTGACAATTAGCGATCTCTCTGATTCACTTGGTGACCTTTCAATTTGGTATATTTTCTCATCGGGGAAACTTTTTCTGATCCCTTCTATCTCTTGGATTTCCCTCATGGTTATCACTGAGAGTTACAACAATCATACATCATTGGTGGGACAATAGCTGTCAGAGGCACAAAAGAAACCTCTGGTCGAAGGTTGTTATCTTGTCGATATGAACATCGTCTCAGACATACAGTCTTTCATTATTCTCCCTTATCAATATGACTCTTTGGAATCGGGTTGTCTTCAAATGTTTATTTCCAATTTGAGCAAGTCTGGCCTACGAAACCAATCTCTCATTCTACCTTTTCTAGGTGATAAATAAATTTCTTACCGATACATTTCACATCTTCTTCTATCAAGGTGACTTACTTAGTCGATCGATCTCTCATGGTTTCATCTTGATGGTATCGGTCTTGCCGATTCATTTGGCTCTCTTTGTTATTTTCATCGGGGTGACTTAACCCGATATGCCTTCACGTAGCTCTATTGGTATGACTTTCACTGTCAAGCTAACTTCTGGGATCTCACCTTGACTTTATAACTCTCACCAATGTCAAACTCATCGGCTAGCCTCTTTCCGATAGTCTTCCACCTATGGATGTGTATCAGCATGACATATGAAATCGGGTTGACTGCTTCAGGCTCACTCCGACAAGGGTTATCACATCGATAAATTTTGACTACTTGTTTACCGATATATATTTCTCTGATGACCATGCAAGTTATTCTTATACAACAGGTTCTCTCATCAGTGGGATATGAAGGCGTCTTCCAAAAAAGTGCATGTGATGCTAGTGTGAAGGATGATAATATGATTGGTATGACTCAATGAGGTATTGTTGTTTTACTTGTTTTGAGGTGTTTTTCTAAAAATGAATGTTGGGCTTTATTCATTAGGCAAGTTGCTTATATTTTGACAACTTTAAATTTATCTAGGGTATTACTGAGGTCTATGGGGACCAAAATGCATAATAATGGGGATTATAAGCCTATGTGACAGCCTTACATAGGAAGAGCATTTCATTTTTCCTTTTAGGCGCTAACACTCACAAACAAGCAAGAGAAGAGAGAGAGGATATATGGTGCTAATGAAGCTAATCAAGATCGTCATCCACCTCCTGATCTTGCTCATCATTATTTCAGAAAGGTAGAAAATATGCAAGAGAAGCCACATTGAGCACGATAGATGAAGCTATCACAAGTTCCAAATAAGGACCATGGTCTAATGATGAGTCACTTTGTCTGTTACTAGGAGCTAGGATTAATGCTTTTGAAAATCGTTTAGATAAATCATTGTCAACATCAACATATTCATATTCATCATCAGAAAAATTAGGATTGATATTTTCATCATTAACAACATTCTAACCTATTCCTTCATCAAGATCAACAAAAATGGGAGCTCTAATAAGGATAGAACCATCATTTGTCTTAAGCATTTTGCATCTTGGAGAATTAGATTGAACCTCTTGGTTAGGAGAAGGTTGAACAAATTGAATTATGTCAAGAGTTGGTGTTTTTGGAGAGGAAATTGTTTGGGAAGCAAGTTCACGAGCTCTAGCATGATGTCTCCATTGGCGTTCTCTCACACAATGGTTTCATTTAGTTTTAATTGAAGGTTGTGAAGGTTTAAGTTCATCGATTATAGGCTTCCTTTCTTATTTTAAGAAAGAATGCATAGAAGAAGGTCTTTTAGGTTGAAAAATATGAGAGGTCGATTGCTTCCCTTTGTAATATGTAGGAGGCAGCACCACACCATAAAAAAGAGGAATGGGAGGTGTAGGAAGGAGACCAGGTCCATCATGAGGAGGGGGAATAGATCTACCCTTAGGAGGAATAGATTGACACTGAGGAGGAAGAGCATTTCTATCCTTGGGAGGAAGAATGGATTGATCCTTAGGAGAAGAAATAGATCCCTCTTTGGGAAAAATATTATTTCTTTCCTTAGGATAAACTTGTCCTCAAGAAGAGGTATATGATTATCAGGAGGATGGCTAAGTGTTGGATTTCTAGGTTTACTTAATGATAAAATCATATCATTTTTTCTTTTTTGATATGATTTAAAGAGATCATCATTTCTAGGTTGAAGAGGTTGGAATCATCATCATTTCTAGGTTTACTTAATGATAAAATCATATCATTTTTTCTTTTTTGATATGATTTAAAGAGATCATCATTTCTAGGTTGAAGAGGTTGGAATCGTTCGAACCAAAAATAATCAAGATAAACATCTCCATGTCTCAGGTCGTAGGTTGATATATGCTATGATTAATAGTTATGATTTTATCATTATGAGGAAATTTCAAACCCTAATGAATAGTAAAAGCAATCACTTTCGTGGAAGAGAGCCAAGTATGTCCCAAATTCACACAAAATTGATTAGATGTAGGAATGATAAAAAAGATAACATCTAAGCATTTAGTGTTGACTTCAATAGGAAATGTGATAGAACCAATAGCAGGACAATAGAAGCCATCAAAAAGTCTAACTATCACATCAGTTTCACCATATGTTACTTGATACAATTGAAAAGTGTAAAGAAATTCTTCATCTATCACATTAACCATGCAAGCTAGATCAATAAGCACTCCTCAAGAAGGCATGCCTTTGATTTTCACATTTATATATAATGGGCCATGAAGTGCTTCAATAGTCTCACTATGATCAAATGTAATGTATAAATCCTTAGGAGTTTCATTTTGATCTATAAGGTTGTAGTGCCCCTACCCTAGTTGGCCTTGTAAAATCGGTTTGACCTTGGTTGACTTTTTCTATGTGGCATTCTTGGATGGTTGATTAACCATTATGTAATGTTGTAGATTAGATAATATGAATATTGTGCATACTTGTTATTGTGCTTTTGCATCAATTCTTGTGTAAGTTTAATTGTTTCCCCTAATTCTTGTTATAAATCTCGAGCTAACGCCTACATTGAATATATATATATGTGTGTGTGTGTGTGTGTGTGTGTGTGTGTGTGGGGTTGCAAGAGATTGCAGATACAGTACAGCCTAGGTGCGAGGTTCGTCTCCATCAGGATTCACAGGGTTGAGTATACCTCTTTCATCCTTAGAATTTGGATTAGGTGGTTGTAAAACCCTCGTCTTGCCTTAGCCATGATCAAGTGAGCGTCATGTGTGGTCCGTCGATTTCTCTTTTCATTTGGATTTGTGTGTCATGTGATTGGTTGACTTTCTTGGGTTGTGTGCCTTGCGTGTGGTAAAATGGAGTATTTTATCCTAAGTATTTAATTCAATTTAATGTGGTCATTTACGTATTTGTAATTGAGGAATTAAAATATGTAGGTTTCTTTTATGTGATTAATCATTAATTAAAAAGATCGCTTTATTTATGTTTGTAGCGAGTTTAATTTAATAGTTAATTTTAAATAACGAATTTAATTAGTTTATGCGTTTTAAAAAGGAGAGATTTAAAGTTATTTGAAATAGAAAAAAAATCTAATCTTTTTTGCATTTTGGAAAAAGAAAGGTTAATTTTTATTATTTAAGAAAATCAATTTTTATTAGAAAAGCAAGTTTAATTTATATGTATATTTGATATAGTGTAAAAGATTGATTTTGGGAATTTAATTTAATTAAAATATTTTATCCTCGTCAATATTGTGAAATATAAATGTGAGCTTAGTTAATATTGAGAAAATTAAAATTAAATGAGAGAGAAGCATTTTAATTTTAATTAGAAAAGCAAGTTAGACTATTTGAATAGTTGAAAAGAATGATTATTTTCATTTTTTATTTAAAAAGTGTTTAAATTCGAAATTAGAAAATTAGGTCAAATTTTCATTCTTTTAACCTAGGTTGAAAAATATTTTGGGGGTGGTTGATTTTTTTTCGGGAAAAAGAAATATATTTTTGGATGGAGAAATTGGGGGTTTTGGAAGGATGGATTTTTCTATAGCTGCAGGTTGGGCTCTTCTTCAAAAATCTTGCCAGGAATGCTAAAGGAGGTAGGATTTTTGTTTACTTTTTTATTTCATTGTTAAATAAAAAATAATTGTGTTTGGTTCTTCCCCATGAAATTCTGATTTAAAAATCCATGAATGTTCTTAAAATTTAAGTTTTAGTTTTTAGAATATTGGTTGTTTTTTGGTCAAGATTGTTTAAATGGTTTTGTGGTTGAGTAAATCTTGCCTATTTGAAAGTTATTGAGTATTTGGAACGTCATGAAC